>NC_138980.1:43696372-44341568 GCF_964341445.2 Mesoplodon mirus
CACAGGCTCCGGACACGCAGGCCCAGTGGCCATGGCCCACGGGCCCAGCCGCTCTGCGGCACTTGGGATCCTCCCGGACCGGGGCAGGAACCCGCATCCCCTGCATCGGCAGGCGGACCCTCAACCACTGCGCCACCAGGAAAGCCCGTGTCCTGTGTTTTAAACTTAACATAATTGTCCTTATTATCAATGAACGCATACTATTCCTTCTTACACAGTATACTACACTCAACCATTGCCCATTGGTGGATTCTTAGATTCTAATAACGTTATGATGAATGTTGTTTTGCTTTTATTTATGTCTACATTTCTGGCAGTTTATTACGGTAATATCTGGGAGTAAAATTGCTAGTTTAAAAGGAAAGCTCATTTTAGAGGCTTTTGATCTGTGTCAGTGTTTCTCAACTGCAGCATTATTATTATTATTTTTTTTTTTTAAAGAAGATGTTGGGGGTAGGAGTTTATTAATTAATTTATTTATTTTTGCTGTGTTGGGTCTTCATTTCTGTGCGAGGGCTTTCTCTAGTTGTGGCAAGTGGTGACCACTCTTCATCACAGTGCGCGGGCCTCTCACTATCGTGGCCTCTCTTGTTGCGGAGCACAGGCTCCAGATGCGCAGGCTCAGTAGTTGTGGCTCACAGGCCTAGTTGCTCCGCGGCATGTAGGATCCTCCCAGACCAGGGCTCGAACCCATGTCCCCTGCATTAGCAGGCAGATTCTCAACCACTGCACCACCAGGGAAGCCCAACTGCAGCATTATTGATGTTTGAAGCTGGATAATTCTCTGCAGGGGGACTGTCCTGGGCATCCTTGGCCTCCACTCACTAGATGCCAGTAGAAGCCTCCATACCAGCCAAAAATACCTTCAGACATTGCTCAGTGTCCCCTGGGGGACAAGTTGTCCCTGGTGGAGACCACTGATCTTTATCATCAGGTTATTTTCCGTGATTGACACCCTCACTGCTACTCCATACATGTGCCATGCCCTCACATGAGTGTTTTGACTTAAAGATAATTTCATAGTGTGATGTTTTACCTTATATTCTTTAGTTAATTAAAGAGATTATGTGTTTACTCATAGGATTTCTAGTTGTAGTTCCTCTTTTTTGAGTGGTCTGTTCAGGTCTGGTATAGTCAATGTTGTATCCATACCAAACTCTCTATTTTTGCTGTTGTACTTACTAAAGATGCTTGAAAGGTGTAAATTTCTGGGTAATGGCACCAGGGCTTTGGTCCAAACCAGCACGATTTTTCAGGAGAAGAGCTGGAAATTGTTATGGTTTTATTTTTACAGATTTTTTTTTTTTTTTTTTTGGCTGCACTGGGTCTGTGTTGCTGCACTCAGTCTTTCTCTAGTTGTGGCGAGCGGGGCTACTCTTTGTTGTGGTGCGTGGGCTTCTCATTGCGGTGGCTTCTCTTGTTGCAGAGCACGGGCTCTAGGTGCGTGGGCTTCAGTAGTTGCAGCACACAGGCCCTAGAGCGCGCAGGCTTCAGTAGTTGCAGTGCTTGAGCTCAGAAGTTGGGGCTCGTGGACTGTAGTGTGCATGCTCAGTAGTTGTGGCTCACGGGCTTAGATGCTCCGTGGCATGTGGGATCTTCCCGGACCAGGGCTTGAACCCGTGTTCCCTGCATTTGGCAGGTGGATTCTTAACCACTGAGCCACCAGGGAAATCCTTTACAGAATTCTTGAATTCATCTATATTATGTTCCTGTGTTGAATAAGATAGGCATGTAACTTAAAAGGTAAAAAAAAAAAAAAAAAGAAAAGAAACTCAGTAACCTAATTGCCCCAATATCATTTATTGAATACTTTTTATTTAGCAAATACTTTTGCTTTCTGTGCACTTGGTATCATTCTAAGCACTTTACTGCTTTAAGCATTAGCTGGCCGAACCCTCATAAACCTTTTGAGTTAGGTATGTTGTCATCCTGATTTTACAGACAGAAAACTTGAGGCTCAAAAGAGACCTCTTGCCTCAAGGAGGCACAGCTAGTAAAAGACAGAGCTGAGATTCACATTCTGGCTCTGTGGTCTCAACCAGCGCTCATACTGAAGGAAGGAGGCTAGATAGCCTCAGATTGACAGATGAAAGCAGAGACCAAATCCTCTGGGTAAGATGTCATCTAGACTTGGAAGACCCAGGGGCAATTTCCAGGTGATTGCCGAGGTGATTGGGCTGGAGGGAAGGGGGACCCTGAGAGGACTAGGAGCATGCCTCTCTGCCACATGACCGCTGCACACTACCCAGCAGGTTCATGATCTCTGACAGTCAGGGGTGGCGGAAGGAAGCATAGCCAGAGCTGGGCGTATGTGTGGCGGTGGGAGGGGGTTGCAAATCAGAAATGAATATTGAGCTCTAAACCAAGTATTTGAGGGAAACTGGCAGCATGAAAGAGGGCCACCCAACCCAGCAGATCTGGCACCTAAGAAGTTACTAGAAGGAAAAGAAGATTGTCTACAAGTACAAATGTGTAATTAATAGTCTTGGGTGGATAATAGCATATTGTATCCATGAAATAGGAACTGCTTGTTATGGAAAAGAACCAATTAAGGATCTTGGAATTGACAAATGTGATTGTTGAAATGATCTCAGTGGTCGGCTGATAGAATTGACCTGGATGAAGAACAGATTAGGGAGCTGGACTCAGAGACTTGATCACCTGTGACTTCCTTCAGAAAGAATTACCCAGAGACTGTAAGAGGAAAGAGTGTGCAAAAAACAGTGTTAAAGAACTAGTAAACACATGAAAGAATGCTCAACATCATTAATCATTAGAGAAATGCAAATCAAAACTACAGTGAGATATCATCTCACACCAGTCAGAATGGCCATCATCAAAAAATCTAGAAACAATAAATGCTGGAGAGGGTGTGGAGAAAAGGGAACACTCTTGCACTGCTGGTGGGAATGTGAATTGGTACAGCCACTATGGAGAACGGTATGGAGGTTCCTTAAAAAACTACAAATAGAACTACCATATGACCCAGCAATCCCACTACTGGGCATATACCCTGAGAAAACCATAATTCAAAAAGAGTCATGTACCAAAATGTTCATTGCAGCTCTATTTACAATAGCCCGGAGATGGAAACAACCTAAGTGTCCATCATCGGATGAATGGATAAAGAAGATGTGGCACATATATACAATGGAATATTACTCAGCCATAAAAAGAAACGAAATTGAGCTATTTGCAATGAGGTGGATGGACCTTGAGTCTGTCATACAGAGTGAAGTAAGTCAGAAGGAGAAAGACAAATACCATATGCTAACACATATATGTGGAATTTAAGAAAAAAAAATGTCATGAAGAACCTAGGGGTAATATAGGAATAAAGACACAGACCTACTAGAGAATGGACTTGAGGATATGGGGGGGGAAAGGTAAGCTGTGACAAAGCGAGAGTGGCATGGACATATATACACTACCAAACGTAAAATAGATAGCTAGTGGGAAGCAGCCGCATAGCACGGGGAGATAAGCTTGGTGCTTTGTGACCACCTAGAGGGGTGGGATAGGGAGGGTGGGAGGGAGGGAGACGCAAGAGGGAAGAGATATGGGAACATATGTATATGTATAACTGATTCACTTTTTTATAAAGCAGAAACTAACACACCATTGTAAAGCAATTATACTCCAATAAGATGTAAAAAAAAAAAAAAAACTAGTAAACAGGTTTTTGGTGTGTATATTTGAATTCTTAAGTTAAAGTAGTACTTGTATGTGATTTACCAAAAAAATGAAGTAAACACAAATGGCAAAATGTTTCTGCCATGATATCGATGGCAGAAACCATGGCTGTGTCTATGTGGCATGCAGGATCTTAGTTCCCTGACCAGGGATTGAACCTGTGCCCCCTACAGTGGAAGTGCAGAGTCTTAACCACTGTATGGCCAGGGAAGTCCCCAGTTCCACTCCTTGGAGACAGTTGCTTTTAGTTCATTAAACTACTTTTAACAGTTAGTTCTGTATCTCTAGAGATGATAAGCCTATGTTGCTCTTTTTTGTTTTGTTTTGTTTTTTATGACCATACTGCAGGTTTCGTGGGATCTTAGTTCCTCAGCCAGGAATCGAACCCGGGCCCCGAAAGTGAAAGCACCGAGTCCTAACCACTGGACCACCAGGGAATTCCCCAAAGCATTTTCCTTATAATGAAAAGTGTATAATTCAATCCTCACAGCAACATGATGAAGTAGCTTATTATTATCATCTGTCTCATCTTACAGATGGAGAAACTGAGGCACAGAAAGATTCAGTAAATCTCACAGCTAATAAGTGGCTACACTGGGATTTGAACTATGCTCTTGATGTTATGCTCCACTAGAACTAAGGGAGATGGGTTTGTGACATGTCCTCACACAGCATGCACTTGGCATTAGAACCGACTAGGGGAAAGGGACTTACATCTTGGGTATCCAGGTCACCTGGGCACTGACTCCACTTTCTGCCCTGGATTAGGGGCTGCGTTTGACTTGAGAACTGGAGCTTCTGTGTTGGTCAACCTTCCCTTATGTGGCAACCCTTGCTTGTTAGGGTGCAATCTTGCAGGATGCTGCTGTTGGCCCAGCAGAGTGTCCAAGGCAGCAGAGGAGCCAGCACACAGGCTGTTTCCTCAGATCCAGCCAGACCTTGACTGTGCAGTGAGCATCAACAGGAGCTTCATTCATATGGAGCTGCCCACCAGGGACATGCCACATCACACGGTGCTGCCAGCGTTCTGCTGTGCGCTGCCACCTCACAGCCAATCAGCTTCTGTTATTGGTAATTGGGAACCTCATCTAATATATGATCTCAATGTCAAGCAGTCCAAAAGCCCCATGAAATATTGCCACACTCACCAAACAGTACTCGTTCTTTAACACAAACTGAGATTGAACGTTCACAAAAGCCTTGTTATGAATGAGGTCGTGGAGAAAATTACAGAATATCCCAGGAAAGGAAAATCACGTGGGCCACACTGTGCAATGCATAGAAGTTGAAACCAGCAACAGCCAAAATAAAACAGGCTTCTAAATAACTTTTGTATGAAAGAGAATTAGAATTGGAATTAGAAACTCTTCAGAAGGAAGTAGCAGGGAGAGCATTGCATATAGAATGCAGCCGTTAACAGCGGTTGGGAGAAAGGTGCGACCTTGTGTGTGTATCAGAAATAAAGAGTGAAGGTAAGCATTCAACTCATGAAGCAAGAAAGAAATGGTGCAAAAAGCCCAGAGACTACAAGGAAAGGATTAATAGAGATGAAAGAAAGTGCTAATGAAATGGTCAACAAAGTAAATAATGTGACCTTCCCCTCCTAACCCAGTCATTCCCCTTTCTAACCCATTCCTTGAGCAAATCCTTAAGTTTGCTTTATATTCTTTCAACCTATGTGAAAAAAACAAATATACGTGGATGTCATGTACACAAAGCAGTTTCATATGATATGTATCAGTGTTGGTCGTCTTCTCTAGTTTGCTCTCCATGGGCTGTATTACGGATCTCTTTCTATGTCAGTACATGTAACTCAAACTCCTCCTTTCTGTACTGTTCTCATTAAGACTCTGGCACGTGATTTCACAGCAGTGGCACACTGGCCTTAATGATGTAGTTAACAGGTCGCTGAGTGCCCACCATTTGAAGGGCGTCATCTCCTGAAAGTGATGTCCAGGAGCAACACCTGCCACTCCCTGACAGCAGAGCACTTCCGTGGTTTCAGGGTAACTGGTTTGTGTTGTGAGGCCACCAGGGGCGGGGAGCTCCTTCATGGCTGCTGATGACGGAAATTGAGGAGGAATCGACCAGTGTTCGGTCAAAGCTCCTGGTCACCCTGTGGTCACTCTGAGCAGGACAGATGACCAGGGCCCAGCTCTGGGTCTTTGGTGGAGCTGGGCAGAGCCTCTCCAACAGCAGGGAGGCCACCAAGTAGAAAGGGTTTGCAGAAGTGTATTTACAGTGACAATTTGGTTATGCTGGTGTATTCACAAATGTTCTGCTATTCCTGTTTTGTTATATAGGTTTTTATCTGATGACAGTAGTCTGGAGTATAAATATTATAAGCTGAAGCTGGCAGAAATGCAGCGGATGAGCCAGACCTTGCCAGGAGCAGATCAGAAGCCGATGGCGGCAGCGTGTGCAGTCCGGGCCATGCTATATGCCCGGGCGGCCCGGAGCCTCAAGAAGAGGCTCCTACCAGGGCGGCGGCGGGGGCTGCTTCGAGCTCAAGGACTCCGGGGCTGGAAAGTGAGGAGAGCGACCACCGGGACCCAGACCCTCCTCTCCTCAGGCACCAGGCTGAAACACCATGGCCGGCAGGCTCCAGGCTCCTTGCAGCGAAAGCCGCCCCAACCAGATGGAAATGATGCTGCCAAGGACTGCCCACCAGACCCACCCGGACCCTCACCTCGGGACCCCAGCCCAGAAGCCTCAGGCCCATCTCCCAAGCCAGCAGGAGTGGATGTCTCCGAAGCCCCTCAGACCTCTTCTCCCTGCCTGTCTACTGATGGTGGGTGCTCACTCCTGTCCCCCTCCTCTGGGCCCCAGCCCCAATGCTCATCTATCCCCAGGGGTCTCTGCAGAGACAGGTGGCTTCAGTGGGCTGGGCTGGGCAGCAGGCAGCAGCAAAAGGGACCTGGCCAGGATGGCACACACACGGGCACTCTCTCTCCTCTTGCTTCCTCAAGGGGCTGGCCCTAGACTCCTGCTGCACCCTTCCTCTTATCCTGAGTGTGGAGCTGACACGAGGTGCTGCCTGGTGACTCTGTGCTTCCCTGCAAGGTCCTCCTGCTGGCCAGCAGGGTGTGCCATGTGCCCGTGCTTAGGGCTTTGAGCTCCTTGATCCATTTCTCTCTATTCTTGCCCGTTACATGTTCCATAAGGCTGCCCATGTTCTCGTTCTGCTTCCTCTTTCCCGCTAAGGTCTCTGTTTCCTTCCTTAGAGTTAGTTGAACTGCAGTTTCTTTTGTTTCTCCCAGCCATTACCTTCTCCTGCTGCAACAGGCCTGCCCTCTGGCCAGTGCTTCCCACTCAGCACTAGGTGGGAATGGAGAGGGAAAAAAATCTACACAACTGCTACATTTCTCTAGCTGTTGCTACATAACAAGCCAATCCAAACTGTGGCTTCAAACAGGAGGCATCCAATGTTGCTTCGAGTCAGCTGGGCTGGGCCTGCAAACTGTCTGCAGGCAGCAGCCAGTTGTCTGGAACTGTCAGCTGAGGTGATAGGGGTAGTGGGCTACATGCCTGTCACCCACCAGCAGTTCACCTGACAGTCGGGTTTGGCTATCCAGGAGAGGCAGAGGAGGTGCTTGAGCCCTCACAGGCCTGGACTCCACATTTCTGTCACATTCTTAGCCAGCAAGAGTTCCAGGGCCAGCCCCAATTCAAGGGGAATAAAGAGAGTCCACCTCTGCTGGACAGAACTGCAGAGTCACATGGCAAAGGGCAAGGGTACAGTGAGGGGCCGTCTTTGTAATCAGTCTCCACAACCCCACGATGTTCACATGGGAATTGGCAGCTCAGAACCAATACATGACAGTTGCTTTATTTTGTAGTTGATATGAAGACAATGGAGACTGCAGAGAAACTGGCCAAATTTGTTGCTCAGGTGGGACCAGAGATTGAACAATTCAGCATAGAAAACAGCATTGACAACCCCGACCTTTGGTATGTACCCATCACACCCCTTTAATCTGAGGCCATGAGTGTCCTGAGAGCCCACAGGAGTTCACCCCATGGGTGTCCTGAGAGCCCACAGTGGGTCGCCCTGGGATAAATCACGACTTCACTTCTGCTGAGCTCAGGGCTGTTAGGGAGCATCTGTTTTGGGTTGTTGGGAGACCTGCCCTCATCTGGGGCATCAGGAAAAGCCTCCCCGGGAGGGAAGTTTAAGCTGGATCTGAAGGTTCAGTGGGCGTTGGCCAGGGGAAGGGGGAGAGAATGCCCTGGCCAAGGGACTTATAGTTTCCCCAGGACCTTTGCAGAGGCAAAGAGGAGAGTGTGTCCTCGCCCATGAGTCTGAGGAGGAGGAGGGCACTGTCCCTGGTCATGCTGGCTACTCTGGGCAGGATGAGAATGTGCTGGTCATGTAGCATGTTGGTGGGTTTTGGTCCAGATGTGAGCAGCAAGCACTTTCACGCAGTGATGGCGTGGCACCCTTGTGCCAGGAGGGGGCACCATTATCCTCTCCATTCTTCAGATGGCGTAATCATTCAACACTACACAGCCCAGAGGCCACAGAACCAGAGCCCCACTCTGCCTGCGGGGTGCAGATTCTCCTTCAAGGAGAGGCTGCCTGAGGGCCATGTGTTCCCAGTACTGAGCCGTAACCCGGCTGGGCTCCCCTTGGAGTGTGGGGTTCCCACGCTGTGTGGATCGTGTCCTATTGCCAGCTAGGGGTTCCGGGCCCTCACCCTGCTCCCAACATGCTAGAGAGTCGCGCCTCCGCTTAGTTAAGAATACAGGGCTTCCCTGGTGGCGCAGTGGTTGGGAGTCCGCCTGCCGATGCAGGGGACATGGGTTCGTGCCCCAGTCCGGGAGGATCCCACGTGCCGCAGAGCGGCTGGGCCCGTGAGCCATGGCCGCTGAGCCTGCGCGTCCGGAGCCTGTGCTCCGCAACGGGAGAGGCCACAACATTGAGAGGCCCACGTACCGCAAAAAAAAAAAAAAAAAAAAAAGAATACAGTTAAGGGTTCTCTGTTGGCACAGTGGTTGAGAGTCCGCCTGCCGATGCAGGGGACACGGGTTCGCGCCCCGGTCCGGGAAGATCCCACATGCCGCAGAGCGGCTGGGCCCGTGAGCCATGGCCGCTGAGCCTGCGCGTACGGAGCCTGTGCTCTGCAACAGGAGAGGCCACAACAGTGAGAGGTCTGCGTAACGCAAAAAAAAAAAGAATACAGTTAAAAACTTTACATTTCCTGGAGCATTTCTGGGACCCAGTAGTGGCTAAGCGCACACTTCTAGTTTGGCCTTACACACAATCTCTTTGTGTTTGTGGTGAGAATTTTTAGGTATCTTCCAGAAGGGGATTGTTGAATCATAGTTCAATGCAAACTAAGTTTTGTTAGTGCAAATTCTCCTCCCTGAGGGCCACTCTCCTAGGAGTGTCATGAGTGCCTGTCCCCACCCCCCACCTTTTGGCATGCCTTTGAGCCAGTGGGATTGGTGAGGAATTTCTAATTTTCTCAGTGAAGTTTTAGTTTGCATTTTTCTTATGAGTGAAATTGAACCTCTTTTCATAAACTTGTGTCCTTTGAATATCTTTCTGTAAACTGTTCATATCATTTGCCCTTTTTTAAAAAAAATGTTTTGTTGAGGTATAATTGACATGCCATAAACTGCACATATTTGTTGAATAAGTTTTTTTTATTAATTAATTTATTTTTGGCTGCATTGGGTCTTTGTTGCTGCGCGCGGGCTTTCTCTAGTTGCAGTGAGCGGGGGCTACCCTTCCATGCAGAGCGCGGGCTTCTCATTGTGGTGGCTTCTCTTGTGGAGCACGGGCTCTAGGCGTGTGGGCTGCAGTAGTTGTGGCACGTGGGCTCAGTAGTTGTGGTACATGGGCTTGGTTGCTCCGCAGCATGTGGGATCTTCCCGGACCAGGGTTCAAACCCTGCGTTGGCAGGTGGATTCTTAACCACTGCGCCACCAGGGAAGTCCCTGTCTAATAAGTTTTTATGCGTGTTTACACTCATGCAGCCATCACCACCATCAAGATGATGAACACATCCATGACTCAAAAGTTTCCTTGTGCCCTTTGTCATACCTTCCTGCAGGCAGCTGCTGATCAGGGCTCTCTCACTGTAAATAGTTTGCATTTTCTATAATTTTGTGTAAATGCAGTTTGTTCTCTCCTTTTGTCTGGCTTCTTACTCCACATAATTATTAGGGTTCATCCATGTAGTGCGTATCCATAGTTCATTCCTGTTTATTGCTGAGTGTATCGCATTGTATGGCTGGACCACAATTATTTACCCGTTTAGCTGTTGATGGCATTGAGATGTTTCCATTCTGGGACGATTTCAGATAAACCCTCTGTGAGCAGTCATGTACAAGTTCTGCTTTTATTTCTCTCCAGTAAAATACTGAGGCAGAGAAAGACTGGCTCACATGGTGGGTCTGTGTTTAACTTTTGAAGAAACTTCCAGACCGTCTTTCTAAGTGGTGGCACAGTTTTGCATTTCCAGCAGCTTGGGTGAGAGTTCTAGTTCCTCCCCATCCTCACCAGCACTTGATAGTGTCAGTTTTCTTCATGTTAGCCCTCTTGGTGCGGGGGAGGGGTGTTTCACTCTGGTTCTCATTTGTGTTTCTTTGAGGACTAACAGTGCTGAGCATCTTTGCATGTGCTTATGTATTTCTTTAGTGAAGTGTCTGCTCGGATCTTTGGTCTATTGTTTTATTGGGTTGTTTATTTACTTATTAATGAATTTTGAGAGTTTGTTATGTATTCTTGATACAAGTTATTTGTCAAGTGTGTGGTTTGCAGATAATTTCTCCCAGTCTGTGACTTGTTTTCTCATTCTAGCAGTGTCTTTTAGAGGGCAGAAGTTCTTAATCTTTGCCCTTTTCTCGATTGGGCTTTTTGGATTTATTCTTTCTAGTTTCTCTGACCTTTTACCTGTAATGTAATTGTATCTATTTCCTTCATAGTTGGATATTTATCTTTCACTTTACTTATGGTATGTTCTGCAGTGCAGAAACGTTTGATCTAGTAAAATTTCTCAGTTTTATCTCATTGCACCTGGAAACAGTTACAGTTAGAAAGAATCTCCCTACACTCAGATTATAAAGACATTTATGTATTTTCTTCTACAACTTGTATGGCTTGGTTTTTACATTTAGATCTCTGGTCTGTGTGGGGTTATTCAGGAGCAGAGAGTACAGCATAGGTCCAATTTAAATATTTTTGTAAAAAGCTGCCCAGTTGTCCCAACGCCATTCGTTGAAAAGACTGTTCTTTTTCACAGTGATTTGAGAGGCCACCTTCATCAGATACTGTGTTTCTGGCCTTTCTCTTGGTCTGTCTGTCCATAGACAAGTACCATGCTGTTTTAACTATAGAGGCTTCACACACCTTGTAATACCTGGTGGAACTGGGCCCCTTGTTGATCTTGTTCAGGGGTTTCCTAGATAGTCTTACATACTCATGTTTCTATATGAACTTAAGAATCATGTTCAGATCCAGAAAAAAATGATGCTTTTACTTCTATACATTAATATTTAATTAAGGGAGAATTAACTTCATTATGAGCCTGAGTTGTCCTGTCCAAGAACAAGGGCTGTCTTTCCTTTGGCCCAAGTAAATTTTGTGTGTTTTCGGTTTCTCACACCAGCCGCAGCTCCAAGCTGTGGCTAGGGCCGTTGGACTCCGAGGCTCAGAGAGACCTTTTTGCCAGCACATTCACGCAGCTTTGCTACAGGACATGAGGCAGGAGGTGACACACCTCTCTCCATCTCATGGCTGGAGTATGGGAGGAACCAGAGAGTCACAGTGAGCACACACAGGCCCAGAGTGGCCAGTGACATAATCAGAAAGAGATGAGGTAAGGCCCAGGTCGGATCTCCTGGCTGTAGTGTTAGAGCTCATTCTAGCATGTTCTCTGGTCGTCCCTGCATACCTTGTTCCTCCAGCTCCCTCCCCGAGAAAGCAATAAGGCCTCTTATGTTCTGGCTCCTTCGTTAAATTACTAATACTCTTCAAGCTTTCTATCTCATTGTAAAGCTGCCCATCAACCACAGCTGGTGGAAAGAGGTCATGTGTTTGCTTCTTTGTCCCACCCCCAGCTTTGTCAGGTCCATTTGGACAGTTTCAGAAAATACGAATATTTATAGAGAACCCTCTCGTTAACCAATGTGTTTCATCTTTATCCCAGGTTTCTACATGACCAAAACAGTTCAGCTTTCAAATTCTATCGAAAGAAGGTATTTGAACTGTGCCCATCGATTTGCTTTACTTCATCTCCACTGAACCTTCATGCCAGCAAGAGCGCCGATTCTCAGGAGAGCCCCCTGGAGCCCATGGAGGAGGAAGGAGGGTTTGAGGATGAGCCCTCTCAGCACGAGGCTGAGCTGGAGAGCCCAGAGGTGATGCCTGAGGAAGACGAGGACGAGGAGGAGGATGAGGAGGAGGACGAGGAAGGGGGTGAGGAGGCCCCCACTCCTGGAGGGGCCTCCAGGCCAGCAGGAGGGTTGACCAAGTCCGAGGGCTCGGAGGGCAGCCCCCCAGCTGATGGCCTCCTGAGTGAGGTGGCCGAGGATGGCCCGGCTGGTGCACCTGCCCTGTCACAGTCCTCCTCAGGGGCCTGCTTCCCCCGGAAGAGAGTCAGCAGCAAGTCGCTGAAGGTCGGCATGATTCCGGCTCCCAAGAGGCTGTGTCTCATCCAGGAACCCAAAGGTAAGTGCCTGGCTATTGACACAGTGCCCCCAGCACGGTCTTCTGTTTAACACCTGAGGAGGAGTCATGGTGCTCGGTTGTGGGCCATGAAAAATTGTGGAGACGTTGTCTGACTGTTTTGAAGAATTTACCTGGCCCTCAGCCCAAGTTCAGGTGCAAGATGACCAGCTGGCCCCCATCACCCTTTCCGCCTCTGATTACTCCAGCTAACCTGGACATTACCTTCCAGAACACTCCCAGGGCCAACACAACATGGGGTTCTTCGGTCTTATGTTTTTAACCTAAAATAGTCCTATTGGTTTTGCACACGGTCCAAAATGTTCATGAGAAACTGACGTTTCCAGTTGGTCTGGGGTTGGCACTCTAAGGAGATGCTGCGTTTGGCTTCTAGCACCCCACGTGCTGCTTGTTATTTTCCATTATTGCTCAGCTTCCAACAGGGGAGTCCTGGCTGTGGACGGAACGGGCCTGGGTCATCTTGGTTGTTTCCTGCCTGTGATCTTGAGGCGTGCCCAGCTTTCTGAGTGCCCCCATCTCCCCAAAGACCCCAGAGTAGTGATGACTGCTTAGTGACGATGAGGTAGGGGGACACGGACCGGGACCAGTCTTGGGCACCCGTTAGTGGGAGCTGTGCAATCCATGCTCTGCCAGCCTTGGCCATGGAAGGCCATCTCCTTCCTGCCTGTGGAGAGGGTCAAGGTTCTTGAGGTACAATTTACCAGCAGTAAAGGTGCACCCTTTTCAAGTGGACAGTTCACAGAGTTTTGGCAAAGGTGTATAGGCATGAGCCCCCCAGTACGGCCGAGCTGGAGCTCGTCCCAGAAGTGTCTCTGTGTCCCTCTGCAGTTTCTTCCTCTACCCAGCCCGGGCAACCACTGACCATCTTCTGGCCTTGTGATTTTGCCTTTTCTAGGCTGTCAGTAGGCAAATCACATCATGTCCCGCCTTTTGTTGGGCTGCTCGCTGCCCACCCAGGTCTCCACACAGCCGGGCCTGTGTGGGGCTGATGCTGTGATGCTTGTGTGGCAGGTGGTTTTGGTGAACAGGGCTCCACTGTGTGCGGAGAGCCTGTGTGTTCTACGTTATTGAGACCATCAAGTTCACACCCAGCAGTGTCAGTATAGTTTCTCCTGCTAAAGGAACAGTTCTCGTGGTTTGTGTTTGGAAACCTTGGTGTTGCAATGGATTTCTAACTGTTCTACTAAACTCTTATGTCCTTCAGAACTTATCAGAGTATAGTAGCACATCAGAATGCTTGTTAAGATGGCTTTCATGGGGGGAAAGTGGAATTCTTTCTACTTTAGAAGCTCTCAGTTATTTTGATAGGGTGGTTGATGAGATAGTACCAGACCTGCTGATCTCTCCTTTGTCAAATATAATAATAACAATAATAATAATGTGATGTGGTGCTGTGTATGAGAAGCACGGTTGTTTTTACTATAAAGTTCTGAGTGGACTTTACTTCTCTATCTATGGAACAGTCGCAGGGACATGAGGAGGGCACAGTGTTGCAAATAGCTCATTTGTTGAAGCAAAATGTATTCCTACGGTCATGGAAAATGATCCACGTGTCAGGTCCTTTGTCATAAACGTGGGAGTCACACTTAGGTAGACTCTCCCACAGCAAGGCAGCCCTCAGTTGAGCCTCTGTTCTGCCTCTGCACTCTGTGGGTCACACGATTCCTGAGAGGAGCCAGGGCCAAACGGCTGGCCCTGTGGTGCAGCTCCTAGCCACCTTCTGTCAGCAGAGGGGCTATAAGCCAAACTGCAGCACCTTCATCCTCTAAATAATTTGGGGAAAGTACATATATGTGTATATATACATTTCTTTTGTCTTCCAGTTCACGAACCAGTTCGAATTGCCTATGACAGGCCTCGGGGTCGTCCCGTGACCAAGAAGAAGGTGAGTGTGGCTGTGAGTCCTCACGTGTGATGTAGTCAGAGTTTGCCAGAGTTCCAAAGGGCACTGGCGTGACTAAGCTATACTCATACTTCAGGCCAGGTGTCAGCATACAAAGCACAACACACAGCCTTTTCTTTCCCGGGACTTCTTAAAAGTGTTTTGCATTGCCCAAAACCACAAGAGGGAGTAATTAGTCTATTTAACGGATGTGTGAGGCCTGATATGTGCAATGGATTGGAGAGATGAACAAGATAATGTCTCAGCCAATGAGAAGTTCAGATTTGGTAGACTATAATTGTGGTTAAAAGAGTGCGCTACTTTGCTAGTAAGCCGAGTGCATGTGCCTGCGCGTGTGTGTTTATTAACTGGTCAGCACCTCTTGTGCTCCCAGCTCCATCTGCCCACCTAGAGGCAGCCGTGAGCCGGGCTGGCAGCAATAGAAATGTGCAGGACCGGGAATGGTGGGTGCTGTGGGTGCAGAGAAGTAGGTCAAAGGGAGGCAAGCAATAAGGTGGGTTGGGGGGTACCCTTTAAGCAGGGAGGCCTAGGAGAAGCCCCAGATCAGTCACAGGTCAGCAGGGGGCCCTTTGTGCCTAGAATGGAGTGATGGGGTGAGGAAGTAGAGGTGGCAAGCACCCAGGTCACATAGGGCTTGTAGATGGATGTCAGCACTGTGGCCCCTTCTCTGGGAGAGGCATTGGAGAACCACGGTGGGGATTTGGGTGGAAGACATGGCCACTATGGCTGCTGTGTTGAGAGCAGCCTGTGGGGTGGGGGGCGAGGCAGAGCCGGGGGGCCAGGAGAGGTGAAGGTGGAGCTGGTGGGACTTGCTCACGGATTGGATGTGGAACAGAGAAAGCCAAGAGTCCAGGGTGACTCCAGGGTTGTCGGCCTGGACAGTTAAGAGAATGGAGCTGCCATTGACTGAAATGGGGAGCCCCTGTGGGAGCAGGTCATTGGAAGGAGACGGGGGCACACTCCAGACAGCTGGGCTGACACATGTCGGGGCAGGTGAGGCTAGACAAGCTCACCTGGGATACATGTGGGGACATCACAGGACTCTAGAGGTCAGGGAGGTGAGTGGGGAACCAGGCGAGGTCTCTGCTGTGTCAGGGGGTGAGCAAAGCCCAAGTTGTGGCTCAGACCTGTTCTGAGTGCATTGCGTCAATGTCAATGGCCAAATGAAGCATCAGTGTGACCCCAGTTACAGCTGAGAGCAGGGACCTTCCTGTACCCGAAGCTTGTGGTCTTAACAGCTGTGTTGGGTTTTAAGCTGACCCAGCACCCGGGTACCCATCTGGTGGCCTGGGTGAGGCACAGCCTGGTGAGAAAGCAGCCTTTTCAGGCTCAGCCTAGCCATCTAATCTTGGCATGTGAATCCTGAGGTTCTGTTTGTACATCTGGAAAGTGGGGCAGTTGCACCTATCTTGCAGGTAGGAGATACCTTGAGGATTAAATGAAATGTATGTTAACCCGGTGTGCAGCCAGCTGGTGTCCTGCAAACATGGGTCTCTCTTTGGGGTGACTGCAGGCAGGGAGGAGGTCTCCCCTGCAGCTCTCTGTGCACACCTCAGCCTGGCCTATGGTGCATGGCTTTGCTCCAACCCCAGGAAACCAGGCAAGGTGATTCTTAGACACAGTTGAACACTCACAAAGATCTGTCCAGCTGAGTGGACCCCTGTTCCTCCTGTTGCTCCCACCTGAACAGCTTTCCTGAAGGGGGATGCAAGCCTGCCATTTGGGGACCCGTGGCCAGCCTTCCCTCTGCCTTCCCCATCCTCTTCCCGTCCCACACTTGTCCCCTGCTCAGACCCTCTCCACTAATCCCAGCTGCCTTGATCAGGACAGAGGAACCTTCTCCTTGGGAGCATGTGAGGCCCTGGGGACAGGCTGTGTTCAGTGTTTAGTAAACAGATTAAAGAAATAGGCTCAGGCGGCAGGGACTCTGAGCCCCCAGCTGCCCAGCGGTTCCAGCACACTGTGGGTGCTAATGAATATTCATGAGTGAATGGAAATCCCCTTTGCTCACACTGGGCAGGCTCCTCCTCCAGAGGCCTCTAGGCTTTTTAATTTGTCTTCCCACAGTTAGCTCTGGAGCCCAGACTTCCTCTAGGGCTTCTTACCTTTCCACCCACAAGGTCTTTCCCAGGCCCCATCCTTCTTCCCAGCTGCACTGGCTCTCAGTGAGGTCTGCTCTGTGCTAGACATGGACCCCAGAGTCCAAGTGAAACCCGGTCCCTGCCCTGGGGAGCTCTCAGAGCTTCAGACCTGGGAAGGACCAGACAGACACATAGGTCAGTCAGGTTTGCTGAGTAATGCCTGAGGGCAGCCAGGGAAGCTTCCAGGATGGGGTCACTGCTCAGAGTTTTGGAAGCCCATGGGAATGAATGAAGCAGTGGGAGAGGAGTGGGGGTCAAATAGGGAGGACCCTTTGAGCCTGTTTTTCTGTACAGCCTCTCTCCACTGCCTTTCTGGATCCCTCCTGCCTTAGCCCTGCTGCCCCTCTGACTCCTGCACTCCAGGGGCCTTCCTGCCTCAAGTCCTCTGCCCTGTGTCCCTCAGCCTGGGGTATGCCCTCTGGTCATCACAGGGCCACTCTCTTTATCCAGGTCTCCACTCTGGGCTCTTCCTACTCACCCTTTGGCCCCAGGACCCACCATCCCCTCACGAAGTTTAATTCACAGTCTCAACACTGCAACAAGAGTGGTCATGGTGAAGCCTGAGAGGCTGGTCTGGCGTGGTTCTGTGGGGATACCTCAGGCTGGTGACCTCCAACCTTCAGAGGTCTCAACCCACCCAGGGAATGTTGCCAGGACCATGGCTTGATCTTGAGCATCTGTGGAGTCAGGGAGGCATTAGGGGTGTTAGTACTGGACCATGTCCAGGTATAACCCAGGGCAGACCCTTGCTCCACGGGCTTTGCTGCACCTCACGTGCCACACTCTTCTCTCTCCTCAGAAACCCCAGGACTTTGATTTCGCCCAGCAGAAACTGACTGACAAGAACCTGGGGTTCCAGATGCTACAGAAGATGGGCTGGAAGGAGGGCCACGGCCTGGGCTCCTGTGGGAAGGGCATCAGGGAGCCCGTCAGCGTGTACGCAGCGGGTGCTGGGGGCCAGGGGTGGGGATGGGCAACCATGCCTGGGGAGATGAGGCTTTCTGTGGGATTCTGGTCCTCAGTCCTTTGACCTGAACCTGATTCTTGGTTTCCTTCATGTCTCAAATGGCTTATAGCAGATCATTTACATATGCAGGTGTTATATAGCTCCTTGCTGCACTTGCATAGACTTGGTCCCTGGCATTTGGCCACATTCATTATTATCATAAAAGCCTGAGTGGTAATGCTGGGTAGTTACGCCAAGAGCCACTTCCCTTTTCCAGGAGCCCACATGCAGACTAGCCAGGGTAGAGCACGGCCCAGAGTTTATTAAGCCCCATTAGCATCCAGCAAGCATTTCAGTTAAAATTGAGCTTAGCACCTGCTGGGGAGGCTTTCTGCTGTAATCAGGGGCTGGCTTCTGCACACACTTCTCAGAAAGTTCGCATGCTTGCACGGGTGAGTATCCCTTGTTCCCCACTGTGAATTGTGTCTTTATTTTCCCCCTCCCTTGCTGTCACTGTTGTGTGTCCCTCATACCTCTGTCCCACTCAGATGGCTCAGGCTGTTTTCCATCTCCTGGTGGCCAGGCTCTGGGCTCAGGTGTGGCTAACTCTCCATTTTGCTCCTTAGGGGAACTGCCTCGGAAGGGGAGGGGTTGGGTGCCGACGGGCAGGAGCACAAAGAAGACACGTTTGATGTGTTCCGTCAGAGGATGATGCAGATGTACAGACACAAACGGGCCAACAAATAGGTATGTGTGTGAGCTACTGTGGGGGGCATTCTGCCTAAGCTGATGTTCTGGTACACAGAGAAGCTTCCTCCAGAAAAGTTAATGTGCCCCACTCCTCAAAACCCAAACATCAAAATATCACTCCCCCCAAAAGATCATAAAATTTTGTGAGGGAAACAAAAGGAGTGTTTGGATGTGGGTGTGTCCCACCTCTCACCTTCCAGGCTGAAGGAACGAGCCCCATGCTCGCCAAGCGCCACTGCACGCAGCCCATGGTGCGGCCTCCGCACTGGGCTCCCAGGTGTGACTGTACATGGCCATCTTGTGGAAACAAGCCACCACGGGAGTGGCCTGGTGTCTTACGAGTGTAAGGGTGACCTGGAAGCTGGTGCTGCAGAGGATGCCACTCTGCCTCATCCCTTTCTGAGGATCTTCAAATCCTTTTCCTTCTGAGGGGCCTTTGGCCTATAAATATCCTATCTTTCTCCTCTCCTCCCCACCCATAATTTCCATCTCAGTTTTGAACAAAATCGTTCTCTCCCTGAATAGATGAAAACCATTGGTGAGAAAGATAAGGCTTGAAGCAGCAATTACTCTTAAAACGTCACCTCTGTCCCGGATCTGCCCTGGAACCAGTGCCCAAGTAGGTTTGGTGTGTACACGAAAAACAAACGTCTCTGCAGTTTCTGGTGCGGAGGTTCCACCCGCTGGCTTTTCTTTTTCTTAAAAGAACGCACCATTTCCAATCTGCTTTTGCCTTTCACCCTCTTCCAAATGCTTTTGGCAGCAAGTCTTCTCCAAGTCTCCCCTGGTTCCGCTCAGAAGGTGGGGCTGCCCTTGAAAGCACCAGCGCCCTATACGTACTCAGGAACCAGCCCCTGTCGGTTTTCCTGTCCTGGGACACATTGCTCTCTAAAAGTGATCTGCTTGCAAACTTGATACCGAAACAGTCACAGATCATTTCTTCTCAAATTTAAATAGGGAATATAAATCAGTAATAATGAGGTCTGTGCTCTGGTACCACAGCTGTCGGTCGGAGTGCTGAAGCTCTTTAAACAAGTGGAGGTACTGGATTCAATGAACGTGTTATTTATGGAGTCTCATCTCTTAAATGCATCCCAAGAGACTTGACGAAATTTCAGCAATGTATTCAGCAGCTGTATTCAGTGGGGAGTAATCATTACACCGATGAAACTTTCCCCAAATTTACGTGTCTCTTAGAATCCACAAAGCAAACTACAGTTGTTTTTTTTAAACCACATATGGAGTCTCTCCTACAAAGGGGTGGGAGGTGTAAACTCTTAAAGACTCTTCATTTTTTGCATGTGTGGCAGTGTAAAGAATTGTTTTATTAGGGCCTTTGTACAGAGCAGAAAGGATCCTCTTGGGGTGGGCTCTGCAGCTGTTTGCTATTTCAAGGCGTATGATTGCCGCCCCTTCCAGCTTCTCGCACTCTGCCTCTTGCAACTACATGCGAAATTCTCAGGCTGTGGGAATCTCTCAGCCCTTCCTCATAAAGCAGCAGTGTTGAAGTTTTAAATACATGCTAAAATCTGGAAAACAGGATCCTGCTGATACTATAAGCTTGGGGGACACAGCAGTGAGTTACCCTGTCAGCCACTTGTATTGGCTGTTATGAAATCCTTGCTTTCTCAAAGCCCAAGACCTCCTGGGCTGTAGTCCCAGGCTCCTCTGGATCTGTCTTGTCTGTCTGGCCCACACTCACCAGCACAGCATCACGGGCCTGTGCTGGCATCTCACGTGCCTGCCTGATGTTGCCCTTCTTCATGCCACAGGTAGTCCCCAGGGCTCTGCTTGCTTCTGGTCACTTTTGTTGCTTTGGCAACTGGCAGATCTTTATGGCCATGGACATGCTGGAGGTTCTTCAGCAGAGTTGAAATAACTTGCAGGGGTGGTGTGGTTTGGGGGAACCACAGCTATGGGGGTTCACCTCCTTTCTTTTCTAATCTTTCCAACAGCCTTCCATGTTGGCTGGGGGTCAGGTAAAGGGATAGAACTCTGAGAACAGGGCCTCGATCCCGCATGGCCTTTCACAGAGCACCCTTTGGTGCTGAGTGAGGTGTACACCCCCCAGCATGGGTCCTGGCTCTTTTTTCAAGCATAGCTTTGACCATCATATTCGCTTTGTCCTAGTATATTCATTCTTGGCTTTCTCTGCTTTTATTTATAAGTAAAATATTTTAGGAATTCCCGGGGTTTGAGCCCTGTTCCCACTGCCTCCTGCCACTCCTCCTCCTGGGGGTGTCCTGCTTTGAGCTGACACCGTGAGCCTTTGGCAGTCGTCAAAGGGAGCACCTACTTCTTGAGCCTGGAAAGTCCTGTAAGCACTCAGGTGGCGCTTCTGTGGAGTTGGGCATTGAGGCAGTGAAGGCGTTGCGTGGGTCGGGGAGGAGCGTGGTGGTGCGTCCCTGTGCCAGCTGTCGGCTGGGGACCAGTGCGCTGGCCCTCTGTGCCCGCCCTTGCCCTCTCCAGCAGAGGCCGCTCTGCGGGGAGCACGCGTGAGAGCAAGTGCAATGTGCAGTTGCATAGCCTTGTCAAAGTCACAGTGTCTTTTCTGTCATTCTAGTTCCAGGGTCTCTTCCATGAGGACGACAGGCATCCGGAAAGTGCTAACTCACCACTTTGGGTGCTTACTGTCTCTGCCTTGTTTCCATCACTGGAAATCATATAGAGAAATTTAGCGTTTTTGGTCCTTGGTAAAACCTAGAAGACATTTGTGATGTTACAAAATGGAAGCTTTGGTTTTTTTTTCTTTTTTTTAATCTAAGAAGTTGTGGATGTTGTTAATCATTTAGCTGTTGAAATAAATGTAGAGGAAACCTAATTTTCCATGGTCTCCGTTGATGTGTTTTTAAATCAGACTGGTTGGGGAACACATGGTGGATGTTGTAGGGCCTACGTGGAGCCCGATCGTAAACACTGCTGCCTCCCAGGCATGCCCTCTGCCTGCGGGGCCTTTCTGACTGGCTTGCTGCAGCTGGGGGGCCTGGTAAGTCACTGGGAAAGCCTAGAGGGTGCCAGGAAGCAGGTAGTGATCAGGGCCAAACATAGTGGGTGGGTCCACCCTGTTTTCTGTGGAGAGGGGGGTTTATTGCTGGGTACAGAAATCTGCCTTTGAGAGGGTGTCGGGACATGGGAGCTTTACCTGAGCTGCCCACAATTCACCTGCCCACCTCAAGGCCTTCCCTGATCTCAGGGTCGGGGTTCCAGCTGTCAGAGTTAGACCAAGGCCCACCTGGGCTTCCCCCTGAGTTAGGAGCTGGCCTGTGGGACATGTTCAAAGCTCCCTGCTGTTCCCATATTCTGCACAGCCTGTGTCTGATTCCTCCATCAGCGGCCCCTTGGCCCTTCTGGTGAGGAGGGAGGGTAAAGAGCACATAGGTGGGCAAGACTGGCACCTACAGGACCTGCAGGGACCTCCACCTGAGCACAGTGTAATGGGCAGGAGCCTGGGATATGGTTGTGCCCGGGGTAACAGGGAGCCCAGGAAGGGTTTGGGGGGCTTTGTCAGCAAGAAAGGTGGGGATGGAGGAGACAGGGCCCCTTAGGAAGCTGGTGTCAGACCCCTGAACCTCTCCTCTCACTGTGTCCCAGAGGACACTCAGGAGTGACGAGGACCCATATGATCATGATGGGAGCTCTTGTCATCCAAGAACCTCCCACATGTTTGCTATCATCTTCACCAGAGCCCTGGAGGTTGGTGTCTGACCATGAGCTTTAGTGCCACTCCCTGAGAAAGTTGCTCAGAACCTACAAGGACCCCACCCATTCTCCTCCTCCCTCTTGGGAGACCCCCTTCCCAGCTCCCCTTTATCACTGTGCAGGGCTGGGGAAGGTCACTTAGACAAAGGCACACAGAATGAGTTTCTCCAGCCCAGGACACTGTTCAGGCTTTGAGCTCTGGCAGGTCTCTCCACCTCAGGCCTCAGTTTCCCCTCTGCAATTTGGGAAGGATTTCTTCCTCTGCTACCTTGTCACTGAGGGCTAACTGGAACCTGAACATGCTATTGTCAGCCTGGAGGGCCCCTCCCCTCCACGTCCTACCCCCACAGCCTCTCCTCTCCCTGGAAGCCTTCTGGACCAGGACCTTGAGAGGCAGAGGGTGCTGCCGGAGAAGCTCCAGTCTCCAGTGTTAAAGCAGGCCTTTGCTATGCCTGTGCACGGACCTACATAACATGCACACGTAATACATGCAAATGTGCCCGTTCAAGCAACATGAGTACATTTTCTTTGTAAAAGATTTTTGAAAATGCAAGACTCAGATACACGCGGAACAAAGCACAGAGGTTTCCCCTCTTTCCCACTCCCATGTAAAAATAACAAAAAATAAATTTAATAATTTAAAGTAAGGCTTACCATGCATGCCGCCTAGAGACCTGCTTCCTCGTCGTCTCAACAGTCTTTCCACGTGAGTTTAATTTCAAGTACTGTTTGTGAATAAGTAATGCCTGGCTAAAGTCAGAAGGTACAGAAGTGTGTTCTGTGGGAAGATAATTTTCCACGACCCACAGCACTCAGGTATCAGATCCCTATGTGTAGATTATTTTATTTTCTTTATTTATTTTTGGCCGCGCAGCATGTGGGCTCTTAGTTCCCCAACCAGGGATCAAACCTGTGCCCCCTGCAGTGGAAGCGTGGAGTCTTAACCACTGGACCGCCGGGCAAGTCCCTAGATGATTTTATATATGGGCATATATTAGATACCTTCTTAAAAATGAAAATTATACTTCACATTCTGTTTTGTCTTTTGCTTTTTTCCACTTAACTTTCCAAAAAACATTTAAGTATGTATAACAATGTCTTGGACTGTCATTTATCTCACGAGTTCCCCATCCATAGCCATATGGGTTATCCTGAAACTTTGGCCCCAGTTAGAACACCTTTGTGGATAAAGCCCTGCAAATGGCATTTCTGGGGTCTGCCCACCTCACTGCCTCCCTCCAGTGTTCCTGTCATCCGACTTTGGGGGCAACCCTGGGGGTTCCCCTGTTTCCCCAGCCACGCCTGCCTTTCCAGGGCATAGTGGGGCTGTGGACCCTGGGAAGTGCTCCACTGCAAACCAGAGCCTGCAGCCCTGACCCCTCCGGACCATGTCCTTGCACTATATTCAGGACACAGGTCCAGCTGCCACCCCTCTCTTCTACCCCCAGATCCCTCTAACCCCGTCACCCACTCCCTCCAATTTTGACCGTTCTGGAGCCAGCACAGCTGCAGCAGTTGACCTTGTTTTCCCAGGGGGCCCATCGGCCTGGGCAGGGGACCCTGCCTCTCCAGGCCTTGACTTCCCCCTCTATCCAGTAATTGGCCAACACCCACCCAAGGGGCATCATGAGGGCTGGATATGCACCACCTGGGAGTTGGGGGGAGGGGAAGGGGAGCCTGCCACAGCAGGTGATGGGACAATGTGCCTGGTTTCCTCCAGTGAAATGGTACAGCCGATTTGCAGGGTAATCCAGGACCACTCCTAGAGAGGGTTTAGAGGGACTGGTTTTGTTACTGATCCTTCCATATCCTGTCCTCTTGGGCCTCAGTTTCCCCACCTGTGAAGTAGGCGTTGTCCCTGAGGATCCGTAACCCTCTTCACTGCGTGCCCTCCTCACCCCTCCCTGGCCAGCCCGAGGGTGGGGTCACACCCCCAAAATGCCCCCTTCCACTGAGGAGGGGCTGAGGCCTAGGGTCCAGCCCCTAGGAGAGGGGTAAATTGTCAAACTCCCATGTGTTTAGGGCATGGGGACAGTCAGAGGGGAGGAGCAGGGGTGACAGTTATTGCTGGGGCTGGAGCCAAACTCCTGCCCAGCTACATGACTGCCAGCTGTCCTGTCCTATTGTACAGATGGGGAAACTGAGGCCCAGAAAGGGGAAGAGCCCGGTCTCAGGCTGCACAATGAGTTCTCTAAAGTCTCAGTGCCTGCTTGAGCCTCAGTTTCCCCATCTGGGTAGGGCTGGCACTGTGCTGCAGCAGGCAGCAAACTTTTGAGCCTGTTGTTGGGACTTACAGTTGAGGCCTGGGGTCAAGCATTGGCTCCTACTCCTGGATGTCAAGTGTTAGGAAAACTCCTAAGCTACGCAGCTGGCCATCAGCGGGAGTGACTCTCCACCCTGCCCCCAGGCTCCACTATGCCTGCCGGACCTCAATTCAACCTTCAAGGCCCACTTCCCATGTCTCCTCCTCCAGGCAGCCCGCCCTGCTCTCCCTGACAGAGGCCCTGCTGCCCCTCTGGCTTCCCCAGGTCTGTCCCTTACACCCCTGGCTTGGGGCGTCCAAGTCTGGACCTGTCTCACCTGGGTTGAGAGCTCCTTCACCTGGGCCTTCTTGTCTTTAAACCCCCAGCATTGAATGAGTGTTTCATGAAAGGACAATGAACAAGTGTATCTTGTACAGTGTCTGAAGGGGACCGCTTTGGGGTGGGACAGGCAGACCCAAGTCAAGTCCTAGACCGGGGGCATGACAGTGGGTGAACTTGAGCAAGCCCCATGACCTCTGGGACTCCATCTCCTTCATCCATAACATCGGATGATGATGTATGAGCTCGGGGAATCCAAAATGTACCATTAATTGAAAAGCCACTTTTCTCCAGTATTTACATTGCCGTTTTTTGTTTGTTTGAATTTTTGGCCATGCTGCACGGCTTGTGGGATCTTAGTTCCCCACCCAGAGATCGAACCCAGGCCTGTGGCAGTGAAAGCGCTGAGTCCTAACCACTGGACCGACAGGGAATTCCCATACATTGCTGTTTTAATACACTGTTTTGAACTATATGGAAATAGAGATACAAACTCAAAATATATACCTGCACCATGAACTGTCACAGACAAAATCTGGAAAACTCCACACCCACCTATCAACAGGGGTTCCTTGGGAAGTGGGCTGAGCTGCAGGTGGAATTTTTCCTGTTTACCTCATACATTTCTGTGTGGTTTGAAAGCTTTGCTTGCATGATTTTAGAGTGACAAAAATTCATTGTCTATGAAAACGTGGATGATAAACTGAACCTTGGGTTTGCTTTGAGAATCAAAGGAGATCACAGGTGTCAACTTCGCAGCCTGTAGCTCAGACTATATACTGTGACAAACCTTCTGATAGACAGTGGTCTCTCTGGACTCTAATCTTCACATCCAGCGGAAACGCCCATTTCCCAGTGGAGAAACTGAGGCCTGGGAGCCTGACTCCAGACTCACACTAAATACCAGGATTTCCAGTTGGTCTCATCTGGTTTTGAAACTCCCCATATATACACACGTGTGCATGTACATGCATGCGTACACACATACAAAGACGTGTGCACATGCAGGCTCAAAAACACGTATATATACAGGCACAGATGCATGCACACACGTGCACAAACACACATGCATGCACACGCACCATTCCTATTTCCCACCAAGCCCATACTCACCGCCCTGAGAACTTTGACACAGGAATTGCAGCTCCACGACGAATCTGACACCAGCTGCTTCCTTCAGGACCCAAGGAGGGGGACCTCATGAGCTGAGCTTTTCTTTGCTTGATTTTTCTCCAGAGATTCCTCTGTTTGGACTTGTGGGAGCACCACCTCCCAGTTCCTGGAATTCCTGGTCCAGGTGTGAGATTTGAGGTTTCAGCTTCAGGATTTCAGTGTCCACATCTTGATAATTTGCTTTGCCCAGAGGCAGCTCAGAGCAAAGCAGAACTTGAGGGTTTGAGTCCTCAGTCCTGTGCTGTGTCACCTGGGGTGAGTGATCCACCTATCTGAGCCTTATTTTCCTCATTTATAAAATGGGAGAATGGTAGTATATAATGCCAGGCTTCTGAGAATCAGCACCAGCATGCTTCGAAGCCCACAAACGTTCACTGCACTGTTTCCATTGTTCTGTGCCACTGGGAGTCTGTCATTGAGGTTTCCTGTTGGCCTGTTCCTCCTAAAAATAAAGTCCCAAGTTTGTGATGTGATGGGAGGACCACATGGGTGATCTTACAATATTCACTTCACCCCTTGGGACCTCAATTTCCTCATTTGTAGAATAAGGAGATTACCCCCGTCCTGGAGCATCAACTGAGAAGTGTGTATGAGCAAGGGATCTGGAGGAAAGCAATGCAGGCAGCCAACAGGTACCTGAGAAGGGGCGTCTTTGCTGACCACACGCACAGACAAATGTTAGAATTGCTAATGCCCAGTGGTTACCTGTGTTGGCAGGGACAGCACCTCCCTCCTTGCTGGCTTCCATGAGGATCACCCCAATTTTTTTGTTTTTTATTGATGAAAAATTCACATAACATAAAATTCACCATTTTAAAATGAACAATTCAGTGACATTTAATACATTCACAGTGTTGTGCAAGGACGATCTCTATCTAGTTCCAGAACATAACATCACCCCAAAAGGAGACCCAATGGTCATTAGCAGTCACTCCCCAGTCCCCCCTCCCCCAGCCCTAATAATGTCTACTCTGCTTTCTGTCTCTATGGATTTGCCTGTTCTGGATATTTCATAGAAATTGATCATATACTATGTGGACTTTTGTGTCTGGTTTCTTTCACTCAGCCTGATGTTTTCACGGTTCATCCATATTGTAGCATGTGTCAGTGCTTCATTCCTTTTTTTTTTTTTCTTTTTTTTTTTTTGCGGTACGCAGGCCTCTCACTGTCGCGGCCTCTCCCGTTGCGGAGCACAGGCTCCGGACGCGCAGGCTCAGCAGCCATGGCTCACGGGCCCAGCCGCTCCGCAGCATGTGGGATCTTCCTGGACCGGGACACGAACCCATGTCCCCTGCATCGGCAGGTGGACTCTCAACTACTGCGCCACCAGGGAAGCCCAGTGCTTCATTCCTTTTTATGGCTGAGTAATATTTCATTGTGTGGCTAGACCATATTTTCCTCATCCATTCATTTGTCAGTGGACATTTGGATTGTTTACTCCTTTTGGTAATTGTGAATAGTGCTGCTCAAAACACTCGTGTATAAGTTTTGGCTTGAACATCTGTTTTCAATTCTTTGGGGTCTATACATAAGAGAGTGGAATTACAGGGTCCTATAGCAACTCTACGTTTAATCTTTTGAGGAACTGCCAAGCTGTTTTCCTCGGGGTTGCTCCATATTCCAGCCTTTTTTGCCAACTGATCTGGGCGTCTTTAAAAGCCATGATTCTCTCCCTCATGGGGCAAACCCACTGAGGTCAACCCAGGGCATGACTCTCAATGTCCACAGATATGAGGCGGAATCCTGGGAACAAAGCAAATAGAGGGAAGGTAGGGAGAAGTTAAGGGGTCTTTGGATGTAAAATATGATGACGTTTTTCACAAAACAGACCCTGGAGGACAAAATCCAAAGCGTGATGTGATTTTTGTAGGATCCGAAAGGATGAAATTGCAAAGTGTGATGTGATTTTTGTAGAAAATATATAAAATGTAGACAGATTCACCCACGCAGATAGTGAGAGGGGTCTGCTCCAAACTGTCTGAGTCATGGGGAGTTGGGGGGGGGCGACGAGGGAGAAACTCTTCCCATCCCTTCCCCAGCCATGCGCCTGGGCACACCAAGAGTGCATGCTTATGCAGTTTGAAAAGAAAACCCATTGAAGAACATTCAAAGGAAGTAAAAATGATGAAGCATGTGCTGGCGGCAATTGTCGATCTTTGTTTCAGAGGCAGCTGTGGTCTTAGGAGAAAAAAGCCCCAGATGTGAATCTAGACAGTCTCTTCCTGTGTCAAATGGGTGAGTAAACATTGCTTCCTCCAGGACCGCTGTTTGGAGGCTGCCATGAAAGTCCCTCCAGCATCTCCCTGACAGTCTCTCAGTAGCCTCTGTCCATCTATCTGTTGGTTCACTCATTCACTCACTCATTCATTCACTACATATTTGAGAAACACCTAACTGCTCCTTCCGGGTGGAACTTTCCTTCCAAGATCTAAAACCAGTATGAAATTATTGGGTGGGCCAAAAAGTGCATTTTTTTTCCCCATAAGATGGCTCTAGTAGCACTTAGTTGTCTTTAACTTCATTCAAAACAATTTTGTTAGATTGTATGTGACAGCTGTCATATCGGCGTGCATTTAAAAAAAAGACATCAAAATTTGTGTAGCCATTTTAATATTGAAGATGGAAGATAAAAAGCAACATTTTGGGCATATTATGCTTTATTATTTCAAGAAAGGTAAAAATGCAACTGAGGGCTTCCCTGGTGGTGCAGTGGTTGAGAGTCCACCTGCCGATGCAGAGGACACGGGTTCGTGCCCCGGTCCAGGAAGATCCCACGTGCCATGGAGCGGCTGGGCCCGTGAGCCATGGCCGCTGAGCCTGCGTGTCCGGAGCCTGTGCTCCGCAACGGGAGAGGCCACAACAGTGAGAGGCCCGTGTACCGCAAAAAAAAAAAAAAAAAAAAAAGCAACTGAAACACACAAAAAGATTTGTGCAGTGTATGGAAAAGGTGCTGTGACTGATAAGACGTGTCAGAAGTGGTTTGCGAAGTTTCATACCGGAGATTTCTCGCTGGATGATGCTCCACGGTCGGGTAGACTGGTTGAAATTGATAGCGATTGAATCGAAACAATAATTGAGAACAATCAATGTTATACTACACGGGAGACAGCCAACATACTCAAAATATTCAAATCAAGAGATGAAAATCATTTGCACCAGCTTGGTTATGTGACTTCTTTGATGTTTGGGTTCCACATAAGTTAAGTGAAAAAAACCTTCTGACCATATTTCAGCATGCAATCCTCTACTGAAAGGTAATGAAAACGTTCTGTTTTTAAAACAAATTGTAACAGGTGATGAAAAATGGATACTGTATAACAATGTGGAACAGAAGAGATCGTGGGGCAAGCGAAATGAACCACCACCAACCACACCAAAGGCCAGTCTTCATCCAAAGAAGGTGATGTTGCATATATGGTGGGATTGGAAGGGAGTCCTCTATTATGAGCTCTTTCCAGAAAACTAAACAATTAATTCCAACAAGTACTGCTCCCAATTAGACCAGTTGATGTATTTGGTCTAATTGGACGCATTTGATGAAAAGCATCAAGAATTAGTCAACAGAAAACACATAGTCTGGGACTTGCTTGGTGGTCCAGTGGTAAAGAATCCACCCTAAAATGCAGGGGACGCGGGTTCGATCCCTGGTCAGGGAACTAAGATCCCACATGCCACAGGGCAACTAAGCCCGCGTGCCACAGCTACTGAGCTCACGTGCCACAACTACAGAGCTTGCGTGCCTCAACTAGAGCCCGCGTGCCGCAAACTAGAGCCCACATGCCCTGGAGCCCGCGCGTCACAACTAGAGAGAAGCACTCACACCACGAGAGAAGCCCTCACACCACAACGAAGATCCTGCATGCCGCAACTAAGACCCGACACAGCCAAAAATAAATAAAATAAA
Source organism: Mesoplodon mirus (assembly GCF_964341445.2). Taxonomy (NCBI): domain Eukaryota; kingdom Metazoa; phylum Chordata; class Mammalia; order Artiodactyla; family Ziphiidae; genus Mesoplodon; species Mesoplodon mirus. The sequence goes on from NC_138980.1 coordinate 43,725,859, forward strand.
TAAAAAATAAATCTTTAAAACAACAAAAAAGAAAACACATAATCTTCCACCAGGGGGCTTCCCTGGTGGTGCAGTGGCTGTGAGTCCACCTGCCAGTGTGGGGGACGCGAGTTTGAGCCCTGGTCCGGGAGGATCCCACGTGCCGGGGAGCAACTGGGCCCATGTGCTGCGGCCGCTGAGCCTGCGCTCTGGAGCCCGTGCGCCACAACTGCTGAGCCTGCGCACCACAGCTGCTGAGGCCCACGCGCCTGGAGCCCGTGCTCTGCAGTGGGGGAGGCCACCACAATGAGAAGCCCACGTACAGCTGCGAAGACCCAACACAGCCAAAAATAAAAATAAATAAAATAAAGAATTAAAAAAAAAATCTTCCAGCAGGATAATGCAAGACCACATGTTTCTTTGATGACCAGGCAAAAACTGTTACAGCTTGGCTGGGAAGTTCTGATTCATCCACTGTATTCACCAGACATTGTACATTCGGATTTCCATTTATTTCAGTCTTTACAAGATTCTATTAATGGAAAAAATTTCATTTTCCTGGAAGACTGTAAAAGGCACCTGGAACAGTTCTTTGCTCAAAAAGATAAAAAGTTTTGGGAAGATGGAATTATGAAGTTGCCTGAAAAATGGCAGAAGGTAGTGGAACAAAACGGTGAATACATTGCTCAATAAAGTTCTTGGTGAAATGAAAAATGTGTCTTTTGTTTTTAATTAAAAAACCAAAGCGGGACTTCCCTGGTGGCTCAGTGGATAAGAATCCGCCTGCCAATGCAGGGGACGCGGGTTCGATCCCTGGTCTGGGATGATGCCACATGGCGTGGAGCAACTAAGCCCATGCGCCACAACTACTGAGTCTGCACTCTAGAGCCCGTGGACCACAACTACTGAGCCCACATGCCTCAACTACTGATGCCTGCGTGCCCTAGAGCCCACGCTCCACAACAAGAGAAGCCATCACGATGAGAAGCCCACACATCACAAGGAAGAGTAGCCCCTGCTCGCCACAACTAGAGAAAGCCTGCGCACAGCAAGAAAGAACGAACGCAGCCAAAAAACAAACAAACAAAAAAACTGAAGGCACTGTTTGGCCCACCCAATACAAACTGCAGTCAGTGATTTGAAGGAAACATCCAAGGTACAAAGAAAGGCCCATAAGGGAGCCTGGTCTGGGAGATAACATTTCACTGGAGAACTGAAGGATGAATAAGGGCATGCCAGGCAGAGGCAGTGGCATGTGCAAAGGCCCTGAGGTACAAATGATCTCAGCTGTGGGAAGAGGAGTGAGATGAAGAGAGGAGGGTGGGAGACAAGGGTGAGGGGTTTCTGGGGTGGGAGACAAGTATAGATTTTGTCCTAAGGCAATGGGGAATCACGGAAGGCTTCAGAGCACAGAAGGGGCATGGCCCAATTTATCCTTTTTAAAAATTGTGGTAAGGGCTTCGCTGGTGGCGCAGTGGTTGAGAGTCCGCCTGCCGATGCAGGGGACACGGGTTCGTGCCCCGGTCTGGGAGTATCCCACATGCCGCGGAGCGGCTGAGCCCGTGAGCCATGGCCGCCGGGCCTGCGCGTCCGGAGCCTGTGCTCCACAACGGGAGGGGCCACAACAGTGAGAGGCCCGCGTACCGCAAAAAAAAAAAAAAAAAAAAAAAATTGTGGTAAAAGTTACATAACATAGTTACCATTTTAAAGTGTTTAATTCCATGGCAGTTAGCACATTCACAATGTTGTATAACCATCACCTCTATGTAGTTCCAGAACATTTTCATCATCCCAAAAGGAAACCCGGTCCCCATTAGGAGTTACTCCCCATTCTCTGTCCCCCAGCCCCTAGCAACCACTAGTCTGCTTTCTGTCTATATGGATTTGCCTGTTCTGGACATTTCATGTAAATGGGATCATACAACATGTGGCCTTTTACATCTGACTTCTCCAGTGTATACTTTTTAAAGAGCAACTTAGAAGGACAAGAATGCAAATAGGCACTGTGCTGCTCCATCCACACTCCTCCATCCCGCTCCCTGTTTAACAACAGGCACCTGTGTGATTGCCTGTGATTGCCAGGGGCTCCCCTGGGCTGCTGGAGCACCCGTTGCCTGCATGACCAACAGAAGGCCAGAAGTGCCTTGAGTTGACATCCCCCAGGGCAGCCCTGATCAATAGTGTAAGGTGTTTCCAGATCTCCCAGCAGGATAGAGCCAAAGTCACCCTCCAGGGACTCTGCTGGATGCACGCCCCTCACCACTGAATCCCAGTCTCTGCTCTCTCCCCTTTTCTGAGCCTCAGTTTCCTCCTCTGTAAAATGGGTCCTAGGGAGGGAGCATATTGCACTCAGTGAACAGTCAGAAGTCACACTGGGTTTACAAAAAGTAAGATCCACATTAAGAGTGCAAGGAAAGGGCTTTTCTGAGTGCTGACGGGGTCCACTTTGGGAGAGGTGTCAGGCTCAGGAGTCAAGACCCAGCAGGGAAGGTGTCAGGTGGTTGGGAGCAGCTGGAGGCACAGCAGAGGCTCAGCATGTGGCTGCTAGCCCATCCCTGGGAGGTCAGCCTCTGAAGGCTGCATTCATCCTCCCAGGAAAATCACAATTCTCTCTTTCCCCTCAGCCCCTCCCCAGCCCCCTCTTCCGCCCTAGTTTATTATTTACCCATTCAGGGCCACAATTTATTTTTGGACAAGAACATCGTTCCTCCTCACTCTCGTGGCCACCCGCCAGAGCCGCGCGCTGGCCACGCTGCGGGAAGGAAGGCCAGAGGGAATCCAGCCTAGCTGAGAGAAGGCGGGTCCTCGGGGGAGGGTCTTGGTCACACCTGGCTCTTGATTTTTTGTTTATCCTCATAGACAGCAACTAGGAGTGCCGGCGGGCTGAATTTTCGGATTTCTCCACACTCCTGACGAACGAGACTGACATGCCAGTTTACAGCACTGTCTTTGCTGTAGACATAAACAACGTCACTTAGAAATTGACATGGGTGAGCCAGGCATGGTTTGGGGTGGGTTGTGAAGTGTCCAAATATACACTCCTTTAGTTCATGCAGACAAATAAGGATGCATTCATTTTCATTTTAAAAATTATGTTTATTTTATTTTGTTTATTAAATTTTACAAAGTTGAATTCACCCTCAGTCCCCAACTTCAACTTGGCAAACTCCTATTCATCCATCAAAACCCAACACAAGACTCCTTCCTCCATCCTTCACATGTCCACACAAATGCTACATCTTTCTCCTCTCTGTGCTGTAAGAAAGGAATTCTCCAGTACTATGGTCACCTGTTTATGACTCTGTGTCCCTCTCTGGGCTCTGTTCTAGCACCCAGCGCAATGCCTGGCATATAGTGGGTGCTCAGTAAATGTGGAGGTTTGGGGGAACATTTTTAAAAACAGTTTTATTGAGATATAATCCACATATCATTCAATTCGCCCATTTAAAATATATAGTTCAATGGTTTTTAGGATGTTCACAGATGTGTGCAGCCACTACCAAGATCAATTTTAGAACACTTTCACCACCCCCAAAATAAACCCTGTGCCCATTTCAGTCACTGCCACTCCTCCTCCCCCCAACCTCTGTCAACCACTAATCTACTTTCTTTTTTTTTTTTTAGCTTTTTTGTGTGTGTGGTTTGAGAGATGGAAATTATTTGTTTGTTTGTTTGTTTGTTTGTTTGTTTATTGGCGTGTTGGGTCTCTGTTGCTTTGCATGGGCTTTCTCTAGTTGCGGCGAGTGGGGGCTACTTTTCGTTGCGGTGTGCAGGCTTCTCATTGTGGTGGCTTCTCTTGTTGCTGAGCACGGGCTCTAGGCACGCGGGCTTCAGTAGTTGTGGCATGAGGGCTCAGTAGTTGTGGCTCGCAGGCTCTAGAGCACAGGCTCAGTAGTTGTGGCGCACAGACTTAGTTGCTCTGCGGCATGTGGGATCTTCCCAGACCAGGAGTCAAACCCGTGTCCCCTGCATTGGCAGGCAGATTCTTAACCACTGTGCCACCAGGGAAGTCCCACTAATCTACTTTCTGTCTCTATGGATTTGCTTGTTCTGGACATTTCATATAAATAGGATCATATAAATGGGATCATACTACATGTGGGCTTTTGTGTCTGGCTTCTCTCCCTAAGCATGTCTTCAAGGTTCCTCCATATTGTAGCATGTATCAGTGCTTCATTCTTTTTGATGGCTGAATAATATTCCATTGTGTGGTTAGACCACATTTCGTTTGTCCATTCTTCTGTTGATGGACACTTGAGTTGTTTCCACCTTTTGCCTACTGTGAATAGTGCTGCTGTGAACATGTACGTGGATGTATGTTTTCACTTCTCTTGGGTATGTCCTGAGGACTCACAGTAAATGTTCATGGTTATATTGAACCCTGTTAAACTGCAAAGAGTCACCTGGGTTGGGTAAATGAATGCTCCAACCTCACAGCTTTGAAATCAGGAATGTGGGCTGGAATCTGCCCCCACTGGCTCATCTGTGAAGGGAACCACAGAGACTTCTGGATTCCTCGGATTGCCTTGTAAGAACCTCAGGGCCCCGTGAGTAGAAAATGCCCTTTCATTGTCAGCTGGTGTAATCACTTCCTCTCTCCTGGGTCTCTCCAAAATGAAATTTTTGTTCTTTGAGGCCAACTGGTCCACCCCTCAGGGCTTTTGGGACCAAAGACAACCCTGTCCATGGGACTGGAAACACCTAGATCTGTGATCTGGATCAGACCTCGGGTTTTGGTGGGGGCTGATCTAGAGGCACCCTGCCCTGGGTTTATTTTGATTGAGGGTGGTGGGCTGGGTCAGCACGTTGGGGGTAGCCTGTGCCCAGGACTGTGAAACCTGAGGCCTCGAATGTATGTCCTTGGCCGGCAGGTGTCTTGGGTGGCATCTGAGGCTGAGGGCCTGGCCTGTGTCCAGTCAGGAAAGGCCGAGGTAGGCTGTTCTTGCCTCTGGACACTCTCACTTTGTCAAGGAAATCTCATCTCTAAAAAAGCAAGCCCTGGGGCTTCCCTGGTGGTGCAGTCGTTAAGAATCCGCCTGCCAATGCAGGAGACACAGGTTCGAGCCCTGGTCCAGGAAGATCCGATATGCCGCAGAGCAACTAAGTTAGTGCGCCACAACTACTGAGCCTGTGCTCTAGAGCTTGCGTGCCACAACTACTGAGCCAGCATGCCACAACTACTGAAGCCCGTGCTCCTAGAGCCTGTGCTCTTCAACAAGAGAAGCCACTGCAAGCAGAAGCCCGTGCACCGCAACAAAGAGTAGCCCCCACTTGCCACAACCAGAGAAAGCCCGTGCACAGCAAGAGACCCAATGCAGCCAAAAGCATTTTTTAAAAAATAATAATAAATTTATAAAAAAATAAAAATAAAAAATAAAAAACAAGCCCTGGACTTCCCTGGCGACCCAGTGGTTAAGACTCTGTGCTTGCAGTGCAGGGACATGTGTTCAGTCCCTAGTCAGGGAACTAAGATCCCGCATGCTGTGCAGCCAAAAAACTTAAAAAATAAATAAAATAAAAAGCAAGGGGTTTCTCTGGTGGTGCAGTGGTTGAGAATCTGCCTGCTAATGCAGGGGACACGAGTTCGAGCCCTGGTCTGGGAAGATCCCACATGCCGCGGAGCAACTAGGCCCGTGAGCCACAACTACTGAGCCTGAGCTCTAGAGCCCGTGAGCCACAACTACTGAGCCTGCGCGTCTGGAGCCTGTGCTCCGCAACAAGAGAGGCCACGATAGTGAGAGGCCTGTGCATTACAGTGAAGAGTGGCCCCAGCTTGCCACAACTAGAGAAAGCCCTCGCACAGAAACGAAGACCCAGGACAGAGCAAAATAAATAAATAAATTTAAAAAAAACAAGCCCTGCCTCCCCGTACTGCCAGGCCTTTGGGTCCATGTATCAGTCAGGGCTTTCCAGAGAAACAGAATCAACATGATATATGTATATTACATATATGAAGATTCTTTATTTAAATAAGGTTTTATTTATTATTTATTTATTTTTTTGGCTGCATTGGGTCTTCATTGCTGCGTGCGGGCTTTCTCTAGTTGCGGCGAGAAAGGGCTTCTCATTGCTGTGGCTTCTCTTGTTGCGGAGCACGAGCTCTAAGTGTGCGGGCTTCAGTAGTTGTGGCATGCATGCTCAGTAGTTGTGGCTTGCGGGTTCTGCAGCGCAGGCTCAGTAGTTGTGGCGCACGGGCTTAGTTGCTCTGCAGCACGTGGGATCTTCCCAGACCAGGGCTCGAACCTGTGTCCCCTGCATTGGCAGGCGAATTCTTAACCACTGTGCCACCAGAGAAGTCCAAAGATTTTTTTAAATTTTATTTTTAAATTTAAGTTAATTTTATTTTTTGATTTTATTTTTGACTGCATTGGTGTGCATTGCTGTGCACGGGTTTTCTCTAGTTGTGGCGAGCGGGGGCTACTCTTCATTGCAGTGCGTGGGCTTCTCCTTGCGGTGGCTTCTCTTGATGCAGAGCATGGGCTCTAGGCATGTGGGCTCAGTAGTTGTGGCTCGCGGGCTCTAAAGTGCAGGCTCAGTAGTTGTGGTGTACAGGGTTAGTTGCTCTGAGGCACATGGGATCTTCCTGAACCAGGGCTTGAACCCGTGTCCCCTGCATTGGCAGGCGGATTCTTAACCACTGCACAACCAGGCAAATTCCATATGAAGAGATTTGTTTCAAGGAATTGGTTTAGGGTTTCTATGTTGCAGTCTTGAGGAGAATTCTTTTTTCCCAGGAGACTCAGTTTTTGCTCTTAAGGCCTTCAGTTGATTATATAAGCCCCACCCAGAATCTCGAGGATAACTTCCTTTCCTTAAGGTCAACTGATTGGAGATGTTAACCACATCTAGAAAATACTTTCTCTTTTTTTTTTTTTGGCTGCACTGCGTGGCACGTGGGATCTTAGTTTCCCAACCAAGGATCGAACCCATGCCCACTGCATTGGAAGTGCGGAGTCTTAACCAGTGGACCACCAGGGAAGTCCCTAGAAAATACTTTCACAGCACCATTTAGACTAAACCACTGGGCACCATTTCCTGATGAAGTTGACACATAAATTTAAACCATCAGTATGTTTCTGTGTCCCCACCCCACCACAAACCATCCATGAGAACGCCACCTCCTCTGAGAAGACTGCTGTGATGTTCCCTGGCCACAAAGGAGAGAACATGGGGGCATGTTGACCGGCTGCATCTGGACGGAGGGAGCCAGAAGGGAAGCAAGCAGGGCAGGCATGCAGGATATCTATGGGAAGGCAGTGGAGATGTCAGCAAGGGCAAGAGCTCCAAGGCCAGCCAAGGTTCTGGACTGTGCCCCAGGGCCATGGGGAGCCATAGTAGGTTTTAGGGCAGGAGAGTGATATGGTTGGATACACTAACCATTGAAAAACTTGTCACTGACTGATATGGGTCTCTCAGCACCCCTAGATGGGGCAGTGGGGGTCAAGGCCCCAGTCCAGGCAGGAAATGGCAGGGTCTGGGCCAAGGGCTGTGGGGATGGGGGTGGGGCCAATTTAAGAGTTTCCAGGTACATCAGTCTGGGATGAGCGTGAGTTGCTAAACTGTCATGCTGAGCTCTGACCATCGGTTCAGGCCTCTGATCTCTTCCAGGAGTTATTTCAGAAAATACCTCCTTGGGCTGCACAAGGTCAGTGACCTGACTGTGAATGTCTGTGCCACCAAAGCCTCCCACCCACTGTGGGACCACTGGGGAGCTGTTGCATAGAGATGGCTGCCTCCCCTCCCTGCTCCCAGTGGAAAGCCAACCCTTCTCCCCTGGCAGACAGTCTGGCAGGGAAAACGGGCTCCATCTTGCCATTCCCCAAACATGAAAACCTTCTTCCTACCCCAGGGCCTTTGCACTGGCGGTTTCCTCTGACTGGAATGCTTTTCCCACCATTTTATCCATGGCCAGTTTCTCCTCGTCCCTAGGCTCAACTTAACTTTCACTGCCCCCAGGAAGCTCTCTCCACTATTGTCAGCCTCTATGACATCACTTGTTTTACCGCCCAGGATTTGAAACAATTTTATTTTATTTTATGCTTCCCCGTCTGCAGTATGGAGCCATGAAGGTGGGAATTTTTTGCCTTGATTACTGCCTCATCCATGGTTCCCACAACACCTGTCTCTCAGTAACTGCTTGTCGAGTGAATGAATAAAGAGCCACATCCCCTTCTCATCATTCTCTCACCCTTCAAACCATGACTCTGGACTCATGGATTCCTTCCCCTCCTCTCCCCAGAGTTTTGATGTCACCATGGAGACGCTGATCCCACTGCTTTCTTGGTCCTCTCCTATTGCTTGCCTGCAGCCATTCCTGCAGCCTCCACCCTCACTCCATCCATTCCATCCCCCACAGCAGCCTTCAGAGGAATCTTTTAAACATGTAAGTTTGGCTACGGGCCTCTCCTGCTCTCACATTCTTTGTGGCTCCCAATTGTCCTCAAGAGAACATTCCAACCCTTCTGCTCATTTTCCAGAGCCCTTCAGACTGGTCCCTGTCTCATTGCTCACTCTTTTCCAAACTCAAGTTGTTCCCTTGCCTAGTTTGCTCTTCCCCACCTCTCTGTTTGGTGAACTCCTATTCAACCTTCAAGACCCCACTCAAAGGGTCCCTCCTCCGGAAGCACTCCCTACCTTCAAACAGAGCCCTCGGGCCTCCCTGGTGGCGCAGTGGTTGAGAGTCCGCCTGCCGATGCAGGGGATACGGGTTCGTGCCCCGGTCTGGGAGGATCCCATATGCCGCGGAGCGGCTGGGCCCGTGAGCCATGGCCGCTGGGCCTGCGCATCCGGAGCCTGTGCTCCGCAACGGGAGAGGCCACAACGGTGAGAGGCCCGCATACCGCAAAAAAAAAACAAACAAACAAACAAAAAAAAAACAAAAAAAAAAACAGAGCCCTCACTCCCCTCTGAGGATGTCTGCATCCAGTTCTGTCTCCCAAAGGTTGGGGACTTTTGGGGGACCCCTGATATCACCTGTGAAAGATGGGTCACACCGTCATCATTTATTTAACACAGGTAAGCATGTAGTCAGATATTTGAGTCACATTCTGAGTCACCTCTTCTTGGTTTCCATGTTGGGTCCAGACTGTCAACCACACAGACATACATCTGGCTAGCCTAGCCAAGGAGAACTGGGACAGATGCCGCTTGGATCCCTTCCTGCAGTACAGCTTCATCTTTGTCTATAAGGCGTTTTTACATTTCTACATGAACTTGTGAGGTCAAATCTTTCACCTGCTGCTGCGCAGCCCCCAAGCATCATGTCCCTCCCTTCTACATCTGAGACTGGATTCGATGAGTTGTGATTCTTTTAGAAGTTGGGATTCTTCTCCAGGTTGTTGAGATTTGTCAACTCTCCTTCAAGGAATGTGAAAAAGCTTAAAAGCTGCATGTGAGCCAAGGGGACATGAGACATGCCCTAGAGAATTCAGCTCCTCTCAGGAACGTTCTACCTTTTGACACTTAGTTGCTCTGCAAGACTGGTGAGAATTGGAAAGCCAAACATTCTTGCAAGAGGTTGTACTGATGACGTGAAAGGATCTTGCCTAAGGTGCAGTGCTATAGACCTCACAGCAGCCTCACTGGGGGTTCATCTTAGAGTTGAGAAGTTGGAGGCTTGGGGATACCATCCACCTGATGGTACCCCCTGGGGGAGGCCTGGACTCTGCCCCACCCGCTTGGGACATGGGACATCACAGCCTCATGTTCCTCACCTGAGCAATGGGAACCACAGTTAGACTTGGTGAGGAAGTGCTATGTGGGTCCGCACAAGGCAGTGCACAGTAGGACCTCAATCTTCATACTGCTCTTACATTATTACTTTTTTTTAGTTTGTCCATTGGTGGAATATATATAACATAAAATTTACCATCCTAACCATTTTTAAGTGTACAGTTCAGTGGCACTAAGTATATTCACACTCTTATGCAGCCATCACCACCATCCATCTCCAGAACTTTTTAATCTTCTCGAATTGAACCTCTGTCCCCATTAAACATTATAAACTTCCCATCCCCATCCCTCCAGCCCCTGGTAAATTCTCTGCTTTCTCTCTCTATGAATTTGACTACTATAGGTTCCTCACATTAGTGGAATCATAAAGTATTTATCCTTCAAAAATTTTTTTGGCTACTGTATAGCACAGGGAACTCTACTCAATATTCTGTAATAACCTGTATGGGAAAAGAATCTCAAAAAGAATGCATATGTGTATACGTATAACTGAATCACTTTGCTATACACCTGAAACTAACACAATATTGTAAATCAACCATACTCCAATATAAAATTTAAAATTAAATTAAAAAATTTTTTTGTAAAATACAACATGAAATTTACCATCATAACAATTTTTAAGTTCAGCAGCGTTAAGTACAATATATTCATTTTGTTGTGCAACCATCACCACCATTCACCTCCAGAACTCTTTTCACCATGCAAAACTGAAACCCTGTCCCCATTAAACAACTCTTTAGTGCCACTTCCCTCAGCCCCTGACACCCACCATCCTTTCTGTCTCTATAAATCTGACCATTCTAGGTGCCTCATGTTAAGTGGGATCATGCAGTATTTGTCCTTTTGTGACTGGCTATCGTCACTAAGCATAATGTCTTCAAGGTTCACCCATATCATAGAATGTGTCAAAACTTCATTCCTTTTTAAGGCTAATGTTCTCTTTTGTTTATCCATTCATCCATCAATGAACACTTGGGTTGCTTCCATCTTTTGTCTGTTGCAAAAAAATGCTATAGGGCTTCCCTGGTGGCGCAGTGGTTGAGAGTCTGCCTGCCGATGGAGGGGACATGGGTTTGTGCCCCGGTCCGGGAAGATCCCACATGCTGCAGAGCAGCTGGGCCCGTGAGCCATGGCCGCTGAGCCTGCGCGTCCGGAGCCTGTGCTCCGCAAATGGGAGAGGCCACAACAGTGAGAGGCCCGCGTACTGCAAAAAAAAAAAAAAAAAAAATGCTGCTATAAACATGGTGTACAAATATCTCTTCAAGTCCCTGCTGTCAAGTTCTTTGGGTACACCCAGAGGTGGAATTGCTGGATCATGTGGTAATACTATGCTTAATTTTTTGAGGAACATCAACTGTTCTCCACAGTGGCTGTACCATTTTACATTCCCACCAGCAATGCACATGGGTTCCAATTTCTCCACATCCTCAACAATGCATTATTTTCCTTTTGTTTTTATTATAAACATCCCAATGAGTGTGAAGTGATATCTCACTGTGATTTTGATTTGCATTTCCCTGATAACTAATGATGTTGAGCATCTTTTCATGTGCTTATTGGCCATTTGTGTATCATCTTTGAAGACATGTCTATTCAAATTCTTTGCCCAAAAATAGGGTTGTTTGTCTTTTTGTCTTTGAGTTGTAATTCTTTATATATTTTGTGTATTAATCCCTTATCAGATATATGATTTGCAAATCTTTTCTCTCATTCTGCGAGTTGCATTTTTACTCTCTTAATTGTTTCCTTTCATACACAAAAGTTTTTAATTTTTATGAATTTCATTTTATATATTTTTTTCTTTTGTTGGCTGTGTTTTTGGAGTCATATCCACGGAATCATTGCCAAATCCAAAGTCGTGAAGCTTTTGCCCTACGTTTTCTTATTTTTTTTCCTCTTACATTCAGGTCTCTGATCCATTTTGAGTTAATTTTTTAAAAGTCTTTATTGAATTTCTTACATATTGCTTCTTTTTGTGTGTGTTTTGGTTTCTTGGCCACGAGGCATGTTGGATCTTAGCTCCCTGGCCAGGGATCGAACCCGCACCCCTGCATTGGAAGGCGAAGTCTTAACCACTGAACCACCAGGGAAGTCCTATTTTGAGTTAATTTTTGCATGTGATGTTAGGTAAAGTTCCAACTTCATTCTTTTGCATGTGGAGATCCAGTTTTTCCAGAACAAGCTGTTTTGTTGAAAACCCTGTCCTTTTCCCCATTGAATGATCTTAGCATCTCTATCAAAACTTGACCATATATTTGAGGGTTTATTTCTGGGCTCTTTATTCCATTGGTCTATTTGTCTGTTTTCATGCCAATGCCACACTATTCTGATTATTGCACCTTTCTAAGAAGTTTTGAAATCAGGAAGTGTGAGTCCTCTAAATTTGTTCTTCTTTTTCAAGATTGTTTTGGCTATTCAGGTTCCCTTGAGATTCCATATAAATGTTACTGATTTTATTTTTTAATTTTTTGGCCATGCCACATGGCATGCAGGATCTTAGTTCCCCTACCAGGGATCGAACCCATGCCCCCTGCAGTGGAAGCATGGAGTCTTAACCACTGAACTGCCAGGGAAGTTCCAAGATTCCATATAAATTTTAGAATAGTTTTTTTTTTTTTTTTTTTTTTTTTTTTGCGGTACGCAGGCCTTTCACTGCTGTGGCCTCTCTCATTGCAGAGCACAGGCTCCGGACGTGCAGGCTCAGCGGCCATGGCTCACAGGCCCAGCTGCTCCGCGGCATGTGGGATCTTCCCAGACCGGGGCACGAACCCATGTCCCCTGCATTGGCAGGTGGACTCTCAACCACTGCACCACCAGGGAAGCCCTAGAATAGGTTTTTTATTTCTGCAAAAAAAATGTCATTGCAATTTTTATAGGAGTAACATTGAATCTATATATGCCTTTGGGTAGTATTGTCATCTTAACAATATAAGTTTTCAATCTATGAACTTAGATATCTTTCCATCTATTTATATCTTCTTTAATTTCTTTCAGCAACATTTTGTAGTTTTCAATGTACAAGCATTTCCCCTCCTTGGTTAAGTATGTTCCTAAGTATTTTATTCTTTTTGATGCTGTTGTAAGTAGAATTGTTTTCTTAAGTTTCTTTTTGGGTTGTTCATTGTTAGTGTATAGAAACATAACAGATTTCTACATGTTTATTTTGTGTTCTGCTACTTTGCTGAATTTGTTTATTAGTTCCAACAGGGGTTTTTTGTTTGTTTTTTGTTTTGGTGTGTGTGGAGTCTTTATGGGGTTTTCTACATATAAGATCATGTCATCTGTGAAGAGAGATCATTTTACTTCTTCCTTTCCAATTTAGAAGCCTTTTATTTCTTTTTCTTGTCTAATTGCTCTGGCTAGGCATTCTAGTACTAAGTTGAATGGAATTGGTGAAAGCAGACATCCTTGCTGTTATAGACTGAGTGTGCCCAACCCCACATTCATATATTGAAATCCCAACCCACAACGTGATGATATTAGGAGGTAAGGCCTTTGGGAAGTGATTAGGTCATGAGGGTAGAGCCCTCATGAATGAGATTCACGTCTTTATAAAGAGATCCCAGAGAGCTCTCTTACCGTCATTTCACCATGTGAGGACACAACCAGAAGGCAGCTCTTTGCAACCCAGAGGAGGGCCTTCACCAGAGTCTGACCATGCTGGGCACTCTGATCTCAGACTTCCAACCTCCAAACTGTGAGAAATAAATTTTTGTTGTTCATAAGCCACCCAGTCTATGGTACTTTATTATAGCAGCCCAAACTGACTGATACTTGTCTTGTTCCTGATATTAAAAGAAATGCTTTTAGTTTTACACTAAAATATCATGTGAGTGTGATGTGAGTTGTGGGGTTTTCATGCATGGTCTTTATCCTATTGAGGAAATCCCCTTCTATTCCTAGTTTGTTGAATGTTTTTACCATGAAAAGGTGTTGGATTTTGTCAAATGCTTTTTCTGCATCAACGGAGGTGATCATGTGATTTTTGTCCTTTTTTAAAGGTGGTGTGTCATACTGATAAATTTTCGTATGCAGATTAGTTTTGCCTGTGGCAGAATCTCACATAAGTGGAAGTAGAACTGATTCCACAGACGCTGTTGTGGGTTGGCAGTTGGCTCTTTTTCATGGCTGTATAGTATTGCACAGCATGCCTCAAGCACAGAGTCTCCATCCTTCTGTGGATGGGCATTTTGGGTGGCTTCTGGTTGGGGTGACTAGGAATGGTGCTTCTGGAAACATCTGTGTCACATTTCTGTGGGGCAAGTTGCAGGAGTGAAGTTGCTGGCATGGGCATGGGTGCAAGCTAGGGGTGTTTGGATCCCAGCTCTCTCCACATCACACCATGGTTCATCATGTACACGCTCACTTAACCTGGCCTCTTGGGTTGAGTCTGGGGGCCGCTCCCGATTTTCCCCAGTATTAGAAATGTTGGACTTCCCTGGTGGCGCAGTGGTTAAGAATCCACCTGCCAATACAGGGGACACAGATTCAAGCCCTTGTCCGGGAAGATCCCACATGCCGCAGAGCAACTAAGCCCGTGTGCCACAACTACTGAGCCTGTGCTCTACAGCCTGCGAGCCACAACTACTGAAGCCCACGTGCCTAGAGCCTGTGCTCTGCAACAAGAGAAGCCACTGCAATGAGAAGCCCGCTCACTGCAACGACGATTAGCCCCCACTCGCCGCAACTAGAGAAAGCTCACGTGCAGGAGCGAAGACCCAATGCAGCCAAAAATAAATACACAAAATAAATACATGAAAAAAAGAAAAAAAAAAGAAATGCCACTGAGCTGTGCATTACTGTGCCAAAATTTCACAGCTGCCTCTCGAGGAATGAGAGGGCAGGGGCATTTGAGAGTCCTTGATGTCCATCGCCACCTGGCCTTCCCTCCAGAAGTCCCCAGTGATCAATGTCACAGGGTTCCTGCATGCTGATTTCCCTTCAAACCTTCCACTTATTTTTTTTTTTTGGCTGCACTACATGGCTTGTGGGATCTTAGTTCCCTGACCAGTCATTGAACCCGGGTCCTTGGCAGTGAAAGTGCAAAGTCCTAACCATTGGACCACCAAGGAGTTCCCCAAACCTCCCACTTCTGACTACAAAATTACTAGCTGCCAGTGCTCTGAACTGAGCCCAAAATGAATGAATATTCTGAACTTCTCCTGAAAGAGAAGGGAGTTCCAGGAAGCTGAGGCCACTATGTTCCTGTCCACATCATTTGTTTACAAATATTATGTTGCCACACTGTGCATGGCCCCACACCAAGTGATGCTGGACTCATGAAACCTCAATCCTCAAGATCCCCCCAGTCTGGGGAGCAAAGGCAAACACAGATTCCTCCAGTCCCATGGGGTCAGGGCTGGGTTGGAGGGAGGAATTGGAGCTGGAGGACCCTAGAACAGGGAGCTGGGCCCTGCCTGGGGGTTTAAAGAAGACTTCCTGGAGGAGGGGACAATGACACTGGGTGTTGAAGGATGAATAGGAGTTCAGTGGATGGGGAAGAGATGGCAGTGACCCTGACAGAGGGAATTTGCAAGAGCTTGAGTCCGAGGACATTGAGCGAACATGGGAAACTGTGAGCAGGTGGGCACACGGAGGCAGGGGGGACACTGCTTAAGGATCCCCATCTGTAGAGTGACCTCAGAGGGAAGCAGCTCCTGCAGAAGAAGTGGACAGTCTTCCTCAAGGTCAGCCTCATATGCTCCATCCCGAGACTAGCTTCCACGTCAACATCCTGCAAGACTAAAGACTAGAGAGAGGGGCTTCCCTGGTGGCACAGTGGTTGAGAGTCCGCCTGCAGATGCGGGGGACACGGGTTCGTGACCCGGTCCGGGAGGATCCCACATGCCGCGGAGCGGCTGGGCCTGTGAGCCATGGCCGCTGAGCCTGCGTGTCCGGAGCCTGTGCTCCGCAACTGGAGGGGCCACAGCAGTGAGAGGCCCGCGTACCGCAAAAAAAAAAAAAAAAAAAAAGACGAGAGAAACTTTCTCTTACGGGAAACTTACACCGCAGTGTAAGTGGGCATCATCTCTGTGCCTCTGGGAGCAATAATAGGACATCCACTGCATGCTAACTCCTCATGGCCGGAAGCAAAAACAGCAGCTCAGGAAGGTTCAGGGCTTTGGATTTGAACACTCGGCTGCAGGCCTGGGCCAGACAGGGCCATCTCTTCCTTGAATCACTTCATTTCATCTTCATGCCCAACACTTGGGAGGAGAGAGTCTGATCTCCATTTACTGAACCTCCAAGAGAGGATTTCTGCTGGAGGGTTCATAGTGCTGGTGCCTCCAAGGAAATGCAGAACCTGAGACCCCCACCTGCACCCATCTCCCCCTACCCCGAGTTCAAAATGGCAGGAGGCTGAGGCCCACTTTCAAGGCCAGTCCCTTCCAGAGGGAGCACCTGGATTCACCCCAGGGTTTTACATGATCATTTTCCCCTAATTATAAAAATGTTAAGCAATTTCCTGATGGAGAACCAAAGAAACAGAAAAGAAAACAAACAAAGAAAAAAAGACACAACCTGTCCCACAGTCGCTCAGCTCAGAGATAATCTCCCCTGGCATTTCATGTACTGCCTCCCAGCACTTTAAAAATGGCCTTATTATATTTTTATTATCCAAGTAATGTGACTCTCCTGGAGAAGAAGCAACTGACAAGATAAGGAGAAAGAAAACATAAGCAGAAATTACCTATCATTTCCAAAACAAGAACTCTTACTATTTTTTTTGAATTTTTGAGTGTTATTTTATTTATTTTTTAGACAGCAGGTTCTTATTAGTTATCTATTTTATACATATTAGTGTATATATGTCAATCTCCCACTTCATCCCACCACCACCAGCCCCCAGCCACTTTCCCCCAAGAACTCTTTCTATTTTAAAGTATTTATTTTTCTTAGTATGCAGCACCTCATGTCTACTGCAAATGATTTAGAAAATACAGCTAAACCAAAGGCAGAACAATTTCTTTTTATTCCTTCACCCATAGATGAGCCTCGTTAACTCCAGTTCTATGGTTTCTTCACACTATGAATACTCATGAGATGAAGAACAACAAATGCTTATGAGCAAAGACTCTGGACCCAGAAAGCTCAGGTTCAAATCCTAGCTCTGCCAGCTGGCTGTGTGACTTTGGACAAGTAGCTTCACCTCTCTGGGCCTCAGTTTTCTTATCTATACAACAGGAAGGATGATCATCATGCTTCCAAGGCACAGCGAAGATTGAGATAATGCACTTGCTGTGCTCAGAACATTTTTTACAACTTGATTTTTATACTTCTTTCCTCTGCTTACAAAGTTAAGATGTGCATACCATATACACAAAAATACACACACTTTATACACAAAAATACACACACACACACACACACACATAGCAACAGCTAATAGGAAGGGAAAGGTTGGCAACCCCACCCAGCAAAACCCAGCCTAAAGCAAGTTAGGGCAAGAGACAAGCTGACGTCCAGCCTCAGCCTGATCCCACAGGGAGCCCTGGAGCATGAACAGCACCCCAGAGCTTGTCTCGCTCAGAGGTGAGGGGACTGGGCTAATATATCCAAATCCACCCTCGCAGGGGCTATTATTTCTCTCCATTTTACAGAAGAGGAAGCTGGGACCCAGAAAGGGGTAGGTGACTTGTCCAGAGTCCAGATTTGATCCATGACATGGATGAAAGAGTAAAGTGATTAGGAAAAAAGCTAATTCTTAAATTTTTTTCCTTTTGTTATTTTATTTTATTTGTTTATTTATTTATTGGATGAAACCATTTTATAGATTAAAAAATGAAACTCCTAAAAAAATGAAACTCCTGCAATTAGTGAAAGTATATATTGGTCCATCATTTTTGAAGTGAAATTTGACATTATATCCCAAAAACCTTGTAAATATGCATGCACTTTTGCTTAGCAATTCTGCACTTAGAAATTTATCTTGAGGAAATAATCACGTAAGTGCTCAGAAAATGTTGTTAATAATAATACAAAACTAGAAACAAAACATTCAGAAATACAGTATTGCTTACAAAACTTATGGTACACTTGTACAGTGAAATGTATTTCAGAAATGAAATATGATTATGCCTGCCTATATTTATTGTTATGGAAAGACATTTATGATATGTTATAATATGAAAATCCAGGTTACCAAATAGAGTATGCTCCTTTTAAGATATGTATAATATGTTATTTTATTTTAAATACAAAAATATTATATGCTCAGTGTGAAAAATTCAAATTTAGAGTCCTGTTGAATACAGAGAGAAGCCCCACTTTGCCCTTTTGAGAGCAATTTGACATGCATCCTTCCAGGTAGTTTACACCTGCCAGGTATAAATATACAGATGCAGACATTATATACATTTTTTTCTTATTTTTACAGAAATGTGATTCTACTCTACATATTAATCTGCAAATTGTTTTGTTTACATACTGTTCTGTGAATATATGTGCACATCTATATGCATAGATCTACCTCATTTTTTTTCCTTAAATGGACTACTTTAATCCCCCACTGACATTTTTTGTAATGTTTTTAAAAATCTTTGGTAAATGTAAATTTATATTTTTTATTTTTTATTTATTATTGCAGTATGGCTTACACCCAGGAACATGCACAAAGTGCATTAATTTTAGGTGTAGATTTTGGTTAATTTTTTTAAAATTTTTTCTTTAAAATTTATTTATTTTTGGCTGCTTTGGGTCTTCATTGCTGTGCACAGGCTTTCTCTAGGTGTGGTGAGCAGGGGCTACTCTTCGTTGAGGTGTGCGGGCTTCTCATTGCAGTGACTTCTCTTATTGCGGAGCACGGGCTCTAGGCGCGCGGGCTTCAGTAGTTGTGGCACACGGACTTAGTTGCTCTGCGGCACATGGGATCTTCCCGGACCAGGACTCGAACCCGTGTCCCCTGCATTGGCAGGTAGATTCTTAACCACTGTGCCACCAGGGAAGTCCCTGGTTAATTTTTGATATGGGCACACCCAGGTAACCACCACCCAAGTAAACCTGGCAGGTCCCCTGGTGCCCTTCCCAGTACATCATGTTTCAAATAGCTGTATGCATCTCACTATCTTCATAGAGGTTGTCCCCCACTTTAAAAAATAATTTTATTGTCTTCCATTATTTTCACTATCTGATCTTAATGTCTCAGCATTGCAAGTCTTTTTCTCCCTTTCATTAAACTTTGGTTTTTGTTTTTGCTTTCAAGTTCTTTTTTTTCTTTTTTTTTAAATTTAAGTATAGTGGATTTACAATGTGTTAGTTTCAGATGTACAGCATAGTGATTCAGTTATATATCTATGTATATGATTCAGTTATATATTCTTTTACAGATTCTTTTCCCTTATAGGTTATTACAAAATATTGAGTATAGTTCCCTGTGCTATACAGCAGGTCCTTGTTGGTTATCTTCATTAAACTTTTTATTTTTAAATAATTCTAGATTCATGTGCAGTTGTGAAAATAAGACAGAGACTTGAAAGCATATGTTCATACAAGAACTTGCATGTGAAAATTCGTGGCAGCATTATTCATAATAGTCAAAAATAGGAACAATGCAAATGTCTACCAACTGATGAATGGGTAAATAAAAAGTGAGACATCTATACCGTGGGAAATCATTCATCCACAAAAAGGAATGAAAATACTGATACATGCCACAGCATGGATGAATCTTAAAAACATTATGCTGAATGAAAGAAGCCAGACATAAAATAAAAGGTCACATATTATATGATTCTATTTATATAAAATGTTTAGAATAGGCAAATCTATATGTAGAGACAGAAAGTAGATCAGCAGCTGACAGGAGCTGGGGGAGGGGAAAATGAGAAGTGATTGCTAATGGGAACAGAGTTTCTTTCTGAGGGTGATGAAAATACTCTGGAATTAGATAGTGGTGATGATTGTACTACTTTGTGAATATACTAAAAACCACTGAGTTGAACACTTTCAAAGGGTGAATTGTATGACATGTGAATTATATCTCAATAAAACTGTTGAAAACAAAGAAAACATACAGAGAGAATTAGGGTACCCTGCATCCCACTTCAACCAGTGGGAACATCCTGTGTGACTACAGTACATTATCACAACCAGGAAATTGACATGGATACAATCGACAGATTTTATTCAGATTTCTCCAGTTTTACATGCACTCATGTGTGCGCCTCATAGAATTTTAAAGAAATAATAATGGCAGTAACTTGAGTGCCAGCTGCACAGCAGGCCTACTGGGACCCAATCCCACCACAGCTCTGCAAGTTGGGGACCATCTCCCAGAAGAGGCTCAGAGTTTAAAAAGGTGAACTTTTGTGTATGGCATGAGGTAGGGATCAAGGTTTGTTTTGTCCCACATGGATATTCAGTTGCTACAGAAAAATTTCTTTAAAAGTCCATCCATACCCAAGCTCACACAGGTAACCAGGGATAGGGCAGGGACTCCAACCCAGAAATATCCGACTTAACCCAGAACAGTCTCCAGGTCTCCTGTGGGCCTGTCCCAACGGCTAGCCAGCCAAGCAAGCTTTGCCCTGTCAGCAAAATGGAATGACTTTTTTAGAGCGTTTGCCAGAGGAAGCAGGGTGGGGAGGCACAGGCCAGCTCTAACTCGCTTCCTTCCTGCAGGGATGGCGAAACATCTCACTCTGCCTCCTTCCCACCCTGACCCCACCTTAAATTTTTTTCCTTTTTCTGCCTTCTTCTGAGGGGGAAGGTAGTTGTCTGTACTGTGTGTGCAGTCCCAGTGCGGAAGGTCCAGCATGTCTTTGCCAAGGGGATGTTCAAGTGCATGCCTACATATAGCACTTTTGTCCACTGAGAGAGATGAACATGAGGCTCCCAGGCCACCCTCAAACTGGCCCAGTTCCCCCCTAGTCTCCCCAAGTCAGGAAGAGGCTCCATCAAGCACCCAAATATCCAGGAGTCTCCCTAGATTTCTTGCCTCCCTCAGCCTCTAGAACATTCCCCCACTGGCCAAATTCTCCCCCTGTTCAGGCAGGCCATCTCTCCCTCAGAAGGTTTGGGGATGGTCAGGAAGCCAGGAGGCCTAGGGGCCACAGTTGGTGTTAACAAATGTTGAATGGAGCCATAGTTATACTCCATGCCTCCTGACACCACTGTCCCTGAGCCCTTTCTCCCTACAGCAGCCACTGGGGGCTTTCCAGAACTTAAAAACCATATCAGGTTACTCCCCAGCTTACCCATGTCTCCCATCATCTTAGAATCCTACTCCCTGCAGCCCCCCAAGGAGGCCCAGTCCCTGCCCATCTCCTTGGCCTCCTCTTTCTCCCTCCCCACCCTTGCTCACCCTGCTCCAGCCTCACCACCCTCCTCAATGTTCCTCAAACACTCCCAGCTCCTTTCTACCTCAGGGCCTTTGCATGTGCTGTGCCCTCCACCTGGGATGACTTTCCTCCTGATCTCAGTGTGCCTGATTCCTTCTACTCTTTCTGCTCTCAATTCAAATGTCACTTCTCCAAATGCACCCCCCCCGCCATGCTCTCCCAGCCATCTACCCTTTCTTGTTGATTTCATTCTCAGTACCTATTGTCATGTGACCTCTCCTTATTTATATATTTGCCTTCTATGCTTTTTGTAGCCCCCCACTCCCAGCCCAGAGCCCATGACATGGTTAGACCTCAACATATCTTTATGGAATGAATGAATGGATGGATGAATGAATGAATAAATGAAGGGAGAGAAGTGGTTAAGGGAACAGAAGTCACAAGAACCTCTTCTGAGGTCCAGCTATGGGGTAGACTGTTTACACTTTTCCCAATTTGAAGATGACCCCAGCCATGGCCACTGTGCATCTCTGGAAGGGGCCAGGACTGGGGTGGGATGTGAGGATGCAGCCCAGACCTGCACTCACCTGGCTTGGTGCCCTGGGGCAACCCCAGCACTCTGAGCCTCAGTTTCCTTCTCTGGAAAACAGGCATAATAATTTTGACTTCCTCTGCTCTCCTCTACCTGGTTTGGACCAGGGCAGAGTCCAGGAGTATCAGCTGCTGCCATTGCTGGGATGGTTGAGGAGCTGGGAGGCCTGGGTGCCATGGTTACACTCCATGCCCCTTTGGGCTCAGAGTTGGCAGAGCTCCAAGTTCTTCTCTCTGCCTCCCCTTACCCCTGCTCCAGGGGCATATGTCATCTCTGCCCTAATTGAACCCCCAGATTGGGGAGTAGGTGGGGAATTTTGTCCTTGGGGTTCCCACCCCCACCTCATCCCAGTGAGGGAACATCCACGGGACCCTGAGCTTCAGGGCAGCCCAGAAGGGGAAACTGAGACCCAGAGAGTCTTCCCTACTTGCCCAGCCTTGAGAAGGGAACTAAAGTGGGGGTCTTCCAAGCAACGCGTCTCTGGACCTCTCCAGTACAGGCTGTGGATGGCACCAAGGGGCCGAAGTTCAGGGAGGTTACCTTGTGCACCCAGAGGTAGAGTGGGGAGGGGCAAAGCCGGGGTTCTCCTGAGACATCAGGGGCCCAGGCTGGCTCTGTGCCCTGCAGGACAACTGCAAAATCAACCCAAACACTCCTGCTTCTGAATGCTGACAAGTGTCAGGTGTATGAGAGTCCAGCTTGTAGAAGAATGAGGTGATTCTGAGCACCTTTCAATGGAGACCCAGGAAATTCTCCCTTCCTTCCTTCCTCCCCCCTCCCTTCCTCCCCTCCTTCCTTCCTTCTTTCCTTTCCTTCCTCCTTCCCTCCTTTCCTCCCTCTCTCCCTTCTTCCCTCCTTCCCTCCTTCTCTTTAATATGACCCCGAAGGTCTTTAGAAACATCCTTGCTGGGCTTCCCTGGTGGCGCGTGGTTGAGAGCCTGCCTGCCGATGCAGGGGACGCAGGTTCGTGCCCCGGTCCGGGAAGATCCCACATGTCGTGGAGTGGCTGGGCCCATGAGCCATGGCCGCTGAGCCTGCACGTCCGGAGCCTGTACTCCGCAACGGGAGAGGCCACAACAGTGAGAGGCCCGCGTACCGCAAAAAAAAAAAAAGAAAAGAAAAAATGAAACATCCTTGCTTTCTGGCCTCACAAGATGCTCCTGGATCCTCTGGCCCATTTCCTGCCCAGACCTGGAATCAGCCATTCCTCCAGGAGCCCTGGCTTCTTTCGTGGGAAATGGTATTTAGAGACCACAGTTGGCATCAAGGGTGCTCATTGCTGCACATCTGGTCATGTTTCTAGGCCTTTTCAGTGGACAGAGTGAGAGCATACTTCTTCTGTTTGAGAGACAATACATGCTGTATTCTTACTGATTTTCCAATTCAACTATTTAGGATCGCAGAATTTTACTTAATTTCTTTGCTTTATTTGTACATCTTTCCTCTAACACTGAAAAAAATCTTGTTTTCTAACATTAACAAAATGACTTAGTTGCTTTATCCAATATATATATATATATATATATAATAGTTACAGAATAGCAAAACCAATATTATTACTAATGCTATGATTCCCCACCAGGGAATATGATTTATGTACTGTATACTGTGTTCAAATGACTGTGTTCTAAAGTCATCTGAAATAATTCCTGTTTGTGGGGTTAAGCCAACAGCTCAGAACCACAGTTAGATTCATTTGTCTCTCTCTCTCTCTCTCTCGTTTTTTCTTTTTCTGGCCACTCCGCAGGGCTTGTGGGATCTTAGTTTCCCAACCACGTATTGAACCCGGGCCCTCCACAGGGAAAGCACAGAGTCCTAAACAACTGGATGGCCAGGGAATTCCCCATTTGTCTCATTTTTATTTCAAGTTTTTTGTTTCTCTCTCTCTCTTTCATTTAATTTTGTTTTGTAACCGTGCAAAACATTCACATGATCCCAAACTCACATTTACAAAACAAGATAAACTCAGATAAATCAGTTTTTAGCCTGTCCCTTTCATCCTGTTTCTTCCTTTTAAATGTTGAGGTTTATTCTTCCATTTTAAATATAAGTAAGTAAAAATACATTCATAATCCCCCTTAGATAAATGATAGCCTATTACATGCACTTTTCTCTATCTTGCTCTTTGCACTTTATAACATACCTTGGAGATAACTCCGGTAATATAGAGCTTTTACTCATTGCTTTAAAAAAAAAAAAAAATATATATATATATATATCTGTTTTGGCTGCATCAGGTCTTAGTTGCGGCACGCAGGATCTTTTCGTTGGGGCGTGTGGGCTCCTCATTGCAGCGCGTGGGTCTGTCTCTAGTTGTGGTGCACATGCTCACCAGTTGCAGCATGAGAGCTCTCTAGTTGTGGCGTGTAAGCTCAGTAGCCCTGCAGCATGTGGGATCCCAGTTCCCTGACCAGGGATCAAACCAGCATTGCAAGATGGATTCCCAACCACTGGACCACCAGGGAAGTCCCATTACTAATTTCTTTTTACAGTGGTGTATTCCACTGGGTAGATGTATGGATAGTTCATCCCATCATCCCCTCTAGGTCATTTCCAGTCTCTGTTATTATCATGCATTTCCCACACATCTCTTTGGACAAGATTCCTAGAAGTAGGGTTGCTGGTTCAAAGGGCAAATGAACATGCAGATTTGCTGCATACTCCACCATGCCATTATACTATTCTACATTCTTACCAGCGGTGAATAAGAGTGCCCGTTTCTTCACAGCCTCACCAAGAATGAAGGGTCATATTTCTATCTCCATGTATATTTTTCTCCAAACAAAATGGAAGTTTATTTTCTGTCTTGTAAAAGTCCAGAGGTAGATGGTCCAGGGCAGGCATGGTGACTGCTCCACAAAGTCCTCTGGAATTCAGCCTTGTTTTCCCTGGTGGCCTCCATGCCCAATGTCTCACGGTTCAATATGGCTGCCTCAGCTCCAGCCATCACATCTGCATTCTAGGCATAGGAATGATGAAGAGATAGAGAAGGTAGCAAAGAGAGTGCCCTCCGTGTAGTTTTAATTTCCACTTCTCTTATTAGAGCAAGGTTGAGCATGTTTTCAGGGCTAGTGCACTTATTTAATGTAATCTCTTGTCCATTTTTAAATATAGGGTAGTTGATTTTCTTCTTTATTTTTGGGAACTCTATATTAGGTATATTAACCCTTTGTGATATATATTGCAAATGTTTTGTCAGACTTGGAGACTGAGGCTTAGAGAGGCCTAGGGGAGTGGGGCTCAGACAGGGGATGGGGATCGCAGTCTCATTTCTCTGCAGAAGAGCTTAGGCCGGCAGCCCCCTCCCTTCCACAGTGGACAACATGGCCCTGCAGCTTCTCGCTGGAGCTGCCAGACACCACAGTTCGAGCACAGCCATGGATGGCTGGCCTGCCTAACCTTGCCCCCAGCATATTCTCAACCTCGTGGCACACTAATGCCCTTCCCCAGCCCCGCACACCACGTGTGACTCCACCCCACCTCGCCCACCAAATGGAACAATCCCACCCCCTCACTCCATGGTTCCACCATGAGTAGCCCCGCCCCACCAGCCCCGTTTCAGCCCATCCTCCCAGCTGCACACGACCTCTGCACAGGTGCATTCCAGCTGGCCCCACCTGATGGGGTAGCCCTGCCCCAAACCCTCTGGCAGCCAGATTCAAGTCTTCTCCTCGATGCCTGCATCTATGTGTCCTCTGGCGCCGTGCTGACCTCTGAGCCTCACCTTCCCCTTCTATACACTGCACGCAGGAATAGTGTCACCCCAAAACCTGCTCCGGTACGTCCTTGATGTGTGACCTTAGACGTGTCACTTCACCTCTGTGACTTCAGTTTTCCTCTCTGTACAATGGGTACATTGAGCTCCCGCCTCAAAACCCAGTCCCTCATTTCCCAGCTGTGTCAACTTGGGCAAGGACCTTAACTGCTCTGTGCCTCAGTGTACCCACTCATAATGGGCTGTTGGGAGAACTTTGAGGAGGAAGATTGGACTCTCAGCATACAGCTGGCACTCAATAAATGTTTGGAGTTGTTCGCTTAGTTCCTCCAGGTAAGGAGATGAGGGAACAGGCAGTGATTGGAGGAGGTGGTGGCTGAGGGAGACGACAGCAAGTGGAGGGGCCCAGGGCCAGCACTGCAGACCCCAGGTGTTTCCATAGAAACCACTGCCCAGGCAAAGACATGGAGGCTGGAATATGCTTGGTACTTTTTTCTTTTTTTTTTTTCTGCTATGGAGATTTTTTTTCCCTAATTTACTTATTTCATTTATTAAAAAAAATTTTTTTTGCTGTGTTGGGTCTTTGTTGCTGCATGCGGGCTTTCTCTAGTCGTGGCGAGCAGGAGCTACTCTTCATTGTGGTACGCAGGCTTCTCACTGTGGTGGCTTCTCTTGTTGTGGAGCACGGGCTCTAGGCACATGGGCTTCAGTAGTTGTGGCACAGGGGCCCAGTAGTTGTGGCTCACGGGCTCTACAGCATAGGCTCAGTAGTTGTGGCACGTGCGGGCTTAGTTGCTCCGCGGCATGTGGGATCTTCCCAGACCAGGGCTCAAACCCGTGTCCCCTGCATTGGCATGCGGATTCTTAACCACTGCGCCACCAGGGAAGCCTGGCGCTTTTTTCTTTTTAATATTTTTTTGGCTGCACCGGGTCTTTGTTGTGGCATGTGGGATCTTTTTTTTTTTTTTTTTTTTTTTTTAGTTGCGGCATGCAGGCTCTTAGTTGCGGCATGTGGGATCTAGTTCCCTGACCAGGGATTGAACCCGAGCACCCTGCATTGGAAGTGTGGAGTCTTAACCACTGGACCACCAGGGAAGTCCCTGCTTGGGGCTTTTGAGGACGAGATTGTTGAGGCCAGCTGGAGTGGGGAGAGGGGCAGGTGCTAGGCAGCTAAAAGCCAAAGAGGTGTGTGGGCAGCGGGGAGCTAGCCCTCCCCATGTGGGCCAACCTGAATTGGGTCAGGGAGGAGAAGAATGAATTAAACCTGCAGTTTCATGGGGCACGTGGTGAGGGAGGGGCTGAGAAGCCAAGTCTGGAAGCCGAGTCCTGGCCTGGAGTCTGCCTGGCTCTCCTCACATCTGGCCCCCCAAATACACTTCACGCCAACTCACACCCAAGCCCCATACAAATTAAGCCACTGGGGAGAGTTGGAAGGGTGGGAAGGGAGCCAGGCCCACGTTCAAACCCCTGCACTGTCCCACCCCTCCTGGCCTGTGGGCCTGTGGCCATGGCCATTGCAGTCCTTGGGCTCAGTTTCTGTATCTGTGACATGGAGGCGGTCACGCTGAGCTTGGGAGGTCCAAATACCTCAGAGATGGGGAGGGTCTGGTCAGGTGTTGGCAGGTGCGGGGCGGGGAGGTCCTCTTTAAATGGCTGTAGAATGAGCAAATCCAGTCCACTCAATCTGGCCACTGTTCATTATCAGTAGTAGTTTGGGGGGTTCCAAAAGCTGACTCCACGATGAAGACTTGAGGGCCCCTGGATTACTTGGGAGGTGACTCCAGGAAGACCTAGTTGGGGGGTAAAGACCTAAGGTGGGGGGAGTTCTGCAGGCAACGCGGTGGGCAACTGGGGCTCCATCCCACTGAGGACCTCTCGAGACAGGATAGCGCACCCCGCAGAGTGGTCTCACCCCAGGGGTGAAGTCACAGTGGTTCAGGCTGCTCTAGTGTCACTGACCTGGTGCTTCCAGCCAGCCCCGCAGGCCCCACTAACATAGCATTTATGTAGTATTAGGTATTATAAGTAATCTAGAGATGATTGAAAGTATACAGGAGGATGTGCATAGCTTATATGCAAATACTATACCATTTTATATAAGGAACTTGAGCATCCACAAATTTTGGTATACAGGGGGGATCCTGGAACCAATTCCCCCCATGGATACCAAGGGACAACTGTAAGACATCTTCTTATCCCAAAGACATCCCTTGTCCTCCCACTTCTCTGCACCCCGATGCTCCCACTCAAGGTGCCCCAGTCTCTTCCCGGAGGTCCCAAGCCCTGCTTCCTCCTCCTCTCCCTACTTTGGCTGCAGTGGGCTTCTCCAAATCCTCCTGTGGCCCTCAGCCCACTAGGAATAAAACCCCAACTCCCCACCAAGACCCTGCTCCATCTTGCCCCTCCCGACGACCCCGCCCCCAAGTGAGTTCAGGCCACTCTCTGCCTGACTCTGGTTACACTGACATCCACCTCTTCCCCACTGCTGGGCTGTTGCACATGCAGCACCCTCTATCAGAAACACCTTCTCCGGGGGACTTCCCTGATGGTCCAGTGGTAAAAAATCCCCCTTCCAATGCAGGGGATGCAGGTTCGATCCCTGGTCGGGGAACTAAGATCCCACATGCCACAGGGCAACTAAGCCAGCATGCCACAACTACTGATCCCACACACCTCAACTAGAGAGCCCACGCACCCTGGAACCCACATGCCACAACTAGAGAGAAGCCCTCACGCCGCAATGAAGAGCCTGCACTCCCGCAATGAAAGATCCTGCATGCTGCAACGAAGACCCAATGCAGCCAAAAAAAAAAAAAGAAAAGAAATGAAAAGAAACACCTTCTCCAGGACTTCTCTGGTGGTCCAGTGGTTAAGACTCCACGCTCCCAATGCAGGGGCCCAGGTTCTATTCCTGGTCGGGGAACTAAGATCCCACATACCACAACTAAGCCCACGTGCCGCAAGTAGAGAATCTGCACGCTGCAGTGAAGACCCAGCACGGCCAAAATAAATAAACTAATTAAAAACGAAAAAAAGAAACACCTTCTCCTGTGCCTGACCCTTTCACCGAGTTCTCCATCCCTTAGCTCCAGCCATCCTCCCAAAGCCTTCCCCAACTCCCCAACCCAGGTTAGGCCCCCTGATAAAGCTCTCGTAGAACTAATTCCTTTCTTTCCAGATAGTTCCATTTAGAGTTAGACATTTATTTCTCTGACTATATCTTCTGCACTGGATCGTTACTCCATGAGGATAGGCCCAGGTCTCTACCTGTCCCCAGTGGCATCCCAGGCTTAACCCAAGACTGGCACACAATAGGACTCAATGCATGCTGAATAAATCT
This sequence comes from Mesoplodon mirus, assembly GCF_964341445.2. Classification (NCBI taxonomy): domain Eukaryota; kingdom Metazoa; phylum Chordata; class Mammalia; order Artiodactyla; family Ziphiidae; genus Mesoplodon; species Mesoplodon mirus. The sequence goes on from NC_138980.1 coordinate 43,754,499, forward strand.
CCCCCACCCTCCAGGCCTGGACCTCCCTGTGTATACAGCCCTCTCCATTCTTTCTCTCAGTAAATGTTTATTGAGTAGCGACTGTGTGCCCCACATGATCTGCAGGATTGCAGGCTGGGAAAGGATCTGCATCCCAGAATCTCAGGCCAGAAGTTCCCTGAATCCCTCTCTCGATGCCATATGTCCCCAAAGCATCCTTGGTCTCAGACCATCCTCCTCATCCACTCTAGACCCCTGAGACTGAAGCCCCTGATGCCTCTCACTCCCAAACCCACATTCACTTAGACTTCTGGTCCTGACAATTCTCCCTCCTCAGTTCTCAGCTCCATCCTGCTGGCTGTCCCCACAGCCTCCCCGGTTCCTGCCCAGACCCGGCCCAGACTCACCCTGGAGGGTCACGTCTCCCCAGCAGCCTCAAGTGCTAGAAGGGGGCTCTGTCTCAGCCCTGCCCACCTCAAGGCTGTGCGCAGGCCAGAAGGCCCAGGACAAGGCCAGAGAAGAGGCTGCAGGTTCCTGTTCCACTTGCCCACCTCATCCTAGGGCTGCTTGGCCACAGAGGGAGCCTGTGTTTGGAGGTCAGAGGCAGGCTGCAGCTCAGTAGCCCCCCAGTCCTGTCCCCCAAGGCCTCCAATTTGTGTCCTTACAGAGTTGAGTGGTGCAGCTTCCATTAGTGGCCTGAGGCTACTACCAGCTCAGCCTTGACTGAGTGCTGGCCCAAGTCCCCTCCCTACTGCTCCAGGGCCCTGCAGTTTGCCCACGGCATCCCCCTGGCCTGGCCCCCTGGCCTGGCCCCCCTCTCTTAGTTCTGGTTGGCCCACTGAGGCAGGGACAAAGGGCATTCCTCTCTCTCATTTCACAGGCAAGGGAATGGAGGCGTCACAGCACACTAGGATTTGAACCCTAAACTCAGGGTCCTCAGCTGTCTTAACCACTCTATAAGCCCATCACGATAATTCACAAGTGTTGAGTGGCCTCAAAGCAAGGGACATCCTGTTTGTTTCAGGAGCAAGCGCTGAGTGTCCTCAAAGGCTGAGCATGGTTTTGCAAGCGGGGAAGGAGTAAAGGCATTCCAAGCAGAGGGCACTGCATGGGCAAAGGTGTGGTCAGGGGAAGGAGCCGGAGGCGTTCTGAGGCCAGTAATTGGCCTGATTTCACTGCACTATAGGGAACGGCAGGAGAGAGATCTGAGGTGGATTACAGAGGACTTCTGATACCTACAGGAACCATAACCACTACCAAAATCCATTGAGCACCTATACTGCACGAAGGCCGCCTGGCACTCAGTGTTGTGCGTGTGTGATGACTCCTCATGCTGCCCTTGGAAGCCTGTGCTCATCCCCACTTTTCACACAGGCAAACTGAGGCTGGGAACACACCGTCCTGCAGTTGGCAAGGGAGGGATGGAGATGGGATCCCACCCCTCAGCCTGCTTCCTTCCTGTTTTTGTTTTTTGTTTTTTGTTTTCTTTTTGCGGTATGCAGGCCTCTCACTGTTGTGGCCTCTCCCGTTGCGGAGCACAGGCTCCACACGCGCAGGCTCAGCGGCCATGGCTCACGGGCCCAGCTGCTCCGCGGCATGTGGGATCTTCCCGGACCAGGGCACGAACCCATGTCCCCTGCATCGGCAGGCGGACTCTCAACCACTGCACCACCAGGGAAGCCCCTCCTGGTTTTTTTTTTTTTGCTGGGGGAGATGTTAATCCAGAGCATCCAGCAGGGAAGCATGTCTGGCTGTCCCCTGGCTGGTAGAGAGACACACAATGGAGAGACACCTCTGCTACCTCATGCAAGTCCCACCAGGGGCTTATGTTGGGCTTTTTTTAAAAAAAACTTTGTCCAGAGAATGTAAATGCTGACCAGGGACCAGAAAAAATAACCAAGGGACCCCAGGGCTTGGGTTTTGTGTTTAGGGACCACGTGGGTATCATCTCAAGCCATGGGAGAGGGTGACCCTTTTCTCTCTGGCCACTGTCCCCTGCTGAGCCCTGCTGCCCAGCCACTCAAGACCTAGAGGTCCCTCCCTTGGACTGGGGCCCCCAACTTGTTAAGGACACCTTCTTTCCCTCCCCTTTAACTTTGGGGAGCCACTCCTGGAAAAATTTCTGTCCATCTCCCATACTCTGTGTGATTAAATGTGCACAATTCATTTGGCCTTTGGCTTTTCATAAAGATAGATATGAGGAAAATACAGACAATCAAGGAGGGCTGAGAATTGTGTGCTCCATCCCCACTCCCTGGAGCCCTTACCCCCACCCCTTAGCCGGAATGACTCTTTCTGGGTGGATTTTGCTTTTTCTTGCCTGGCTGGGATTTCTCTGTTGTATATTGTGCCTGACCTTTTTGCTGGACAGGATAGCAATAATTGGGTTGTGACTATTGTTTCATAAACACTGATTAACAAATCAGTGTTTTTTTGCTGAGGACCTACTGTGTGACCAGCACAGCTGGTGAGTGAATGAATGAATGAATGAATGAATGCCAGGGAGTGATGAGAGCTGTGAAGACAAATAAGAGGACTGATGGAAAGTGCTGGAAGGGGCACAGGGGCTTGGGTGTGGTAGTGAGGAGAGGCTGCTGGAGGACATTTGAGCAGAGTTTTGGGGACTTCCTGGAAGTCAGAAACCCCAGGTTGGGGCCTTTATTTTGTTTGTTGGTTGGTTGGTTTTTGTTTTTTTTTTTAATTTATTTATTTTTGGCTGTGTTGGGTCTTCGTCTCTGTGCGAGGGCTTTCTCCAATTGTGGAGAGCGGGGGCCACTCTTCATCGTGGTGCGCGGACCTCTCACTGTCACGGCCTCTCTCGTTGCGGAGCACAGGCTCCAGACGCGCAGGCTCAGCAGCCGTGGCTCACGGGCCTAGTCGCTCCGTGGCATGTGGGATCTTCCCAGACCAGGGCTCGAACCCGTGTCCCCTGCATTGGCAGGCAGACTCTCAACCACTGAGCCACCAGGGAAGCCCTGGTTGGCTGGTTTTGATGTAAAATTCACATAACATCAAATTAACCATTGTAAAATGTACAATCCTCTGGCATTTAGTACATTCACAATGTTGTACAACCATCACCTCTATCTAGTTCCAGAACATTGATGAAAGTATCCCCCAAATGGAAACCCCATACCTATTAAGCAGTCACTCCCCATGCCCCCTTGGGCCCCATTGAGGGCCTCTGATTTTAATCCACATTTTGCAAAGTAAATGTCTCTAATATTTATGTGCAAATGTCAGATGTTCAAAGAAATGGACACACTTACCCACTGCTGCTGGGAGCAGAGTGAGATATAGGTATCCCATATAGAAATATAGAAGCTGGTGTGGCCCTAAGTATACATAAGAAACCCTGAAAACGTGTGATTCCATTTTTGAGGCTATCTCCAAAAAGCATCCCTCAAGGAAGCAACCTAGATGCCCAACCATAGGGGATCAGTTTAATAAATCACGGAAGAGCCCCCAGCTGGACAATGATGAAGTCTTTCAACACAAGAAGATAGAATGGTACTGATCAGTGTGGAAAGTGGGCCTTGACTGACAAATCATGTGTACCGTGTGATTCCATTGTGGCTGAGACAAATAAAGGGAAAAAAAATCTAGAGTGAAATAGACGATCATGTTAGTAACAGTGGTTTCTGGGCATTGATTTTATTTTTAAAATTTCAAGGACTTCCCTGGTGGCACAGTGGTTAAGAATCTGCCTGCCAACGCAGGGGACATGGGTTTGAGCCCTGGTCCGGGAAGGTCCCACTTGCCGCAAAGCAACTAAGCCCGTGCACCACAACTACTGAGCCTGCACTCTAAAGCCCACGAGCCACAACTACTGAGCCCATGTGCCACAAAGCCTGCGCACCTAGAACCCATGCTCTACAACAAGAGAAGCCAATGCGGTGAGAAACCCACGCACTGCAACGAAGGGTAACCCCCCTTCGCCGCAACTAGGGAAAGCCTGCACGCAGCAACGAAGACCCAACGCAGCCAAAAATAAATAAATAATTTAATTAATTAAAAAATCTTTTTCATTCACTCTAGATATTTACTGAGTGCCTGGTGTGTGCCAGCCCTCCTTTGCCAGTGTTTTTTAACTTAACAGTGAGCACCTGGCACATCATAGGTGCATCATAAAAATTCACCCAGGAAATTAAATACTATAACAAAGGACCTTATTTATATTATTTATGTCATGCTTGTTTGTGTTTTCTGAAACTGTTTTTATACTGAGCATATTACTTTGGCAATCAGAAGAGAAAACACATAAAGCTAATTCCATTAGAAAACATATGCATGTATGTTTCATGCCCTCCCCCCGCCCCTCATCATGGCTGTTTATCTTCCCAGCTGCCTCTCCTTTCCTCCAGTCTGGCTCCTCCTGACTTCTCATTGAGAGTGGAGTTGATACATCCCAGTTCCTAGGGTCTGGGGCTGGGCTGGGCTCCTAGAAAGTGTGCAATTAAGATGAGATGGAGAGGGAATTCCCTGGTGGTCCAGTGGTTAGGACTTGGCACTTTCGCTGCCGTGGCCTGGGATCAATCCCTGGTTGGGGAACTAAGATCTGCAAGCCGCAGGATGAGATGGAGAGATTTCCAGATGGGGGAACTGAGGCTCAGAGAGGTAAGTTGACCTGTTCAATGTCACATAATACATAAGTGTCAATGGAAGCTGTCTGCCCCCAGAGCTCTTTCTGCTACCTGGAATGGACTCAGGCCAAGCCTGGATTTCTTCCTACCCTGCAGCCATTTTATTAGGCTTATATGATGGTGGCCTTATTATTGATGGGGGGAGTTGCACCCCACATGGAGTTTGATTTCTCAATGGGCCACTGGCAGAAATTGCTGGTCTTTTCCTTCGTATACACCTCACACTGATGCTCCTTGTTCCCCAAGAAGCCTCAGCCTAGGGACACCAAATCAGATACATTTGCTCTCTGCTCCCTGGGGTCAGGCCTGAGCCAGGTGCTCTTCCTGGAAAATCGGGAGGGCTGCATGGAGGAGGGGGCACAGAGTTGGGGCTTGGATGAGTAGAAGTGTGCTAGGTTGAGAAGTGGAAGAGGGACTTCCCTGGTGGTGCAGTGGGTAAGAATCTGCCTGCCAATGCAGGCGACATGGGTTCGATCCCTATTCTGGGAAGATCCTACATGCTGCGGAGCAACTAAGCCCATGTACCACAACTACTGAAGCCCGCGCACCTAGAGCCCATGCTCCACAACAAGAGAAGCCACCGCAATGAGAAGCCTGAGCACCGCAATGAAGAGTAGCCCCCCCTCCGCCACAACTAGAGAAAGCCCGCGCACAGCAACGAAGACCCACGCAGCCAAAAATAAATAAATAAAATTATTTTTTTTTAAAAAAAGAAGAAGTGGAAGATTAGCTGGGTGGATGTATGGATGGAGGAGTTGGGAGTGGATCATGGATGATGCCTGCATCTCTAGGAGGGTAGGTAGATGGATGGGTAGGTGGGTGAATGGTGGGTGGATGGATTGATGGATGGGTGGCTGGTTGGGAGGATGAATGGATGGGTGGATGGATGGACAGTGGGTGGGTGGGTGGATGAGTGGATGGGTGCATAAGACAGGGCAGGCCACTCGGAACCACTGACCACCTGGCCGACCCAGTGGGGGCCCCTCAGCCTCCCTCCCTCTTGCCTCCGCTCTTCTTCTCCCTGGAAGGTGCCCCCAGAACAGCAGAGACACCCCATCCCAGCCACTAGACACATCCTGCCTGGGCCCCAATGTGCAAGGAAAGACCCCAAGATGTGATGAGACTGACACCCCTTCCCCAGACTCTGAGTTCCCCTGGTCTGTGCTCACTTTGGGATTTGTTATAACAAAGAATTAAAGGATTTTGAGAAGCGGGGACCCAGAGATCAAGTTCCACAATCCCCCTGCTGGGGTCCCCAAGATGTGACTAGGAGGCTGAGTCCTAGTTGTCCCCACTACACTTATCACACGTGCCACCATTTTGGGAGGTGGGAGGGTCCCCGTGTGTCCCTCTGCTCTTGGGCATGCCCCTTCCCTCTCTCAGACTCAGTTTCTCCAGCTGTAAAAGGTGTCCACGAAAGCTCCCAACTGGGACCAGCTTCTAAGTTTACTGCTCTGATGTCACAGTCTTAAAGATCTGAATAATTTTTTGACAAGGGGCCCTGCATTTTCCTTTCACACTGGGTCCTGTAAATCATGCAGGCTACGCTGCTCCCACTGCATCAATCACCAAGCATTTATGCTGCGCCAGGTGAATGTAAGCAAAGCCAAGCCATGATTCCCCTCTCTGGAAGTGTGTGGCCGCTACTCTCAGGCCTCCCGGCTAGAATAACACAGAGCAGGATTCGAACCCAGGCCTCTGATTGCAGCCTGGAGGTAGTCTCCCCTGTGTATGCGGTTGGTGTCCAATGTGTGACCCTTTCTCTGTCCCTTAGTGGGCCCCCTCCTCCAATCCAGCCCAGGGCAAAGCAGGCTCCTCTGTGACCTCCCTTGGGGCTACAGGATCCACGTGTTCCGGAAACCAGATGTTTCCATCCTGTTGGAGGCCTGGGATTTCAATGATAAGACCAGGGCCAGCATCATCAAGAGTTTTTGAGAGAGAGAAAGAGGAAGGCCAGGCAAAGCAGAAAGAGGGTTACTGAGATGAGCTTTCTCCCGGAAGCCCTGGGAGGGATACGCGCTTAGAGCCTGTGACCGTCCCCAAAGATATAATGATAGCGCTAATAACAATGTCATTTGTTTATCAAGCACAGAGCAGGATACTCTCTGTTTCGTGATAAACGAAGAGGAAAGTATTAGAATCACCCTCCTCAGTGCCATGTGGTGTGCTGGTGAATCTTATCTCAACATGTAAAAGCAAATCCTGTCCCTCTCCTGCTCAAAAGCCTCCCATGGCTCCCCAGTTCACATTCTTCACTGGGGCCCAGAAGGCCCCTTCTGACCCAGTCTATGAAGCTCTCTGCCCACATGGCCCCCAACTGTGCCCCCCACTCACCTGCTCCAGCCACACCTGCCTCCTCGATGCTGCTCCAAGGGACTGAGTGTGATCCCACCTCAGGGCCTTTGCACATGCTGTTCCCCTGAATCACCACCTCCTCAGAGCAGCCTTTGCCAGCCACCTGTCTTTGCCTGTTGCTCTGGTTGATTTTCTTTCCTTCGCATAATGCTGTCAGAAGCCAGCCTACTCTGTCCTCTGTCATCCATTTTGTCCACCAGATAGTTGTGAGCGCCCTGAGGGCAGAGCCTCCCAAAATGCTGGCATGTAGTAGGTACTCAATAAACATGAGTTAACAAATGAAGAGCCCCTTCTTAAAGAGGAGGAAACAGGGGATTCCCTGGCAGTCCGGTGGTTAGGACTCCGTGCTCTCATTGTTGAGGGCCTGGGTTCAATCCCTGGTTGCAGAACGAAGATCCCATAAGCCGCGCAGCGAGACAGAAAAAAAAAAAAAAAAAAGAAAAGGAGGAGGAAAGAGAGGCCCCCAGTGCATCCATGGAGATGGGCCGTTGGAACATTTGAGTCTGAGCCCAGATTGTATCAAATCTACCTGCAGGGAAGTGAATGCCCCCTCACCCCCTCCAATGGGTAAATAAGGCTCCAAAGGCTGCACGGAGCAGGGCCTGGCCTGTCAGATCCAGGTTCGAGGCCAAGCTTTTCCACTCGGACATTTTTTAATCTGGGGAAGTGGCCTAATTCCCCTGATCCTCAGTTTCCTCTTCTATAAAAATGAAGTCAGAGGTCAGATCAAGGAGACAGCCTGGGGGGGTCCTGCCATGGGCTGTCATAGCAGGCATCTCTCTCCCTCTTTGTGCCCTCCCACACGGCACGACGATGGGGACCCTGAGAGGCCTCTGCCCAAGTCAGGACCCTGAGGGACTCCCAGTCTGGGGTGGCGGCAGAGCCAGACAGAGATACTACCTCATCATGTAGGGTCAAGGTTGGGGTAGTGGAGGAAGTCTGGGAGGCCTTCCTGGAAGAGGAAGTGTTGGAGCTGGCATTCCAGGCCATAGGGGTCAAGTGCAAAGGCTCAGAAATGAGGCCGAATGCATAGGTTCAGAGATGGGGTTCAGCATCTTGGCTGATGGAAATGAGGCGCTTGATTCTCCCTCTGAAACCTAACAAGAGAGCCATAGAAGGTGCTGGTTTAGGGGCCAGCCAGAGGGGTGAATCCTGACTCTAGCCTGTGCCTGGGGACCAGCAACAACCTCCCCTGGCAGACTGAGGGAGGAGGATGCAGCATCTGAGTCACCCGGTTCCTGCAAGAACACTAGGCACCCAGCGGCCCCACGTGGGCTGTCATGAAGCAGGAACACTGCCCCCGGAGGCCCTCCATGCAGACTTCCCCGAGGCCTCCTGCTCTCCGTTCCCACAGCTGTTCCTTCAAGGCCACAGAAGGAGAGTAGTAGGAGGAGAGGGCAGGTGAAGGGGAGGCCATGTAGGCTGCTTGGCCAGAATTTGGGAGCTTGGGTGAAGGGGAGATTCCCTGGCTGAGGGTCCTGAGTGTCCTGGGGCTGCCAAAGCCTCTGGACTCTGTCTGGGATTGGGAAACTGAGGCTCAGAGAAAGTCAGGGTCTGCCCCTATTCTGCGCAGTGTATAGATACCTGGTTCTCTCCTAAGAGTTGAAACCCTGGGGGGGAATTCCCTGGCGGTCCAGTGGTTAGGACTCCCTGCTCTCAATGTTGAGGGCCTGGGTTCAATCCCTGCTCAGGAAACTAAGATCCCACAAGCCGCACAGTGCAGCTGCCCCCCTGCCAAAAAAAAAGAGTTGAAACCTTGTCTGGAGCCTGCAGTGTAAATCTGATCACATCCCACCCTCTCTGGCTCCAAACTCTCCCATGGCTCCCCAGTACCCTCAATACCTCACTGCCATCCACGAGCTCCCACCTGGCTCCCTTAGCCCTCAGCATCCCCTTAGTCTCCTCCCTCACTCTGTTCTGACCACCCTGGCCTCCCTGCTGTTCCTCCAACACACCTAGCCCATCCCCACCTCAGGGCCTTTGAACATGCTGTGCCTCTGCCCAGAGCACTCTTTGTGACTTATCATCCCCATCTGATCCCTCAGCAAAGGTGCAGAGAGAGGGGATCACGTGCCCAGGAACACACAAGTTGGTGTGAGTCAGGATTTATACCCAGGCCTGTCTGACTACCCCCCAATCCAAGCCCTCTCCCACAGGTGGTGTCACGTTCAAAGCAGGCCTCCTGACCAGTCCACCGTAGAGATGGATGATTCTCAGTCTCTCCAGGTTTTGCCACCCCAGGTGGGTGCCAAAGACTCTCAGTCCTTAGGCCCAAACCCGCTGCTCAGGGAGCTCCTGGGCCAACTTGACTCTCAAGTCTCCCACTGTCCCTCCTGATGTGGCCGTGATTTTTCTGCCCCACTTTCTGCCCTTCACATGAGTAGATGGTGGAGGCTTCAAGGACAACACAGCCAAAAATAATCAGGCCCTGACCTACCTCCCAAAAGTGGGGCAGCCCCGCCCAGCCACCTGGTATCGCAGAGGTAATTAGTACATGTGGCAAATGAGGGTAATTAGGTCTGTGGGAACTGAACCACGGATCCAGGTTTGAAGTTTGGAGGGGGCTCAAGGGCCGCCTCCCTCAACCCCCAACCCGCCCTGGTCCCGGAAGGTTGATCCATAACCCAGTGCCAGGCCCTCTGCACCAGCCCCTTCATGTCTGGGCCTGAGGGGGTCTGGTTCCAGTACTCCCTGAGAGCTGTTTGTTTAATGAATTAACCTTGGCCTTGGGGAGAAATTGAATTGGATCTGAATTTTAGGTGGGGTCAATTTCTAGTGAAGAAAAATCACCAATATTGAATCATCAAACTCTCCTCTGCCATGACCCCTACGCGTCCACCCCATGCTGGGAGATGCCAAGCCCAAGAGAGGCCTCAGCCCAGCCCTTGAGATACCCTCAGGCTGGGGGAATCGGCGCTGGACACAGACACCCCCTGGGGTCAGGGTTGGGCTACAAGGAGGGAGGGTGTTGGGAAGGGTTCAGCAGAAGAGGAAAGAGGGCTTCTTAGAGAAGAGGGCATTGGGGGTGGGAGTTTGAGGAATGAATAGGAGTTTGCCAGGAGGATAAGGTCTAGTGGCTGGCCCAACTAGCCAGCCTGGGACAATAGGGAGTAGGAGAAGGAGAGTGGTTAGAGAGGCACATACAGGGCCCAGAGCTAAAGATTTAGAGGATATCATGCCAGGTTGGACCCATTTCTCTTCTCAAGAGCTCATGCCTGGTTGGGACCCTTCATACCCTAAAAGAGAAAATCTTAAGAACTTGGCTCAGGGTCGAAACCACATGCCACGAATAACCATAATGTTTATAACAGCAAGCATTTATTAAACTCCTAGGGTCATACCCTCTTCATGCCAGGACATGTTGGAGCCTTAGAGGAAACCTCAGAAGTGAGCACCATTCTTATGCACATTTTATAGATGGGGAAACTAAAGTGCAGGGAAGAAAAGTGACTTCTTTAAGGTCACCCTACTGGTAGGAGGCAGGGCTGGGATTCACTCCCTGGCTCATGTGACTCTGGAGGCCACCAAGGACCAAGGCGGGGCCTTGGGACCCCTTCCTTCTGGAAGCATTTACAGAGTTCCTGCTGCAAGTCAGGCCTTGCTCTAGGTGCTGAGACAGAGCCATGGAAGAAGTAGACAGTAACCAACTCATGACATAAACAGATCTAAGTGGCCACTGTGACTCATGCCATGAAGTTGGGCATGTGGCTTTGGGGAAGAGTGACAGACCTCCCCTGCTCTGGTGGGACAGGAACCCTCCAGGGAGGAGAAACAATATAACTTCAGCCCAAAGTTTGGGTCAGATTTAACTAGGCAGAGGCCAGAGCCTGACCTCTAAGAGCCACTCTGTAAATGTGGCTGCCCTAGAGCCAAACAAGCTGTTCTATTTCCTGCTTGGTTCCTCCTGTGACAGGAAGCTCATTCCCTCATGTCCTTCCTCAGCCCCAAGAGAAAGCTGTTGTTACTAGTCAGCCACCTTGGGTTGGTGGCCTCTGTTCGCCCCAAGGACATTCCCAGTAAGACAGGCCCGAGAACTAGGCAGAAGAGGGCTCAGGCTGGGGTGGTAGTGGCAGCTCAGGGCAGCCCCCTACCCATCTATACCCAGGGGACAGTGAGAAGCTGCTGGTGTTGCCTGGATCCTTCCTGCCTCCTCCCACCACCTACAGCCCTGTAAGCATCAGCCCATTCTCCAGGCAAGAAAACTGAGGTATACACTGACAAAATCCCTCCCTCAGTTTGAACTTGATTAAGACAACTTCAGGTCAGGGCTGCTCAAGGCCATCCACATCTCTGTCCTTCCTGGAGACCTGAGAGGGGACCCCATTCTCCCTCATGCTGTTGCCTCCTGCCCTCATAAGGGGTAAAGTCTGCCCAGGCTCCTCGCCCAGCTGCCCCCACAGAACAGCCACATGGCCCCAGCTCTACAGCCACCCAGCACTTAGCACACACCGAGCAGCTTCCAGAAGACTTGGCTCTGATGGCACATTTCCAGTTACTTTTTTTTTAATTTTAATTTTTAAATTTTCTTTTTTTTTTCCGGTAATAAGGAAAAATCATTCTTTGCACAGAACAGACGGTATTTTCTTTGTTCCCTACAGTGTTCAAGCGTTTTGTGGCTTCGGGCCTGAGAGCGAAGCCAAATTCTTTGCTTATGCAGATGCCATGTGAAGTTAAAGGCAACTAGGGAAACTGAGTCTGCAGCTCTGTTTTCCTAGCTGGAGTGATAGTACCTCTCATGCTGAGTGAGGCTGGGCTCCAGGATGGGCCAGCTCTGGCCACAATCAAACAAATAAATAGATCAGGGATCCCACAGAAAGGGATGGGGTGGTGGAACAGGGGTGGGTGATATCCCTTCCAAACCCAGGATAGTTAGAGAAGCTTCCAGGAGGCGAGGGGGCAGTGGAGCTGAGCCTGGAAGGACAAAACAGAATATATGCCTTTGGGAAGGGCATTCTAGGTAGAAGAAACAGCTTGGGCAAAGGCCTGGAGAGAGGAAAACTCAGATCTTGGCCTGGGAATGACATGAACTGGGATTCACCTAAAGGTAATTTAAAGGAAGCTACCAGCTCAGATGTGCGATTCTTGTTGGCGGAAACAGATAAGAACAGGGAAAGGAAGTAGAGGAGAGGAAAAGCAAAAACCTGGCATGTGAGTCAGAGCTTCAGGGAAGTGCAGGGCTTGGTTCTGAGGAGCCCCAGTGCCTCTGCCCATGAACCCGATGGCACTCTGTGACTTTGGAGACACTGTGTGTCTCCAGAGAAAGGGCAGATACAGGACTGAAAAGTGGGCTCCACAGGCAGGGTCAGAGGAGATCCTGGCTCGGCTCTAAAAGGACCCTCTCCCAGCAAGTGTAGGAAGGGGTGGACTCCCTCTGACCAGAGGTGGCAAACCTGGGCCTGTGGACCTCCAGGCAATTCACCCATTTGGTGGCAAGTGGACACTGACATTCCCTCCACCTGGATTTGGGGACCCTATAACACAGCAACGATAATCCTAATCCAACCTCATCGGCATTGTTACAGTTGTTTTAGGGGACACAGAAGCCCCGAGGTTGACAGAAGCCCCAGCCTGGGGATCAGGGTGAGGTGGGAGAGCAGGCAGGAAGGATTCTGAGCAGGGGACCTGGGATTAAGCCCCATTAAGTGCCTACTGTTTGCCTCTCTCTCATCTACCAGCCCCCTCTCTGCTGAGGTCTCTTTCATTTTCTGGATACAGCCATTGAGAAGCTACTGTGTGCATGCGCCTGGGCCCACCAAGGCAGCAGATGTGCCCTGTCCCCGGACTCCCATCGGGTGAAGAGGAACCTGATTCCCCATCACGGGCAAAAGCAGCAGAGGCCACGAGGATCAGGGGCCCCCTTGAAGAGAGGATGAGGCCACATTCTCCTCTGTCCACCTAGGTCTGTCTGTCTGTCTCCTGTGTCTCTGCCTCTCTCCTCCATCGCTCTGTCTCTAGGTCTGGGTCTCTGTCTCCGCCCTATTCCCTGTCCCCTTCCGCCCCCTTCTTAACCTCTCGTCCCCAATCCTCCCCCCTTCCTCCCTGCTCGCGCCCCTCCTTCTCCCTCTCCCCCACACCCCACACCTGCCGCCGGCAGGGGGCGCTGCGGGCCGGCCTCGGCGGCCCGGGGAGGCGGGGCGGGCGGCGGCCGCGTCGGGACTCGCCGCGATGGGACCGGAGACGGCGCGGGCGGCGGCGGCGGCGGCGGCGCAGACAAAGGCGCGGGCGGTGCGGAGGGCGGCGCGGAGGGCGCGGGCCCCGGAGCCAGCGAGCGAGCGGGGCGCCCGTCTGCGGGGACTCGGCGCCGCGGGGCCGCACCCGCCTAGCGCCCGGACACTTGCGGGGCGCCGAGCCGGCAGGGTGAGCCCGGCCAGCTGAGCCAGCGCTGGGAGCGCGTGGGGCCCCGAAGTTCCAGGGCCGGGGAGAGGGCGCTGGGGGTCCCGCAGTTCCGGATACGGAGGCTGGGGGCAGCTGGGGGAGCCCCGAAGTTCCAGGGCTTGAGAGGGCGCGGGGACCCCGAAGTTCCGGAGTCGGGGTCGGGGAGGGGACAGTGCGAGCGGTTCCCGAAGTTCCGGACCCGTCATTGGAGGGGGCTGTGAAGATGTCTCCGACGTTTCGGACCTGGGGTGGAGGGGCGACGCGAGGGAACCCCGAAATTCAGGACCCGGGGATGGAAGGGTGGCAGGGGCGTCCCCGAAGTTCAGGCGTCAGGGACAGCGCGCAGGATCCCCTAAGCTCTGGACCTGCGGTTGCAGGAGGTAGATAACGTGTCCCCGAAGTTCTGGACCCGGAGTGGGGAGGGGCGTCGCAGGGATCCTGGAAGTTCCAGGGTCGGGGGCGGCACTTCCCGAAGTTGGGGCGCGCATAGGGCACCCTGGTCCTGACCCTGGGAACTCGATCCTGACTGAATATCAGATCCCCTGGACTGGGGCTCCTGGGGTGGGGCTTCACCCCCGCACGCGATTGTGGATCCCGGACACCGGGCGGAGTCGGGCTCCCCTTTGGAGCCCCGCGGCCGGCAGCGTCCGAGGCGCATGACTAGTTGGTGAGTAACTTTTCCCAATGCCGCAAGTCGCTGCAGGAACATCCGCTGCAGGAACGTCCGGGCAGGAGGGGCCTGAGTTTCTAGGACCCCTGCGCCCCGGAACCCTGGCTCGACCCAGGACCCACCCCCAACCCCGGCCAAAGTCTCTGCCCCTCCCCCACCCAGGGGCTCCGGTTTCAGACCCTGTGACCGGGACAGCAGCTGCCCAGGACAGAGTGGGGGGGCATTCCCCCCTCTGACCACGGAGGCTACCGAGTCCGGGCCTCCCTTCCCTTAGTTTGCATCCCCCCCTCCCCCAGGTCCCTCGTGGACCTGGATCCCGCCCAGCCCCATGGTACTGGGATTGAGTGGTGATGGGTGGGCACCATGGTAGACTTGTTCAGCCACATCTTGTCTTTTTAACTAGGCTGGAGGCTCCCTGGGGATTTGGACTTTGACTCCAAGGTGTGCCTCTGCCCTACAGTGGAAGCTGAGGGGTCTCTTTGTGGGTCCAGTGGGGGACTGGTCTCCCAGTAGGCACCTGTCCATGCCCCACTTTTTGATGGAGGCCCTGCTTTGAGGAGTGATGGACAAAAGTGTCAGGAAGTACTGAACAGGAGTTGGCCACCTTGGCCTCCTCCACCCAGCCCAGAGATTGAGAAGACTTCACTGGGGGTCCAGTAACCAGGAAGATGTGAGGTATATGCTGGGCTGTTAGATGCCACCTGGCTCCTATCAGAGGCCATCTCCTGCCCAGGGTGTTGCACGAGCTTCCTCCCAATGGAGAGAGTTGGGGTCTTTTTGCTGAGTGATTCCCTCACTTTTGGATTGAAGTTCTATGAATGGTGTACTTGGAAGTGGGTCCTGGGGCTGGACATGCTTGGCCTCCCACAGCCTGGTCTGGGGGGACACTCACAAACCTCCTGTCCCCCCAGAGGCCAAGCCAGCAGTTCCTACCATCCCCCTGGCTGTCCCTTGGAGCCCACCCACACAAGCCTGACCAATGTCCACAGCCAGGTGAGCCCCTGCTTCTACCAAAGCTTGGCCTTGTGTCCCCTGGGGGGCCAGTGCCTGGCCCCCACTGAACACCCTCTCCCCATGCAGGGAGCAGCCCATCTTCAGCACACGGGCGCACGTGTTCCAGATCGACCCGGCCACCAAGCGGAACTGGATCCCTGCGGGCAAACACGCACTCACTGTCTCCTACTTTTACGATGCCACCCGCAACGTCTACCGAATCATCAGCCTTGGGGGTGCCAAGGTCCTGGTGGGGCTTGGGTGGGGTGGCAGGTGCCAAGGATCCTAGGGACAAGCCTGGTTCAGTTGCTTCCTTGCTGTGTGCCTTGGGGGCCGGGGGAGTACCCTGAGTCTTTCTGGGTCTCAGTCTTCCTCCTGAAATGGCTCAGACCAAGGACTTCTGAGGTGCTGATACAAAGCTATATCCCTGGGGGTTTCACATTCATTATTACCAGTCCCATCACCCGGGAACTTTTCTCCCCACCGCCTTCCCCAGGCCATCATCAACAGCACTGTCACCCCCAACATGACATTTACCAAAACCTCCCAGAAGTTCGGGCAGTGGGCAGACAGTCGCGCCAACACCGTCTATGGCCTTGGCTTTGCTTCTGAGCAGCATCTGACTCAGGTGGGCCTGCAGGGATACATGGTGGGAGGAATGGGGCTGGGGCTGGGTCTTCTCTTGGGTGCACTGGGGGACCCTGGACAGATGCTGGGCCTCCATCTTCCCAGCTGCAGAATGGGCCTACAGAATTGGACAAACCAGTAGCTCCTTCCCAATTTTCTGGTTCACCTGCCAGCTCTGTTGGCCACCTGCTCTGATTTCGGACACACCCTGCCCCTCTCTGGGTGCCTAGGATGGGCTGGGTGCTTCCCCGCACCCCTGGCATTACCTTTTTTATCGCCTCCCTCCCCCCTCTGCTGTTTCTAGAGTTCAGTATTGTCTTATCCATTGCTTTCCATTTGGTTCGTGCTCTCTGAATCCTGTTGAGTTCATGATGCTTTTCTTCGCTTTTCTTCTAGAAGCATTAGTTTTCTTTTCAAATTTAGATCTTTGAATTAATTTCTACCAGGGGTTTAAAGTAGGAATATTTTTTTTCCGACATGAGTATTCAGTTGCTCTTGGGCCATTTTTTGAAAAAACCATCTACCCCCCCAACCCCCAATGAATTGCACTGGCCCCTTTGCACAAATCAAGTGGCTGTATGTCTGTAAATATGTCTCTTTAAAAAATTACTTTCAAGCTAAGGAAATTTATTTTAAAATGAAAAAAAAAAAGTGTATCCTACCCTAGCTGGAAATGAAAGACAGATTAGCACCCACCTGAGGCTCTCCTTGCTGAAATAAGCCTGACTGAGAGGGAAAGGGGGTCCCTTTCTCAAGGTGGCTCAATGTGATACGCCTCCATGAACATCCCACCCACCCCCCATCCTGATACCCACTCTGCTCATTGGGCATTGTTTTCCAAGCCTACTTCCCACTCTTCCAGTTCATGAGAGGAGGGGATGCACTCAATTCTAAAGTTCCTTCCAAAGCGACAGAGCTGGTACTGGGTGGAGCTAATGTGGTGGGACCCTGGGGGAGGGGGCTGGGAGTTTGTTGACTGTCTGTTCCTGCCCCCCATTCCTCAGTTTGCTGAGAAGTTCCAGGAAGTGAAGGAAGCAGCGAGGCTGGCACGCGAGAAATCTCAGGATGGGGGAGAGCTCACCAGTCCAGCCCTGGGGCTCACTGCCCACCAGGTCAGCACTCCCTGTCCCATGCGTGCCAGGAGCTCAACTGGTATTGTGGGGTCTAGGTGCTGTGCCGGTTCCCAGGACCAAATGCTCACAGATGATGTAAAACTAGATCCATGGCAAGGACCATGGAAGAGGGCTGTGGGTGCCATGGGAGCATGTCATAGGCTGTCCAAATGTTAGATCAAGGAAGGCCAGAAAACCAGCTCACAGGGCAGAGTTGAAATGTGGAAGCTGAAATGGCTAAGTAGAGCGGCAGAGTAAAAAAACTGTCCCTGGGTGTTTTCCCCCACTAACTTATTCGTATCATTTATTTATTTATTTTTAATATTTATTATTTATTTTATTTATGTATTTTGGCTGCACTGGGTCTTAGTTGTGGCTCGTGGGGTCTTCGTTGCGGCATGCTGGCTTCTTAGTTGTGGCATGCAGACTCTTAGTTGTGGAATACATGCAGGATCTATTCCCTGATCAGGGATCAAACCCGGGCCCCCTGCATTGGGAGCACGGAGTCCCACCCACTGGACCACCAGGGAAGTCCCTCAGCATCATTTATTGACCCCATACTGTGTGCCAGGCCCAGGGCTGGGCACGGGATTAAGGAGATGAAAAAGTAGGTTGGTCCAGGCAGCAGGTGGATTCATAATGAATTTAGCCTGATGGAGTGCGTTTCCTGTAGGAATTTTAAATGGATGTTGAAATTTGGCCCCAGGGAAGGTCATCGCTCTGAGGGAACAGCATGGAGGTTTCAGATTGCTCCCCGCTTTGCAGATTATGAGTCTCTCCCGGGGTTTAGGCTAGCCTGCATCAGGTTTGCTCCTGGGGGTTGGTGAGAGCCCAGCTGGCAAGGTGGGGGGCAGGGCCCAGAAAGGGGCCATCGGGAGCCATTGGTAGTGGGTGAGGAGGGGAAAGGAGCAGTCAGATCCCAGTGCTGGGAAGGACCTCCTGCCCTCAGTCACGACCCACGTAGCATCAGCCCTTACTGTGCCCTCACTTCTGCCCATGCTCTTAGGTGCCCCCGAGCCCCCTCGTCAGCTCCAACGGCCCCGGCGACGAGAAGCTATTCCGCAGCCAGAGCGCGGACGCTCCCGGCCCCGCTGAGCGCGAGCGGCTCAGAAAGATGCTGTCCGAGGGGTGAGGGGGGTAGGGCGGGGAACGGGGGCGTGGCAGGACGAAGGGTGGGGGAAGAGGGGAGAGGAAGTTCTCAGAAACTGTAGGGACTTGTTCAAGCGGCAGGATCTGACACGGGACCCAAGGCCTGTGGTAGGAGAGGAGACACCCAGATTATGCCCCTTCCAGAGCCGACCCCGCTCCTGCCTCATCCATTCCTCGGGGCTAACCCTGGCCTGTCCACATCTCCCCCGGCTAATTCTAAACCCACGGGTGCCTCCCCACCCACTTTGTTCTGTCCACATCCCCTGGGCTGATCCTGCTTGGCCTTCCGACTGTGTCTCACTGAACTGACGCCAAAGCGCCTACTTTGACCCCACCCCCGGCAAGACTCCGCCTCCCCGGGACGTCCCCACCCCCTACTCCCGAGGTGTCTTGACCCCGCCCATAACCCCGCCCCCAGCCCAGCACCTCCCTCACCCTGCCTCAGGCCCAGTGAGGCCCCGCCCTGCCCTCTGCCGACTCCAGCGTCCCCGCAGCTCGGTGGGCGAGGTGCAGTGGGAGGCCGAGTTCTTCGCGCTTCAGGACAGTAACAACAAATTGGCGAGCGCCCTGCGAGAGGCCAACGCCGCCGCCGCCCAGTGGAGGCAGCAGCTGGAGGCCCAGCGCGCAGAGGCCGAGCGGCTGCGACAGCGGGTGAGGAAGCCCCTCCCTCCCAGAGACCCCAAGTGGCCCGGACCACTGTGAAGCCCCTGCCACCTATCTGTCCTGGGTTCCCTGGCTGGCTGTGTGATCTCGGCAAATCACTTCCCTGAGCCTTAGTTTCTTGTTCTGTAGTATGGGTCTGAAATAATGTCAGCCTCAGAGGGTTGTCAGACCCTAAAGACCTACCTGCCAGAGGCGGGGTGGTGGCCCCAACCAGAAGGGGTTAGTGCCCAGTCATGGGCTTGGCTGGTCAGGCACATTCCCCAGGGATCAGGAGAGTACAGGCTGGGGCGTCAGGGGCTGACCTTCCTGTCTGCACAGGTGGCTGAGCTGGAGGCCCAGGCTGCCACCGCCGAGCCACCCGCAGTCAGTGAGAAGGAGGGACCGGGCCAGTCGCTGGAGCAGCTGGAGGCACTAGTGCAAACTAAGGACCAGGTGTGTGAGCGTGTCTGTATGCGTTTGTGTTTCCTCGGGCCCTGCCTTCCCTGATCTCCCATGGGGGAGCCAGGACTCTCAGAACGGATTCTGGGAACTTCTCCATTAGGAGATCCAGACGCTGAAGAGCCAGACTGGTGGTCCCCGTGAGGCCCCAGACAGCGCCGAGCGTGAGGAGACGCAGCAGAAGGTGCAGGTGTGTGCGGTTGCTGTGAGGCGGGGTGGGGTGACCACCCAAGGCAGCCAGCCTCTGATATAGGACAGACCTGGCATCTTCCCTACCTAGTGGGTTCTGGGCAGCTATGTGCCTCCCTGAGCTTCAGTTTCTTCACCTATAAATGGAGTCAGGAAGAGACCTAAGGTTGTGAAGGATTTGGATGACCAGGTGCATGGAAGGACTGAATCAGTGGGTGGTTTATAAAACATGGTTATTAGTACAATGTTTCATCTCCTTCCATTCATTCAACAAGCAGTTTTTGAGTCTCTGTTGAATCTTCATTCTTGACCCCATCAAATCCTCACACATTCCCAGCCTGAGGTCAGGAGCTTGCATTTGTACCCAAATGTGCTGGCCTGGCCCTCACTGAAGACTTTATCTGAGAAACCTTCAAGCATGTCCTGTGAGTCCAGCAGGAGGGAGAAGTTAAAGGAGCTGGTGCCCCCAAAGAGAGAGAAGTTGGGGGAATGCTCCCTATTGTTTCCTGGGCAGAGTGCACAGCATATGTAAAGGCCCTGAGCTGGGGAGAAAGTATGTTCAAGGAACCACAAGGAAGCCAGCAAGCCTGGGTTGGAATGAGCGAGAAGGGGTATGGATTTCATCCCCAGCATGATGGGTGACGAGGGTCTTGAGCAGAAGAGGAACGTGGTCATTTCAATGATGTTCCAATTAGGGGACCAGGGAGTGTCTTGGGTAGAGGTGGCAGGGAGGAGGCCAGGAGACAGAGAGGGCTTGGCCCAGAGCGGAGGCTGTGGGGATAGCATTCAGATGCTGGACCCTTGAGACTTGCTGGGGCCCTCAACCCTGCTTGCCCTCTCCCTGCAGGAACTGGAGACCCGAAACGCAGAGCTGGAGCACCAGCTGCGGGCAACGGAGCGCAGCCTGGAGGAGGCACGGGTAGAGCGGGAGCGGGCACGGGCCGAGGTGGGCCGGGCTGCGCAGCTGCTGGACGTCAGGCTGTTTGAGCTGAGCGAGCTGCGGGAGGGCCTGGCCCGCCTGGCGGAGGGCACGCCCTGAGTCCGGCCTCTGGGTCTACGTGGGAGCAGGGGCCTGCAGGAGCTAGTTTTACATGAACGATTCCCGCCTGGGGCACGGGCCAGGCCGCAGGCGGCACAGTGGGCCATTCCCCCGGCAGGGACTGGGGCCCGACTCAGCCTGGGGAGGGCCTGTCCACAGTACTCCAGCCGGCCCTGGCTGTTCACAGCTCACGGGCTGTTTTTGAGCTCTTCATCGTGTAGAATTTCTAGACTCCCCAGGGCACGTGCTGGTGCCCAAATTACATTTCTAAGCGTGGCTGTGTGTGTGGTGTGTGAGCACCTAGGTACCTGGTCGCCGTCACTGGACCCTCTGCCTTCAGTCTGTGTAGGGTTTGGTAAGCCACTCAGAGATGAGAGGGAGGCTCAGAAAGCCTCAGGGGCATGCCCAGGCCACATGGCTCTGCTGCCCCATCTTCTTGGGCTCTGCCCATGTTGTCTGGACCAGTTTGGACGAAGGTGGACCCTAGTTAAGGACTCCCCCCACCACTTCGCTCTGGCCACAAACCCCAAATGCAAGCAGGTCGGCAGGAGGGGAAGGTCCCAGCACACGGCTGTGTTCACTGAGCATGGGAGGGATCTCACCAAAACATCTGCATTTGCAGAGAACAGCAGTTGCTATGCCCATTTTCCAGATGAAGAAACCAAGGCCCATATAAGGGGCTTCACCAACCCAAGGTCACTCAGCTGGAATGGTCAGCACTGCAGTCCAAAGCTTTGGGCCTGGCCCAACAGGAAAGGAGACCTGGGGGGTGGGGGGTGGTAAGTGGTGTCCCGGGAGACTTGGGAAGTACAGGCAGTCACACCCTCCTCCCTCTGACCCTGCTCCCCGAGAGTCAGACTGGGGAAGTCAAAAGACTCATTTATTGAGCATCTCCTGCAAGTGACACACCTTCGCTCTGGGGCCCCATGGTACCCCCAGGGTGACCCTGGGCTGGGGTCACTGGACGGGGACTTGGGCCCAACCTCATAGCGTTCTTTCCTCCTCTGCAGCCTGCCTCTTGGCCAAGGTTCTGAGGAGGGACCACCAGGGGCTGCAGGGTCGGGTGGAGGGCTGCGCACTGCACGTGGGTGTCCGTGGGCTCCACTGAGGGGGACTGGGCAGACTGGGAGGAGGGATTATCCTGAGGGGAGGACCCTCCAACCTTCAGCTGGATGAAGGCGTCCCAGGCTGGGCAGACGGGGGCCGTGTGGAACTCAGGCTGGGCCCTGAGCGGGTGCTGGGGACAAACAGGCCTCAGGCTGGGCCCTGGATGGACACCCCCTGCGGCCAGCCCCGCTGGCCTTCTGCCGCTGCAGTGCCTGCTCCACTTTCTCCTTGAAGCGCCGGTTCTTCTGCTTGATTTTGGCCAGCTCGGCCTTGCGCTTGGCCTCCAGGTCGGGATCCTGGCATGGGGAGGACCAGAAGGTGGCTAAGCTGATCACCCACGGGGAAGCTTGTGCCCCACGCCCACTCCACCACCGGCTCAGCCCTCACCTTCCCCTCCAGGATCATCTGCTTCCGCTTATTAATCTCTTTCTTTTCATCAAAGTTGGTTGCCTCCAGTTTCTGCGGTGGGGAGGGAGAGGCCGTCTTGGGGGTCACCGTCTCACAGGAAGCACCCTGGGCCCCGAGGACCAGCCCCTTCCCCGACACTCACAATCTCACACTCCCTCCGCACCACGTTGACCTGTGTGAGGATCTGGAGCACCTCAGCTTCCTCCACCGAGAACTCCTCCAGCTTCTTCTCTGTGGGGACAGCAGGGTCACAGGGGGGGCAGGCACGACATGGAGGGGGATTTCAACTATGTAGTGAGTTCCCTGTGTAGCAGGGCATGCAAGGCCATCCAGGGCCATAGCAGATAAGGATCAGGTGGGCAAGATCTAAGATTTCAGACCCAAGGAAGGTACAGATTGCTCTTTTTTTGTTGTTAGCAATACTATGAATTTGACTAGGGATTTTTTTTTTTTTCCTGGAAACGGTGTCCTTTAAAGTCAAGACATTTCTGAATCTTAGGACAGTCTGTGCAGTGACTGGAGGTGCCCCAGAGGTTCTCGGTCTTGTCTACACATTAAACCACCCAAGGGGGTTTTTCAATCATGCCCAGGCCTGAGCCCTGGGGCTTCTGACTCATCCACAGGGACCACCCACACACTCTGGTCTGAGAAACCAAAGTCCCTTCCCCCAGATGTGGCTTCCAGCTGCTGAAGGCCATTGCAGAGCTTCTGTTTCAACAACTGGGCAAAAGAAACTTCTTTGAGGGTTGCATAAGAAGGAAAGCGCAGTTTAAGCCTGCTCACGTGAGCAGGCTAGCGGGTGTCTGATAGGGTTGAGTGCCATCTCACCCAGAAGCACCCGCCTCCCCTCCCCTCTCGTCCTCTGCCCCTCCACTCACTGATCTGCTCCTCGATGGCGTGTACCAGGTGGATGTCATACTGCGTCACCAGCGTGATGGCCTGTCCCTGCCGCCCTGTGGGGACACACCCAGGCTGTGTGCTGGAGGCCAGGACAAAGGGCTTGACCAACAGGTGGCTCAGGGCTCCTCTTAATCAAGGGGAACAGTACAGGAGCTTGGTGGGTGAGTGAGTGAGTGGAAATGAACGAAGCTCAGGGCGTCAGGGCTCAACCCCCTGCCTGACCTCTGCGTAGTAGGCAGGTCTGTCCCAGGGGAGCTGCAGGACTCCAGGGAGAGGCAGCTCTCCTGCCAGCTTGGCCTTATACAGGTGATGTGGCTGATTTCCCATTTCGGTGTGGCCGCCAGGGAGCCCAGGCCAAGTTCTGTCAGCAATAAGCCCAGACAGGCTTCACCTCAGACCTCTGCACACCACTTTCTCCATTCCCTGTTCCGTGACAGTGACTGGTGCTGGAACAGCACTGGCAGCTGACCAGGCTCATGACCCTCAGAGCAGCCCCAAACAGGTGTCACCTTCTTATTACCCATTGTTGGATGAGACAGTGGGGGCCCAGAGAGCTGATGTGACCTTCCTGAGGCTACAGGGCAGGAGAGAAGGGCCAGGCCCAGTCTGGCCCCAGAAGCCATATCTCTGCCCACTCCAGGTATGAGAAAATCTCCTGGACTCCGTGCCCCTCCTGGGTGGGGCTGGGGAGCAGACACAAGGATGCCTCCTTGGCTCCCAGCCAGAGTCACAGCGAGGGGTTGAACTTGGACGCCAAATCCTACAGGGCAGCGTCATACCCACCAGGACTCGTACACCTATTTGCTGCTGGGCATGGATTAGCAGCCCTGATGGGTAAAGGGGCCTGGGGTGAGGCAACAGGGAGTGGTGGGGACGGGGCCAGTGTGTGCCGTGTCCCCAGGGGACAGCACGTGTCACTGTTAGTGCTGCTGGGGGTGAGAAGACAGAGCATCCCCACCTACGGTTTTGAAAGGACGATTCCCCCAACTTGCAAGTGCTTCCTCTAGTGTCTTTCACTTGTGGCCTGTAGCCCTCCCATGTCCCACCAGCTTGTGACTCTGGCTCCTCGTGGTGTGGGCAGGCAGGAGGGGCGGGTGCCAAAGGCTGCCGCGCCCTGTCTGCTCACCTGCACGGGCTGTCCGGCCGACTCGGTGGATGTAGATCTTCGGGAGCCCGGGGGTGTTGTGGTTGATGACCACCTGCACCGTGGGAATGTCCAGGCCCCTGGAGAGAGAGGTCGGTCAGCACCTCTGTCCATGTGGGGAAACTGAGGTTGGGGCTCACCCAAGGTCGCTCAGCAGTGAAGCTGAGGCTGCCTGACCCATGCCTGAAGCCAGTCCCTCCCTCTGGCCCTTTTGTGGGGGGCGTCATGGGGAAGGGAGTACCCTGGAGCTGCTCACCGGGAGGCCACATCTGTCGCGATCAGGATCCGGTAGATGCTGGACTTGAACTTGGCCAGGGCGGCAAAACGTTCTTTCTGTGCCGGATTGGGGAGAGAATTGGGGGCGGGGGTGGGGGTGTGAGGTAGCACCTCAACGAACGTTTGAGCGCTTACTGTGTGAGGCCTGGGGACAGGGCAGAGGCCAGGACAGTCTCCACCCTCAAGTGGCTCACAGTCCAGTGAGGGAGATGACCTTGAGGAGGCCAGACTGGGGCAGACAGGTGGCAGGAAGAGTGTTCCAGGCAGAGGAAAGGGCCTGGGCAAAAGCCCTGAGGCTGGGAGAAGTCCCCAGGGCAAGGGTGGCGGGTGAGGGGATCTGTGGGGCTGCCCAACGCCTCACCTGTTTCATCATGGAATGCAGAGCCACGGTAGGGAAGTTGAATTTGCGCAGCATCATGCACAGAATCTGACAGGTCCTGGCAGGAAGGATGTGCTGTCAGCCCGTCTAGTGCTAGGGTCCTGGAAAGGCGCTCCTGGCCCTCCCACCCCCCGAGACCCCAAGTAGGTGGCCCTGCACAGCTGGGGAAGGAGAAGCCGGGGTGCAGTGTCCTGCCCACTGACCCCTCCCCTGGCCTAAGCCAACAAGAGTGGGCCCTACATCCAGACTTCTCTGGTGGCCATGAAATTCTTGGGGGGCAGCAATCAGGAGTCTCCTCCACATGCTGTGGACTGCCCTCCTACTCTGGCTCAGGCTAGGCTACTCTACAGCTCCTTGACGCTCTCCCTAAACGCCTCAAAGGATTTTGAAATCCCTGGGTCTGTGGAGAGGACAGCCCCAGGTGTTGGTGCTGATGTGCTGGGCCTCATTGACATCCTGAGACCACAGCGAATAGGCTGCTCCAGGGCCTTCTGAGATGCTGCAGGGGTCTCCTGGGGAGAGCCTGAGGCCCTCAGCCCTTCCGGTTAAAGGCAGGTCTGAGGAACCCCAAATCCTGGCTCTGCCTTCAGGAGGGGTGACCTTGGCAAACTGCTTGACCTCTCTGAGCCCCCTTGAGTGCATCCTCCGAAACTGCTGGTCTGAGCAGAGGCCCCAGAGGGCCGAGACCGTCTTGGCACCTCCAACCTTGGGCCACCTCTCAGGCCTCCGTGAAGGGCTATGGGAGGGGTGCCCGGGGGACGGGAGAGGCAGGCCTGCCCACACTCACTTGCACGTGTTGGTGAAGATGATGATGGACCAGTCCTCGTGCTCGTCCTGGAAGTTCTGGATCAGGTGGACCAGGTAGGCATCCTTGACCTTCTCAGGCACTAGCAGGTAGCGCTGGTCCAGCTGTTCTACTGTGCGCACACTGGGGACAGGCAGGCCTGTTTCTCCTTCTGTTGAATGAGGCCAATAGCCCACCCTGCCCATGGGCAGTAACCTCTGTTGGGTGTGACCCCCCACTTGGCCCCCCGCCTGACCTGCTCCCCCAGGAGCGTGGCTATGGACTCACGGGGCCTGAGCCTCCCAGAAGAAGGGCTGGTTGGTGGCCAGGCCCTGCAGCTCCCTCAGCGTGTCGGTCAGTGTGGCACTGAAGAGCAGCGTCTGCCTGCGGGCCGGCACAGCCGCCAGGATGGCCTCCAGGTCCACGGTGAAGTCAGTGCAGCCCTGCTCCAACAGCCGGTCCGCCTCATCCATCACCTGTAGTGCCGGCAGCAGGGGGTAGGGATCTGGGGTGAGGGTGCTGTCTGAGTCCTGACTACATGCCTGGGCTCAACCCACCTTCCCCATGTGCCTCCTTCCTGGTCTTAGATGTGGGCCCTAGAGCACTCTCCCTCTAGGTCTTGGAGGCCTGCTCCCTCACCCATCTCAGCTCCAATGTCACCTCAGAAAGGCCCAGCCCCCAACTATCTTTACTAATACAGGCCCCCTTTTGTTGGTTCCTGAGCTGTTCTTGTCACCATTCCCAGCGTGGTACTGGATGGCCTGTGGGACACACATGTCCCACGTGGATGTATCAGGGCCCCAGGCTGACTTACCAGGAAGCGAATCTTCTTTATGCTGAAGGTATTGGAGCTGCGGAGGTGGTCCGCCAGGCGCCCTGGTGTGGCGATGACCACATGTGGTTTCCGGGAGAGCTCCAAGGCCTGGGCCACCATGTCTGTGGGTGGAGGGCGAGAGGTGGGGCTGGGTGGATGATCTGAGGCTGCGGAGGGTCCATGCCCAGAGCCTCCCTGGGCCCCCCATACCCATGCCGCCGACAATGATGCAGTCTTTCAAGCCCAGAGGCTTCCCCAGGACCCGGAACTGCTCTGCGATCTGGTAGGCCAGCTCCCTGTGGGCATGAAGGGGCCAGCCTGGGTCAGATAGCGGTTTTGTGCTTGCCTCTCATTCCCATCTCCACCCTACGACCTCCTGCCTGGACCTCTCCTGTTCACACACCCTCCGAGGCTCCCAGTCCCCTTTGGACAAAGGTTCCGATACTGAGTGTTGGAGGCCCCTTGTGGCCCCTGCCCTCTCACTAGGCTGGGTCCCCAAACAGCCCATGACTTGTCCCCTGCCAGTCCTACCCACACTGGCCTTTCTTCTTCCCACGTCCTCAGCAATGGCCTCGACACCACAGTCATCAAAGCCTGAGACCCAAGTGTCAGTCCCCCCTCCCCCAGGGCTGGTCAGTGTCCAAGTCCTCTCCTCTCTGCCCCCAGCCCCAGCTCCGCCCAGGCCTTTTCTCTGCCTGTGTCCCTACTTCCCGGCCTTCCTGCTTGCCCTGAGTCAAGCTCTGTGCTCAGAACTTTTTACACACTGTCTTGTTAATTCTTCAGCACCTCTAAGAGGTGGGCATAATTTCTGTCCCCATCTAGCACACATGGAAAGTGCACTCAGAGAGGTAAAGGCGCTTGCCCAAGAGAACACAGCTGGTTAACTCACCCACGAGGCCTTTGGGGGGCTCACCTGGTGGGTGTCAGGACGAGGCAGAAGATGCCATAGGGATCCTCAGACAGCTTCTGCAAGATGGGCAGGACAAACGCTGCCGTCTTGCCACTGCCTGTCTTGGCACAGCCCAGGCAGTCCCGACCTGGGCAGAGGGCAAAGCAGTGTCACAGGTGTAGACAGGTGTTGTATCGGGCACAGTTTACAGCAGCTAACATTTAATGAGAAGTTACTGTATGCTCAGTACTGGCCTGTGCCCTTTCCGTTCCAGGCATTCTGACAACTTTCCATTTAGAGCAACTGACACATTTTAGAAGGGCGAGGCCATTATCATCCCCATTTAACAGAAGGGGAAACAGAGTCTCAAAGATTTGCCCAGGATACACAGACAGTGAGTATCAGGCTGGACTGGAACCCACATCCATCTGACCTGAGATGCCTGCTACTAACCACGACCTCGTTTTGACTCCTTCCGGGGTATCAGGGCTTGGGAAACCCAGAATGTCCTCCCCCAAATCTGCATCCTATGCTCCCTACTGACTCCTTCATCCTTGTTTATTTAATGCCTCAATTTGTCACATCCTAGGCTTCCTGAAGGCGTCTCTTTAATGGCAAAACTGGGTTGGACCAGAGGAGTGGGGAGAAGAGCAGTCTAGGGACCAGAGCCGTGGATTTACCAGTAATCTTGACAACCTCAGTTTCCATTTGTAAAATGTTGATAGTAATCCAAGCTCTACCGAATTTTCCCAGTATTATTATCTATTAGTTATTCATCAAACCCTCCCAGTGCTCTGAGGCTATAAAAGTTTCAGAGATTACATCACTTGGGTGCGGACACACGGCGAGTCAGCCGTACACCCTAAACGCCGACACTGCCTAGTCTGCCTCCGGAACCCAGGATCGCCCGTAAGGGCCAAGACTGCCCTTCGCCTCACGGGGCCGGCGTGGGCAAAAGCTGCGAGAAGGCAAAGTGAGGTGACAGGAGCGGGGACGCCTCCTGGAGAAGAGGCCTAGCCACACTCACCTTCCAGGATGGGGGGAATGCAGCCGAGCTGCACGGGCGTGGGCTGCTTCAAACCCAGCTGCCGACATTGTTCCACGAGCCAGGATGACAGCCCAAGTTC
The DNA here is from genome assembly GCF_964341445.2 of Mesoplodon mirus. Taxonomy (NCBI): domain Eukaryota; kingdom Metazoa; phylum Chordata; class Mammalia; order Artiodactyla; family Ziphiidae; genus Mesoplodon; species Mesoplodon mirus. The sequence continues at coordinate 43,782,559 of NC_138980.1, forward strand.
CGCGAAGCCAGCCATCCTCGCAGCCAGCCCAGTGTAAGCACCCGTGTGAGCCGTGCTTCCGGTGCATGTTGATGACGTTAGGAAAGCCTTCCAGTTTATTGGATCTGCCTCCTGTCTGGTCCCACCCTCTGCAGCTCACTGCCATTCCTAGCCTCTACCACATCCTTACCACTCTTCCCCGAATCCCGTTGGCTCTCAGGATCGAATCGAATTACAGATGCCCTGCGAGACGCACTTGCGTCTTCCGCCCCTTTGACTCCCGTTTGAGTCTCCCATTGGCTCATCTCTAAGGAGGAACGAGTAAACTACATTTCCCGGCGTGCCCCGCGGTGGCTCCCTCCTTCCGGCCGACGTGTCTCTCAGTGGGAGTAGCGGGTGAGAGGGCAGCGACATGGCGCCTCCGGCTCCTTGCTCAGCTTCTGGAGGCTCCGGGGAGGTGGACGAGCTGTTCGACGTGAAGAATGCCTTCTACATTGGCAGCTACCAGCAGTGCATCAACGAGGCGCAGCGGGTGAAGGTGCGGCGGCTGCGGGGCTGGGGGACCCTGGGGGCGGAGGCGGAAGACGCTTCCTGGTGGCTGCGGGTCGCGCTGATTTAAAAAACCCTCCCTCTTTACCTCGCGCCGTTTCATCCCCGCCGCGCCCCCCCCCCCGGCACATCTCTTCAGAACGCGGTGAAGAATTATCCTTGTCCTATGACCAAACTCAAAGCAGTAACACTTTAACGATACTTCTCACTCTGAGCGCTCACTCAGACAGAGCCTTGGGAGGCATTTGAGTAAGAGAGGGGTTCATACCGCTATAGTAATAATAACAATGGTAATGATACTACGCTACAGTAGTAATGATAAAGACAGCAACAACAATAATAGTTTCCATCTGTTGAGCACCCACACTGTGCCGCCATGCCCTCAGTACCCGTGAAGTAGGGACTGTTGTTTATCCTCATTTTACAGGTGAGAAAAGGGAGGCTCAAGAAAGAAATGGCTTCTCGCTCGTTACCCTGCCCCACTAACCAGTAATCTTGACAACCTCAGTTGTAATCCAACTTGTAATTACTACCAGACTTGCTCATTCATTCATTCATCCAGTCCTCATTGAGCATCTGTATGGGCCAGGCAGGATATTAGTGCTGGGCGCACAGCAGTGACAAAATAGACAAAACTCCTAGCTCTCTTGGAAGCCTCAGCTCCCAAGGGAGACAGGCAGTAAACAAGTAAATAAACAAGATGTCAGGAGGTGGTGCGACGGAGAGTGGTGGGAGTGAGCCTGGCTGTTTGAGAGCTAGAAAATATAGCCCTTCAAGGCAGGGCCCAGGCAACCAGGCAGTGAGTGGGTGACAGGAGAGGGGGCAGCAGTGGCCACTAGCAGCACCATCTGGGGAGGCGCATGGATGGTACTGTCACTTTGAGAGTGAGCCATTGGAGGATTTTTAAGAGCAGTGAACATGACAGGCTCTTTGCCTGCCCTCATGGTGTAGTGTCCTGAAGAGAGTAAACAAGTAACGAAGCAAGAGAATACATAGTGTCAGCTTGAGTCCTCGAGGGGAGAGGGGAGATAAAAAAGTGCTGATCAGAAATGGGGGTGGGGGCTGCTTCACGTGGGAGTGGTCAGATCAGGTCTCTCTGACTGCCATTTTAACCTGTGACCAAACCTTGAGGAGGCTCTAACCCCATAACTTGCTGCAAAGGTGCTGAGGCAGCAGTGAGCTCCACGTAGTCAAGGCATACGAGGGTGGTGTGGCAGGAGTGGGCCGAGCACAGTGGGGGAGATGAAGAACGAGGTGGGCAGAGCGAGGGGCAGGGCCTGAAGGGCCGCAGCAGGGGTTTGGATTTTATTCCGAAGGTGTGGGAGGCCATGGGAGTGCCACACAAGGGAGTTGCAGACATCTTCCCAGAGGCAGCCAGAGGGTTGGGAGGAATTTGGATTCTGAAGTAGAGAAGGCTTGCTTTCCCTTCTGGCCTTTGGCAGTGAACCCCATGTCCCTGAATGTCATCTGCGTAATGGGGGGTAAAACCTCAAACAGACTTCAGTAAGAGATTAGGAATCGTTGAAATAACATTTGCATGACTGTATTAGTTTTCCATTGCCACTGTGACAAATTACCAAACAACAGCTTAAGTAAGGCAGCACACGTTTGTTATCTCGCAGCTTCTGTAGGTCAGAAGTCCAACACCGCTCTCACCAGGCTAAAATCAAGGTGTCGGCCCAGCTATGTCCTTTTTTGGAGGTTCTGGGGAAGAAGCACCTTCCTAACTTGTTCAAGTTGCTGCCTCTTGGCCAGGGGCCACCCTTAGCTCCTGGAGGCTTCTGGATGCTTCTCTCCAGTCCTCAACCTCGCATATCACCCTTCCATCTCAGAAGCAGCCACAGGGTTCTCACTTGGAGTCTCTCCAATTTCCCCTTCTCCTTCACTTCTTTTGTCTAAAAGTCCTCTGCTTTTAACGGTTTCCGTGATTAGACTGGATCCTCCCAGATAACCCAGCGTAGTGTCTCCATTTTTAGGGTCCATAATCTTAATCACACCTGTGAAGTCCCTTTTGTGATGTAACGTAAGCTGTTCACAGGCCCCAGGGACTGCTATGGACATCTCTGGGGGACCTTGTCCGTTCAGCGCCATGGTTGTTACATGCCTCCTTGCCGGGGTAGTGTAGACCATGAGAAGATTGAGACAGACCTGGGCTCAGATTCTGTCTCTTCTGTGTTCTCTCGGCAGCCAGGGCTGAGTCACTGCACCTTTCTGAGCCTCACTTTCCCCTCCTGTCAAATGGGAACGATGACATTCATCTCAGTAGGGTCCCTGTGAGGTTCAGCGTTATACTCATGATCCACCATCTGTCTTCTGTTGTGTGTCTGTTCTGCTTACCTTACAGCAATGTGTTCTTTCAGTCTTACTGTGTCATAATATGCAAACTTTACCTCCCTGCTGAAGGAATCAGCGTGACCTGCTGTATGTAGAGAGTGATGGAAAACAAAGGAAACCAGATCAGCAGTCACTTTTTATTGATTGATTGATTGATTGGCTGTGTTGGGTCTTCGTTGCAGTTCGCGGGCTTCTCAGTGCGGTGGCTTCTCTTGTTGTGGAGCACGGCCTCTAGGCGCACGGGCTTCCGTAGTTGTGGCTCGTGGACATAGTTGCTCCGCGGCATGTGGGATCTTCCCGGACCAGGGAGCGAACCCCATGTCCCCTGCATTGACAGGCAGATTTTTAACCCCCAGGGAAGTCCCAACAGTCACTTTTTTAAAATTAATTTATTTTTATTTATACTTATCTTTGGCTGCGTTGGGTCTTCGTTGCTGCACGCAGGCTTTCTCTAGTTGTGGCGAGCAGGGGCTACTCTTCGTTGTGGTGCGTGGACTTCTCATTGCGGTGGCTTCTCTTGTTGAGGAGCATGGGCTCTAAGTGCACGGGCTTCAGTAGTTGTGGCACGCGGGCTCCAGAGTGCAGGCTCAGTAGTTGTGGCACACGGGCTTAGTTGCTCCACGGCATGTGGGACCTTCCCGGACCAGGGCTCGAACCTGTGTCCCCAGCATTGGCAGGCAGATTCTTGACCACTGCGCCACCAGGGAAGCCCATAGCAGTCACTCTTGCTGGAGGCACACTGCGGCCCAACCTCTGAGCTGGGGGACCTACACCCTCTTTAGCAACGTGGTAAAGATGCACAGGCACCAAACCAAGAGATTCTACCTGACGCATCCAGAAGAGTGGGAGTCCTATCCCTGCTGAGCCATTTGACGTGATTTAATTCTGGTCCACAGGCCACCTAAACCTTCTTAGGCAGCCTGTACTGGGTTGAATGGTGTCCCTGAAAAGATATGTTCACCCGGGACCTGTGAATGTGACTTATTTGGAAAAGAGTCTTTGCAGCTGTAATTCAGTGAAGGATCTCTAGACAGGATCAGCTGGGTTAGACCCTAAATCCAGTGACTGGTGTCCTTCTAAGAGAGAGGCTTGAGGCAGACAGAAAAGATGGAGGCAGAGGTAGGGGTGAGGCAGCCGCAAGCCGAGGACTACCTGGAGCCACCAGAAGACGGATGAGGCAAAGAAGGATCCTCCCAGAGAGCCTATGGGAGGCACACGGCTCTGCCGACACCCTGATCTCGGACTTCTGGCCTCCAGAACCATGAGAGAATAAGTTTCTGTTTCTTCAAGCACACCTCCCAGCCCAGCTGGTGGTTAGTTATAGCAGCCCCAGCAACCTCAGGCACCACCAGAGGTGACACCAGGTAGAGCACCTGGTGTGTCTCAGTGCTGACACCATGATGATGTTTGTTTCCCCACCTGTCAGACATTTCGCAAGTGCCCACAAGATGGCAGGCACTGCACAGGTGTTAGGGATGAAGCAGCTAAGAAAGCCTCCAGGAGCTGACCGTGGAGTGTGGTCGGGGGACACTGATGGCCAGTAAGGGGAGGGAACGTGATCCCCCTTGCCAAACCCCATCACCGACTTCCCTTTACAGTACCCCTTGCTCTCAGGTCTGGCTGCACCTCTGAGCTGTTTGAAGGCAGTTTGAGGCCACCCTGGGGTTGGACATCATTGGTGGACGTAAGCCTCCTGGCTTTTCTGGTTTCTGAGCTCCCAGGTGATTCTGATGAGCTGTCAGGACTGGGGACCAGACCACTCACCTGGTGGCATGCATCACAGTCCCTGGTGTTGCCTGGTCTGTACATCTGTCCTTGTTCTTACACCTCCCAGAAGCTCTTCTCTCTTTGGCTGATTGAGAGGGTCCTGAGCATCTGTGTGTTGGGTCTCGGTGACCCCCCTTGGCAGTCCTGCAGGGTCAGTGGTGGTGCCTGTTTTACAGAGGGGGCAGCTGAGGCTCAGAGTTGCCTCTGGGACCCTGGTCCCCCACAAGGCATCCCACTGTGTCCCTGCTTCAAAGATACCAACAGCCAACATTTGTCTCTTTTTTTTTACTGAGGGTGGTATGGGGACCCCAGGTGGGTTGTCCTCACCAGTGTCCACCTCTGAGGGTCATTTCAGAGTCACTTATATAGAGGACACCGTGTTCCAAATCATGGCCGGATCCCCAGCCTGGCCACCAAGGCCAGAGCAAGCTGCTGGGACCCCCAGGCAAAGTTGGCCTGAGTCTGGCTGGGGCCAGGAGCCAGGCTTCTTGTTCGCAGTCTCCCTTGGCCTGGGAGGAGGACACATTCAGTGCTCTCACCCCCTCAGGCTGGGAAGAAGGCCTGGGGACTAGGAGTCTGGTTCTCAGCCTCGGGGGAGAGCAGTCCTGGCGTGCTCCCACCGGCGGGGCTCCAGAACATTTGTCCCTGTGCTCTGGCAGCTGGACAGGCTGTTCATTCTCTCTGTGCTTTTCCTCAGGCCCTGTGGTTTAGAGGTTGTTGGAGTAGTGACTCCAAGGTGGCCGGGCCCCCTTCCCCCATGTCACTTTGCTCTCCCAGCCTCCGGGTGGCCTGTCCCAGCACCCGCATGCCCTCTGGGCTGAGTTGCTCTGTGCCACCCCAGGTCAGCCAGCACCCTGGGACGTGGTCCAAAGCTGCTCTCCTGAGGGAGGGTCCCTCGCCTGCCCGTAGCCTCGTGGGGGCCTCCCTCGCAGTCCCACAGTCAACCCTGTAGGAGGTCACCTCACACCTGCTTGTTCTGTGTGGTGGCTGGGCTGAGGGAGTGTGGCCCGTGGGCCTCGTCCCCGAGTATAGGGCGGTCCCCAAGGTCTCACCCAGCCTGGCTAGACCCAGACATCGCTATGCTGGGGCAGCCAAGCTGAGCTCTCCCAGAAAGGTCCTCCGAGTGAGGCAGACCTTCATCTCTCCTGTTTGTCACGTTTAAAGAACGTTTTGAAACAAAAGCAGGACAGGAACAAGAGGCATGGAAGTATTCGTTACAGGAAGTAAGTCCCTTTCGCACGTCTCCTGCTGGGCCCCATCCCTTCTCCAATATCCACCATTCATGTCCGGATAGGAATCCTCCCAGGCCTGTTTGCTCGGCTTGTACAAACTTGGGCATCAGGGCGTTCCCATACCCACCCCCACCCCCACCCCCACCCCCACCCCCACCCCTTGCTGTCCTCGGACCACCCATACTGTTGAGCAGCTTCTGTTTTTTTTTTTTTTTTTTGCGGTACGCGGGCCTCTCACTGTTGTGGCCTCTCCCGTTGCGGAGCACAGGCTCCGGACGCACAGGCTCAGCGGACATGGCTCACGGGCCCAGCCGCTCCGTGGCATGTGGGATCTTCCCGGACCAGGGCACGAACCCGTGTCCCCTGCATTGGCAGGCGGACTCCCAACCACTGTGCCACCAGGGAAGCCCGAGCAGCTTCTGTTTTGATCCACTGCACCCTGGGGTCCTTCCGCCTTGACACAAGCAGCCACGTGGCCAGTGGTCAGAAGCGTGGGCTCTGCCCTGGCCCCTGCTGTGTGGCTGGAGCAGTTTCAACACTTTTGGTGCCCCCATCCCTCACCTGGATGGATGGGGGTGACGGTCGAGCCTCCTTTCCCAGGGCGATGCCAGGGTGGCACAGAATGAGGTGCCTGGCTCACTGCATGCCCTCAGTGGAGGCTCCTCTCCTGCTGCCTAAGGTCATAGGCAGCTGAGAGCCAGGGCCGGGACTAGGACCCAGACTCCACTGGGAAAGCTGCCCACTTCTGGCCTCTGAGGGCCTGTTGGGCACACAGCCCCCAAGAGTTCTGACCTGCTTTTCCACAGCCGTCAAGCCTGGAGAGAGATGTGGAAAGGGATGTCTTCCTGTACAGAGCGTACCTGGCACAGGTGAGTGTGGGCCCTTGACCATGACTGCCAACACCCTGGGGAAGGAGAGTAAGGAACAGAGTGTCGGCAGGGGTGGGGACCACGAGCAGCTGGTGTGGCCACCACAAGAAGGTGGCCGTGTCACTGAGGCCCTGGAGCACCAGGCCAGAGGGCCAATGTTGGGATTTCTTGCTTTTCTTTTTATACTTAATCGATCGATTTCACTTGTTCAGTACAGTTCTGGGTTTACAGAATAACTGAGCAGATGGCAAAGAGAATTCCAAATGCCCACCCCCCACGCACAGGCATTTTCTCTTATTAACATTTTGGGTTGGCAGGGTGCTTTTATTACAATCAATGCAGTGATATTGATACTGTTACTAACCAAAGCCCACAGTTTAGACACTAGGTATTTTTTGTTTCTTTTATTTGGGGTATAATTGATTTATAATGTTGTGTTAGCTTCAGGTGTACAGCAAAGTGAATATGTTATACAAATAAATATATCCACTTTTTTTTTGGATTCTTTTCCCATATAGGCCATTACAGAGTATTGAGTAGAGTTCCCTGTGCTGTACAGGAGGTCCTTATTAGTTATCTACGTTGTATACAGTAGCATGTATGTGTCAATCCCAATCTTCCAATTTATCCCTCCCCCCGGACCCCTTACCCCACCCTGGTAACCATAAGTTTATTTTCTACATCTGTAATTCTACTTCAGTTTTGTAGGTAAGCTCATTTGTAGTCTTTTTTTAGATTTCACATATAAGCGATATCTTAGGATATTCTTCTTTTTCTTTCTGACTTACTTCACTCAATTTGAGAATCTCTAGGTCCATTCATGTTGCTGCAAATGGCATTATTTTGTTCTTTTTTATGGCTGAGTAATATTCCATTGTATATACGTACCACGTCTTCTTTATCCATTCCTTTGTTGATGGACATTTAGGTTGCTTCCACAGACACTAGGGTTTTTAAAAAGCAGCATTACCCTGATAATGCAGTAAGACTGCATTCTTCTGTTCTAAAAACAATCTGGACTCTGCAGACAGGATTGAATTGTGCCCCGCCCTGTTCCCACCCCAGACCCACCAGCCTCCCGCCAACCTCGTCCCACAGACACAGCCGTAGACTGCTGTGTTGTGGGTACATGGCTCCACAGATGCCCCCACCTCACATCAGGCCTCGGGTGGCTTCCCAGGTCTGTTTTCATCTTTCCCTCTATGGAGCGTTCTGGAGCCTGATGGAACTTCCACCTTGTGGACCGAGCCCCCCTCACCACCCTCCCCCCACCAACCTCCAGGGTGAAGCTGGGGCCCAGACAGTGTGTGTGGTCCCCAGCAGAGTAGGGTGTCCTGGCACGCCCCAGAATCTCCTTGGATGTGTTCATATATTCGTGTATGTATATATATCTTTAAAAGAGGAATACACGTCGGTGGCAACGAAAATACTGAAACTACCTAGAAAGAAAGACAGTGGAAAATGGGTCCCTGATTCCAGTTCCCCTCCCTGCAGCGACCTCCCTGCTGGGTGTCTGCCCGTGGGGTGCATGTTCTGCTCAATAGAAGCCAGTGCCCAGACCCCCTGGCCCTGGTGACACCACTGCACCCCACCCCCAGAGCTGGTGGGGCCCTCACCCCGTCACTTCACCACCGGGGGCTGAACAGTGACCTGCCAGGGTCTCCAGCTAGAGCAGTGGGCAGCGTGGCACGACAGCTAACGGGTGATGCTGTGCTGACTTCCACCGCGCACTCCAGCGGGGATGGCACTCGTGGGCTGAGGGGGTCCCTGGGAGTGGTGGGCACCGACCCATGGTATTGGGGCTCCACCAGGGCAGTGCTGGAGCCAAGAAGCCCTTGTATGTTCCTGGGGTCTGAGAACATATAAACCCCACGGGGAGTTCGGGCGGAGCTGACAGTCTGCTTGTCTTGCCCACAGAGGAAGTACGGCGTGGTCCTGGATGAGATCAAGCCCTCCTCGGCCCCAGAGCTCCAGGCCGTGCGCATGTTTGCTGAGTACCTGGCTAGCGACAGCCGGCGGTGAGGTTGGGTGGGGGGCGGGCCTGGGGCACGGTGGATGGGCCTGGGTGGGCAGAGGATGTCTAGTTGGCATCCCTCCTCTGCCCTCTCACCTCTCTGAGCTTCAGTTTCCCTCACTTGCACAGTGGGAGGCAGTGATGGACCCTGCTTCAAAGGGGGCGGGGGGCTGGGGATCAGAGATGCGGACTTGTGTACAGATACCTAGGGACAGTGAGGGCCTCATTCTTGCCGGGAGGACCTCCCCTGGTACATAAGGGTGGGGACCCTGCAGCCAGTCTTCCAGCCATTGCTGCTCACCCATTGTGCAGGGGAGGGAATGGCAGCCACACCACGCGTCGTCCAGATGGAGGGTGGGAGGGGACAGCAAGTCTTCACCCTGAGCTGGGTGTGTCCCCCTGTGCCACAGACCAGCAGTCATCAAACTCCCTCAGGCGATGGCCAGGAGAGGTGGGGTGGTCCAGGCTGTGGGGACCTGGAAGTGCTGAGCATCCCAGGACCAGGCCCGCCTGTTACCTGCTGCTCCGTCGGGGTCTGAGACAGCTCACGGTCCAGCCCTGCTGGCCTCAGATGGTTCCTGCACAGGCAGGTGCGTGGGCTGTTCCTTGCTGGCTGGGATGCTCGCCCAGGTGCACGTGAACTCGGCCTCTGCAGGTGGGGGCCCTGTGGCCCTGCATCACCTGTGCGTGGAGCACCAGCCTGACGCAGCAGGCCCCGTGGCCCCTCTGCACCTCGGTTTCCCCCACCCCTTGGAATGGGCTGGTCGTGAGGCCCCCCGGGATTTCGGAGGTAAAACACTCCCCAGAGGGCGGCTGGGATGGAAGGCTGGGGCAGCACAGCCCACGACAGGGAGCCACTCTGTTCTGTGAGCCTATTCCCACCTACCTGTCCCAGCCCCAGGGCCCTTCCACCACCCAGGCCGCCCCTCACAGCACTGTGACGCCTCACAGAGGGACCCTCCCCCCGATCTCTGCCCTGTGGAACTTAATAAACCAGGATGCGGTCATGACCTTGTTGACACTACGCTTTCCTCGGAGGCTGCTGCAGCCATGTGTGAGTCCCAAGTGTGGGTACGACTGTCTGCTGTGACCCCCACCTCTGCTCCTTCCTCATGGAGGGCAACGCCCTGTGCTCCACCTTCTGTGATCAGGCTCCTTCGTCCACAGACGCTTGAAGGATTTACTCAAAGAGGCTTAAGCAGTAGCAGCTGAATGGGGACTTCCAAAAGACATGTCCATGTCCTGACCCCCAGAACCTGTGAAGCTGACCTCATTGGAAATGGGGGTCTTTGCAGGTGTAAGTGGTTAAGGATCTTGAGATCATCTTGGATATAAGGTGGGCCCTAAATCTGGTGACTGGTATCTTCATAAGAGATGGAAGAGAAGACACAGATACGGAGGCCACATGAAGATGGAGGCAGAGATTGGGGTGAAAGAGACACAAGCCAAGGACTGCCGCAGCTCCAGGAGAAAGGACCAGGACAGATCTTCCCTTGGAGGAAGGAACCAATCCTGCCAGCACTTTGATTTCAGACTGCTGGCCTCCAGAACTGGGAGAGAATAAACCCCTGTTGTTTTGATCCCCTCCCTGGTTCGTGGGCTTTGTGACAGTACCCCCAGGACACTAAGACAGGCAGCGTCCTGAGGCCGTCCCTTCACCCTCTCTGCGCACGTCTCTAGCTGGGGTGACAAACCCCATTCTCCTTTCGGAAGGGGAAGGAGCCGCAGGGCTGCTGTGAGCACTACAGAAAAGAACCCGCAGGAAGCCTGCGGTGTGGAGCAGGTGCTCGGGAAAGCAGAGCGGCTCTTGGTGCATCCATCCTGGCTGTACAGACCACCGCCCCATGCAAACTGCCCAGCGAGCAGGTGGTGGAGAAAGTGCTGGAGCCCGTAAGGGTAACCACAACGTGTTCCAGTAACAACGTACAGCACTGACGTTACAAGGACAAGAGCAGGCACCGTGTTCACAGCCTGTGTGCCAGGAACCAGGCAGGAAGCTTTGGGAGGTGGCCTTGGGGCTCCTCACGCCAACCCTGTGTGATCCCCGTGCACAGTCCTTCTGTGCAGAGCGGGGAAGAGACTCAGATTTGAAGTCATTTGTCCGTCAGGCACCTCTCTGGTGGGCGCAGAGGGAGTAATAGGCACATCCCTGCCCTCCAGGGGCCCTCAGGTACACAGGCACTTGGCCGCCAGCCCCCAGCAACCCGCGTGAAACGTACGCGCTTGTTGAGACCGTGTGTCCCAAGCCACAGCATTTGTCCAGCAGTGACACAGGGCCGGGCCCTTGCCTCCCTTCTCTCATTAACCACTCAGCAGCCCTTTGGAACAAGGAGTTGCAGCTCCTCGTTTCAGTTAAGCAGACCGAGGCTCTGGTGTCCTGTGGCGGGTGAGGGCGTCCGGCGGGTCCTCGGGCAAGCCTGCACTCCAGCCTGCTGCCGGCTCCCAGCCCCCAGGCGCACACGACATCCACTTGCCGGGAGCAGCCTGCACACCAAGCTCGGGCACTGGGGGCAGCCACCCTGTCAGTGGGGGTATCGTCCTGCACAGCCACCCTCAGGACCCAGGCCCGATGCTGACCGAGGTAGATCAGGACCCTCTGCTGAGACCACTGGCCTACTCGGGAAGTTGGTGACGTCGCTGGTGTGAGGTTCACCTGTGTGGCCTCATGTCCCTGTGGAGGTGTCCCCATTGAGCTAGCCTGTCCCTGTGCATGCGGGGCAGCGTGGACACCTCAGCCCCCGAGCACTGAGGGCCAGTGGAGCTCAAGACCTGGATGGTCATTTGTGCTGCTCCGTGGGTAGAGCCAGGCGTGGCCCTTGCTGCCCCACACTCCCCATAGGGCCTGGAGCACCCAACCCCGCTTCTCCTGGCCTTGGTTTCCCTGTTTATGTGCGGGGTGAGGAGTGCCTGGTGGGGAGGTGGCGAGACTGGCACCTAGTGGGGCTTGGCAGAGACAGCTGGGCCTATCCTGCCCTCGCTGCTTTGTGCCCCGGGGGGCTTGACTCGCCCTCTCTGGGCCTGTCTGTTCCCATGGGGGAGAGGTCGCCTCCCGCCCCTGCCTCGGGCTCTGAGCAGCTGCGTCTTGCAGGGATGGGATCGTGGCCGAGCTAGACCGGGAGATGAGCCGGACCGTGGACGTGACCAACACCACCTTCCTGCTCATGGCTGCCTCCATCTACTTCCACAACCAGAACCCGGACGCAGCCCTGCGCACCCTGCACCAAGGGGACAGCCTGGAGTGGTGAGTGGCTGTCCTGCACTGGGGGAGCGGCCAGCGTGAGTGGCTCCTCTGGTGTCCAGGAAGCTCAGGGCCTCATCAGCCATCGTCATAGGAACGGCAAGGGGGGCTGCTCTGAAAGAGAGGGGCTGGGATGGGGCATGGGCCTCCCATTTAGGCTGCAGCTCTTGTTCTCCGTCCAGGAGACACACTTTTCCGCATGGCTGGGCCATTGCTCTGAGGACACATCACCCGGGGCTGAAAACCCTCTGTTCCCAGCAGCAGAGCAGAAAGCACCTTTGTCTCTGCCTGAGATTTCTGCACCCTCCCTTCTCCCATGGAGCCTTGTGTTTCTCTGCCCTGGGCCCTGGATTTCCATGTCCTCCCTGGGCCCCACGGACCCTCCCCTGAGGCCGGCCCTCAGGGCACTCTGGGCCTGGGCACTGGAGTGCCCTGCAGCCTGCTGTTGGCTCCACCCCCACCCCAGGAGGTGGCTCTGGGCTGTGCTGTGTCCGGCTCCCTGCGGCCAGGGCTCCAGCCCTGCAGGGTGCAGCCATTCTCCCCCATGAGCGCTCTGGTTTCTGCCTTCCCTTGGTTAGTTGGTCACCACGCGTTCCTTCCTATCCATTTATGTCCCACCCTGATCCAGGGGGTTTGCAATAGGCATGTTACACGGCTGGTGAGGCAGTGCACCCCACGAATGTTTCTCATGCTTCTCCTTGGGCTGGTCTGGGTGCCGGGTCACGTTCTGGCGGGAAAACTCGGGAACAAGTGGCCACATTAGTGATCGGTGGTCACAGCTGTCTGGGCTCGAGGCGGGGGGCTGTGGGTGTGGGTGCTGAAAGCACGGAGCAGATGTTCTCCTGCAGCACTTCATCTGGGACTCTGGAAAGGAGAGGGAGGTACAGATGGGATGGCCAGCCACGGGGCGGGCAGGGAGTGGGCCACAGGCCTGGGGACCCCATGGGAGCTCCCGGCCCAAGCACACTCAGCAGAGACAGGCGGGAGTGCAGGGCCTGGGAAGCGATGGGGTGCTCAGCCCAGCAAGCAGCGCCCAGGTCTGAGTTCGGCCCTGCTGGGCTGACAGTCAACCTCAGTGTTCCCCGCGGTAAGGCGGGGCTGGTGGCGTGAGCACGCAAGGGGAGGTTTCTGGAAGGTGGTGCTTACACAGAGTGAGCTCCTGGTGGAAGATAAAGTGGGGTAGGAGTTCACTGACTGCCCGCCCTTCCCACAGCATGGCCATGACGGTGCAGATCCTGCTGAAGCTAGACCGCCTGGACCTCGCCCGGTAAGCCCCTCTCCCCCAGGGTTGCTGGGCTGTGGCCTGTGCATCGGGGGTATCTTAGCAACAGCCAGGCCATGTTGGGACCCTGTGTTCTCTAGCAGCCAGGCCACTGTCTTCAAGGGCGCACACGGCATGGGGACCACCCAGAGCCCTCCCCCTGGCTCTGATTATCAGTGACACGAGTGTTTCTCCATTTATTTCATTCTAGTCCATTGGGGTGACTGCACCATTGTTTACCTGCCCTTCTCTGCAGGGTGTTGCCTGGGACAAGGGGTGTCACTGTCTGTGCCTCAGTTTCCTTCTGTGAGGCAGGCAGCGGGGCCCACCTTGCAGGGTTGGGGTGGGCTTTGCAAGCACGCAGAGGCATGTGCAGCCGTGGATGGGGGCTGGCCAGGCCAGGGCCTGAGGTCCTGGGGCCTCGTGAGCAAGGAACTCGGGCGGGGGTGGGGCACAGTGACTGGCCACTCAGCTACCGGGCACCTTCCCGCCTCTCTCCTCTGCCCCCAGGAAGGAGCTGAAGAAAATGCAGGACCAGGACGAGGACGCCACCCTCACCCAGCTGGCCACCGCCTGGGTCAGCCTGGCTGTGGTGAGCACTGGGCTTGTGTGCGGGCATGAGAGACAGGAGTATCCGGGACCCAGGAGGTCGCGGCGGCCCCCTGTGCGCAGCGCTGGCTGCTCCTGTGGGGGAGGGTGCAGGTGGGGTTCCACAGACGCACTGGACCTCCTGCTTTCTTGGGGGCTAGTCCCCTGGAGGAGCCCCAGCACGTTTTCCCCCTCTCTCGGGCTTGACCCATTCTGGCTCCTTGCAGCTGAGAGGCTTGGCCAGAGCCAGAGTGAACAAACTGGGGGTTTATGGAACCGGACTCGGCGTACCTCTGCCTGCACGCACCCCCTCCCGCCCCCCAGCCTAGATGCACGGAGCCAGCCAGCTGGCAGCGCACCCTCCTCTGGGGTCTGGCCCTGGTCTTGGCTGCTGCCCAGCTTGCTCTCCAGGCTCCCGGCACAGGGTTGGTGCCCGTATCCCCCTTGCGCTTTCCCCCCCTCGAGCCCAACCCCCCACCCCCACGTGCCTGGGCGCCCCTCTCCTGGTAGCAGCCCCATTTCTGGATTTGGACATTTGGCTTCTTTTCTCTGAGTCACTCCTTTGTACAGGCCTTTTAAATTGTGCTCCGCGTCTGTGTGCACCTGCACATCCTTTTGCAGGGCTGGGGCCTCACCCCACAGTATCCATTCAGTTTAGTGGGACACACCCGAACAGCTCTCTCCCATGGCCTAGCAGTCTTTCACAAGCACATCTTGGTCTTAGGTTCCCCTGCAAGTGTGGCGCTGTGTCTTTACCAGGCGGACAGAACCTTCTATTCAGAATTTGGGCGGTCGGGGTCACGGCTGCTGGAGCAGAGGCCACCCCGATGGGCCATGTGTCCCAGTGGTCCCAGCTCAGACCTTGACCCAGTTGCCCGTGCAGTGATTCTCCCTCTCGAAGCCGAGGCTTTCGAGTCTATAAACGTAGGGCTTGGGGAGCTGGATTTGAGGGGGGTCTTCGTGCCGCTTTGGCCCCTTCACAGCACTGGCTGCACAGGGGTCTCTTCGGGGAAGGGGGCGGTGTCCAAAGAGTGCCTGCTGTAGGCCGGCTGCACTGGAACTGTCTCCACAAAGTGCTGGGGTCCCTCCAGGAGGGAACAGGCGGGGTAGGGCCGGGCAGCAGGGTGACAAAGCGGTGACGTCAGCTGTCCCCACAGGGTGGTGAGAAGCTGCAGGACGCCTACTACATCTTCCAGGAGATGGCTGACAAGTGTTCGTCCACCCTGCTGCTGCTCAATGGGCAGGCAGCCTGCCACATGGCCCAGGGCCGGTGGGAGGCCGCGGAGGGTGTGCTGCAGGAGGCGCTGGACAAGGTATGGGCAGGTGCAGCCCCAGCCCAGAAAGAGGTGTGCCACAGACCCCGTGGCCTGCCTTGTGGCCATGTGGGGATTTTAATGCCATATCAGTTAAAACTCGGGATTGCAAGCGACAATCCTGATTCTAACTTCTCTTGGAAATGCGAGGATCCCATCAGCCTGGGCCCCCGTCGGCCTGAGCTGAGCAGACCCACGCCCTGTCTCCTCTTCACTGAGACCTTGGCTGCCTGGCCCGGGGCCTTTTGCGGTGATCCCTCACCTGGGTCTGTGCTTGGGAGAGACAGCTCCCGTTTGCTGCCGAGGGGAGAGCAGGCTGCCGACGGGAGGTGTTGCCTCTGCCCATCCTTGTTGAGCAGAGGGCCTGGAGCGCTGCCCTCAGGGCTGCCACAGTTGTCTTCTCATGGCTGCCATCTGAAACGTTTGATATAATGAGAAACTGACACCAGAGGGAAGCTTTCTCCATGCTCGTCTCTGCAAGGGGCCGATCTATCGTCAGAAGGTTGTTGGCTGAGTGGGGACAGGCCGAGGGGAGTCAGTCGGGTGCTCCTGCTGGCTGGCGGCGTCAGGCTACCCGTGTGGAGCTGCCTTGCCTACCAGAGCGCCCCGTGCTGGTGGGGAGAATGCAGGTCTCTGCAAAGAAGGGCAGCATGGGGGTGGAGCCAGATCTGTGCAGGAGGCCTGGGCCCCTGCAGCCCCTCAGGCCTGTGGCGCCCTGCATCCTTAGCGGCATGTCCCTGCCTCGCCCCAGCCAGGGGCTCTGGCTGGGGTTCCTGGCCAAGGCAGCGGCCGAGCTGATTCCCAGAGTTCCTGTGCCTCAGAGCCCAATATGGGCGGGTGGGGTGAGGTCACCCCCTTGGAGTTTCTGGTAATTTCCCGCAGCTTCCTGCCAATGCCCCTGGGGAGCAGGCAGGGCGGGAGGGGTCTGTCCCACGGTCTCAGGCCTCATCGTTGGAGCAGGAGGAGCAGCTAGCTGGGCTGTGATAGGTTGAGGCCGCCTTGGTCTGGACTCCATTACTTTGAGATTTGTGATAAAAACGCCCCTCCCAAATTGCAGCAAGCAAGGGGGGCTCTGTGTCAGACTGGTCTGCACATGAAGCAACACGCTCACTGGGAAAGCAGCCGGTGTGGGGAGGCAGAAGGGAGGGCCCTGAGGTCACTGTCTTGCGGAGCGGCCAGTGGTGGGGGCGTGCTGGGTCTTGCAATCCCAGCCCTGCTTGAGATGGGGGCCTGGAGGAGCTGACCCTGCCTGTCTGGTGTCCCCTTGTGTTGCCAGGACAGTGGCCACGCTGAGACGCTGATCAACCTCATCGTCCTGTCCCAGCACCTGGGCAAGCCTCCCGAGGTAGGACCCTCCCCACCCTCAGCCAGGTGCAGGAGGGTTTTCCGGCCCTCATGGTGCCAGCCTGGGGTGGGCAGGGGTCTCTGGTGTGGCCCCGGCTCTAGAGGGAGCTTGGGGCCTCAGGGTCTGAACTTCAAGGTTGGCCTGGCCTTAGGGCAAAAACCTGTTCCCCACGAGTGGGTGCAGCTGAGATCGGCCCCGGGAAGCTGGCATTGCAAGTACTCTCCCAGGGTCCCCACCCTGGTCGGGGCTGCAGGTCAGCCGCTGTGTGGGTCCTACGGACAAGTGGGCTGAGGCTCAGGGCTTCCAGGCTGGGACTCGGCCTATGCCACCTCAGAATTGGGAGCGGACACCAGGACAGAGAAACAGGGCTCAGGGGAGCAATCCTGCTGAGCCTACCTTGTCTGAGGGTGGGGAGGAGGACGCTGGGGCACTGCCCCATTTAGGTGCCTTGCCCAGCCGGCCAGGGGCCTGCCTCAGGGCTTCATGATGGTCTGTCACCAGTTCCTCGAAGAAGAGCCCCCCAGACAGCCTCAGGGCTGGGGTGGTGCAGGACAGATAGGACAACTCTCCCACTCACTGCAGAGACATCCCCAGACTATCAGTTTTGGAGAAACAGAGCCAGACAGACGCCCCTAGCCCCACATGGTCAGGGCTGAGCCTGGCGGGTAGGGCAAGGCTGGGAGCGAGGGCTCCAATCCCCAAGCCTCTGAGGTGTCTCCATACGACGTGCCCAGAACAAATCCATCTCCTTTCCCAGCCCCGTGCCCCCTGACCTGCCTTCCACTCCTGACCCCCTGCCTCTCCCAGGGCCTGGGTCCCTGCCCAGCCCACATCCCTGCACCTGGTGCATGCTTCACCCATGTGCCAAGTGCAGGCTCTGTGCCAGGTGGTGCTCCCCACCCACCAGGGTCCTCTCTAATTCAGCATGGTTCCGGGGCAGCAGGGTGTGATGGAGAAAATATGGGGAAACCAGGGCTCTTGCCTGGGTCTGGCCAGGTGGCCCTTGTTTCACCCCACTCCCTACCCTGCAGGTCAGAGCCACGGTGGAGTCCCCATATTTAGCTAACCTTGCCTCCCCCACAGGTGACAAACCGCTACCTGTCCCAGCTGAAGGATGCTTACAGGTCCCACCCCTTCATCAAGGAGTACCAGGCCAAGGTGAGCCCATGCAGGCGGCCCGTCTCTGAGCCCTAGACCCCCCAGGCTCTGTCAGGCAAAGCGTGGAACTCGGGGTTTGGCTCACAAGTTCTCCCCTTTCTCTGCCCACCCTCATCCCCCTTCCCCGCCCCTTATTCACGTTGAAGGAAAACGACTTTGACCGGCTGGTGCTGCACTACGCCCCCAGCGCCTGAGACCGGCCCCAGACACGTTTCCAGAGCTGCGGGGATACAAGGCCAGGGCTGTGCTGCCCTCTCCACCGGGCACTTGCCGTTTGGCCAGAAGCAGAGGTTGGAAACCCAGCCCAGCCCCCTTTTGTCAATAAATGTCTCCACTCCAGGTATCCCCACCAGATCCATGTTTGCTCTAGCCATTTTGAGGGGAGCATGTGGGAACCAAGGCTCAGATGGGAGTGGCCTGGGCACCATCACCCAGGGCTGTTGCTGGGAGGGGGCTCTGGTGACCAGGGTCTGTGAGCAGCAGCTGTACAGACTCCCCTGCCCTCAAACAGCCACCTCATGTGGCTGAGCTGCAGGTGGCACAGCCATGTCCCCCAAGCCCAGTTGGCATCCAGGGAAACTGCGGCACAGAGAAGTCACAGCCATCACAAGGGGCACCAGGATTTAAACGCAGGACCCCTGGGTGGTCTGCAGGTGGTGAGGGTGCCAGAAGCACTCAGGCTCAGCCAAGTGGGGAGGGTGTGTACCAGGTCCTCACAGGAGTAAACATCAGCGGCCCAGACCCCTGCTCCTTGCTGCCCTGTGGTGAGTCATGAGCCAAGACAGACCCACTGTGGTCGGGGCTGTGGGTGCCGGAGCACTGCTGTGGCCAAAGCACCGAGCTCCCTGCCCACAGAGAGAAATGCATAGTGAGCGCCCCTCGATAAGAAGAAGCTAAGGGCTTCCCTGGTGGTGCAGTGGTTAAGAATCTGCCTGCCAATGCAGGGGACACGGGTTCGAGCTCTGGTCTGGGAAGATCCCACACGCCGCGGAGCAACTAAGCCCGTGCGCCACGACCGAGCCTGCGCTCTAGAGCCCGCGAGCCACAACTACTGAGCCCATGTGCTGCAACTCCTTGAACCCCGCGTGCCTAGAGCCCGTGCTCCGCAACAGAAGCCACCGCAAGCCAGTGCACCACAAAGAAGAGTAGGCCCTGCTCACCGCAACTAGAGAGAGCCCACACGCAACAACGAAGACCCACGCAGCCAATCAATCAAAAAAAAAAAAAAAAACAACAGAGGGAGGGAGGGGAATGGCCGGGGCCTCCGGGACGAGGCCACTGTTAAGCTGTGTCCACCAAAACAAGAAGAAGGATCTGCCAGGACAGGTTCTGGGGCGACGAGCATCCTGGGCAGTAGGAACAGCCTGTGCAAAGACCCTGAGGCCACACTGGACTCAGTGAGCTGGACAGGGCTCTGTCTCTGGGCCAGTGTCTGGGTAGGGAAAGAAAGACACTTGGGCTCTGAGAGCCTGGCCTCGGAGGTGGCCTTGGGAAACCCTGTCCTTGATTGCCAAGACAAGACATAGAGCAAGGGACCCCAAGCATCAGGACCCGTCCCCAGCCCCTCCCTGCCTGGTATGGATGCCCACATGGGGCATGCCCAGCATCAGGGCAGGGGTGGTGGTGTGTAGGGGGAGTGAGGGCTGAGATGAGCTCCCTGGGGAAGAGGAGGCCTGCCCTTTCAGGTGGGGCAGGGTATGGGTGCCATCCTTGGGACCTCGGCAGCCCCTCACTGAGCCCCTGGTGCCTGGGAGCTGTTTCCCAGCTGCCAGCACCAGGAGCCACTTTCTGTTTCTGCTCTGTACCCACACATTGGCAGCCTCCTATCTGGGCCCTGCCAAAATGAAACTGGAGGCTGGGCTGGGGCTGGTGGATGGGGGCACCTCTCCCATTACTGATGGGTGCCATAGTGACCAGATAGTGCCTGGGTGGGAGGGCAGAGGTGGGTGGTTGGGATGGTACAGGGCTGCCCCACAGGCCCGACTGGACCTATGAGGGCATGTCCAGCAGGCCGGGACCCCTTAGCCCCCGTCTGCTTGCCACGCTGGCTGTGGCATTAGTTACCTTAACTGGACAGATGAACCCCTGCCCACATGGAGTGCACATTCAAAAATAATGAGTAAGAGGTACAGCAGGACAGATGGTGACAAGTGCCAAGGAGAAGACTGATGGGGGGATCAGGGAGGTGCAACAAGCAGGTGACATTTGTAGGTAAAGCCTGAAGTTGGTGAAGGAGGAGCCCTGCCAATACCTGGGGGAACAGCATTCTAGGCAGAGGGAACAGCCAGTGAAAGACCCTGCGGCAGGACTGCTTGGGGTGTTGGAGAGCCACCTCCAGCTATGAGGCCAATGTGGCTGGAACGGAAGGAGAAAGATGGAGAGAGAAGGGCGTGAGGATAGGTTGTGAGTCACAGTGAGGAGATGGGCTTTTACTCTGCATGATGGGAGCCATGGAGGGCTGTGAGCAGAGGAGGGACAGGTAGATTTCCTCTGGCCTCTGAGTGGGGTGAGGAGGAGGCCGAGACACTAGGAAGGAGGCACAAGGGTGGCCGAGGGTCGCATAAGGCTGTACAGGTGCAGAGAAGTGGCTGGATTCTGGGAACATTTGAAGGTGGGGAGAATTGGATTGCTGCAGGACAGAGGGTGAGGGGAAGGAGGAGGGATGAGGGCCCCTTTGACCTCCCCTCTGTTTTCACCTGTGCACCTGAAGGTCAGGTCAGGCTGGTGGCCATATGGGACCCAGCCTGGCTCCTGCAGGGCCCACACTGATTCCTCCCACCTCGGAAGGCTGTGGGAGGACTCCTAGATGGGGAGAAGGGAGGGGCACGGCACAGGTGTGCGGGAGTCCCGGGGCTGGGATGACGGCTACCAGTGTCAGGCGAGACGATGTCCCCAAGAGGTGACCGGTGCCTTCGGTGATGGCCACTGGGGGCTTTGGACACAGGGCCTGGTCGGTGTATGGTGGAAGATCATGGGGGTGGTCCCAATGAAGTGGTGGTCTTGATCCAGCCTGAGTTCCTCCACGTGGGCACCCACTCCCTTGGCCTCCCTGAAGGCCTGTGTTAACCCGCTTCAGAGAGGCCTGCCAGGTCCTCAGGGTCACAGAGAGCAGCAGGTGGCCCTCAGGCGGGGGGATGGTGAGGCCTGAGTGTGGGACAGGGCGAGAAGCATGCTGGAGGGCCTGGGAAAGAGAGAATCGCTGGTCCTGGGCACGGCCTGCTGGTGCTCACCTTGCCCCATGTTGCGGACACAGCCTGGTGGGGTGAAGGAGCCCAGGATGGACAAGGGCATCCAAGCGGGGACGAGGGATGGGGACACGGGGCCGCTCCGGCCCTACTCGGGTTTAGCTCAGGCGGGCGCCAGGCAGACACCCCCTCCACCCCCCGGTCGCCCCCCTCCCCCCTCCCCCGCGCCTGGGTTTCCTCCACTGGAAAATGAGCCAGATCGCTGGCCCGCCTCCAGGACGCGGCGCGACAACGCCAGGACTTGTACGCCCGAGGTCCCCGCTGCTGCCTCCGGGGGACCCAGCTCCTGCGCGCCCCGGCCCCGCGTCCCTGCGGGGCGGAGCTAGCGCTGGCCCCGCCCCTCCGTCCCACGGGCTACGGCCAGCGCGCCCCCGGCCCAACTGCGGCGCGTGACGCGGGGCGCGCGGCTCCGGTGGCCACCGTGGGCGGGCGCAGACCGCCGGGACGGCCGGGAGCGGACGGCATGGCGGCGGCAGGGACCGCGGCGGGGCCGGCGGCGCCTGAGCCCATGCCTAGCTACGCGCAGCTGGTGCAGCGCGGCTGGGGCAGTGCGCTGGCGGCGGCGCGGGGCTGCGCGGACTGCGGCTGGGGGTTGGCGCGCCGCGGCCTGGCCGAGCACGCGCACCTGGCGCCTCCCGAACTGCTGCTGCTGGCTCTCTGCGCACTCGGCTGGACCGCGCTGCGCTCGGCGGCCACTTCGCGCCTCTTTCGGGTCAGTGCTGCTGGGGGTTGGGACGTGGGGGTCCCGGGCTGTGGGGCCGTTATGTTAGGGAGTCCGGGGAGGGGACCCAGGGCCGCCGCGCGCCCCGTTATGTCTCCGCGGACCAGGGTGACTGGAACGTGGCGAGCCTCAGGCTGGAGGAGCTCGGGACGCGGAATCTTGGGCCGCCACTTGCCCCTCTGGGTCAGGGCGGGGTGGGGTTGCGAGTGGATGTGGGGGTGTGGCCGGGCTGGGGGAAGCCTGGGACGTGGGGACCCTGACAAGGGTAGGATGCTCAAGATGTGGGGGAACCGGTCCGGTCAGTGCGGGACAAGGGGGCCCCAGGCGGTGGGAGGGCCTTGTCTGCTGCGCACTCTTTCGGACCTAGCGGAGCTGGGGACAGAGGAGCGGAGGACACGGGCAGAGAAGGCTCGGCGCACAGGGGCTGCGTGTGCCTTGCGCCTCCGGGTCATTTGGGGCACGCTCGGAACCGGATCGGTGTCCGGGGTCGGTGCGGCGGCGGCGGGACTGGCTCGTCCGCTGCGACCGGGAAGAGGCAGGAGCTGCCCAGTCGCTGCCGCTCGTCTGTCTGGAGTCAGCGCCACCCTCCGATCAAGGGATGCAAAGGCCTGGGCTCCCTGGCCACGCCGTGTTCGCAGCCTTTGGGGGAGGTGGCACGGCCTGGGTCTGCGAAGCTGGACTGTGCGGGCTCCAAGGGGTCGCCACCGAATTGCTCAGTTTCCGGCGAGCCTGGGAAGGCCACCTCCCCAGCTGGAGAGTGACTGTGGGGATGACATTGGCGCCTGGCCTCCCTCCCATCCTTGGGGAGGGGTCGCTGCTATGGGAGCTCGTTGGAAGGCGTTTGGGCTCCAAGCTTGGCTGTGACTTCCCTGAGGACCAGCTGGGGTCACTCCGCCCGTCTGACTGGAGGTGGCAGGGGGTGCAGGGACAGAGTGCCTGGAGCCAACAAAGGGACCTTTCTCTTCTGGCTGGGCAGAGGCTGGCCCTTGTTAAGTCAGGGATGGGGTGTTGTCTGGCTGCCATTGTCCCCACTCCCACCCCCATATGACCCACATGGGGGTTAGAGACCCCAGCCACCACGCTGCTCCAGGGAGGGGGAGGCAGGCATGACTAGGGCCCCTCCGTAGGTGAGCCCTGGTCCCAATCTGGCTTTGTTGCTTCCCCCACCTTCCCAGTTTCCAGCTGGGCAGTGGGAGGTCCAGGACGACGAGGGCCAGAGCCCAGGAGGGGGATATGGTTGCTCTGGGACCACCAGGGTGGAGCAGACTTCCTCCCCACGTTCCTGAGGGAGCTGGGTGGGGGACAGCAAGGTCACGGGCCCCTCACTTTTAGAATCCCCGGACGTCGGGCACTCACTCCAGTTCGTGGCTTGCCCTTCCCAAGAAACGGGCGGAGGGGCTGCCTCTTTCTCCAAAGCTCATCTTCTTGGCAGTCGTGTGGTTGCCATGGGTTACCGGAGCTGGCTCTGGCTGTCTCCATGGCGACTGTTGGTGCTCCGGCCCCCTCAGCTTCGCCGAGGGGGGCGGGGCTTGGCCGGCAGCTCTGGAGCCCCGCCCCCTGGGAGATTGAGGCTCTGCCCCCAGGACTCCAGGGGCGCTGGGCCCCTGAAATTCCTCCATGCCTCACCGTTGCATGCTCCCACTTCTCTTGTCCCCTCCCTGCTGTCCCCTCAGGTCCCCCCATCTGCGATATCCTTTCCTTGACCCTCTTTCTCCCTCCACCCCATCCTCTCTTCCTCGTCTCCCCTGAGTTCCCATGTCCTCCCCCACCTACCCACCCCATCTTCCCCAGCCCCCGTTCCTCTTTGGACTCCCCAATTCCTCCTCTGAGGCACCCCCTTCCCTCAAGTTCCTCCCCCATGGGGATTGCTAGGGTTCCAGCCCCCCATGTTCCCCCGGATGCCCCATATTCCCCTCCATGTTCTCTTTACAGGTTCACCCCCACAGCCCCTTCCAAGTCTTCTCTTTAATCCTTCCTCTTTGTCATACCTCTGGCTCCCCCTGAGACCACCCCCCCAAGCCCCCCAGTCCCCTGGACTGACCCCACTGGTCTCCCTTGCTTTACACCCACGTGTCCCCCTCCTCCCCTCACAGCCTCCCCTCACGTTTCCTCCCAGGTCTCCCCCATCGCTCCCCTCCCCTTGCGGCTGCGGCTGGACAGCTGGGCACTAAGTTTAGCCCTTGGCAGGTACACGTGGGCTCTGGTTACGTTCCAGGAGGCTGTGGGTACCGGGCCCGGCACTGCCTGGCCTGGGGAGTCCCTGGGCCTTGGTTTCCCTACCCTGGAGCAGCGGCCCTTGGCCCCCAGTGCTGATGGCCGCCCGCCTTCTCACCCGTAGCCCCTAGCCAAGCGGTGCCGCCTCCAGCCTAGAGATGCCGCCAAGATGCCTGAGAGCGCCTGGAAGTTTCTCTTCTACCTGGGCGCCTGGAGCTACAGCACCTACCTGCTCTTCGGCACTGACTACCCCTTCTTTCACGACCCACCCTCCGTCTTCTATGGTAGGGGACCTGCCGGGATGGGGCAGGTTGGGGGAGGGCCCTGTTTTGAACTCAGAGAAGGGTACTGGAGAGTACCTTCAGTACTCTGAAGGGATGGGGGAGCTGGACACTCATCAGACATCCCATGCTGGATGTCTGCTCTGAGACAAGGGCGATGAAGGGGCCCTGGGGCCAGAAAAGGGGGCACCTGTCCCTGTCAGGACTCAGGGAAACATCCTAGAGGAGGGGATCCGTTGTGTGGGCCCAGGCAAGCAGTCCAACACGTGCAAAGGTCCTGGGGCTTGCATGAGCTTGATATTTGGGGACGAGAGGAGGATGGCAGGAGCTTGAGTTTCATCCTAAATGGGATGGGTTTGTGGATTATAAAAAAACCTTCTTCTGGCTGCCATGTAGAGACAGATGAATCCTGGGTAAGGAGGGGAGCTGGGCCCAGGGGTTAGGCAAGGGACCAATGTGGCTTGGACCAGCTTGGCAAGGAGATAAAGATGGTGAGAGTGGCTGCATCCATTGATTGGATTTGACGTCGGTGTCATCAAGGCCTGAGCTCTGGGTGGGATGGGCAGGAATTTGACTGCACTGTCCTCTGTTACCAGCCAGCAGGCCGATGTAGAAAACTCAGTCTGTGATGAGGGGTCAGGCTTCTCTACTCTTGTGCTGACCATCCAGACCGTGTATCAGGGACACACATGGACGTGTTTCCTGCCGTGTGATGTAAACATCCTGAGAGGGCTCCTGGTGGCACCAGGGAGCTGGGCACCCCTGCGCTGCACCTGTCTGTCTTGTGACCATGCTGCCCACATGGCCACTTTTCCCGTGTAACACACGCACATTTCCCGTGTCATAAATCCCTAGAGGGGAGGTTTGAGCTGTCATTCAATTTTCCTTTATGAGAATGAACTGTAATTGAACTCTCTCTCTGTAATTGAAGTTTCGAGCATGGAGTTGCCTCTGGTTCCTGCTTATAAACGATGCTGTGATAGCACACTTGCACGTTAGCTGCTTCTTGGCAGGCGTGCTTATTGAGTACCTACTGTGTACCGGGTGCTGTGCTGACACAACTGTGGGTAGGCCAGAGAAAGCCCCCCACCCTTGTGTTTCGGGGTGACAGATCTGTTAACGTGAAATAGGAAATCTGTTAACGGTGATAGTGCAGATGAGAAAACTTGAGTGAGGAGAGGAGCATGGGATGCGGGGTGTCTAGGAGGCGGGGAGGAGGGCATCTTCTACAGGGATGGGGGTGGTCCCACCAAAGGTGACTTTTGAGTGGGGACTGGGAGGAACCTGGGGCAGATGGGAAATGCAAAGGCCACTGTCGGACAGACACGCTACTGGCTGATCAGAAGCAGCAAGGAGCCCAGTCAGGTGGGGTGGGAGCAGTGGGGGTCTTTACCATAGGGCCATGAGCAGAGGGGGGACGTTGACAGGACGACCTAAGGGTGGGGCTGAGGGCAGGAGCCGGTGTGCTCTGCCCAGGACAGGGCTGTGGCGGGGAGAGAAGTGGCTGATTTAAGAAATGTTTTGGGGCTTCCCTGGTGGCGCAGTGGTTGAGAGTCCACCTGCTGATGCAGGGGACACGGGTTCGTGCTCCGGTCTGGGAAGATCCCACATGCCGCGGAGCGGCTGGGCCCGTGAGCCGTGGCCGCTGAGCCTGCGCGTCCGAAGCCTGTGCTCCGCAACAGGAGAGGCCACAGCAGTGAGAGAGGCCCGTGTACCACAAAAAAAAAAAAAAAGAAAAAAGTTTTGAAAGCAGAATTGATAGGATTCACTGCCAAACCAGAGGTGGGTGTGAGAGAGAAGGAGGATGGGGCTGACGCCAGGGTGAGGCAGGTTTGGGGGAGACCAGGAGCTGGGTGTGGGATGCCCAGGTGGCTGATCCTGGAGATCGGGGAGGGGGATGAGGCAGGAGTGACATGGAGAGGCCAGAGCAGCAGGCGGGGTGTGCGTGGAGAGGAGGTTGGAGGTCCACAGACAGAGCCCGGCCCACCTCACCCCGCAACGTGCAGGGAGGTGCAGACGCAGCCCAGATGGGGAATTATCTGCTGCCCTCTTCCCTCTGCCCCAGATCTGGGGCCCAAAGCTGGAGAGGGGGTGCTTTCCACTGTAGCAGTCTCTTCAGTGTGATAGGTGGAAAAGAGGGTGTCCCGTTTCCACAGAGGGTGCCTCCACGTCCCTTCCTTCTCAAGAGGGACAGAGACACTTGGCAGGTGTGGGGAGGCCCCCCTCTGCTGACTGCAGCACTGCCACGAGGCTGTGCACGGAACGTGGGGGGAGACCCAGCCAGGAGTGTGAGTTTTGCTACCGAGCCTTGGGGAGCCCTGGACGTGTTCAAGTCGGGGATGAGTGATCTGTCAGGTGTCTTTCATTGTTTTAAATTAGGTAAAATTTACATAACATAGAATTAACCATTCTATTTTATTTATTTATTTTTGGCCGCACTGCGCGGCTCGCTGGATCTTAGCTCCCCGACCAGGGATCGAACCCATGCCCCCTGCAATGGACGTGCGGAGTCCTAGCCACTGGACTGCCAAGGAATTCCCAGAATTAACCATTTTAGCCAGTCACAGAAACACAGATATTGTGTGATGCTACTTACGTGAGGCACCTAGGGTCGTCAAATCCATAGAGACAGAAGGTAGGATGGTGGGTGTCGGGCTGGGGAAGGGGGAACAGAGAGGCAGTGTCTAATGGGAACAGAGTTTCAGTTTTACAACATGGAAAAAGTTTTAGAGATTGGTTGCACAACAGTGTGAATATACCTAGTGCCACTAAACTTAAAAATGGTTAAGATGGTAAATTTTATGTTATATATATTTTTTTACCACAACTTTTAAAAATTCACCATTTTAAAGTGAGCAATTCAGTGGCAATTAGCACATTCACAGTGTTGCGCAAGCACCGTGTCTATCTAGTTCCAGAACATTTCCATCATCCCCAAAAGGAGACCCGTCCCCATTAGCAGCTTGCTATCACCCCTCTCCCAGCCCCTGACAACCATTAATCCACTTTCTGTCTCTATGGATCTGCCTGTTCTGGACATTTCATATACATGGAATCATTGGTATGTGATTGCATGTGCCCATTTGTGTCTGGCTTCTTTTACTCAGCATAATGTTTTTGAGGTTTATCCACGTTGTAGTGTGTGTCAATGCTTCTTTCCTTTTTAGGGCTGCATAATATTCCACATTACGTGGATACACGAAACGTGGATTTACCACATTTTATGTACCCAGTCACCTGCTGATGGACATTTGGGCTGTTCCCCTTTTGATGATTGTGACTAGTGCTGCTGTGGACATGAGTATACAGGGGTCTCTTGAGTCCCTGTTTTCAGTTTCCTTGGGCACAGGCCAAGAGTGGACTTGCCAGATCATGGGGTCTGTGTATTCACAGCCATCGAGGCTGCTGTGGGGAGAATGGACAGTCGGGAATAGGCTCTGGAGGCCGGGAGAAGCTGGGGCAGCACTAGGAGATGGCGGTACCTGGACCAGGGTGGGGGCAGTGGGGGCAGGGCAAGTGAGTGGAGGTGGGGACCAAAGAGGGACCCCCAGATAGAGGTCCAAGTGGATCTCTGTTGCAGGCAGGACCAGGGTACAGACGAAGGGCTGTCACTGAGGTGGCAGCATAGGAGGCATCTAGGGGATAGCTGGCCTCCAGGGGGACTTGAGGGTGTAGCTCCAGATCGCTGAGGCTTGGAGGGGGAGGGACAGGAGACCAGGGATGGAGCCCGGGGAGGCCATTACGGGGGTAGACAAAGAAGGAGCCGCAGACAGCAGGGCACAGTCTGGAGTTCTAGGTCAATTCGGGCAGAGTCCTTGGTGATGGACTGAGGAGGGGAGGCGGAGGTGGTGGGGGGAGCGATGTCCCCTGGGAAGGCACAAGGCCTGAGTGCGGGTGGCACATGTGCAGGGGTGGGGGGCAGGAGGTGGCCGCAGGAGGGGAGGTGGAGCCGGGCTCGCTCTGCGGGAGAGCCCGCACTCATGGGCATTGGAAAGTGTGTGATTTCTGCCTCAGCTGCTTGGCCAGCCCAGCAAGGCAGGTGGCAGCCTCCATCGGTTTGGGGATTTGCTGGGAGGGCAGCACCCAGGACCAGGTGTCTTGAGCGAGCCTGGTAAGAGAAGACGGGAAGGGGGCCTGGGGCACAGTTGGAAATTCTGCAAAGGACCAATTTCAGGGTAGGAGCACCTTTTTCTGTAGATCTAGAACTGTTCTAAAAAGTAATGCCTATTCATAAACAATGACGAGAATGGGTAACAGAAAACCAGCGACCAGAACAGCTACAGAGACGGGTTGGCACGCCCAGCACGCAGAGGACCCATGCCCGGCTTGAGGGAGTGCTCGGGGTCGCCTGCGGGTCCCGGAGGCCCTGCAGGTCCCTGACGGCACGGTGTGGCCCTCCCCAGACTGGAAGACGGGCATGGCGGTACCACGGGACATCGCAGTTGCCTACCTACTACAGGGAAGCTTCTACGGCCATTCCATCTATGCCACGCTATACCTGGATGCCTGGCGCAAGGACTCAGTGGTCATGCTCATCCACCATGTGGTCACCTTGGTCCTCATTATCTCGTCCTACGCCTTCCGGTGAGTCCAGGAGGGGACAGGAGGGTGGAGGGCACTGGCATGAGCAGTGGCAAGAGGCTGGCGCAG
Organism: Mesoplodon mirus; assembly: GCF_964341445.2. Taxonomy (NCBI): domain Eukaryota; kingdom Metazoa; phylum Chordata; class Mammalia; order Artiodactyla; family Ziphiidae; genus Mesoplodon; species Mesoplodon mirus. The sequence continues at coordinate 43,811,317 of NC_138980.1, forward strand.
GGCAGAGGCTAATGCCTGGGTGGGGGGTATGGGGGTGTCTGTGGGAGAGGTTTCTGAAGAGAGATTCTGAAGTGATGGGGCAAAACAGGTGCAGAGAGGCACCACCCTGCCCCCACCCCATCTGTCCCCCTCCAGCTCCTCCTGGATGGCACCCTTGGCCAGGTCACAAAGCAAGTGTTTACTGAACACCTGCCATGTGGCAGGTGCTGCTGGGGGCACAGCCATGAACACAGTAGACAAAACATGATGTTCCAGAGCCCGCTGTGGCCACCGCACATGGTCGTAGTGCTTCAAGGCAGAGCCTGTGCAAACCACAGCGTGCTGTATGTGTGAAAGCCACCCTGATTCCAAGGGTAAAGGAGAGTGAAAATATCTTGCAGTCCCTTTGTTATATCATTTACATGTTGAATGATGACATTTTGGATATACTGAGTCAATTGGAATATATTATTAAAATTAATTTTACCTCTTCCTATTTACTTTTTTTTTAATGTTGCTGATAGAAAATTTAAAACGAAATTGGGATTAGCAGATGCAAACTATTATATATAGGATGGATAAACAACAGGGTCCTACTGTATAGCACAGGAAACTATATTCAGTGTCCTGTGATAAACCATAATGGAAAAGAATCTGAAAAAGAATATATATATGTATAACTGAATCACTTTGCTGTACAGCAGAAACTAACACAACATTGTAAAGCAATTATACCCCAATAAAGATATTTAAAAAATAAAAATTGAACATGGAAACTCAAAAAAAAATTTTTTTTAAAGAAAATTTAAAACGACATGTACAGCTCATATTCTATTCATTTTTTTAAATTTAAATTTATTTTATTTATTTATTTTGGCTGTGTTGGGTCTTTGTTGCTGCGCGCGGGCTTTCTCTAATTGTGGCAAGTGGGGGCTACTCTTCATTGCAGTGTGCGGGCTTCTCATTGCGGTGGCTTCTCTTGATGCAGAGCACGGGCTCTAGGCGCGTGGGCTTCAGTAGTTGCAGAATGTGGGCTCAGTAGTTGTGGCTCACGGGCTCTAGAGCACAGGCTCAGTAGTTGTGGTGCACGGGCTTAGTTGCTCTGCGGCATGTGGGATCTTCCCGGACCAGGGATCGAACTGTGTTCCCTGCACTGGCAGGCAGATTCTCAACCACTGCGCCACCGGGGAAGCCCCTCAAATTCTATTCTTGTTGGACTAGCTGTGCCCTCCAGCACAGTAGCTGCTGGCCACAGGTGGTCATGTCAACTTTAATTAAACTTAAATAAAATCACACATTCTGTACCTCAGCCCAGTATGTGGCTGGTGACTCCTGTATTGGACAATGCAGATTTAGAACATTCTTATCATTCTTGAAAATTTATTAGACAGCCCTGCTCTAGAGGGTAGAATCAGATAACAACCCCCCCCCACACAAAAACATGAAAGAAAAGAACTAACGGTTTGTTTGAAGGTGATCACTATGGAAAGTTCAAGTTGGAAGATAAGGACTGAAGAGGTGGTGAGGTTAGGTGGGGTGGTCAGGGGTGACAGGTGAGCCGAGACTGAAAGTTGGTGAAGGAAGGCTCTGGGAACACCAGGGATGTTAGGGGATGAGAACAGCCTGTGGCTGTGAGGAGGGCAGAGTGGCCATGAAGACGGTGACAGAGGTGCACAGCCACATCCAGGCTGAACTCACGCACCAAGCAGCTGTGAGGCGGAAGGGTGGATAGGGACGGCGCTCCAGCCTTCGTCAGATCCTGGTGGGGGTGCGGCCTTTCCCAGGCAAGTCTGCAGTTTGCAGCAGTGCTCAGTTTCAATGTACAAACCTGGGAGCATCAGTAAGGCAGTCATGTTTAAAGTGTGGGTTATCTGGGCACAGAATGACCCAGGCCTGTGAGGGTCAGGGGTCATGGAGGGTCAGAGGTCACAGAGATGAGGAAGGATCAGAGAGGGCACTTCCAGGGAGGTTCCTGAGCCTGGGTGTGGCTGCCACAGGACGGGTGCAGCCTGGGTGTTACTGCTGACCTAGCCCTGTGAGTGGGGGATGGGCAGGGCAGATGGGCCAGGGAGGACAGCCCTGAACAGACCCACGGGAGGGGTGGCCAAGGGGGCCTGTGCTTGGGAGCCTCGGTGCGGGTAGGGGTCCCAGGGTAACCAGCCCTCTCTCCTCAGGTACCACAAGGTGGGCATCCTTGTGCTCTTCCTGCATGACATCAGTGATGTACAGCTGGAGTTCACCAAGCTCAATGTCTACTTCAAGTCCCGCGGAGGATCCCACCACCGGCTTCACGCCCTGGCTGCAGACCTGGGGTGCCTCAGCTTCAGCCTCAGCTGGTGAGCCGGCAGGGGAGGAGGCGGGGCCTAGTGGAAGGGAAGGGGACCTGGTGGAGGTAGGCGGGGCCAGGCCGGGAAGGAAGTGGGGCTTATGAGAGTGGGTGGAGCCAAGCAGGAAGGAAGTGGGTCCTAGAGAGGCGGGTGGGCAGGGAAGGGGTGGGTCCTGGTGAGGTGGGTGGAGGCTTGGTGAGGTGGGAGGGGCCAGACAGGACCACGGCGACATGGGCGGGGCCTGGTGGGACAGCAGAGGGCGCGAGTGGGGAATAAGCAAGCTGGGCAGGAAAGGACAGAACAGGAATGGAGACAGCTGGGCAGGAATGAACAAGGGTCGGGTAAGGAGACATGGATGGGTGGGGATGTGCAGGGCAGATGGATGAGTCCAGACGGCACAGTACAGGGACCGGGGGGAAGGGAGGGGGCTCCCCTCCCCCTCTCCCCCACAGCCTCCTCGACCCGCCCCTCCCTCCTGCAGGTTCTGGTTCCGCCTCTACTGGTTCCCGCTCAAGGTCCTGTATGCCACGAGCTACTGCAGCCTGCGGTCGGTGCCTGACATCCCCTTCTACTTCTTCTTCAACGCACTCCTGCTGTTGCTCACCCTCATGAACCTCTACTGGTTCCTGGTGAGTTGGCGCTCACAACTCGCCACCCCCTTCTTCTCAGATGCCAGTCCTGTCCTGGTCCGCGTCCCCAAGGAGCGTTCCAGGTGCACGCCCTTCTCACGCACTCCCAGGGAGGAGGGGCATGTTAGGCAACGTGCAAAGGGCCGGCGGCAGGAGCCCCCAACCATCAGGAGGGCAGCGAGGTCGGGGACGGGGCTCTCTTCTCACCTGTGCTTTCCCCTCCCACAGTACATCGTGGCTTTTGCTGCCAAGGTGCTGACGGGCCAGGTGCGTGAGCTGAAGGACGTGCGGGAATATGACACAGCAGAGGCCCTGAGCCCCAAGCCCAGCAAAGCTGAGTGAGTGTGGAGGGGCCCCCAGCCCTAGTTCATTCCTTATCCACGTCTGTCTGATCGAGCGCGCTCTGTGGGTAGGCCCTGGAGACACGGCAGCGGATGAGGCTGATGCTGACGCTGCCCCCCCCCGGAGCCTGCATCCAAAAGAGAGACTGCAATAAAGGCATGGACGATATAGCGACAGAGTTAGATGCTGTCAGGACAGACAGCGAGGAAGGTGGGGGTAGAGAGGTGACGGGTGAGAATCAGGGTCTCAGTGGTGGGAGCCGTGAGGGCCAAGCCCAGTGCTGAGGAGCAGCTGTTTTCCAGGCCTGACGGCAACCTCTAAGCAGGTGGCAGTGGAAGGGGGCGGTGAGGGGGTGCCATGGGCGGCCCAGGGAGCCCGGGCTCTGTTCGGGCTAATACTCCCTGGTCCAGCGGGGCAACCACTGGTCAGCCAAGCAGGAGATGGGGCCGGGGGTTCAGGCCCAGGTGGGAGTTGTAGGTATGACGAGCCAAAGGGGCCTCTTCGGCCGTCCTGGAGGTAGGGGCCTCGGGACTGCCAGCCCTGGGATGTGAGCCAGATGGCGCCCAAAGCCCCTGGCCTGGAGGGGCCCCAGGAGTGAATGGAGGCAGGTTGGGGTGACCAGCAGGGTCCAAGATGTGCAGCGCCCCACAGTCAATGTGAGGAGTGGTTGAGCAGCAGTGAGATGGGGGCTGCTGAAGGCTCGCAGGGCGCTCCGCAGCAGACCCTCTGATTTGGCCCCTGGGAGGTCATCAGTGACCAACCTGGGAAAGATGGTTTCGGGGAAGCAGTGAGCTCAGCGTGCAATGAAGTGTGGGTCAGAATGGACAGGGAGGAGGATGAGAGAAGCAGAGATTTTTAAAAACTCTCCTTGAAAAACATGAGAAGGGGAGCAAAGAACTGGGGGAATTGCCAGAGCAGCCAAAAAGCCAGTGCCCAGGTTAGAGAGGAGTCAGGCAGTTGAGCAGGGATTGTGGACACAAGAGGGCTGGGCAGCAGGTGAGGTCACCCCAGTGGTCAGATCCCAACTCTGTTGTAGAATAACCAGACTTGCTTTGGATGTAGGTGAAACAGAAATAAAAAAATCAAAGATGACCCAAGACCTCTGGCTCGAGCTGCCATTTACCGAGATGGGACTCAGGGCAGGGCCATGTGCACTGGTGGGGGTAGGGGGTTGGGAGTCTAGTTTTGAGGGTGTCGGATTGTCGATGTCCAGCGAATGCGAGTTGGGAATTGCGCATAGTGATCGGTGAGGTCTCACCAAGGAGTCTGACCAACCCTCAGAGGCTTCCAGAAGAAGCCGTGATTAAAGAGAACTCCAGGGGTGAGGTTGGGGAGGCACCTGATTGGCTAAATTTAAAACTGAAAGACCTTTCTGCTGTAAAACAGTGAACTCCTAGAGATGTCCTTGTAAATGCAGAGCCCAAGGCAAAGAGCAAGCCAGACCAGCTAGCTCCACCCTGCTCCCTGCCCCGTCTCCCCCAGGAATGTCCAGCCAGAATGTGAGTTGGGAGGCTGGCGCCTCCAGCCCCAAATGACAGCATTCCCACTAGGATGGCAAAGAACAAACTCCATACAGAAATGACAGGGGACTGGGGACACGCTGCCATGGTTGGCCCCATGGGCACCACCCGCAGAACCTGGTCCCTAAGGATGGCTAGAGTTAGCACAGTTGGGTATAAAACAAGATGGGATAAAAAGCAATGAGAATGTGGAATGTGCCACAAAAGAGCTGGTCAGGACACCTCAAAATCGTCAGGTCATGGAAAACAAGAGACTGAGGAACCGTCTCAGCTCAGATTGACTGAATGCAATGTGGGATCCTGGACCAGAAAAGGGACATCTGTGGAAAAACTGGTGAAATTCAAATAAAGTCTATGGTTTAGCTCATAGCAATGTTCTAGCGTTGGTTTCTTAGTTGTGATAAATGCACTGTGGAGATATAAAATGTCAACGTTCGGGGAGACTTGGGCAAGGGCTACCCTGGAGCTCTTTATGCTACCTCTGCAAATCTAAAATTATTCTAAAATGAAAAGTTTATTAAAAATGTAAAAGGCATGAGAGACCATCAAAAATAGCATTGGATGTTAAATATATTTCTTTCCTAGGGCTGCCGTAACAACGTACCACAAACTAGGGGGCTTAAAACAACAGAGGTTTATTCTCTCACAGTTCTAGAGACCAAAAGCCTGAAATGAAGGTGTCAGCAGAGCCACTCTTGCTCTGAAGGTCTAGGGGAGGATCCTTCCTTGCCTCTTCCAGTTTCTGGGGGTTCCAGATGTTTTTTGGCTTGTGGCTGCATCACTCCAATCTCCATTTCCTGTCTTCACGTGGTCTCTTCTCTCTTATAAGGACATTTGTCATTGGATTTAGACCACTATGATCTCATCCCAAATTCCTTCACTTAATTACATCTACAAAGACTCTTTTTCCAAACAGAGTCACAGTCACAGTTCTAGAGATTAGGATGTGGAGATATCCTTTTAGGGACCACCATTCAACCTATTATATATGTTAAGTCTCCAACGATTAGATACAGCTGAAAAGAGAATCAGTGACTTGAAAGCTGCAGAGAAATTACCTAGGATGCAGCCTAAACAAATGGAAAATATGACAGCTAGAATAGTAAGAATTATGTGGCTGAGTCCTAATAGGAGATAGATAGGGAGAGACAACATGAGAAGACATAATGCTGAGAATTTTTCCAGAAAGTGACAAGACATAAATCATAAGCAGGATGAATACAAAGGCATCCGGGCCCCAAACACATCATAGTGAAATGTGAAACAGCCACAGAAAAGAAGAGATGACCTACGAAACAGTGACAGACTAACAGCAACAAGGGAAGCTGGAAGACTGGAGTCAGATATCACCTCAAATGCTGAAAGGAAGTAACAAGAAACCGGGACTCTTATACACAACTTTAAAAACAGTTACTCAAGAGAAAGGATACCTGTTGGCTTGCATGAGATCCTGGGTTTGGTCCCCAGCATCCCCACCCCCACCCCCAAAATAAAAAGGATATCCACAGGAACAAAAACTAAGAAGGCTTACCATTCACAGATCTTCTCTAGGAGAATATTTCAGAAAACTACCCCAAGAGGTCAGCAGAGAAATTGATACATATCTGGGTAAAATTTTTTTAAATGCCTAATTTGAGAGATTTTAAAAAATTAGAGCTGAAATATTTATATTATTGAAACAGGATTGGTGGCTTTGCATTTTGCAGGAGGGTAGGGCATTACCTTTGGGCTATATTGAGTATTTATGTTAACACTATTAGGGTGTAGAGGGGAGAATGGAACCAAAAACAGGTGCAACAAAGTGAAAGCAGGAAAGGAAAGCTAGAAAAAGCAGGGTAAGTAATGCAGAATGAGGGTAGAATCTCAAATATTGGGCATGCAAATAAACACACATGGAATAATCATGACAATGACGAGACTGGGCTTTTAAATAAATCCACCTCTGACCTGGTTAAAAGACTTCAACTCCAGGATAAATAAAAGTTGTAAGTAAAAAGACAGGAGGAGAAAGTCAGCTGTAATTTTTGATGTGAAAGAATATGCATGATGCAGCCCTAAACCGTGGCAAGATGGGACCACAGGAGGTAAAGTCCATGTTCCTCATCAGGCAGCTCCGAAGCAAGAATAGATGTTCTTTTTAAGCACAAGAACACTTCTCAAAATTGAAAAAAAACAAGGGCAACCTCAGTTGCTCAGAACCAGGATCGTGCAGACCATGTATGATGAAAATGCAGTTAGATTTGAAAACAGTAAGAAAACAATGACTGAGAACCACTTTGAAGGACCCCGGAGTGGAGAATAAATCGAGTGGCAAAGCAGCACTGAGGCCTTCTTTGCTCCTGCTGGCTCTCTCTTCTGAACCCCCCTCCGTGGGGCCCCTCCTGGACCTCTGTCTTCGGCCCCCTGCAGTGGCCCCTGCACCCCGGTCACGACCTCGGTCTGAAGCTCCCATCATTCTCTTGGGCTGCTGGGACCGCCATCCATCAGGGGCCGTCACCCCGCTCTGGGTCTGCTGACCTGCCCGAGGCTACCCCACCCCTCCGTACACCGGCTTTCTCCTCCGTGACGCCCTCAGCTGCCCCCGCTGTATCTGAAGAGCCACGACCCGCACATCTGGTCCTCGCTGCAGCACTAACGGGGGCCAGGGGTCCTCAGCGATGCCTGGGCAGTGCCTGATCTCCTGAGACTCTTCCTTCTCCTCGGCCACCAACTGTCCTCACCATTGTCCCCTCACTCGATGACTTGGCCTCCGTGTCCCCAGGAAAACGGGTAGTCGGATGAGGACATCCACCCTCTAGTGCTGGCTGGCTGCTTTGGTAGATGGTCCGTCTCCCTCTGAGGCCCCCGTCCCAGGCCACCGACGGTCCACCCCTTTGCCTGCTCAGGGACATTCTGATCAAGAAGAGAAACCTCCTCTCTTTGCCCCGCTTTACAGCACAGCACCCCCTTCCCCTCCCTTCTTGAACCCAGCTCCCTCTGGGGTCTTCCCCCCACCACCCCGAGACCACTCCTGTCCGCTCCGCTGATGCCAAACAAATCTGGTGGTCACTCCCCCTCGCCTTTTTTTGAACAGTTTTATTGAGATGGAATTCACACACCATGCAATTTGCCCATTTGCCGTGTAGAAGTCAATGTTTTTAGTCCATTCACAGAGTTGTGAAACCATCACTGCGGTTTTAGAACATTTTTGTCACCCCCGCAAAAGAAACCCCATACCCAACCCAACCCCTCCTTTTGCAATCGCCAGTCTGCCTCTGCTCCCTGCTTCACTTTCTTTTTTTTTTTTTTTTTTTTAATATTTCTTTATTTACTTGGTTGCACTGGGTCTTAGTTGCAGCCCGCAGTCTCCTTAGTTGCGGCACATGGGCTCCCGCTTCACTTATTAGTGCCTTCCTGCTCCACGTCTGGCCTCCCCCTCTCCCAGGGCCCTTTCACTTAAGCCACCCCGACTTCCAAGTTTCTCTCCCAGCTCACAGTGCTTCTCTGAGTGCCATTGTCTGTGTCAGTGTCTGCTTGACATTCCAAGCACCTTCTAAATATCCAGAATCAACCCCCATTCCCACCGCAAAATACCTCTCGTGAACATTTGTCCATCGCAGTTGATGGCAACTCAGGATGAAAAACCTTGCAAAACCCTAGGGAGCCCCCCTTCTCTCCCTCTCCTCCTTATCCTCAAGGAAACATCCAGAATCCACCTGAGTCTCTGCCTGCCCACATGTCCCTGCAGCTTCCACCCTCGTCCTGATTTTCTCTTTCCCGCTGTGGTGCACTGAGACGAAAAAGTGTAAATCTGATTCTGCAGAGAGGCCATCTTGCCCTAGTTGGGCACTCCCCTCCCCCGCAAATACACTGTTTTTGAGGAGGGAGGGGGCACTTGGAAGCTTGTGCAGAAAAACAAACCAGAATCACCACAGGAAAGCTCTGATAAAGAGGCACAGGGCAGGGGTACGGATCCTTGGAGGTATTAAACCGTCTGTGGAAGTATAGGAATTAAAACAGTGGGAACAGAGCTGAGCCCATCAAACTTTAGCAAAGAAGGATCCCGGGAGGGAAGGAAGAACTAACTGTCAATGGGACGCTTGCTTGGTAGCCATCTTTATCTCGCATGAGCCCCCAGTGCAAACTCCCAAAGCATCAAAGATGTTGATGCAGAAATGGAAGCTGTGAAATCAAACGAGTCAAAATGAGAGACTGTGCCGTCCAGCAACTGAACTATGAGAAGACTCAAGAAGCTGGGAACCCCACCTCTGTCTAAAAGACCAACAGGCAAAGCTGAAGATATAGGACAGATGGGAGGTCCACGGGGGGCTTATCTCTGATCTCCCAGATAAAGGGCTCCCGCGGTGGCAGCGAGAGAAAGCAGCAGCCCACGGAGAAGTGGGCCGGTGGGGGGAGGTGTGCTCCCAGGAAGGGACATCCAGTGGCTCCAGCCCCAGGGAAGAGCGAACTAAAGTGACTGAGACCATCTTCTCCAGGAATGTCTTTACATGCTCATATGGAACGGTCTCTGAGCTAGAGTGCTCCACAAACCAAAGGGCTGCAGGGTACAGTAATGCATATATGCTAGTATCTGAGGATACACAGAAGTCAAAGGGTGGTAGATCCCTAGGAGCTGCTCGGTTGAACTGTGAGTTTTCTATGCTTTCTGAGGTCTAGATCGTGAGAATATATTACTGGCTCGGAAAACTTAATACAGTTGTACATAAACTAGACTGTAGAATTCACTTCAGCAGAGACTGATGGACCATGTGCAAAGGCACGAAGAGTTCTTATACGTGGGAATGGGAATGGTCAATGGCCGTGACCATAAGACTGCGGGGAGATGCTGTCTTGACATCAGCAGGCTGGCCAATTAAACAGGACACAACACCGAGCAAGTGATGGCGGTGGCGGTGAGGAGCAGGGGTAGACCTGTTGAGTCCAGTAAGGTGGGCCTGGGCAGATCCCCAGGGCGTAGGTCCCCTCCCAGTCAGAAGCCCAGAGACCTGCCACTAACACAGGCAGGGAAGATGGAATTAAGGAGAGCATCAGTGCACATGGGAGCGATCTCGGTGGCACATTTTTGGAAAATTGAGGTGCAGGAGAAGACATCTTTTTAAAAAAAATTATTTATTGATTTATTTATTGGCCATGTTGGGTCTTCATTGCTGCGTGTGGGCTTTCTCTAGTTGCGGAGAGCGGGTGCTACTCTTCGTTGCGGTGCGTGGGCTTCTCAGAGCGCAGTCTCAGTAGTTGTGGCAGACGGGCTTAGTTGCTCCGCGGCATGTGGGATCCTTCGGGACCAGGACTCGAACCCGTGTCCCCTGCATTGGCAGGGGGGTTCTTAACCACTGCACCACCAGGGAAATCCCGAGAAGACATCTTTATAGACAGTTTGAAATATGCAAACCATGAACATTGTTTAGACGTTAGGGGTCTTTCTCTGGGATCTTACAGTACTGATTCGTCTTAAAACACTACATAACTTGTTTTAAGGACATGGAAGCAAAGTAGGGGCTCTGGCAGGTGTAGACAGAGGGCAGTGGATGGAGAATCATAGGCTGGGAAGCCTTTCCTGGTAGGGCCATTGTAGTTGGGGAGGAACTGGCCAGAGCCCCCGGTGGGATCGCCGGGGCCTCTGGCCAGTTCTGCCTCCCTGGGAGAGGAGGAGGATAAAGTGCTGGTCCAGGTGCAGGCGATGGGCTTAAATCAGGCAGAGGTTGGTAGGTGACTTTTGCCTTCCAGCAGCCGCGGGTGGCCCAGGGGGGAGGGGAGAGGAGGGTTTAATTGTGGGAAGGAGCAGGGACCACTTGCCCAGCAGGCAGATGGCAGGGTCTTTTGGCCTTGTGGGCTGGGAGGAAGAATGGGGCGGGGCTGGGAAAAGGAGGGCAAGGAGGGCGGGACGGTGGTGGGAGGCGCTACGTGGTGGCGTGGGGTCCCTAGGCTAACCTGGGCCGGTTCTGGCTCGCAGGAAGCCGCTGAGGAATGGACTGGTTAAGGACAAGCGCTTCTGAACCCCTCGACCCCGGCCCCGCCGCCCAGGACCCAGCCCCACCCAACCTCGCCCTCGGGGACCAGCCACGCGGCTCCCCCATTCACCCCCTGTACCCTGGCCCTATCAGGCTCCGCCCCCACCCCAACCCACCCCGCCCTGGCCACTCCCGGGACCCCTGCGCCGCCCCCTCGAGACCCCGCCCCCGTGATTGGTCCCTATTCGACTTCAGGATCGCGGCCACGCCCCCCGAGACCCTGACCTGGCCCAGGTCTCTCCAGGGACCCCGGTCCCGCCCCCAGCCCGCAGGTCCCGGAGCCCAGCAGCCCCTGAGCACTCGCCCGGCCGCCGCCTGTGACGAAGATGCCACCGCTGTGCCGGCGTCCGGGCCGCCGCGTCCTTCTTCTCCTACTGGCCATGCTGCTGCCCTCGTCACCCCCGGCCCGTGCCCCCGCGCCCCCGGGCCCTGCCGCCGCCCTACTCCAGGCTCTCGGGTTTCCCGACGTGCCCCGGGGCGCCCCCAAGTCCCGGCCCGTACCCCCTGTCATGTGGCGCCTGTTCCGCCGCCGGGACCACCAGGAGGCCAGGGCGGGCCCTCGGAGGACGCCCCTGGGGGCTACCCTGCGGCCGTGCCACGTGGAGGAGCTGGGGGTCGCCGGAAACATCGTGCGCCACGTCCCGGACCGCGGTGAGTGGGGTCTGCGCTGGGGGCGTGGGTCTGGGAGGCCGATACCGCGCTGGGCGCCCCGAGCCCGCCACGAGCCTCCAGCGGCGCGTGAGGAAGGCCGGAGAGCCCTGAGAGTCCCCACCCGCCCCGTCCAGCCCGCAAGCAACCTGGGCGTCTGAACTCCCTCAGCTCCTCCGCGTGGACACCTGCCGGGACAGGGGATGGGGTGGGGGAGTGGTCCGAAGGCCAGGCTCCCTTGCACCGAGCAGGGCCCCTTGCTTGCAGCTGAAGCCCTGCCCCCACTCCATCCCACCCACTCTGCCGCTTCACACCACTTGATGTCCTCCTGCAGATGCCACCCGCCCTAGCATCGCTTCCCCACTGCCCCCATGCGTTCGCTCATTCCCCCCCCCTCACCTCCCCACCCCCGCCTATGTCCCCAACGGCTGGCCGCCCTACACTGGTCGGGGCCTCTTCCTTGCAAGTGATGCCCTGCCCCCACTCCATCTCCCTCACCCACCGCCGCTTCACACCATTTGACGCCTTCTAACAGATGGTGCGCCCCCCAGCTCCGGTCGCTCACCTTCCCCCGCTGTCCCCAACCGAGACCCCTTCGCGGGCCGATCGGCACCGAGTGGGGACCCAGCGCCAGCCGAGCCCTCTCCCTTCCTCCCCAGGCGCGGCCGCCCGGCCCCCGGAGCCCGCCTCAGCTGCGGGACAGTGCCCTGAGTGGACCGTCGTCTTCGACCTGTCGGCCGTGGAGCCAGCCGAGCGCCCGAGCCAGGCCCGCCTGGAGCTGCGCTTCGCGGCTGCACAGGCGACGGCGGGGACGGCGGGCGGCTGGGAGCTGAGCGTGGCGCCGGCGGGCGCGGGCCCTGGGCAGGTGGTGCTCCGCCAGGCGGTGCCCTCCCTGGGAATGCCGGTGCGCGCCGAGCTGCTGGGCGCCGCCTGGGCCCGCAACGCCTCGGCGCCGCGCAGCCTCCGCCTGACACTGGCGCTGCGTCCCCGGGACCCCGCCGTCTGCGCGAGCCTGGCCGAGGCCTCGCTGCTGCTGGTGACCCTCGACCCGCGCCTGTGCCACCCCCTGGCCCGGCCGCGGCGCGAAGCCGAGCCCGCAGTGGGCGGCGGCCCCGGGGGCGCGTGTCGCGCGCGGCGGCTCTACGTGAGCTTCCGCGAGGTGGGCTGGCACCGCTGGGTCATCGCGCCACGCGGCTTCCTGGCCAACTACTGCCAGGGCAAGTGCGGGCTGCCCGCCGCGCTGTCCGAACCCGGCGGGACGCCCGCGCTCAACCACGCGGTGCTGCGTGCGCTCATGCACGCGGCCGCCCCTAGCGCCGCCGCCGGCCTGCCCTGCTGCGTGCCCGCGCGCCTGTCGCCCATCTCCGTGCTATTCTTCGACAACAGCGACAACGTGGTACTGCGGCACTACGAAGACATGGTGGTGGATGAGTGCGGCTGCCGCTGACCGGGGGCGGGCGGGAGGGGGCAACAATAAACACTGCGTGGTCCGCTCTGCTGTCTTCTCGGGTCTTGTCACCTGGGAGTGGGGAGGGAAGCATCTATGTCCATCACCATGGTGGGTGGGAGTCCTACAGTGACGCCGCCGGCCCAGCCTTCCCAGAACCCATCTCTAGGGGGCCCAACATCTAACGTACACAGGCCCCAGGAGCTGACCCTGCATAGGCCCAGCTTCCCCCACTCCAGTCCCTGCTGCGCAGGTTTGGCCCGCCTCAGCTTTGCCGTGGAGGTGGCCCCGAATCCCCCAGCCCCAACCAGGCAGAACCCCGAACCAAGTGCTCTGCCACCCCCCGTAATTATCCAGCCCCAGTGTGAATGCAGAGCTGTTTATTAAGAGTTTATTGGTGACAAAAGAAGTTAAAACAAATTGACCGAAAATCAAGTTACATTGCCTTGGTACAGATGCTTGATTTGGGGGACTCATAGCAACTGTTGCTAAGGTGGAGAAAAAAGCAAACAGCACAAAGCAGAGGCAAAGCATTCCAAGGAACAGAACAGGGTGGGTGGGTGTGTCACCCATGGGGACAGTGCACAAGGGGTCATAGCAAAAACCTATCCAAACTCTATGCAGCTACCAAAAGAAGTGGGAACCGAAAGCACTACAGCAATGGTAATAAATAAGAGGCCTTGCCAGAAGGAAGGTGGCCTGTGTGTCCCCCATCTCTCCCATGTACCAGCTGGAATCTGGAGGCTTTGGGATAAGGCACATAGGGAGGGGGATGCTGGGGGTCAGGGTCATCAGGGCCCGGATAGGCAGGGTTAGGGTTAGACAATCCCCAACTAGGTCCCGCCAGGGAGGCTAATCCCCATCATGGTGTGCGAAGAGCTGGGGGTGACTCCACCAGCAACAATAAATGCAAGTTGCAACCCAGACCCAGGCAGAGGCCCCTTGTACCACGTGATGTGACAACTCCTTCAAGCCCTTCCGCACAGAACCAACTTATTCGTATTCCTTTTCCCCGCCAAAGTTAAAATGACCCCACCTCATCAAAACTATGCCCGCAGGTAGAAGGGCTCCAAACTAGTCAGGCAGGATGGGGAACAAGAGGGGATGGGGCATTCAGTCAGCCTAACTGGCCACAGCGGCGGTGGGAGCCTCCCTGGGGACGGGGACAGATCCTCCTGGCTGGTGCTTTCCACCAAATCCTCAGGAAGGACCCTGGGGAAGGAGCCACTGGCCAGGGAACTGCCACCTTCCTGCCCTCTGGCCTCACGGCCAGTCCTGCCCGAGGCCCCTCCTGTGGGGCCGAGTCCACGGCACACGGGAAGCACTTTGCTTCTTGGAGTCCAGCAGAGACCACGGAGTCGCCTGCCCGGCCCGGGACCGTGCTCCCTCACCACCCTGACGTACAGGGAGAAGCTGCTGGAAGCTAAAACTGAAAAAGAAAAAAATCCTCCTCCCGTCACAGGTGTTGATCCTAATCTTGAGTTGTTTTGGCATGTTTAAACTTCATTTCTGGAAGCTTCTCGCATCTCCCAGGTCCACCACTAAGATTTGAGAGACAAATTCAGGAAAGTATATTTTTCAGTACTCCTCTGAAAGAATCTTTTAAAAACAAACAGAAAAACACAAACCACCATATTTTCTTTAAATGAAAACCCTCCTAGAACACAGGCAGTGTGAGCGCGGCGATATCAGAGCCGGCGTGGACAGAACCCACACTCTGAGGGGCTCTCCCGGCACGGCCGCCACCGCAAGGAGCCTGCTCGGTACAGAAACGCGTAGTTTTTCCTGCTAAAACGTAGTCCCCTTTCAATAAAAGAGAAAAAGAAAGAAAAGAACAGAGGAAAGGGCTACTCTGAGATGAGGGTCTTCCTCCCTCCGCCCTGGTCGCAGACCCAGATGTGGACGCAGCGGGCGAGCGCTGGGCTCCTCGGCGAGCGGGGCTGGCGGGGCTCGCTGGCGGGCGGTCCTCCGTGGCCGCCCCACCTCCCGCTCTCCCTTCTCCGTCTCCTCGCCGCCACGTGCCAGCAGTGGGCGCTCGCTCCGTCTCGGGCTCCTCTCTCCCTCGGGTACTCCTCTCCCTCTCCTGTTGCTCACAGTGGTGCTTCAGTTTTAGCAGTGGAAAACAGGTATCCATTTATTTTTATTTTTTATTACCCAGAATAAGATGCTGATGGACTAAGCCACGTAGCTTAGCTCTTCCGCTGCCACCTGTTGGGGAGGGAGGGAGGGCAAGAGGCTTCAGAGAAAGTGGGAGCCGGGGCAGCTCCCGGGCCTGGCCCGGAAGGCACGGACGGGGCTTTCTCCCCGACTCCACTTGGCACCTGCGTCCTCATGTGTTAAACGTGACCTCAGAGGCCGGCCGGGTACCCAGACCAATGACTTCCCACCCGGAGAGAAGGCAGCCGAGAGTTAAGGCTGTTGAGCCTGTGTTGTTCAACAGCGGTGCGCCCCTCCTCCCAGCATCACTGCATCCCACTTTCCCTGCACACAGTCAGGAAGGCGCACAGGGGCAAGCCCCAGGCCTATGCTTGCCCTGCTCGGCCTCGTTACAGATGGAGAACCATGAGCCAGGGCCCTCACGGGCACCTGAAAGCACCCCCAGAGGCACCCGTGCACCTAGGAGCTGGGGCCCTCGCCACCCTCACAACCTGCCTCATCAGGGCGAGGGGTGCGTCCACTTCCTGGCTGCCCACCAGGAGCAGCTCTAAGACTCTCTCTGGAGAGGACCGTGGCACAGACGGTGTGCATGAAGTTCACATCCCCCAGACACTAAGCAGAGGTGCAGGGACCCAGAGTGACAGTTGACAGGATGTGCTGGCCCTCGAGGACTTGAGACTCCCACATTTCCCAAATTTTCCTACAAGTCCAGATCCCAGCGAAGACCTCCTCCAGAGGCCAGCTTGCCTTCTAATACTGGGACAGCCCCGTCACTCCGCCGTGCTGGTACGCCCGCTCCCCCTGGTACGTGGAGTCTTGCGACAGCGCCACATCAATCTGTGACTTAAACTCATCTCCAAGGTAACTGTCCTGGAAGACAAGGTTGGAGAGATGAGCACCCAGTCGAAGGATGCGCACTCACCCTCCCAGCCTTGAGAACCTGCTCTGCATCCAGCCCATCACCAGCCGCAGGGAATAATCTGGAAACTTATCCTCAAGCCTAAGTGGCAGGAAACCCACACTGGTTACCTCACCATTGGAGACACGCTACCCAGGACAGTATTGTGGATGGAATGTTCTAGACCTACAGTCCCCCTGCTAAGGTCTTTAGGGGTGAGTGTCATGGGGTCTGCATGTGTGAAGAGGGCTCCCTGGGCTGGTCTGACTTTTCTGTGGGTGCGAGACGTCTCAAGTTAAAGTGGCAGAGGGCTCACCTGGGACAGCTCAGGCTGGGAGAGGCCGGGCTGGCTCATCTGGGAAGGCTGGCTCATGGAGATGTAGCCCTGGGTCAGAGCGCCCTGTGAGAAGGGCTGTGACGCCACATCCTGGCTGGCCTGGCTATTGGGGAGATTCGTCTGGCTGGGCCCAGGAAGCCCAAAGCGGTTCTTCTGGCGTCCCCCACGACCAGTCTTGCCTTTTGGGGTGCCCCGGCCTGAAAGACAGCCATCCAGGGTTCCTTGAAGGAGGTTCTGAGCCTCACAGACAAGCACTCCTGCTCAAAGCCTGGATGTGAACAAACTGCAAGGCCAAACTGCTTTTCCCCATGGGATGCCACTCAGTGCTCACCTGCAGCTGGCCCATTAGCTTGTCCAAAATACCCCGGTGGCGGCATGGGCGGCATGACCAGGTTGAAGGGGATGGGAATGTTCATGGCAGCCACGTGGCTGGGGCCAGCACTGATCATGCCAATCTGGTCATGGGTCTGGAAGTACATGTTCGAGGGCCGGCCTACAAGACACAAGGTGAACGGCAGGCATCACACTGCATCCAGATGAGTCTGTTGCCTGCACATAGCTGAAATGTCTGTTTAGTCCTGTCACTGCTTTGTCTGCCCCAGCGTTTCTTGGTGCGTCCCTAACAGCAAAGTCACCTGATGCAGAATCTCACAACTCAACCTCCTCCCCCTCCCCGCGCCTAATAGCCTCCTTGAGGCTGGTGCCTGGGAAGGCACCTTTTCTCCCAGGGGATTCTGAGAATCACCGGCCCATGGGGATCTGAAAAACTGAAACCGCTCTGCATCTCTAATTTCTTTAAAAAAACCCTTTTATGGCAAATGCTATATTCATGTTACATGCTACCACTGCCACCCCCCAAGCAAAAGAGAAAGCCCAAGCTTGACAGACCAGCAGATCTCACTGAAAGCAAAAGCCCCCCAGGGGGCTTCCCTGGTGGCGCAGTGGTTGAGAGTCCGCCTGCTGATGCAGGGGACATGGGTTTGTGCCCTGGTCGGGGAAGATCCCACATGCCGTGGAGCGGCTGGGCCCGTGAGCCATGGCTGCTGAGCCTGCGCGTCTGGAGCCTGTGCTCCGTGGAGGGAGAGGCCACAACAGTGAGAGGCCCGCGTACCACATACACACAAAAAAAGCCCCCAGGGCAACCTTGGGTGTAGCCAGACCCACCGTGGCATCAGGGATGAAGTATGGACCCAGGAAACTCCCAGCCACAGGGGGACTCGTCAGATATGGTGATAAGAAATCTGTTGTTCTTCAAGAACACAATCCCTGGGACTTCCCTGGTGGTGCAGTGGTTAAGACTCTGCACTCCCAGCGCAGGGGGCCCAGGTTCGATCCCAGGTCAGGGAACTAGATCTCACATGCATGCTGCAACTAAGAGCTCGCATGCTGCAACTAAGGAGCCCATGTGCTGCAACTAAGGAGCCTGCTTGCCGCAACCAAGACCCAGCGCAACCAAATAAAAGTAAATAAATAAATATTTAAACAGACAAAAACAAACAAAAAAACACAATCCCCTGTCTGAGCCCAGGGACAGGGAGAACAATGGGGCAGGGAAAGGGGCCCTGACAATTTAATGTGACAAAGGAGCAGCTGGGGTGCGCCTGCCCTCAGGGTGAGTGGCAAGCACATGAGAGGTTTAAGGCCAACGTGAAACTCGGGCAGGTGGCACAGAGTCATGGGTGAGGCAGTCACCCTCCATGAGGGCTGGTGCAGGGAAGGGTCAAAGGAGGCAGGGATCTGGGGGATGAATGGGAACCGTCTACAGACTGGCTCAGGCAAGAGTCGCTGTCCCAGGCAGCAGGATAAAGCTCAGCCTCAGTACATACAGAAGCCTCACACAGGAAAAGCGGGCACGCACAACCCTGAGGTCTGACAGATGGAGCTGAAGCTTGGGGAAGCCGCGAAACCTGAAATGAGGCAGGGGGTGTGACACCCCCACTGAGAAGGTGAGCGAAGGGCAGGCAGGGTGGGGTGCGAGCACAGGGCAAACTGGCTGAGCTGCGGTATTTGTTGAGAAACCACTGTCCATTGAGCTGTATTATTTTAAAAACATCTGGTTTTTAGAAATGGCCAAAGACCAATTATTTGATTTCTGACAAGGGAAGCTGAGAAAACTCTGTCAGGCAGGCTTCTGTGGACCAAGGCTTGGGAGCCACCCCAAGAGTAACAGGGCTGGAAGCTGTGGGTGTGGGAACGGTCAACAACTGTGGGGCTGGGCCGGTCCCCTGCAGAGACTCACCCTGGCTGCTCCGGTCATAGACCGATCCTGGGATGATGGCCTCCCGGGCATCATACATGGCTGTTGTCATGAAGCGGGCTCCCTGCAAAGGGTTTAGATAAGTGAGGAATTTATCATGTTGACACAAGGAAGAACTTCCAAAGATCTGGTGGCCTGGGAGGTGGCCAGGCTGCACTGAGGACTACCCCGAGGCTTGCCGGCTTTGGGCCTTTTGTGCTTCGGGCCTTGCCTGCCCCTCCTCACCTGACCTGGTCTTTGTTGCCAAACATTTCCGTCTCTGGGCTTCAGCTCAAGCAGCATCCACTCCCTAGGCCCCCAGAGCACCTTGGGTTTGCCAAGTTCCCTAACTGCTTGGGTCTGACCCCTAGGTGCCACCCGTGACGTAGCATCCCATGAAGTCCAAGGCCAGAAAGGCCTCAGAACAGCGGGGAGACCTGGCGTGGGGGGCTCTGTGGGGACAGACTGGCATGCATGGCTCCTGTTCACACAATGACACTCTCAGCGCACGCTCAGCTCGCGCTCGTCACGTGTCACACCTGCCATCGCTCACTGCCACGTGCCCGGAACACCGGCCTGGGGAGGACGGGGTTCCCAGCAGTCTCCTCCCCACCTCCCGGCCCCTGCCTGCGGCCGGCCCTCACCGGGTTGATGGTGTTGACCAGCTTTCTGGGCTTGCTGAACTGCATGAGGCTCTCCCTCAGGTTGTTCAGCGGCCCCTCCACCAGCACCTTCTGCTCCTTGTAGTAGTTCAGCAGGTGGTTCCAGAGCGGCTGCTTGGACAGGGCCTTCGGGTTGCCCACAATAATGACCCCATATCTGCAAGACGTGGGCACAAAGAGTGCCGTGCTTAGGGCTGCATGGTGAGCAGAGTACTACACAGATCGGTCCAAGGCAAGAGCAAACAAACTGGAAACCCAAGTCCAGAGTAAAAGGTGCCCAGGCAGCTCTCCTGGCACCCCGCCCACCAGGCACCCCTCCTCCTGCCACACAGGAGCCTTGGGGGCCACCCTCGACCCCCCTAACCAGATGCCTGCCCTGCCTGTGCCAGTGCCTGCCGTGAATGCTGGGGACAGGTGAGTAACTGTGAGCCGAGGTGACTTTCACTGGAGCCCACCCTGTAAGCTGCTGAGCCTACACTCGGGTTTATTTGAGGGCAGATTTCTGTGGAGCCCATATGTCAAAACACCTCTGTGGGCCGATGAACTCAGAGATGAGTCTCCTTGCTTGCAACCATGAGTCAGCCTCCTGGGCACTATGTCATAAGTGGCCCAGGCAGGCTCCACAGCAGCTTCGGGACCCCTGATGGGCCGGGCAT
Organism: Mesoplodon mirus; assembly: GCF_964341445.2. Taxonomy (NCBI): domain Eukaryota; kingdom Metazoa; phylum Chordata; class Mammalia; order Artiodactyla; family Ziphiidae; genus Mesoplodon; species Mesoplodon mirus. The sequence continues at coordinate 43,831,163 of NC_138980.1, forward strand.
GTAACTCGAGGCCCAAGCTGAGCTGCTAATGGACGCTCACACTCATCAGGCTGTGCTGGGACCACCCCTGCCCCCGCCAACGCTGGCCGCCAAACAAATGGGGTAACAAACGAAAACCAAGGGCTCAGTGGGGAAGGAACCAACATGCGAACGTGAGCCCAGCTTGGGGCTGGTACGATGGTGGCTGTTGTCTGGTGTCACGTGGGGGTAACACGGGGTCCACCTTGCCCTCTGGGTCCCTCACCATTTGAGAAAAGTTATATTCCAGAACTGAACAAGGCAAATAGGACTAAAACATTAGACTCATGGATTAAACAACTTGACAAGGACACTCCGCTGTTGGGATGAAATTTCCTTCGAGACTGAGGCCGCAGAAAGCCACCAGGACACAGAAACAAAGACAACACACGAGTGAGATGTTCTTTCCGAATTGCTGCTGGCAGCCCTCTGACCGCTAGCACTGGCGAAGCCCCTCTACCATGCCCTGTGCCGCAGCCCAGGGTGCAGCTGGGGTACGAGAATTAATAGGAAGAGAACCAGGCACTGAGCAGCCTCTTGGGCCAACCCCTCCGAGTGCCTCAGAAGGACTCCTATGCAAGAGGAGCCACCAGCAAGGCCCAAGAGGACTCAGTCCTCCATACCGTGCTCTGGTCAAGGCCACATTAAGCCTCCTGGGGTCGTTTAAAAATCCAATGCCTTGGTGCTCATTCGCCCGCACACAGGAGAGGATGATGAAGTCCTTCTCGCGGCCCTGGAACGCATCCACGCTGGCGATCTCCACCTCCTGCAGGGGCAATGGTCACGGTCAGCCAATAGGCTTCCTCAAGGACCCCTCAGCCTGGTGGTAAGATGCACCATCAAATCCCAGCGATGAGCCTGGGACCTGAAGCCTGCAGAGCCCCTAGGTGCTGGCCACCGGCTCACTGCGCCTCTGCTACAAGGTGGCCAAAGGTCAGTGCCTGGGGTAGGAGCCAGCAGACCGGACTGGGCGCGCGCACCTGGTAGAGCTTGGTGTGCAGGGAGCCACTGAACTGCATGTACTGCACCAGGTAGGAGCGCTGGCCCTCATAGGGCGTGATGATGCCGATCTGGTCTGGCTTGGCGCCCGCCTTCAACAGCTTCGTGGTGATCTTCTCCACATTTGCAGCCTCCGTCCTAAGAAAATCAGGCTTTCACTTCCCAGGCTCCACCTGTGGGCTCCTGAGACCCCCCCCAAGGCTGGAGGCTGTGGGAGGCTCAGGGGCAGTTCCACCTCCAGCACGACCCTGTGAAGGCCCTGCCCAGTGTGGCCACGGCTGGGCTGCCCATCCTTTACCAAGGGAGTCATGAGGGATAGAAAGGCTCATGCGTGGGTTTATGAAGGATCTGCTCAACATAAAAACGTGTGCTGAAAAGATGAGATTGGAAATAGGCTGTTGGTTTAAGTGTCTGAACAGAATAAGGATGAGGGGGACAAGGAAAAGTTTCACCACCACATTAAACAAAACCACAGGTTAGCAGTCACTGGACAAGCCATCACTGAAGCCAGGAGACGCCACAGATGAGTCTCTGCTTACCTGTTTAGGTAGGAGGTGCCTGAGCTGGCAATCTCCTCTTGGCCCTGGGTCACGTAGAAGAACATCGGTTTATCCGGTTGGGGCCACTGGAAGTCAAACCCCTTCTTCACACGATCCGCTGTCATCGTAGAGGAGAAAAAAAGAGAATATCCAATCAGAGAAGAAAGTGTAGGCAGTCTGGACTGAGCTAAGGTGGACAGCTGAGTGGAGGCCACGCCATCCTGGGCAGGCACACGGTGGGGCAGGAAACCGCAGGCTCCAGGCAAAAGACCCAGGTCTGCGGGCCCGGGGCAGGCCACCGAGTACATCCTCTGACCGAAACTCCCATGAAAACCTGGCACCGTGTCTGGGATGAAGCCGGCTCACTGGCTGAACACATCTCACTGGTTAGTGCTTTCTGCAGTCTGTTTAAGAAACCCGTGTCTGCCCCAGGGTAATGAAGATATTCTATTTCCTTCCAGAAGCTTTATGATGTGCCTTAAGGGACTCATATGCCCCTACAACTGGCTTTTAAGAATGACACTGATGGGCTTCTCTGGTGGCACAGTGGTTGAGAGTCCACCTGCCGATGCAGGGGACACGGGTTCGTGCCCCGGTCCGGGAAGATCCCACATGCCGTGGAGCGGCTAGGTCCGTGAGCCATGGCCACTGAGCCTGCACGTCCGGAGCCTGTGCTCCACAACGGGAGAGGCCACAACAGTGAGAGGCCCGCGTATCGAGAAAAAAAAAAAAAAAAAGAATGACACTGTTGGGGCTTCCCTGGTGGTCCAGCAGTTAAGACTCTGCACTTCCACAATGCAGGGGGTGCAGGTTTGATCCCTGGTTGGGGAACTAAGATCCCACATGCCACGTGGTGCAGTAAAAAAAAAAAAAAGAATGACACTGTTGAGCTGACCCCATCTTGTCACACACCAGGGCCGGTAGACACATGGGTCTGCCTCTGGAATCTATCCTGAGCACTGTGCCCAGTGTCTCTGCGATTGCAGATTTACAGTAACTCCTGACATCTCCTAGTACGAGCTGCCACCTTCGTCAGGCTCTCCATGTTCATCTTGGGTGCTTGGTCCTTATAATTTAAAAAAATCAGCTTTTCAAATCACACCCCACCCACACCTTTGGGAATTCTGACTGGAGTTGTACCTAATCAACAGATTAGAGTAAGAAAACTGGTATTTTTGCATGAAAATAGCCTAACACTGATGAAGGAAGCTTGACCCATGAGAACACGTTGTATGATCCCTTTTATGTCAAGCTGAAAATGAGGCAAAGCCTCAACCTTTCAAGCGAGGGCAGTGGCTGGCAAGCTTGGTGACCCGCGCACTGCTGGCAAACGCTTAACCACCTGCTGGGGGTAAGGTGAGGGCTAATCTACAATGCTGGCCAATTTCTGTGGTATAAACACTCCCACCACCACTGATGTCAGGCTACCCTGAGTCTGTAGGTCTGGGCGGGCACCCGTACTGCCCTGGACAGGGGTCACTTCAAGGCTGCAAGGAGCTGGTCAGGTTGTGCTTTTAGATGCAGGCGCTAGTTACACGGGTGTGTTCACTTAGTGAAAACTCACTAAGCTGAACACTTAGGATCTGGGCACTTTTTTACACTTCAGTAGAGAGTTTAAAAAAATATACTCATGGGGTACTATGTCCTGGGCACTGACGGTTCAGCAGTGAACCACCACCACCAACCCCTGCCCTATGGAGCCGATGCCGTGGAGGTAGGTGGAGCAAGGTGGGCGAGGGTGTGAATCAGGGTTACATGGTGGCTTTCCCAACAAGTGTCAACCACGTCAGAGAATCACAAACAAGCTCCTCATGGCCTGGCCTTTTCTAGCCCCACCACCCAACAGACCAGCAGCATTCTAAGTGTCAAGACTGCACTGCACAGCAGCCGTGTGGCCCTGGCCAGGCACGCACACTTTTGGCCTCAGTCTCCTCACCTGTAATGTGGGCTAAACAAGGCCGACATGGTGGGCTGTTGGCATTAATGAGACACTAACTGGTTCTCGAATGAATGCTGCTCTCAGAACCCCTTTACACTCTGAAAAGTTGAGTTCAAACAGCTATTGTTTTTGTGGATTACATCTACTGATATTTATTGTACTTTAAAACCCAGAAATCTAAAATATTTTAAAATTCATTTAAAGATAAACATATTAACTTACAAATATTTTTTTATGAAAAATAACTGTATTTTCCACTAAAATATATATTTAGTGCATTTTCTGAACTCACTTCACGATCCGGCTTACTCTACTCCTGTTCCCAGTCTCCCATAAGCCCTTGCAGCATGTGAGGATGGTCACAGATGCACGTGGTTGGAAAAGGGAATCGTGTTTCATGACCTTTCCTGCTACTGTGGAATTCTGCCCGATTCTACAGGAAAGCTGGATAGGAGGTCACCCTGCAGGTCAGTGACGATGGCCTTTCTACTCTGCCCTGCACCTGCATGGCCTCTGACCCCCCAGTGACTTGGGAGCACCCTTGCTGGCCACTGGAATGGCAAGTGCCTGCTCACCTCGTCAGGCAGAGCTTCCAAAGGCTGATGCACCTGACATCTGTCACCACCAAAGATCTCATCAGAAAATCCACTCAGCATTGGGAAGACTTGATCAGCTCATGCTAGGGGACATGGGTTTTCCAAAATTCTAATTTTGGTGTGAATTCTCTGCTTTTATCACTGGTGATGAATATTCTCAGTTATTTTCCTTGAAGCCACAGGCTCGCTTTGGTCACTTTTGGGAAAACGCCTGCTAAATACCCCAGTCTGTACAACCAGTGTGTGAGTCCTTCCTTCAAGCACCTCACACCCCTGCCAGGTTTCTTAGGAGAACGTCCTCTCCTATCACACAGAGAATCTCAAGAACGTGCACTCAGGGATTAGTAAACTGAGTACTCTTCGCTTGTGCACCCAGACTGGTGCCTGCCACAGGTGTGTGGTGGTGACGACACACAGCAGCCTGGTCACACCACTGACTCATGCTGAGGCTTCTGTGCCATTAGCGCAAGCGTCAGCACAGCCAAAAGGTGCACGATGTCCCAGTGTTACTACAGAAGTAGTCTGGCCTTGGTCGTGCAGAGGTCTTTGAGACCCCCAGGGCCCGGACTTTGAGAACCACCGATAGAGGAAGGAGCGGGACGGGCAGTCAGCTCTGCCACCCCCTCTTGTGTGTGCTGTGTGTGATGCACCAATGGTGGGAATTCTCACGTATTGACTCTGAATTTTGCGAGGACACGGGCTCCCCCTTGCCCACACCCCGAGAATGTCCCAGAGTGCATTCCAGAGTGCACGTTCTGTCCCACTGACCACTGCATCTCTCTGAGGCGTCCCCTACCCACAAGCAGTCACCACGTAAGGCCACTTAAGAAGGAAGTGACAGGAGGTATTGTCTCCCCAGGCCCCCCACTCTGGGCCGAGTATTACCTGCAGTGACACCATTCTGAAGAGAGCCCTCATAGAAGATGTTGGATGGGAAGGCACTGAGCGCAGGATGCATCCGATACTGGACCTGGAGGCGGATGGGACGGATGCCCAGCACCACCAGGCGCTCAAAGAGCGACTGGGACAGCCCGGCCTTGGCCGCCTTCTTGCACATCACCACGGGGCCCAGCTGGCAGTGGTCGCCCACGAGGATCAGCTGTGGTGAAAGGCCCACACAGGTAAGAAGCTCAAGCATGGAACAGCCTAGACGTCCACTCAGGGGACTAAGAGGGCCAGGGTCCATACAACCACCCGGCTATGTGAATTCAAATGGCAAGATATGGACTGGGGGTGGGAAAACTGCCCACCACATACATGAAACACGCAAACTTGCACTCAGAACCCACACAAAGGCACTCTGTGCCAAGTCCACCCTTCGAAGACCCCCTCAAAGAGCCTGCTGTGCATCCCTCTGTGCTCTGGCAGGGCATCAAACAGCACCATAGGACACTTAAAAACAAACCCCCAGCACTAAGAATCACACAGAACTGGAACAAGAGAGAATGCAAACCAATTTTCAAACAAGACTATAATGGATGGGCTGTGGCCCACCTGCTTGGCTCCAAGGACCACAGGGACCATGCACTCTGGCTCGGTGGCCTGGGTGCTCTCGTCGATTAAAATGGATCGGAACTGCATCTTGGCGAGCCTTGGGTCCCCGGCGCCCACACACGTGCAGCAGATGACATCTGCATTCTGGGGAAGAGAGTGCGCCAGGCATCAGGGCACCTGCACAGTCCATGTTCCCAGATCCCAGAAGTAGGCAGGATGGGACACAGACACCATTCCGGTCCACGCCCGCCTCAACAACTATGGAAATAAGTGGTCCCTCTCTGACAACATCTGTCCAGGGTGCAATGACCCTAACTTTCGAGATCCTAAGTGGTTGGGCTTCATGCCTAAGAAAGAGCTTGGCGCCTTGAGACAGCCTCTGAGGGGCAGCGCTAAGCCAGGGACACCATGCTCAGGCTGAGATCCATCAGCAAAGAGCAGGAGACGGCGCTCCAGACCTGCCCCCTGCCCCACCCCGGGTACGGACCAGATTCCCAAGATCCCAGCAGCAGGGAGGCTGGCGGGGAGTGGAATCTACCTCAACAAGATGTCTCTGTGTGACCTCAGAGAAAGCATACGGAGGAGGGTATCAGAGTTCTCTCCTCATATGCAAACACTAACTAAAGGTGCCATCGTGGACTTAACGCATCCAAGCAGGTCCTTTGGCCCAAGTGAACAAGACAAACGCCCAAAGGCCCAGGCCAGTCCCCCCGGCAGCAGGGCGGGTGAGCTCACCATGAGCAGCTCCCTCTCGGCAGTGCGCTTCAGGGCCCGGTACCGCTTTTCGTCCGCAGACGACAGCTCGCCCGTCTCATCCTTCAGCTGCTGCAGCTTCTGGAGCTCCGGCATGCTGCAGACACAGGGGCACATGAGAGGGAGGCGTGTGTCGCCAGGGCCTGCCCAGGGGAGACACACCTCGCTTAAGGCCGGCTACCCGACACCCACCTGTCCATGTTCCTGATCTGGTTGTGCAGGGCCAAGAACGACACCGGGGAATCGATGGCCTCTCGGCTCTTGGCACAGAGCCGCACGACTTTCAGCCCAGTCTGGTGGATCTTCTCAGTCAGCTGATCCACGGCTATGTTGCTTGGAGCACAGACAAGCACGGGCCTTCAACACAATGTGAGCAAATGTCAGTGCTCGCCCAGAGAAAGTCTAATTAGCCAAGACTTGTTTTGAATCATAGGCAGTGGAGCCAGCTCAAGCTCTAAGACTAAAGCCAAGAGTGACACGATGCTGAAATAGCTAAGAGCCAGATGGTCTGGAGCTTCCTGATCTTCACTCTACTCATGCAACCCACCGCTAACACCCGAGTCCAACATCCTCACCTCCTGTTTGCACTGTAAAGTCTTTCAAAGCTCCAAGGTGCACGCAGGCACAACACAACCCAGGATGAACCTACCCACTACAGCCTTTACAAGAATGGCAGGTTTGCTTGTTAAAAGCAACCACAAAGGCCAGATCTAATACAAATGGCATAGAATGCAGCATGCCAGACACCCTGGGCCCCAAAGCCTCCTGGACGACAGGCCTCCCTCTCTCCCCAACTTGGGCTGTGCAGAGCCCTACCCATTGCCTTGCCGAGCCAGGTGGTAGACAATGGTGGCTGAGGTCACCGTCTTTCCTGTGCCCGGTGGGCCCTGGATCAGACTCAGTGGTCTCTGCAGCACAGTCTTCACGGCATAAACCTTCAGATACAAGTGGCTGTTAGGGGTGTAGACACGGCGGAGGGCCGCTCACTACGCAGGCTCTGCAGTCCGGGACCCTCCTGCCCCCGGGGCGGGTGAGAACCTGAGAGTGGTTGAGGTCAGGGAGCCCCTGCGCCGTGAAGCGCTTGGGCAGCTGGCACTTGATGATCACATCCTCCACCTCGTGGCCGAGCAGTTTGTGGTAGATGTAGCCCGACACGGAGGTCTCGTCCACAGCAAAGGTTTTCAACGCACTCTGCATCCTGAAAGGAAAGCTCCAGGTCAGTGGCACGCACCACCGTGGAGCTGCTGTGCAGACCTGCCCCTCTGTGATGAGGAGGAGAAGCACGGAGACGCCGGAGGCAGCAGCCACGCCAAGGGCAGGTGACCGCAAAGTAGATGCAGGGAAGTAGAGGCTGGGAAGGAGGCAGATATACCTGTCGAATGAGGTCGACTTCCACACGAAATCCACCTGGAAGTTATGAGTCACCTCCACGGGTGCACCCACACTGCTCCGAAGCTCAATAGCGATCTCATCGCCATAATCTATGCCGCCGAGTTAAGTCTCATCCTGGTCAAAAGCCTTTCTGAGGAGACCTCACTCTGTTACTGAAGAGACAGACCCTCCTCTGCACCAAGGACAGAAAACGCAGCCAGAGACCCACGTTCTCAGGGACAGATTCTGCCCACCGTGTCCAGGGCCAGCGCAGCCAGCACTGTCCTCCTCCTCATGAGCCCTGGGGCAGCAGCCAGCAGCCAGCACCCAGCATGGAGCAGCCAAGCCCAGGGCCCAGGTTCCAGGCCCTGACTGTGAATTTCCGCAGAGCCCTCAGGCACATAGCTCGGAGCGCCCTGGCTTCTGCCTAAGCAGCTCTCTTCATCAGTTTTATAGAAACGGTGCCCCCTCAGAGGACGCCTGAAGAAAGGGCGTTCCAGCCGCAGCTGTATACACCCTTCCCTCCACCTGAGGCCCCGAGGCTGCTCTCAGCGGTGACCCCCACGCAGGTCTCCTGTGCTCAGGACAAGCTCATCAGAGACTTGGGCAGACAGTGCCTGTGCCAGCCCTTCTTTACACAAAGGATACTATCAGGGACCTTGATGACGTGGCCGATCCCTTTCCATAGGGGCGCCAGGTCCCCTTTGTACCGCAGGCATATCTCATCCCCTTGCATGAGCCGCATGTCTTACAGGGAAAAGACAGCAAGAAAGTTAGAGTTTTCACATGTGCCACAGACGCTACCATGAAGAGTTCAAATTAAGGGACATTTTACAAGGGTGAAACTAGGAATTTTATGCTACTTATGGTCACAAATATTTTAAAACTTAAAATCACCTCTTAACCAAATTATGACTAAATCCTCATTACCAGAGTCAGTCTTGGGCAAAGTGAAGTAGGCGATTCTCTTCTTGTTAAGGCCCAGGTCCCACCTGACCGTGATGTTATCTTGAGTCTGAGCACATAAAAAATAAGAGCCCTGTTAGCCTGCAACACAGACACAGGCCTGGACTCCTTGTGTCTGGGTTTCCATAGGTGCATGCCCTATGGTGAGCAGCACCGGACAGCCTGAAACACCAACAAGGGCACATCCAAGAGAGAAGTCATTAGGACCCCAAAACCTGCACAGGACGACCAGGAGACCCCCACATGATGTCTGTTCTTGGAGGCGGCTTCTCTGTGGGCTGCGGAGGGAGAGAAGGAAGCCGATGGCTGAGGACACATCTCGTGAGCCTCAGGGCTCCTGCTTCCTATGCACAGTCTCCGAGGGATGGGCACAAGGAGTGTCCTCAGTGTGCTGTGGGCTCCTGACGTCTGACTCTCATGGCTGTGGCAAAGGCTACAAACCCAACTGTGAGGAATTTTTGTTGGATTTAAAATCCGAAAACACCCAGGCGGGTGTCTGGCTTTGAGTGATGGGGCGTCTGCCCACAGGCCTGTCCTCAATCCACGGTTCCGTCTCTCAGGGGCTGGGCCTCGGCCCACGTCAGCATTTGTAGTCTGCAGAGAAAACCACCCTCCCCAGACCTTAGGAGAGATGCTTTGTTAAAAAGACCAAACCCTCCTGCACACACCACATCACCTGCGACTCTTTCAGTTTCTTATCGTAGTCAGCCTCCAGCTTGACCAGAGGACCGAAAATGTTCTGGTACTGGTAGGCATCCTCATACCGCAGGAGGACATGCTGCGGCTCCTCATCCACTCCCGGCTTCTCGAGGTCCTCCAAGGTGGCAGAAGGATTTTCCTAGAGGACAAGAACAGCACCCCGTTCTTCCCTGTTCTCACCTCTAAAATGAACTATATGCGAGCTCCCCAGTCAACAGAGGCACAGCCACACCCACCATTTCTCAGAACGAGCTGATATTGGGCTGATGCAAAGAAGGGCACCCGGTGGTCAGTGGTGTCCACTCCGTAAGGAGAGCCCTCATATCAGAAAGTCCATGTGGCACACAGAGGTGGACACCCCAGGTACACAGCCCTGACACACCTATACCATCAGATGGCTGCACTCTCCAACAAAGGCCTAGCCCCTGACCTGGGAGAGATTACACTTCTTCCTGGCTGCCAGAAAGATTACTGGCTTCCCTGGCTGTGTAAACAGAAAGGAAGGCCCACCTCCCCATTTCCTCCTGATCCTATGCTGCACCAACAGGAGCAACGCACACTTCCTTGGCAGGGACAAAACAGTATGTGGGCTGTCTGGATACAAACAGGAACAGTGAAATAATTGTGGCAACTTGAAAATCAAGGTGGAAAGGTTCCTTGCTGGACTGTCCTTCAAAAATATTTTGACTTGCACTTGAAGTGAAGATAAATTCACATCTTTGATTATATGGGTACCTAATTAAAATTTCTAGCCTAGTTACTAAAACTTTATCATAAAATATAAACAGCCAGAACCAGAGATGGGCTTCCCTGGAGAAACGGTCTGTGGGCAGGGCAGGAATCCTTCGCGCCCCCAGCCTGGTGTCGCCCTGGCTCCGACGCGTCACAGGCCCGACCAGGTTTTATGGAGTGCACCTGCAGTCCTGTCTGTCTACTCAGGCCCGGCTCCTCCTGACATGTCCACACACAGTCACCAATGGCCAGTTCCCATCCACTTCCTTCCCACCACCTACCCTTGCCCTCAGCAAGAGAAAAATTCCAACAGCCGGAGCTTTCCTTTCCCAGAGGCCTGGTGGGAGGTACCCGTGGCGCCCTCAGTCCCGCTTCCAGAAGGAGCTCGAGGGGCCACTCCAGGTAGAGGCTGCAGAGCCCCCCTCGAGCTCCTTCCGGAACCTCCTGTTTCTGAGACACCACCCCCAGCTCCCCTCTCCACCCCCCCCCCAACACTTGGTGCTGAGATGGGTGTGCATTCCCAGCAGGCCCTCACCTTCCAGAGCTCCTCCAGCTTGTTGATCTGCTGGGCGGTGATCTGCCGCGCCCGCAGCTGCTCCTGCTCAGAAGGGATCTTGACCAGCCAGGACAGGAAGCAACGGTCCTGGATCAGGGGCTGCCACTGCGAGCTGTCCCAGTTAATGTCCTTGAGGCTGCTCTGACTGGCACAGGGCTGCCTGCAGAAGCCCCGAGGGCGGGGAGAGCCCAGGTGAGGATGACCTCTAGTCCCCCAAAGGCTTACTGCCTTTAACCTCAAAGGGGGCATTCCCTACATTTTACTGTATGATCACATTACCTTTAAATTGTTAGCAATAAATTGCGTGCCCCACACACTTGGGCTCTGAACTCTTAAAACTCAGAAGAGACTTTGCTTTTACTCAATTGTTTTCATGATTTAACCAGAACACACCCCAAAAGGGTTACTTGACATTCCCAGCTCTCTAACAAGCCCCAACCCCCCGAACCTCCTTACACCTCGTCAGTCGGCAGAAACTATTTTAAAGCTCCATGGAGTCAGAGCTATCGAGTGGCTGAGTCTTTGGGGAAGATGACTGGGGCTGAAAGGCAGTCCCCCAGGGAAATCGCGGCCCTGCCCTCACCTGCACAGCAGCACCACAACCGAGTCAGCCTTGGCAGGGATGAAGCCGAGGAGGAAGACGTTGCGGCAGCCGCAGTTATAACACTCCAGAACCGTCTCCCCCAGGGGCCCATCCTTGTGCAGTGTCACCTCTTTGCATTTTGCCCTCACGAGGTGATTTACAATGTGGCTAAAACCAGGAAATTATAAATAGTTAACACCCAAAGTTTGGCTTTTCACCACTTTCAATTTTCGAGCTCCGTTAAAAGTTCCGGTACCGTTCACGGTCCATTAGCAGGAGTGGTCACACCTCATCCATCTGGCATCCCGGGGGACCAGCCCGCCCCTGAACTGGCTCCCACAGAGCACAAAAATCAATCCGACTTGAACCATTTTTAAGGAAAACTCTCCTAACACGTTTCACACAGTTCCTGCTTTTTTCTCTCCCCCCCAGTTCCTGCTTTCTTAAATCCAACTTATTGGACCTAAGTGAATCTAACGCTGGGGCCAAGGCTGCTGTCCTGGAGAGGCAGGAGGCTCGCCCCTTTCACTGCTCCTCTGCTGTTGTAGTTTCTCTCCTGCTCCTTTCAAAGTCACTTCTCATGGCCCCTGTGCCTGCTTCCAGGAGCAACACCCCTCCTCATTTGCTGCAGGCCAGGAAACCTGATAACCAAATGTATTAGAAACCTGAGGACAGTAAAAAATACCGAGTAGTGGGGCTCAGGGATACTCTCCGGAAGCATAGGGCCAGCCCTGAATGGTCTGAAAGCCCCGCCACCTCAGCTCTTTCCTTGCTGCGCGTGGCCAGGGCTCTGACGCCTTTCTCATTTCTGGGACACGGCTCACCTAAACCAGGGCCTGAGTGCCCCAGCCACCAAACTCTACCCTCCGCCACGCCAGCCTCACTCAGGGCCCACGGGTGGTGCACAGTTCTGCCTCAAGCCCTCCCAGCCCCCCTAGCGATCTGCAGCCTGGCTGCAGGTTTGTCACACGCTGAGCATGCCTGCCAAGCCTCCAGCCTTCCCTGCTGCCGCCTTCACATCACCTTGGGAAACCCCTCCTGTTGCAAGCTTCGGCTCAGTTGCCAACATCCTAATCCTCTCTGGCCCCACGAAGACTGTCAGATTACCTAACTAATCATCACTGCTCTCCGTACTTCCAAAGCCACCCCTCCCCCCACCCCGTCACCCGTGGGCCTTCTACCAGGATCAGTGATTTCCTCTTGTCTTTTCTAGGCCCACCTCACCCCATTACACTGGCAGCTTCCCAAAGGCGAGTGGCTGTCCCATCACCTTCACAGTCTGACCTTGCACAGCACACACAATCTGGCCGGCCAAGTCTGTTTTCTCTTAGAGGCCCTCCACTCACTTCCCTGATCTTGGCTCTGCTGACCGGAAGCTGGGGTTGCCAGCCAAGGCAAGTTTTATTTAACTGCTTTTCCTGCAGGAGAGGAACTAATGCGAACACGGTAACACTTATAATTACCCAGAACGTCCGGAAAATGGTATACCAGTTTCTTCTGGGTACCCTGAAGATGCTTTTCCCTTCACATCTCTAAAAAACATCAGCTCCCTTTCTTGCCTCACTCAGAACCCCACAATTCGCATTACTAACTCCAAGGTGACACGAGATCTGACCATTCTGTGTCCTCAGCCACGGCTGCCAAAGGCACAGGAAGGGTACGGGCTCTGTACAAATAAAGCTGCCTACGGAGTTTTGTCACTTTATTTCTATAAAACGTGAACCTCAGAGGAAGATGCCGCTTTCTTGCAGGCGACCCGGATCCCTGCCCCACGGAGACTCTGCTCTGCTTCCCTGTGGTAATGGAGCGAGTCGCTGCACATCATGGCAGCCTTGGAGGAGCCACCAGGACCAGACCCATGCCAGTGGTGGAGGCTGAGGAGTCTCACCGCTCGAGCTTAGCCAAACGGACTCTCCCCTGGAATGCAAGCACCCTCACAATGTGGGTCTCACCCCAAACACAAAACAAGGGACCTAGTCACAGCTGCTGCTGATCAACAGCAGGAAGGGAAGCCCAGAGCCGACGGTCAAGTGAACTTAATTTAATCTGATGCTTCAGGATCTGGCCCATATTAGCCTCAGGACTGCTCTGATGAGCTAAGGCCAGAGGGAGCCTTCTCAGGAAGCGGCTCCCATGGATGCCCATTGCTGTCTTGGGAACATCCTCCCCAGGCACCCAGTAATGAAGATGAACAGGCGTGCCAGGAGCTCATCTTGCAGAAAAATATAAATAAAAACTGGGAAAGAGAATTAAGCCAACCCTACTTGCATAATAAAAAGAACCACAGAGAATAAATCAAGGGTAAATACATTAAGGCATTCACACACCACCATCTGTTTCAAGTTAAACCAGTCACAGAGGAGGGAAAAAACCAGGTTTGTTAGCATGATTTTATATTGTGCTTCGCTTCAACATTTCCATAATTTACACACAAATCTGAGCACAGCACTGATTAAAGACACATGCGCGGTTTGATTATCTACCTGCCAGAAGTATTTCCACGTCCATTACAGAACCACTTCTTGCTGGTATTACAGTAAACCACGCAAGCAGGATCGTGTATTCCGCAGTAACTAAAAAAGTCAAAACATCAACAGTTAAAGCTAGAAGACCACTCTCTGGTTTTAATTTGGCAGGATGTAAAATTCTTTCCTCTTACAACATTTTTAAGTTTTTCATTAAACACATACTCAAATCCAACGATCCCACTAACAAAATCCAATCAGTTAACTGCAGAGGCTTCCTGACCCTGTGAACGCAGGGAAGGGTTTAGGGGTGCTGTGGAGACTCCTCAGACAGCAGCAAAGCCCCTTCCAGGGTGAGGTGGCGGGGGGTGGGGGTGAGAGCAGTGCAAGGTGCCAGGTGAGCCCAACAATGGAGTCCTAAAACCCCCAAGGTGACCTAGTCACTCCCCTTGGCCTCATGATTCAGGAACCGTGACTTATAAGCACGGAAATCAGCATCCCTAGCTCTGGGCACACAGAAGGTAAGCTGAGACCATGCTGCGTTCACAGTGCCTCCCATGCTCCAGCAGAGGGCGCCGTGCTCCTGGGAACACTCAGCTCAACCCAGCAGCGGAGGGTCCTGGGGTACAGACTGAGCTCAGCTCGCAAGGAGCACCTAGGGAGAGCCCCCTGGCCTCCCTTTTCTGAAAATCAACACACCAAAAACAGAAATATTGGCTCTCCACAGAGTTCTGTATGTGGATGAAGCCAAGACTCAAGTCTCAAACGAGAATGTCCTCTGGCCAAGAACCTTCCCTGCAACACCTCACGCCAGGGGGCTCTCCCTACTCCACTCCCTGGGGACGGCAGGAGTGCGAGGGGGTGTGCAGACTTTAACGACCTGCAGCTTCACCAGGACCACTTCACAGGCATATTTAGTACATAACAGGAACGCGAATACGTATGTAAAAATGTACTGTAAATGAGAGTGAACAAAGAGCCAACAAAGTAAAAAAGTGTGCCCACCAAGCAGGGAAAAGAGTGGCCCTCTGTCCCGTGATGGGTGCAGACCTCAGAGGGGCAGCGTGCCCAAGGGGCAGGCAGAGCTGAGTAGAGGCCCAGGCCCACTGCCCTGCCTGGCGGGGTGCCCCGAGCAAGATCATTTCACCTCTTTTGGTCTCAATTTCCTCATGTGCGTGTAACAAAAAAGCAAGAGTAAGTCCAAACACAGGGGTGGGTCCTCCTCTAGATGAGAATTCCAAATTTGGTCAACACGCAGGTCCATCCACTGACTACTCACTTCCAATTTTTCAGGAATCTTCAACGCAACAAGGAGGTAGATGTTTTAAAGAAGCCTACAGTAATCTCTTTGTAAGAGAAATCTTAGCTGCTCTATTCACCCTCCAAATGCTGACCCAATGTGATGAGTTCTTTCTGATAAGTGAGTGGGGCAGGTACCGGGTAACAACCCAAGGGCCTGAGGAAGGCAGAGAAGGGGAACCTTTCCCCCTCCAGCTGGGAGAATCAGGGGTGACAGAGGGTGCTGATCCCATTCGCCTGCCCAGTAATAGGGACTTAATGTGTGTACAAAGGCTTGAGCAACCTCCTTATTCCCAAGGACAGTGTTTCCAAGTGTCACAGTCCATGGTCTTAGAGGGGCCTCTGTAAACTCAGCAAATGCATAGAAAACATGGATGCTCTGGGAGGCGAGTCCTCTCCTCCGCTGAAGGTGCTCACCTGCACGCATGTATGGGGAGATCCTTCGTGTAATAGGTATCTTCCTCATCTTCTTCGAAGTTCAACTCGGCCAACAACTGGCTAGTCTTGGCCACGCTGTCATCCACGGCCCCGTTCTGCAGGATGCCCTCAGGTCCACCGACCTATGGCAGAAGGCAGCGTCACCATGAAAGACTGCAGCTTCCAGGCCTCAGCCCAGGCACGTGGCTTCTCCCCATATGAGCAGTCATGGCAACCTTCCCGTGAAGCACTGGCCTGCTCTCTACTGTGCGACAGTTCAGCGTCTTCTGATTTGACTTTTCATACTCTCCTCTTCCCTATCAAACCTACCTGGCCAAAAACAGGGCACAGGTGGCTGAGGTCATCCGCCCTGCCACCTGCACACCCAGGCCCAACCCCATCTAGCCATAGTGCCATGACTACAAGCAGGAAGCTGAAGGCCACAAGAAGCAAGATGACTTTTTACAAACTAGGTATGGTCCCCCCCTGCGGACAGCTGCACAAGGGTCCTCCTCCTTTAAAGCCTAACACCAGAAGTTGTGACCCCTGCAGATGTGGGAATGCAGTTCTCTCGTTAGTCCACATACTTCCTTCACTGACAGTTCCCCTCTCCAGAAGGCAGCCCTTCTTAATTATGAATCAGAAATTGAATGTTAGGATAATCTTCCAGTTTCAGGACACAATCTTACTAAATGTACCCTTTATATGTTATAACAGCAAAAACATACAAATAGGCAACTTTAAATAACTAAGCAATGAATTTCACAGGCACCTCTGCTGAGCTCACACATCCATTCACGGGTGCACAGACTCAGCTTGTCTGAGGGAAACAGGTGCTCCTAATGCTGCCCCCCTAGGAACTGCCTCCTCAGACAGCAGCCAACAGTCCCCATCATGGTCCCCACGGGCCACAGCCCACACAAGGCTGGGTCAAGCAGTGGAAGCATCATGCGATGTAAGAAGGGAAGGAGTGACAGGAGCCCCAGGGCAGGCACCAGGTTTCTCTGAGCTGTGAGACAGGATCAGACACTGGTCTGCCACACAGAGCTGGGAAACCAAAACCCACACCCACGCCATGCGGGGTCGGCTCAGGCCAGTCCCTGTCCACTGCTCCAGTCACCTATATGGGCCTAAGGACAACGGGTCTCCTGAGGGGGGGGCACCCCAGAAACTCCAAAGGTGCATTCGGGTTGTCAAGGAAGCCAAGAACCCATTACAGGAACACGTGTCTCTGTAATGGTCTCAGCCAGATCAGAACCCCATTTCACTGTGTCTGCCACCACTTTAATATACTATCTTTTTTTCTTAAGATTTTTTTGATGTGGACCATTTTTAAAGTCTTTATTGAATTTGTTACAATACTGCTTCTGTTTTATGTTTTGTTTTTTTTGGCCACCGGGCATGTGGGATCTTAGCTCCCCAACAATGGATCAAGCCCACACCCTCTGCACTGGAAGGCGAAGTCTTAACCACTGGACCAGCAGGGAAGCCCCAACATTTTTTCAGAAGGCAACAATCAGGTTAAATGCAAGAAGACTGTATGCTTTGTTTGGGGGAAATTTTTTTTTTAAATGAAAAACCAGTATCAACTTTTGGATTTTAATGTAATGAAGACAGCATTATTAACATCATCACAAGCACCTCTTTGTAAATCCCTGATCTCCTTTTCAAAAAAATTGTAAGTGGTTGTTGCGTTAAGTACATTCACATGGTTGTGCAACCACTACCACCATCCATCTCCAGGACTTTCTCATCTTCTCAAACTGAAACTGTCCATTCCCCCTCCCTCAGCCCCTGGCAACCTCCATTCTACTTTCTGTTTCTATGAATTTGACTACTGTAGGGACCTCACATAAGTGGAATCATATGGTATTTGCCCTTTTGTGACTGACTTATTTCACTTAGCATAATGTGCTCAAGGTTCATCTATGTCCTAACTGTCAGAATTTCCTCCCTTTTAAGGCTGAATAATATTCCACTGTATGGACACACAACATTTTGTTTATCCATTCATCAGTCAGTGGATACTTGGGTTGCTTCCACCTTCTGGCTGCTGTGGATGATGCTGCTATGAACATGGAGTACGAGTATCTCTTCAAGTCCCTGTTTTCAATTCTTTGGGGTATATACCCAGAAGTGAAGTTGCTGAATCATATAATTATTCTATGTTTAACTTTTTGAGGAATTGCCATACTGTTCTCCACAGCAGCTACACTATTTTATATTCCCACCCACCAGTAGTGCACAAGGGTCCTAATTTCTCTACATCCTTGCCAACACTTGTGATTTTTCTATTGGTTGTTGATAGTAGCCATCCTAATGGGTGTGAGGTGGTATCTCATTGTGGTTTTGATAGGCATAATCTGGATTATAATGATGCTAAATATCTTTTCTTATGCCTGTTGGCAATTTTTTGCTGTGCTTTGTTTGAAAAAATTTTTAAACATTTGCTTATTTATTTATTTAGGCTGCACTGGGTCTTAGTTGCAGCACGTGGGCATGTGGGATCCTTAGCTGCGGCAAGCAGGCTTCTTAGCTACAGCATGCAGACTTCTTAGTTGCGGCATGCGGACGGACTCTTAGTTCCCCGACCGGGGATCGAACCTGGGCCCCCTGCGTTGGGAGCATGGAGTCTTACCCACTGGACCACCAGGGAAGTCCCCTTTGTTTGAAATTTTGATAGCAAGTTACCACTTCAAAAAGTCACCTCTCCTTTTGGCAACACTTCTCCTGACACATGCAGTGGCAATACTAGGATGAGGCTGCCGACAAGGGACCAAGACACCTCTCAGTGTGACTGCCTCAGCACACATGTGTTTGTTTTCTGAAAGTGTGTGGCCAGATTGTGGTACCTGGATTTCACTTCATGGCAGTGAAAGAGCCACATATATCATGCTACAGGGGAGGGCTGAGAGGGTGTGGGCCACAATCTCAAGCTCAGAATGGTATTTACATTTTTAAATGGTGGGATTAAATACCTAATAGTAGGTATTTGCTTCTTGTCCCACAAAGCCTAGAACATTTACTACCTAGCACTTTAAGGAAATGCTTGCTGACATTTCTCCAAAGAAGACATACAGATGGTCAACAGGTACATGACAAAATGCTCAATATTGCTAATTATTAGAGAAATGCAAACCAAAACTACGAGGTATCATCTCACACCAGTCAGAATGGCCATGATTAAAAAGTCTACAAACAATAAATGCTGGAGAGGGCATGGAGAAAAAGCAACTCTCCTTTGCTGTTGGTGAGAACGTAAATTGGTGCAGCCACTATGGAGAACAATATGGAGGTTCCTCAAGAAACTAAAAACAGAACTACCATATGACCCAGCAATCCCACTCCTGGGCATATATCCGGAGAAAACTCTAATTCGAAATGTACATGCACCCCAATGTCACAGCAGTACTATTTACAACAGCCAAGACATGGAAGGAGCCTAAATGTCCATCGACAGAGGAATGGATAAGATGTGGTACATATACATAAGATGGAATATGACTCAGCCATAAAAAAGAATGAAATAATGTCACTTGCAGCAACATGGATGGACATATCATATTATCATATTAAGTGAAGTCACTTATCATATTAAGTGAAGTCAGACAGAGAAAGACAAATATCATATATCACTTGCATGTGAAATCTAAAAAAATGAAACAAATGAACTTATTTACAAAACAGAAATGGACTCACACCATAGAAAACAAACTTATGGTTACCAAAGGGGCTGATGGGGGGTGGTGTTAATTAGGAGTCTGAAATTGACATATACACCCTGCTACTATAAAATGGATAAAACAACAGGGACCTACAGTATAGGGTACTACATTCAATATCTTGTAATAACCTATAATGGAAAAGAATCTGAAAAAGAATATATATATAACTGAATCATTTTGCTGTATACCTGAAACTAACACAATATTGTAAATTAACTATAGTTCAGTTTAAAAAACAGTTGGGGGGCTTCCCTGGTGGCGCAGTGGTTGAGAGTCCACCTACCGATGCAGGGGACACAGGTTCGTGCCCCAGTCAGGGAAGGTCCCACATGCCGCGGAGCGGCTAGGCCTGTGAGCCATGGCCGCTGAGCCTGCGCGTCCGGAGCCTGTGCTCCGCGATGGGAGAGGCCACAACAGTGAGAGGCCCGTGTACCGCAAAAAAATAAAAATAAAAAACAGTTGGGGGACTTCCCTGGTGGTCCAGTGGTTAAGACTCCACGATCCCAATGCAGGGGGCCCAGGTTCGATCCCTGGTCAGGGAACTAAGATCCAATATACCGCAACTAAGACGGCACACCTTAGAGAAGCCTGTGCGTTGCAACGAAGACCCAGTGCAGCCAAAATAAATAAATATATAGATAAATAAATAAATTTCAAAAATAAAAAATGGTTAATTTAAGGAAAAAAAAGAAAAAAGAAAATGCTTGCTAACTCCTAGTCTAGAAGAACTCCTAAAATGTCTCATCAGGTTGTATAAACTTTTATGTGTAAAGAAATATCCTTAGTGATATGTGACTCTTTACTTTCCTGAAACATCAAAATTAGTATGTGGAGTAATACGGACACCTGCGTGACACCAGGTGGCTTCATTCCACCCACTCCTGCTTCATCCAGGCCTCAGATCCCACACTTCATCTCCCTTCACAGAGGGAAGAGTGAACCAGCAGAGGGCACATCAGGAATGTGTGAGGCTCTTAACAGAGCCTGACCAACCATGTGACGACCCTCTCTCTGCATCACTCATACCCCTCAGGCTTAATAAGGAGCAAGAAATCTAAGTCCGCTCTAGGACCTGCTCTAGGAACTCTCAAGAGACAACACAATACCGACACAACACAAGGTCAGACGGATTCTCCCTCAGCCCCACTGAAGGCAGGGAGACTAGAGAGAGAAGAGTCCAGGTTCCCCAGTAGGCCCTGTAGCTGTGTGGCTGGGGCGTGGGTGTGTCCCTCCTCACAAGTACTTACACACACCTACACACCACATCCACTTGTCCAACCCCTGCCCAGCCCCACTCCTGCCCAGCTGTGACCTGACCACAACACAGAGTTCTACAGCTGGCTTGTTAGTTTCTCCCTCTACTTTCTGGAAAGTTTTAAGATAAACATTAACTTCAAAAATACATTTGACCTGGGCTTCCATGGTGGCGCAGTGGTTGAGAGTCCGCCTGCCGATGCAGAGGACACGGGTTCGTGCCCCGGTCCGGGAAGATCCCACATGCCGCGGAGCGGCTGGGCCCGTGAGCCATGGCCACTGAGCCTGCGCGTCCGGAGCCTGTGCCCCGAAGAGGAAGAGGCCACAACAGCGAGAGGCCCCCGTACCGCAAAAATAAATAAATTAAAAAAAAAATACATTTGACCTTAGCAACTATAATTAAGTGAGTTAAAGCACTAAAGAGTGCCTGGCACAGAGAAGGCCCACAATCCAAGCCAGGCGATGTAATGGAAGAAGGGAGGGGAGTGTCCTTGTCTGGCACAGGACTGAGGTTATCAACCCATCACCTCCAGCCAGGACCCCTGGGTCCTGTTGGGCTCAAGAAGTGAAAGTCCTCCCTGCACCCCTGGCACCAAGCCCGTCCCCAGGCACCATGTCACCGGGTCTAGAAAGCGAAGGAAACAGTTCCCTCTCCACCCCTGCTCTGGGCACTCATTACTGAAGTCCACCTATGAGCTGCTGAGCTGATCAAGGCCTTGCAGAGGTTTTCTGCCCAGAGAGTTTCTTACGACCCACTGCAGAACTCAGTGCACCTCAGAACAGCAGGAAGAAAGGTCACTTCATTCCCACAAAGGAAAAGCACATCAGTTCAAAAATTACCACTAACTGTGCCGGTAAGAACTTTTAGACCATAAATTTTTACCCCAAACCTCATAAGCATCATACCACTCAGCATGAAATGGACATTTCTGTCCCTCAATCCCCGACTATGCCAATGTCCCAGGGCCTTTGCACTCACTCTCCCCCTGGCTTCTACACAGATGGCTCCTAGTCCTTCAGTCCCGGTCCACAGGGCACCTCCTAGGGAGGCCTCCCCTGACCCCATCTGAGGGGCACCAGTGGGGCCAGCTCTGCCTGTCCTGCTCCCTGCTCTGACTCCCGCACCTAGAACTGAGCCCACACCCCAGGAGGCTCTCACAGTGTTAGCTAAATGAACATATCTTCTCATCCAAAATATAAAGGTTGAGATGTAAAATGACTCATCATTTATTCTTTTCTTCCACAACTTAAATAAAGAAGAGTGAGTGGGAAATCGCCTTTCCCTCAGGTGACCTGAGGCAGAGAGGAACTACCAGGTCTCTGAGCCCTGCCTCAGGAAAAGGCGAACAGAAGATCCGCTCTCCCTCAGCTTTTGAAAAAGTTTCCAAACTACAGAGAATGAATGACCCACACACCCACCATCTGGATCCACCAGCCTCTCACATTTTGCCACACTTGCTCTCTCCCTCTCTTGCTCTGCACACGTATGCACACATGCATTCACACACACACATACTTTTCTGTTCCTGATCCATTTCAGAATCATAGGTCCCAGGACAAGGGCTTTCTCCACACAACCACAATATAAACATCACACTCAGGAATAATGCTGATATAATACTGATATCTAATACACATATACACATTTTCCCAATGTTCTAACAATGTCCTTTACAGTTTTTTAAATCCAAGACCCAGTTAACAATTACACATTATTTGTGATGTAATCTCTTAGCCTTCTTCAATCCATTAGTTTTAACCACAAGAAATTGTTGAGATTTGACCATTTTTGACCTACAATGAAGGGAACTTCACATGGTCCCACCCAACACAGCAGTCCCTGAGCTTTGGGTTAAAGGAGTTCTACCTGCCTCCCTCTTTTCAGTAGACCCTTGTTTTGATCAAATGCCAAGTCCACCCCTGCAGTTCATTTCAAAGCTCAAGAATATCCTCGACCTGTCTGGGGTGTCTGCAGCTCCCCTTGTGCTGCCCCTGCCTGCCCAGCTCTGGGGTCAGCCACTCTCAAAGGAGCTCACAGACTGAGATGGAATCCACCCACACCTGCAGGGAGAAGCCAGGCTGTGAGGAGAGGTTCAGTCCAGAAGGCAGGACACCTCACAGGACAATGACCTGGACTGGATCCTGGCTCAGTGGCATGAAAAGAAGAAGAGGGAGGGGCTGCCCAGAGGAGCAGGGCTGGAGACATGACAATCAATCACATTAACACTAAACCTCACAGGGATCCGGGCCAGGTAAATAATCTGACTGTGGAGAAAGGGAAGCCCCATGCGTTCAACATCAGATGATCCTGAAAACCTATTGTTGGTGCTGTTTGTCTGACCACAGCAGTGCGGCTATGAAGGAAAGATGCCCTTTTCATGTGTTTAGAAATGCGTTCTAAATAGCATAGGTTTAAATGGTTGAGTGTCACTAACTCATATGGCTCAACCTCAGAAGAGTGAAACGACAAGTTGGATTTGCTTTAAAACACTTCAGCAAAGAAAAAGAAAAAAGAGAGAAAAGAAAATCTTCACAACCATCAAATCAAGAAGACAGATGGTTAGGATTTGCTTTCTCTACTTATACATGAGAGAATTCCTAATAAACATTTTTACACAATACAGGTGGACAAGGTGGCTGCCTGGAATTTGTGTTAGCTCTGCAGAGCCATGCACATGAAAGGAGTGATGGAAGATAGATGAGCACAGCTTGTACCAAATGGCTTCTGCCTCGGATGAGGCAAGCAACCCCTCCAGGTTCACTGTCAGCCCTGGCAGCTGAGCTACGCGAAGAGCTAGAGTAGATAGGAAAGTGCTATCCTCAGTCATGACAAAGGGCTACTCACAGCTCAGCAGGCAGCCTAAATCAACTGTACTGTCTAGAAGCCGTACTGGCAACAGTCCGCAGGGATCCTGAGAAACCTGGCTCAGTTGTCCAACTTGCAAGCTGCTAGTGGACCAACACACATAAAAAGGCACAAGGACCCTATGCCAGCCATGGGATCCCAGGACCCGGCATTCCTGTTGTTTATCAGAGGAAGTAGGATTTTGCCCTCATGGAAAGCTCTTCCGGCAAGAAGAGTTCAAAGCCCCCCAAGACTGGGGCCCTAAAAGACTTGGAAAAGGGAGCACTGGAGACCCGGCCTGACTCACTGCCCGCTCTGCACCTCCCAGGCCACATTCTGCACTGGGACCCACTGAACACAATGGTCATCTTGGCGCTTCTCTGTGAGCTGGACTGTCCTATGCCACCGAAAGACCACCCCTACCACACAACTGCCCCTCAGTTGAGAGCCACTGCCCACAATCTACCCCTCCAGCCCCTGCTCACAGCCCTCTGGTGGGGCCTCTCCCTCCTGCAAGGCCTCTCACGCAGCTCTCAGGGCAGCACCTCCAAAGGTCTGCTGACCCCCTACTCACACCTCCCATCCAAGGGGAGCCCTGCCTCAGCCCAGGGGGATCCCGGGCCCTGATGAAAACCATCAGACAAGAACTCACGCCTGCTCTAGAGGAGTTATGAGGACTCGGGGACAACGGGGTGCTCAGCGCAGTGACAAGCATGTGTGCGAGGAGGAGTGGCCACTGTGGCCACCTGGTACTGTGGTATTTCACACATGTGCGCACCTGAGGGCACACATCTGACCCCGGCGCTCTCTGCCTGAGCTCCCCTTCTAGCCTCAGCCAAACTCTGCCAGGTCTCCCTGCCACCTAAGGGCCCTTCCTCTCAAGGGAGGTCACGGCACCCCTCAGCAGCAACACGAGGCTCCAGGACCCAGCCCGAGCCCCTCGTCGTGGACAACAGCCCTTTTCCCTCCATGCCAAGCCCTGTGCCCAAGTTGTTCAGGGTGCCCTTCCTGAACAACTCAAGGACCACCACTCACAAAGGCTTTTTTCCCTTTCCCTCCTCTGGGCCCTCACTGTCCCCAGGGTCAACTGCAGATTGGGCAACACCTGCCATTTCTAACAAAGCAGCTGCAGTTGGCAAACGACTCACTTTGACTCCCAGTGGGAGTCAGCCCTCCCCAGGCACAGCAAGACAGGGAAACAGAAGTACTGAGAGGACGGGAGTTGAGAACCAGGCTGAGGAGGTCAGCCTGAGAGTCTGTGCAGAGGGAACAAAACAAAACGTGAACAGACACATGAGGGCTCCCAGGCTCACCACATGAGCAGTGTGGCCAGGCCTCAGCTCCTACCTCTGAACCCCAGCACACGAAGCACCACATCTCCCCAGTGTGTGACCTGGAGTGGGAAGCACAGGGTCACCCGATCTTCCTACCTTAAGAGCTTTAACAAGAAACAACCAAGATTAGAAGGAGCAAAAATAGAAGAGGAAAGGAAAGGTGGCATGAAAGAGAACTCAGGACAGTGAGTGACTGTTGGGATGGCTACACAGCCCAGTAAATTTACTAAAAAAGAAAAAAAAAAAAAACACAAAACACTGAATTGAACACTTAAAAACAAGAGGCCTCGGGAACTGCCTGGCGGCCTAGTGGTTAGGACTCTGTGCTTCCAATGCCAGGGGCCCGGGTTCAGTCCCTGGTCAGGGAACTAAGATCCTGCAAGACGCTTGGCAAAGCCAAAAAAAAAAAAAAAAAAAAAAAAAAGCATGTCTTACCTGCTTATATCCATGACCCAGATCAAGGTGTGTGAAACTGTAAAAATTATAAAAAACAAACAAACAAGAGGACTCTGGTATATGACCATACGTCAGTAAAGCTATCATTTATTTATTTTATTATTACTTTTTTTTTTTTGGCTGCGCTGGGTCTTCACTGCTCCGCGCGGGCTTTCTCTAGTTGTGGCGACCGGGGGCTACTCTTCATTGCGGGGCACGGGCTTCTCGCTGCGGTGGCTTCTCTTGTTGCGGAGCATGGGCTCTAGGCATGGGGGCTCAGTAGCTGTGGCTTGCGGGCTCTAGAGTGCAGGCTCAGTAGTTGTGGCACACGGGCTTAGCTGCTCCGCAGCATGTGGGATCATCCCGGGCCAGGGCTCGAACCCGTGTCCCCTGCATTGGCAGGTGAATTCTTAACCACTGCACCACCAGGGAAGCCCAGTAAAGCTATTAGAAAGATGCCTCCCTTTTTTGGTTGTGGGAGCTAGATTGATAGAGAACTTTGTTCTGCTGTTAATATTGGTATTGTATTAGTGTTAACTTTTCCCCCAGTCATGCTGAATCTGGGTAATGAAATTAATTGGATAAACAGAGTTAGGAGTTATTTCGCTTATTAAGCAGTAACTGACACGTAAGCCCTCCCTTTCGGGGGTTTGGAACCAAACGCCAGAAATCCAATAAGAGGAAAGTACAGGTAGAACACATGCCAGAGCTCCTGTGAGGCTAGCAGCATCTCATCTCCAATTTTCTCGAGGCGTACTTATGTCACAGCTGTACTGAGTGTTCACGGAACAAAAAAAGGCCGACTCAAATTTTAGACTCACCACTTTTAGGAACCCTGGAACTATATGGAAGTCACTCCTCATCATAAGCTGAGGGCCAGGAAGCAGAAGATGATCTGTTTACCTGGACAATCAAGGATATGCTGGAACAGCCTTCCCTGACTTCTGAAGGCAGCAGGTTTGGAAGAGTAGGAAGCAGCTCTTTATAATTTTGTAAGTTGACACACATCAATGTACATAAACACCAGTGAATCCATCAATAAAGGTAACAAACACATCCATCACCCTCAGTCTCCTCGTGCCTTTGCCATCCCTCTCTCCTTTCCTCCCCTCCCCACAACCACTGATCTGCCTTCTGTCACTGTAGGTTACCTAGCACTTTCTAGAGTTTTATATGAACAGAATCAAAGAGTATATACTCTTTTAAGTGCATCTTTCACTCACTGTAATTATTTTAAGATGCATCCATGTTGCTGGCTGTATCAATGGTTCATTTCCTTTTTTTTTGTTTGGCAGTGTTCCCAACTCTTAAGATTTTCACCATAATTCCAATGTTTGGAGGAAACACGATAGTAGCAACAGTCAAGGGGAAATATTCCAACTAGGCAGACCAGAAGGTCTGTAATACCAGCTATTATGCAAAGGACTTCCAAAATTACCTTTCCCTGCCCTTTGAGGGGCAGGGGAAGGGGCCAGGAAAGGGTCAAATACTCAAAAGAAAACTGTCCCTATATCTTAAGGACACTTGGCAGGGTTTTGATAAATAATCAGTTTCAAATCATAAACAAGAAAACAAGTGTTATTGGAACTAACTCAGTGCTCAGCAGAGTCACCTCTGCCTGCCATTCTCCCACCCTGGCCAAGACACACATGTGTTACCTCAACAAACTTTCAGATAAAACCAACTGTGCAAAACTGGCAGTCAAAACTGATATCAAAAGTGGCTACACACCGGAAAACAGTCTGGCAGCACCCGAAAAAGCAACAGGCAGTTGTTACCATACCACCCACCAATTTCACTGAAGGCTTACGTCCACACAGAAACCTCTACACAGACGTTCACAGCAGCATTTTCAGTAACAGCTAAAAACAAAAACAACCCAAATGTCCACTGACAGGTAAGTGGATAAATAAAATGTGGTCTGTCTGTGCTGTGGAATATCATTCAGCCATAAAAAGGAATGGAGCAGATACATGCTACAACATGGATGAACCTTGAAAACATGCTCAGTAAAAGAACAAAAGACCACATACTATATGTCTATTTATAGGAAATGTCCAGAGTACGTAAATCCAGAGATAGAAAGATTAGTGGCTGCCTGGGGTTAGAGAAGGGAAGACTGACAGGCTAAGCGGTGCAGGGCTTCTTTTTATGGTGATGAAAATGTCCTAAAATCGACTGTGGTGGTGGCTGCACAACTCTGAATGTACTGAAGTCACTGAATTGCACACTTTGAATGGGTGAAGTGTATGGTATGTGAATTCTACCTCGGTAAAGCTGTGAAACAAAAGTGGTTGCCCAGCACTTGACAATCCACAGCCACTCATCCAATAAGATAAAATCAAAAGGCACTCAGAATAGAAGCCCAGGGACTTCCCTAGTGGCGCAGTGGTTAAGAATCCGCCTGCCAATGCAGGGGACATGGGTTCGAGCCCTGGTCCGGGAAGATCCCACATGCCGCGGAGCAACTAAGCCCGTGCGCTTCAACTACTGAGCCTGCGCTCTAGAGCCCGTGAGCCACAACTACTGAGCCCACGCGCCTAGGGCCTGTGCTCCGATACAAGAGAAGCCACCGCAATGAGTAGCCCCCGCTCACCACAACTAGAGAAAGCCCGCACACAGCAACGAAGACCCAACGCAGTCAAAAATAAATAAATAAATTAATTAATTAATTAATTAAAAAAAAAAGAACCCAACTAGAACTCAGAGCTGCCCCAGGCTTGCTGTTTTATAGGCTACAGTCTAAACAGGATTTGCAATAAAACGACTACCTCTCACAACCCTGAGCTGCCACGGGTCATGGCACACTGCTCAACCAAGAGATCTTTATCCTCAGCCTTCCGGACACGCTGGACACAAATTACAGACAGCACTATCTGCTCTATCCATTCATACATGAGTCCAGATTTCACGTATGTTTAAAAGTAACAAAAATATAGCTGTTATCCCCATTTTACAGCTGTGGAAACAGGTCTACAGAGTATGAAACTCCAGGCGGTATCATGAGCCTCCAGCGGCTCATTCATTTCTCTATGCAAACTCTCCCCTCTCTCCTACCTTCCCCCACCATATGTAAACAAAACCGAAAAAACATACATATGGTGCACACCTGTTCTCCCTGATGCCCCACCCATCAAGCTTCTATTTTTAAGGAATCTGGGGTTAGCATGAGTCAAATGTTTTCTGCTTCTATTAGGGGCTAAAAGAAAAGTCCAAGTGGGTGGTCTACCCACGGGAATGACTCATCCAACTAGAATGTAAGCCCCCTCCTCCAGGACAGGGTTTGAGCTCACTCTGGCTGAGGATGGGTTAGCTCCCCGCACCCTGGCAGTGGATCCTCTTGCTAAGGGACACCTATGACAAGGTGAACCCTATAGCTCCTCCCTGGCTGAGAATTCAGGAAAATAAACCTGAGGGAGGTGCCAGGCACAGGAATGGAATCTGAGATCCACAGGAAGATGGCTACATTCCTGGGGAGCCCAGCCCAAGACCACTGCCAGCCCCTTCTCCCACCCCGGGGCAGGGACCCAGGTCCAGGAAGTGTATGCCCAACACACTCTCGTAACGCAAACCCAAATTTAAAATAACTGAGCAGCCTTCGCTAAATGTTCACATCATTAAGAACAGAACTTTCTGGCGTGGCAGAACCATTTATATGAAACCCACCACCACTGCCCCATTGGAGGAACAAACTCAAAACCAACTTTTCCAAGGCAGGGCTATGGAGTTACGTAACAGGTCGATTTCAGCAACAGGCAATGCAAGAAGGAAAAACAAAACGCAAACTGCTTCATGAATAATCTTAAAAGCCAGCGAGTGTGGGGTTCTCGATTGGATGCAAAAATTCCGTTTCTGCTGGGGAAGCCTCGACCCTCCTCTCGCCAGCATCCCAGGGCCCGGTGAAATTTGAACCCGCCGCACAGTGGGCATGAATGGGGGCGGGGGTGCCGTGATGGCTGCGACCACAGGTAAGGGAGTGGGGCAGGGCGGTCGCATCAGCCCAGAGGGGGAACCGGAGCAGATCACCCCGGAGCTGGTTTGAGCAGGGCACTGACCCAGCTGGAGGAGAACTCGGGGACAAGTCGCCCCCGACCTGGCCAGAGACAGACCTAGGGCCGATCACCTCGGACAGGCCCGGAAGAGGACTTGGGACAGATCACTTAAGACGCGGCCTGAGCTAAGTCCTGAGATCACACGGACGCAACCAGAGCGGAACTTGAAGGAGAACTACCCGGGTCCGGCTGGAGAGCGGAAACTGGGGCAGGTTACTCCGGGCACGTCCTGAGCGGGAGATCCCCGGCCAGGTTACTCCGGACCCGGCCGGACTGTGGGACCCGAGCAGATCAGCCCGGGCCCGGCTGGAGGGGAAACCGGGGCAGGTCCACGACCGCCGAGGCCCGGCCCCGGCTTCCGGCGTCGCCATGTGCCGCTCACCTGCGCGTCGAGCTGTCCGGCCGCCGCGCCCGGGCCCGCGCAGACCGGGGCCCCAGCGCCGCCACCTCCGGGGCCGCCGGGGGGCGTCTGCGTCTGGCTGGGGAGAGTGAAGTCGGTAAACTCGAACTCGGAGCCCTGGGTGTCGGCGCCGAGCAGCTCGGCCTCCTCGGTGTCCAGGAAGGTGAGCGTCTGCGAGCTGGGCCCGTACGCCTCCACGCTCATGGTGCCGCCGCGTAGAGCTCTCAGGCCGGCTCCGCACCGCACTCGAGCCCGCCGCCGCGCTGAGGCCTAGGCCGCAGGCCTCGGGCTGCCGCCGCCGCGCCCGCGCCCGTGTAACGGATCAAAACGCCCGCCGCAGAGCGAGCAGGGTCGAGAGTCACGCGCGCCAAACCGCCGCCGCTGCCGCCGAGCCTCTCAGCTTCGCCGCTTCCTTCGGAGCCGCCCGCCCTCACAGCCCTCGGCAGGAACCGCCGCCACCGCTGCCGTCGCCGCCGTGCGCGTGCGCGAGCCCGACGCCGGCGCAGGTGCGCGTGCGCGAGCCCGACGCCGGCGCAGGCGCGCGCACTCCTTAAGGACGCCTCCAACCGCGCCCGGACTCCCGGAGCCTAGCGGGCCGACGGGACGCGCAGCGTGCACGCGTGGGAGGCGGGGCTTCCAACCGCCGTCTCGGCAGGCTCTCCAGTACGTGGTCCCGCCCCAGCCGCTGCTCTGTGGCGCTGGGGCAGCGGTTGGTTGCGAAGTTAGTCGTCCGTGTCGTTAGAGGCGGGGACAGTGTCTTGGGTTAACTGAGCGCCAACTGAATTCCTTACATAGGTGGAACACCCAGGTGGGGAGGCTTGGCGAGGACGGTGCGGTGCGTCCCCATCTCTCGAAGAAGCTCCCTGGGCCTGTTAACCCATCTTTAAAATGGGGGCGCCTGGCACAAAGTAGCTGCTCAGTGTGCATTGGTTGAATAAATGAAGGGGACAGTCCTTACCACAGAGCCTAGCACGCGGAAATGGTGATTGCTGCTGCTCTGGACAATAATATTATTCAGAGGCAGTATATAACAAAGGGATTGGGAGTACTTGCTCTGAGTTGAAATCCAGACCTGACCACCTGCTGGCTGTGTGGCTTTGTACAAGTGATTTCACCTCTCTGAGCCTAGGGTTTCCTCATCTGAGAAAGGGAAATAATAGCCATTAAGATGGGATGAGGAATAAATGAGCTACTATTTACTCCCTTAAGAAGTATTTATAAAGGAAAGTTCCATGTGGACAGGGGCTAACCATGTGATCATGGTCTTCCCCATGGGGAGAATAATGCCAACACACAGGAGGTGCTCAGTAAAAGTTCAGTTACTAGTTTATGAGCATTAGTCTCCTAACTCCTAGCCTCAGTTTCCTTTTTTGTGAAGTGTCTTGAGAACCTGCCACTTCCCAAGATTCTGGGACTAAATACTTGAAGTCAGCTCACAGGGCTCCTGGTTTGCATGGCTACACTACAAGTTCCTGATGCTGCATGGTTCCTGATTTTCCAATATTCCTGTCACGACATAAGAGTTTCCTTTTTCCTTCGTCACATCTTTTTGGCTTCCTGTGCACTAAAATGTGGGAATATAAAAAATGAATAATTAGGTCCCCCTCTCCAGGGAGACAGTTTAAGGGAGAATCCCAGCAAGCCAACAGATGCTTTCAATAAAATGCAAAGCCCTCTATGGAAAATATCCAATTGAATTGGTAGAAGCATTTAAGACCAATGTGGTAAAACTTACCAGTTTTATTTATTTATATTAATTAATTTTATTTATTTATTTTTGGCTGCATTGGGTCTTTGTTGCTGTGCACGGGCTTTCTCTTGTTGCGGCGAGTGGGGGCTACTCTTCATTGTGGTGCGCAGGCCTCTCATTGCAGTGGCTTCTCTTGTTGCGGAGCACAGGCTCTAGGCACGCGGGCTTCAGTAGTTGTGGCACTCTGGCTCAGTAGTCGTGGCTCTCAGGGTCTAGAGCTCAGGCTCAGTAGCTGTGGCACACGGGCTTAGTTGCTCCGTGGCATGTGAGATCTTCCCAGAGCAGGGCTCGAATCCATGTCCCCTGCATTGGTAGGCAGATTCTTAACCACTGTGCCACCAGGGAAGTCCCCCTTATCAGAGTTTTAAATGCATGCCTTGCCCTGCATTTGACCTAGCAATTCCACTTCTAAGGATCTCCTCTTATGTCCTACATACACTCACATTTGCAAAATGTTTTAGTGTATTTGATGATACACTAAAACATATCTATTTAACATAAAAGAAGTTGGTAATGGAGGAATTGAAAAAAAAGACATGACGTATAGAAAGCAAAAAGCAAATGGCAGAAATAAGTCTTTATGTGTAATTACACTAAATGTAAATGGATTAAACTCTCCACTTAAAAGACAGAGATTGTCAGAACTGATTTTTTTTTTTAAATCATGGTTCAACTATGCTGTCTACAAAAGACTCACTTTAGATTCAAAGACAAAATTGAAAGTAAATGGAGAGAAAAAGACACTCCATGCAAATAGTAACCAAAAGAGAGCTGGACTGGCTATACTAATCTCAGATGTTAAGACAAAAATTGTTACTTAAGACAAAGAACATTATATAATGATAAAAGTTTCAGTCTAGGGCTTCCCTGGTGGCACAGTGGTTGAGAGTCCGCCTGCCGATGCAGGGGACACGGGTTCGTGCCCCGATCCCGGAAGATCCCACATGCCGCGGAGCGGCTGGGCCCGCGAGCCATGGCCGCGGAGCCTGTGTGTCCGGAGCCTGTGCTCCGCAACGGGAGAGGCCACAGCAGTGAGAGGCCCGCGTACAGCAAAAAAAAAAAAAAAAAAAAAAAGTTTCAGTCTATCAGGAAGAAATAACAATTATACACATGAAAGCACCTAACAGTAGAGACCCAAAATACATGAAGCAAAATGTGATAAATTGAAAGGAGAAATAAACAATTCAACAGTAACTATGGTTTACTCTTGAGGAAAGGAGTCTAAGGCCTAGGGAGATGAAAATGTAGAGTGGATTTGTCACTTAAGACCTATTAACCCATCCTGGGAGGTCCCAAGGATACAACTTTCACCATGATTGTGAGAAATAAATTTGTGAGGGGAACCCCAGCATCCTGGAGGAGCTCTATGATCTCTCTTCTCTGTAGCTCAGAACTTATAGCAGTAACTGCTGCCACTGAATTGGGAAACCTAAATACAATGAGAGTAATTGAATCCTGGGTTGGCAGAAGCCAAGTGGTGGCACTCAAACACCAAAGGCAAGGTGAGTGTCATTACCATAATGGACATCAGAGTCAAAGCAGCAATCAGGAAAAAAAAAAAAAGCAATCAGAATAGTCTGACTCACAGAGACCTATGGCATTGGCTAGCTGA
Source organism: Mesoplodon mirus (assembly GCF_964341445.2). Classification (NCBI taxonomy): domain Eukaryota; kingdom Metazoa; phylum Chordata; class Mammalia; order Artiodactyla; family Ziphiidae; genus Mesoplodon; species Mesoplodon mirus. The sequence continues at coordinate 43,863,996 of NC_138980.1, forward strand.
TCATGGTGTTCCTAGAAGTGAAATAGATGGGAAGCCTACTAAGTTCTTATTTGATCTGTTTAAGCAGAGAAGTTCTAGGTCAAGTAAACAAAAGTCTAACTTGAATCATAAAAATAGAGAGTCGTGGCCCCTCAGTCAATCCTCAGACTTGATCCAGTTCACAAACCTAGAACATCTTTAATGAAGATGAGGCTGAGTGCCCTTGAGGAAGGACCCTGGTACACTACCAAAAATTTGTATGTTAACATTTCTCCCAGTCTTCTCCAATGAAACCTATGGCCCTTTACCAGGGTGACTGTGCACTGGGGAAAAGGAAATAATTAGGCCTTTCAGGAATTACTGGACACTGGCTCTGAACCAACACTAATTCTGGAGACCAAAAATATCACTGTGGTCCATCAATCAGAATAGGGGCTTATGGGGGCTTCCCTGGTGGTCAAGTGGTTAAGAATCCACCTTCCAATGCAGGGGACACGGGTTCCATCCCTGGTCAGGGAACTAAGATCCCACATGCCGCAGGGCAACTAAGCCCATGCACCACAACTATTGAGCACGCATGCAAGCCACAACTAGAGAGAAGCCCAGCATGCCTCAACAAAAGATCCTGCATGCCACAACTTAGACCCAACGCAGCCAAAAAATAAATAAATAACTAAATATATAAAAAAAAAATAAAACTTAAAAAAAAAAAGAATAGGGGCTTATGGAAGTCAAGTTATCAATGGAGTTTTAGCTGGTCCATTTTACAATGGGTCCAGTGGATCCCTGAACCCATCCTGTGGTATTTCCCCAGTTCTGGAATACATAATTGGAATAGATACACTTAACAGCTCGCAGAATCCTCACATTGGTTCCCTGACCTATGGAGTGAGGGATATTATGGTGGGAAAGGTCAAGTGAAAGCCACTAGAACTGTCTCTAGCTAAGAAAGTGGTAAACCAAAAATAATACTGCATTCCTGGAGGGATGGCAGAGATTAGTGCCAACATCAAGGACTTGAAAGATGCGATTGAATGCACATCCCCATTCAACTCTGCTATTTGGCCTGTACTGAGGACAGATGGAGCTTGGAGAATGACAGTGGGTTATCACAAGCTTAAGCAGGTGGTTGACTCCAGTTGCTGCTGCCCTATCAGATGTGGTTTCATTCCTTGCGCAAATAAACACATTCTCGGTACCTGGTATGCAGCTATATAGGTGGCAAATGCCTTTTTCTCCATCCTTGTCCAAGACCAGAAGTAGTTTGTTTTCAGCTGAAAAGGCCAGCAATACACCTTCACTGGCCTACCACAGGGGTACATCAACTCTCCAGCCCTATGTCATAATTTAGTTCACAGGAATCTTGATCACCTTTCCCTTTCACAAGATGTCACACTGGTCCATTATAATGATGACATTATGCTGATTGGACCTAGTGAACAAGAAGTAGCAACCATTCTGCACTTACTGGTAAGACATTTGCATGTCAGAGGGTAGGAAATAAATCCAACAAAAATTCAGGGGCCTTCTAGCTCAGTGTAATTTTTAGGGGTCCAGAGGTGTGGGGAGTGTTGAGGTATCCCTTCTGAGGTGGCTAAGTTGTTGCATCTGGCCCCATCTGTCACCAAGAAAGGGACACAAAGCCTAGTGGGCCTCTTTGGATTGTGGAGGCAACACATTCCTCATTTGGGTGTGTTACTCTGGCCCAGTTACCAAGTGACCTGAAAAACTCCTGGTTTTGAGTGAGACCCAGAACAAGAGAAGGCTCTGCAACAGGTCCAGGCTTCTGTGCAAACTGTTCTGCCACTTGGACTGTAAGATCCAGCAGATCCAATGGTGTCAGTGGCAGATAGCGATGCTCTTTGTAGCCTTTGGCAGCCCATGTAGGTGAAATGCAGTACAAGCCCTTAGGATTTTGGAGCAAAGCCCTGCCATCCTCTGCAGGTAAATACTTCCCTTTTGGGAAACAGCTTTATGCCTGCTACTGGGCCTTAGTAGAAACTGAACCCTTCACCATGAGCCAGCAAGTTACTATGGGATCTGAGCTGCCATCATGAACTGAGCACTGTCTGATCCACCAACCCATAAAACAGGATGTGCACAGCAGCCCATCATCAAATGGAAGGGGTATGTATATAAGATTAGGCCTGGGCTTCCCTGGTGGCGCAGTGGTTAAGAATCCGGCTGACAATGCAGGGGACATGGGTTCAAGCCCTGGTCCAGGAAGATTCCACATGCCGTGGAGCAACTAAGCCCATGTGCCACAACTACTGAGCCTGCAAGCCACAAGTACTGAAGCCCGTGCACCTAGAGCCCGTGCTCCTCAACAAGAGAAGCCACCACAATGAGAAACCCGTGCACCACAACGAAGAGTAGCCCCCACTCACCACAACTAGAGAAAGCCCGTGCGCAGCAACAAAGACCCAGTGCAGCCAAAAATTAATCAATTAATTTAAAATATATATGACCCTGAAGGCAGAAGTAAGTTACCTGAAAAACTGGGCCAAATGCCCATGGTCCCCACTTCGGTTACACTGCCTTCTCTCTCCCAGCCTGCACCTATGGCCTTATGCAGAGTTTCCTATGATCAGTTGACAGAGGAAGAGAAATCTTGGGCCTGGATTACAGATGGGGCTGCGCAATATGCAGGCACCACCAAAAGTGGACAGCTGTAAAACTACAGCCCCTCTATGACAGCCCTGAAGGACAGCCATGAAGGGAACTCCTCCCAGTGGGCAGAATTTCAGCCAGTGGACTTAGCTGTTCATTTTGCTTGGAGGAAGAAATGGCCAAATGTATGATTATACACCGATTCATAGGCTGCAGCCAATGGTTTGTTTGGATGGTCAGGGACTTGGAAAGAACAAGATTGGAAAACCGGGAACAAGAAAATCTGGGGAAGACTATGTAGATAGACGTCCTTGAATGGTGGGGGGAAGAATGTGAAGATATTTGTGTCCCATGTGAATGCTCACCAAAGGGTGAACTCAACAGAGGAGTATTTTAATAATTTTAATAATCGAATGGACAGGATGACCCATTCTGTGAACACCAGTCAGCTTCTTTCCCCAGCCACTCCTGTCACCACCCAATGGACCATGCATGAACAAGTGGCCATGGTGGCAGGAATGGAAGTTATACATGGGCTCAGCCACCTGGACTTCCATTCACTAAGGCCAGTCCAGCTATGGCCACTGCCGAGTGCCCAATCTGCCGAAAACAGAGACCCACACTGAGCCCCCAGTATGGCACCATTCCCTGGCCAGCTACCCAACGGCAGGTTGATCACTTTGAACCACTTCCATCATGGAAGAAGCAGCATTTTGTTTACTGGAATAGACACTTACTCTGGATGTGGAATTGCCTTCTCTGCATGTAATGCTTCTACCAAAACTACCATCTGTGGACTTAACAGAATACCTTGTCTGCCATGATGGTGCTCCACATAGCATTCTTTTGATCAAGAAACTCACTGCACAGCAAATGAAGTGTGGCGATGAATTCACTGGTCTTAACCATGTTCCCCATCATCCTGAAGCACCTAGTTTGATAGAGCAATAGAATGGCCATTTGAAGACTCAGTTACACTGCCAGCAAGGTGGCAGTACCTTGCGGGGCTGAGGCAACCTTTCCAGGAGGCTGCATGTGGTCTGAAGCTGATAGCCAGGATTCACGGATCCAGGAATCAAGGTGTGGATGTGGGAGTGGCACCTTTCACTATTACCACTAGTGACCCCTTAGCAAAACTTTTGCTTCCTGTCCCCATGACGTTATGCTCTACTGGCTTAGAGGTCTTCATTTCAAGGGGAGGAATGATTAGACCAGGAGAAACAACAATGATTTCATTGAACTGGAAGTTAAGACAGCCACCTGGCCTCTTTGGGTTCCTCATGCCTCTGAATCAACAGGCAAGGAAGAGGGTTACTGTGCTGGCTGAGGTGATGGATCATGACGTCCAAGGGGGAAATTAGCCTTCTACTCCACAATGGAGGTAAGGAAAAGCATGTCTGGATCACAGGAGATCCCTGAAGTCATATCTTAGTATTACCATGGTCCTGTGATTAAGGTCAATGGAAAAATACAACAACTCAGTTCAGTTCGGACTGCTAATGGCCCAGACCCTTCAGGAATGAAGTTTGGGGTCACCCTATGATGTAGAAGACGATGACCACTCAGGTGCTTGCTGAGGGCAAAGGGAATATGGAACAGGTAGTAGAAGAAGGTAGTCAATACCAGCTATGACCATGTGACCAGTTACACATGTGAGGACTGAAATTGTCATGAGTATTTCTCCTTTTTTTGTTATGTATGTGTGTGTAATATCTATATATTCTTCCTTCTCTTATCCTCTTATCATGGAACATGAGACATATTGACTTTATAGTACAGTATTTAAGTATTGTTAGCTTTACATTGTAGTATTTAACTTAAAGGTTATCAAGAACAAAAGTAAACATCACCCAAGGACTTTGCATTCTCCTCTAGAGAAAAGGTTAGTGCATTTTCATTGTATACAGGAAAGTTATATTGTGTTAGGCAAAATTATGACCTGGTTATAATTTTGCCTAACACAATAAGTAACTGCATGACACTCTATTTGAAAATTAAGTATGGTTTAAGGAGATGTGTATGATTGCCAAGTTGACAAGGGGTGGACTTATGATGGTTAATTTTGGGTGTCAACTTCACTAGGCCATGGTATCCAGATATTTGGTTAAACATTATTCTAGATCTCTAGGTATTTTTTAGATGAGATTAACATTGAAATGAGCCAGGCCAAGAAGGACAAATACTGTATGATTCCATTCCTATGAGGTACTGAGAATAGGCAATTCATAAAGATAGGAAATAGAATGGTGTTTGACAGGATATGGGGGAGGGGGAATTGCAACAGGTATGGGGTTTCTTTGGGGGGTGATGGAAATGTTCTGGAATGAGATAATGGTGATAACATTGTGAATATACTAAAAAATCAATGAATTGTCTCCTTTTTTTTTCTTTGGCAGCGCCGCTCGGCTTGTGGGATCTTAGTTCCCTGACCAGGGATTGAACCTGCACCCTTGGCAGTGAAACCATGGAGTCCTAACCACTGGACCGTGAGGGAATTCCCTGAATTGTCTACTTTAAAATTATGAATTTTATGTTATGGGATTTTATCTCAATTTAAAAGTCGCTCCCTCATCAACATTTTGGAAGTTTAAAATATGTCCTCAAATCCTTTGACACTTTTTTCGATTGCCCTCCCCTTGAGTGTAACTGGACTTAGTGACTTGCAGGTAATGAATAGAAGGCAAACAGAAGGTGACAGAAGAAACTGCATGATATTGGAGGAACTGAGGTTTCTGCCTTGCCCTCTCCTGGTCACTCACTCAAGGGGACACAAGCTACCACATCATGAGGACACTCAAGCATTGCTGTGGAGAAGCCTCCAGGGAGAAGAAATAAGACCTCTCACCATCAGCCAGCACCTGCTGCCACCCATCTGTGGCAATGAATCCTACAGCCCCAGGAGAGTTTCCTCTGGCTCCAGTTCTAGCCAATATCTTGACCACAAGTTCCTAAGAGACTCTGAGCCAGATCCACCAGGGCAAGCCACTCCCAAATTCCTGACCTACGGAAACTATGAGATAACAAAGTTTATCTTTTTAAACTACTAACTTTGGGTATAACTTGTTACACAGCAATGGATAACTGATACAGATATTTAATTGCAGGTTAGTTGGTAAAAGCAAAGGATTCCAAACAACTTAGGTGTCCATCACTAGTAACAAATGACCTGTCCCAACCTCAGATTGGGTTGTCACACCCCTAAGGGCAGGACAGCCTCAGCTGTCATGGGCTGGGTGATATCCTGGCTGAGATGCCTCAGCAGGGAAGCCAGCCCTAGAACGTGGTCTGGAGCAGCTGAGCCCCAAGCCCTTCCATTGCACTTTAGTTCTCCAGCAAACCTGGAGACATGGTAGCCAGAATTCCAGACTCATGCCTTATCCCTCCTTTCCCTGTCACCCCAAGACTTTCCTTTCCCTTCCTCTGATGGAGCCCTTTTCACAGCCAGCATTTGTAACTGGACAGGACCCTGTGGGGCCATCCCAGGACAGACCCCACCTCCCATGTCTTCCGCCTGCCTCTTGTCTGCAGAAAAATCTTTAGCCTCCTAGGCCTTTCCCAAGTTCCAAAGAATAAATTTAATCAGAGAAGTGGGAAAATTCAGCTAGAAAGGAAAACAGTCAAGCAAGACAAAATAATTTCAGTTTAGTCATTAAACAAAGTCAAGGACTTTTAGTTCCTTCTCAAGGGCTATAGATAATATTCTGAGCCATGTCCTTTGAGTTATTTTGCAGATACTGAAACTCTTACCAGGTAGAAGTTAACTGCATGCTGCCCACAAGCACATAAACCCCCAGATCAGCTGGAACCAGAAGATTGATGATATCAACTCCCAATCACCTCACCACCAGCCAATCAGAAGAAAGTCCATGAGCTGATCACACATCCCACAACCCTCCTCCCTCACTGTCTTTAAAAACCTTTCCCTGAAAACCATCAGGGAGAGCCTTTTGAGGGAGAGCCTTTTGAGGGAGAGCCTCTAGCTGCCTGTACTCCTTGCTTGGTGCCCTGCAATAAACGCTGCACTTTCCTTCACCACAACCTGGTGTCAGTAGATTGGCTTTACTATGAGTGGGCAAGTGGACCCAAGTTTGGTTTGGTAACACATTGATCATAATTTTGATTAAATTATTGTCAGTGTGATTCTTTGTTGAATGTTCATTATTTTTTTGGAGAGGATGCTGCAGGTGTCCCACCCAGATCTCCTTTACTGGCTGACGCACCCCTACCCCAGCTGCTGTAAATATTGTCTGCTAACAGCTCACAGCCACCCATTGTGAATTGCCCTCACCCGAACTGCCTCACCAGGGAGGTTATGCCCCCAAAACACACATCCCCTAGGGAAGCCCACACCAAGGACCAACTGGCATGGGGAACCAGAGGCCAGACCCCTTGCATCAAAGTAGGACCAACTTGGGCTTGTCACGCTCCAGGGTCCCCCCTAGATCAGTGGAGGCTTGACACCTGTTGAGCCCACTTCCTTGCCTGCTCCTTCCCTAAATTGTCCTGCATCCTTCACTCCCTCACAAGTTTCCCCCAAACTCACACAACCTTGAATCTCCATCTCAGGCTCAGCTTCTAGAGAACCCAACCCAAGGTGAGGCAGAAATCAGTTCTTTGAAGGCAGGAACTGTGTCAGTTTCATTCACTGCTGTATGCCCAGGGCAGAACACAAGGCTTAGCACACAGTAGGTGCTCAGTAAATGTTTCAGTGGCCAAGTCACGAGCCCATATTACTGCTTGGGGAGAACATAGAGGAGTCCTATTACCCATATTTATAGGTTGAAGGGATGACTAAAAGGATCGTCACACTTTTTCAAAATCTTCCATTCTCAGTCATCTCTGGCATGTTTCTCCTGCAAACTCAAGATCCATCAACATCTTCATGTGCTTTGAGCATACAGAGGCCAAGGACCCCTCAAAAAAGAAGGCACATTGATCTACTTGTTTCTTTTGTTGCTTGTGCTTTGGGTGTCATTTTCAAGAAACCATTGCTAATCCAAGGTCATGGAGATTAACCCTTATGTTTTCTTCTAAGAATAGTATGATTTTAGCTCTTACATTTAGGTCTTTGATCCATTTTGAGTTAATTTTGTGTATGGTGTGAGGTAGGGGTCCAACTTCATTTTTTTGTATGTGGATATCCAGTTGTGCTAGTACCTTTTGCCAAAGAGATTATTCCTTCCCCATTGAATGGTCTTGGCACCTGTTATAAACTGAATGTTTGTGTCCCCCCCTAAATTCGTATACCGAAGCCCTAACCTCCAATGTGATGGTATTAGGAAGCAGGGTCTTTGGGAGGTAATTAGGGCTTGATGAGGTCATGAGGGTAGGGCCTTAATAATGGGGATTAGTACCCTTATAAGAAGAGATGCCAGATCTCTCCCTCCCTTCCTCCCTCCCTCTCCCTCCCTCTCTCTCTCTCTCTCTCTCTGCCAGGTGAGGACACAGCAAGCAGGTGGCCCTCTACAAGCCAGGAAGAGAGCTCTCACCAGGAACTGAATTGGCTAGAATCTTGATGTTGGACTTATAGCCTCCAGAACTGTGAGAAATAAATGACTGTTTAAGCCATCCAGTTGGTGGTATTTTGTTATAGCAGCCCAAACAGGCTAAGAAAGCATCCTTATTAAAAATCAATTGATCATGAATGTAAGGCTTTATTTCTGGATTCCCAATTCTATTTTATTGATGTATTTGTTTATCCTTATGCTAGTACCATGCTGTCACGATTACTATGGCTTTGGAGTAATTTTCAAAATCAGGAAGTGTGGCTTTCAAATTTTGCTCTTCTTTCTCAAGTTTGTTGTTTGGGGGGAGAAATGTCTATTCAGGTCCTTTGCCCTTTGTAAATTGTTATTTATATTTTTACTATTGATGTATAAGTGTTCTTTTTGGATCCTGGATACAAGTCCTTTGTCAGGTATATGATTTGCACGTGTTTTCTCCTATTCTGTGGGTTGTCTTTTTCATTTTCTTCATGGTATCATTTGTGGCACAAAAGTTTTAAATTATGATGAAATCTAAATTATCTATTTTTCCTTTTGTTGCTTTTGTGCTTTTTCCATCATAGCTAAGTAACTGTTGCTTATTCTAAGGTCACAGATATTTATTCCTATATATGATAGACGTCCAACTTTATTCTTTCACATATACATATATATATATGTATACATATGCATGTATACATATATATACATATACATCACAATACATATACGTTGTAGATATACAATTGTTCCAACACCACTTGTTGAAAAGACTGTTCATTTCCCATTGAATTGTCTTGGCACCCTTGTCAAACGCCTTTTTAGTATAAGTGTGTGCTATGGGACAAACTTAGGCTAAAAAATTTTTCTATGTTTATCTGAAATTCAAATTTACCTGGGTATCCTGCATTTGTATTTGCTGAATCTGGCAACTCTATACTGGCATCTAGTGGGTAGAGGCCAGGGATGCTGCTAAACATCCTACAACGCTCAGGACAGCCCTCCACAAAAAATGAAATCTTATCCAAAATGTCTATGGTGCTGAGATTAAGAAACCCTGGTGTGAAACAAATACAAGTATAGCATCGCTTGACAACCAGCACACCAGCAACTCTGAGAGTAGGTGGGATCTGCCCATTTTTCAGGAGTGGAAACTGAGGCTCAGAGCAGGTGAAGCAAGCATGGGAGGTTGTGGGCAGTGGGGATTCACCTGGATTCTCTTTAAAAATCGTCCAGGAGGGCTTCCCTGGTGGCGCAGTGGTTGAGAGTCCGCCTGCCGATGCAGGGGACGCGGGTTCGTGCCCCGATCCCGGAGGATCCCACATGCCGCGGAGCGGCTGGGCCCGCGAGCCATGGCCGCGGAGCCTGTGTGTCCGGAGCCTGTGCTCCGCAGCGGGAGAGGCCACAGCAGTGAGAGGCCCGCGTACAGCAAAAAAAAAAAAAAAAATCGTCCAGGAGGGGCTTCCCTGGTGGCGCAGTGGTTGGGAGTCCACCTGCCGATGCAGGGGACACGGGTTCGTGCCCCGGTCTGGGAAGATCCCACATGCCGCGGAGCGGCTGGGCCCATGAGCCATGGCCGCTGAGCCTGCGCGTCCAGAGCCTGTGCTCCTCAATGGGAGAGGCCACAGCAGTGAGAGGCCCGCGTACCACCAAAAAAAAAAAAAAAAATCGTCCAGGAGAATCTGTCCCAGAAGAGACAAAGAGGTTCTTCAAAGGGGCCTAGGCTACCCCCTATGGATGCAGGCACCACAGATCAATCTCCAAGGATCCCCCCCACCCCACCACCCCTGCCAGACACTTAGCCTGAGAAGATCCTGGGCACGCCCGGGCATTTGCATCTTAACGCTACCCCAGGAACTCCACTCAATATTCTGTAATAACCTATATGGGAAAAGAATCTGAAAAATAATGGATATATGTATATGTATAAATGGATCACTTTGCTGTATACTTGAAACTAACAAAACATTGTAAATCAACTATACTGTAATATAAAATAAAATTTCAAAAAAAATACATACTAACCCAGAGCGCTTCTTTAGGATGTCATATGGAGAGGATGAAAAATAAAATAATGCTTGGTCTAGCCACATTCTCATCACTGGAGGGTCCATGGCCACTTTTCGTTTACTTGGTTAGTAGTCATTTTTAAAAACCTACAAATGGGGAATTCCCTGGTGGTCCAGTGGTTAGGACTCTGTGCTTTCACTGCCTGGGCCAGGTTCAATTCCTGGTCGGGGAACTGAGATCCCACAAGCCGCACAGTGTAACCAAAAAAAAAGTTTTTTTTTAAATTACAAATAAAATAAAATAAAAACCTACCAGTCATTAATATTTGCCCCCTCTAGCAGGTTGAATGGTGCCCGCCCAAAAGATATGTCCAAGTCTTAACCTCTAGAACCTATGAATGTGATCTCATTTGGAAAAAAGGGTCCTTGCAGATGTAATTAAATGAAAGATCTCAAGATGACATCACCATGGATTTAGGGTGAGCCCCAAATCCAAGGACAAGTGTCCTTATGAGAGACAGAAAAGGAGAAACATAGAGGAGAAGGCCATGTGATGACAGAGGCAGAAGTCGGAGTGCTGCAGCGACAGGCTAAGAAATGCCTGGAGCCCTCAGAAGCTGGAAGAGGCAAAGAAAGATCCTCCTTTAGAGCCTCCAGAGGGAGCACGGCCCTGCCAACACCTTGATCCTGGACCTCTGGCCTCCAGAACCGTGAGAGAATAAATTCCTGTTGTTTTAAGCCACCCAGTCTGTGGTAGCTTGTTACAGCAGCCCCAGGACACTAACACCCCCACCAGATGACTCTCATCTCAAAGACCCCCATCCAACCCTTGTACTATATTTTTCATACCTCTATTAATTATTAAAAATACATATACATCTTTATTTGGATTGCTTTTAACTGTATAAAAGGGCATCAAGCTGCCTGTGATCTTGGGGTCACTTACTCTTTTTCGCATGGTGATTCTATTTCTGAGCTGTGGCCATATTGTTACTCATCCCTCTGGGCATACTTTTTGATCGCTGTATAATATTCCACCATCTCCATTCAGCATTTAGGCAGATTCCAGGCGTGGACACCTCCAACACGTCTAGCAATTTCTCTCGAGCACGTTGCAAGGCATGTGAATATTCCACTTGAGGAGGAGAAACAGCATGGCCACCACACACACCTGCCCCCCAGCTTTCTATGAGTTCCCCAGAAGCCCCATTCCCACCGTGCTGGGTATCATCTTGCTGGGTAATTTTTGCCGATCAGCTGGATGCAAAGTGGTATCTCATTGAGGTACTCAGGTTATTCTAATTTTATAATGCAATTCACACAACATAAAATTCGCCATTTTGGCTATTCTAAAGTGACATTTAGTACACTCACAATGCTGTGTGAACATCAGCTCTAGTTCCAGAACATTTTCATCACCTCATAAAGGAAACCCTGTACCTTTAATACAACTTTTGAGCAAAACTAAGCAGCTGTTTAACTGGTATTTAATTCTTGTTTGTTTTTCCTATTCGGGGGAAAAAACACAATGTTTGTATGTATGGGGTGGAGGATCCCTCACTGTAAAAGTAACACATTCTTGATGCTGGAAAAGAAAAAATCAGACAAAACAGAAAAGTAGAAAGAATATAAAACCACCTGGAATCTCACAACTCAGAACACAGTGTGCACAATGATCCCCACCCCCAGGTGGCTAATGTGAAGAAGATTGACACCAGCAAGTGTTGACAAGGATGGGGAGGAACTGAAACTCCTGTCCAGGCCGCTGGAAATGCAAACTGCTGCAGCCACTTGGAAAGGCAGTTTGGCGGTTTCTTCAAAAGTTAACATAAGTCAGCCTTTCCCCTCCTCAGTATTTAGCCTAGAGAAATGAAAGCAGGTGTTCACAGAAGACCTGGTACATGAATGCTCCCAGCAGCTTTATTTATTAGTAATCATCCCAAACTGGAAATAACCCAAATGTCCACCATCAAGGGAATGGATGAACACACAGTGGAATACTTCTCAGTAATAAAAAGGTGTGAACTGTTGACACTCCAGCAACAGGGATGCACCTCCAACCCATTATGCTGAGTGAAAGAATCCAGACGCAAAAGGCTACATACTGCACGATTCCTTTTATATGCCATTCTAGAAAGTGCAAACTAATGTAAACTGACAGAAAACAGGTCAGAGGTTCCAAGGGGAGGGGTGGGAGGAAACATTTAGGGTGATGGTTATGTTCACTATCTTGATGTGGTGGCAGTTTCACAGGTGTAGACATATATCAAATGCATCAAATAGTACACATTAAAAATGTGCAGGCAGGGAGATCAGCTCGGTGCTTTGTGACCACCTAGAGGGGTGGGATAGGGAGGGTGGGACGGAGGGAGACGCAAGACGGAAGAGATATGGGAACATATGTATATGTGTAACTGATTCACTTTGTTATAAGCAGAAACTAACATATCATTGTAAAGTAATTATACTCCAATAAAGATGTAAAAAAAAAAGAAAGAAAAAACATGTGCAGGTTTTGGTATGTCAATTATAACTGAATACTGCTGTTTTAAAAAGCAATGACAATGACAGTATTATATGAAAAATGTGTGTGGTGTGTTGTAAGAAAAAAAAACATAAGAAAAGAACTCAGAGTTGGGATTCACAGATACTTGTATGGGTATGTTCATAGCAGCCCTATTTACAATACCCAAAAGGCAGAAATAACCCAAATGTCCATTAGTGGTTGAGTGGATAAACAAAATGTGGTCCATCCAAACAAGGGAATATTATTCAGCCATAAAAAGGAATGAAGCACTGATTCATGCTACAACACGGATAAAACTTTTTTTTTTTTTTGGCTGCACTGCACAACATGTGGGATCTTAGTTCCCTGACCAGGGATCAAACACACGGCCCCTGTAGTGGAAGCATGGAGTCTTAACCAATGGACTGACAGAGAAATCCCAACACGGATAAACCTTGAAAACATTATGCTGAGTAAAAAAGCCAGACCCTAAATGCCACATGTTGCGTGATTCTATTTCTATGAAAAGTCCAGAACAAGCAAATCCACAGAGACAGAAAGCAGATATTAGAGATTAACTAGGGGGTAGGGGAGGGGGAGATGGGAGTTATTGCTTAATTGGCACTTGGATTCTATTTTGGGAGATGAAAAATTTTGGAAGTAAATAATTGTGATGGTTGCACAACATTTCCTGAATGTACTTAATGCCACTCAATTGTACAGTAAAATGGCGAATTTCATGTTAGGCATATTTTTCCACAAAAGAAGTCTAAAACGATAAAATTCAATTAAAAAGAAAAATACAACACATGGTTGTGTTGATGGGTTTGGGTTAACTAAAGCAGGTCTGGATTTATATCCCTGCCCTGCTATCGGCTTGCTGTGTAACCTCTCTCACATGTCTTGACCTCTCTGTGCCTCATCTGTAAAATGAGATTCTAGTGACCCCAACACCCCACAGTGTGTTGAAGGGCTTAGGGCAGTATCTGGACGGCAGCCATCAAGCACCAGTTCTCAGTGTTCTTTACTTTGTCTACATTTTCACAATTCATCATTGAAAATTAAAAAATATATATATTTCAAACCACACCAAAGTTCCCTCGGGCCTCCACCACAGCCCAGGCTGGGTCCCAAGTAGATCTCAGCCAATCCCAGGCCTGTCCCACTCAGTGACTTAACCCAGCATGGGTCGCACTCCGGAATTCACCCGCCAGTCCTGAATTCACAGCTCTGCCCCACGTCCTGGTCCAGCCCCTCCTCAAGTTCCATGTCAGCCTCCAAGTCCAGGGAAATGGCATTCTTCTCTTGTACCAAGAGAGGTCCCTCGAGGGTAAGCAGCGGCCATGGTTGCTGCAGGGAAATTCCATGACTTTGGAAAAAAAGGACATTTAGGATCTTAGCTTTCCCCCAGACCAGCTTCTTTGAAACCCCATCTGTTGGGCTCCTGGCTCCCACAGAAGTGGCCCTCGCCAGCCACGCCTTGCTGAGATGTGGGCAGCCCAGGCTGACCGTGGACCCCATTTGGGGCTCTTCCCAGGAACAGTGGGCACTTGTGGATTTCTGTGGGCCCCCCTCGCGGCCCCATTCTTGCTTCAAAGGAGTCTCTTGTGGGACATGGATATGTGGCCAAAGCCCCGGCGATGCTGGTGGGGAAAGAAAAATAGGCATGTGTGTATATTTTATAGCCTTCCTCTGCTCTCTGAACAGCCTCTTTGAAGGTGACGATGGGTCACAGCAGGCCTTGGGTGGGGGGGACAGTGAGTGGCCACCTTGATTCTAATTCAACCACAGGCTGCTTTTGGGGGGGATATGCTGGGGTGTCGGGAGAGGTGGGTTTTGGCCTGGCCTCAAAGCACCGGTTGCCAAAGAGACTCAAGGCTGCCATTGTGGGTGGCAAGGCTCCAGGAAAGAAGTCAGCCCCCAGGGACCCTCTTCTATTCCCATACGAGGCTGTACGCTGGGATATATTTGGGGTGGAATTCACCATGGATGTTTTAGAAGGTGTTGGGCTGGGAAACTAAATAACACTTCCCAGTGGGCCCGACCCAGGTCATTCTCCCCAATTCACAGACAGCTGTGTGGCCTCTCAGAGCAGGGAGATGGATGATAAGCAGAAGTCATCAGAAATCAGTAACTGGTGTAGTGTGTGAGAAGGGGACAAAAGGATGGGGAGGAAAACGGACCACGCCACACCCACTAGGAGGGCCACAATCCAAAACGGAAAATAACATGTGTTGTTCAAGGCTGTGGAGGAATCGCAACACTTACGCGCTGCAACTTGTAAAAACGTGTTATGGTGCAGTCGCTGCGGAAAAGTTTGGCAGTTCCTCAAAAAGTTAAACATTGAAATGCCGTGTGATCCAGAAATTTCACTTCTGGGTATATGTGCAAAAGCGTTGAAAGCAGGGTCTCAAAGAGGTGTTTGTAAACACATGTTCACAGCAGCACTAGTCACAATCGCCAAGAGGTGGAAACAATCCAAGTGTCTGATGAATGGATAAACAGAAGGTGGTGCCTCCATACGGTGGAATATTACTCGGCCATAAAAAGGAATGAAGTTCTGATACATGCTACAATGTGATGAACCTCAAAAACGTTATACCAAGTGAAAGAAGCCAACACGAAAGGCCACACAGTATATGATTCCATTTGTACGAAATGTCCAAACAGGCAAATCCATAGACAGAAAGCAGATTAATGGTTGCCAGGGGCTGGGGGAGGGGGACGGGGAGTGACTGCTTAGTGGGTACAGGGCTTCCTTTTGAGGTGATGAGAATGTTCTGGAACAAGAAAGAGGTGATGGTTGCACACATAGTTAATGTACTAAGTGGCAGTTTAAAGGGGTAATTTTTTGTCATATATTTTACCACCAGAAAAAGAGAGAAAGAAAGAAAGGAAGGAAGGAAGGAAGGAAGAAAGAAAGAAAGAAAGAAAGAAAGAAAGAAAGAAAGAAAGAAAGAAGGAAAGGAAGGAAGGAAGGAAGGAGGGGGAAAGGGAAAGGGAAAGGAAAGGGAAGGAAAAAAGAAGAGAAGAGAGAAGTAAATAGTTCCCTGAGGGGTCGATGGACACCTGGGTGCAGGGCCACATGCAGGGTCAGATGTGTGACTGCAAATCACTGGCCAGATGTGCCCAGAAGATGGGCACAGTATAAAACCCACCAGACCAACTGAAACCGAATCATCACAGATGAGTTAGAGGACACTGCATGAGGTTCCTGCAGCTGCTGTAACAAAATATCACAAACTAGGGGGTTTAAAACAACAGAATTTATTCTCTTGCAGATCTGGAGGCCAGAAGTCCTAAATCAAAGTGTCGGCATAGTCACACTCCGTTTGAGGGCTCTAGGGGAGGATCCTTCCTTGTCAATTCCAGCTGCTGGGGGCTCCAGGCGTCCTTGGCTTGTGGCCGTATCACTCTAGTCTCTGTCTTTACATCACCTCCTCCTCTTCTTCTGTCTCTTATAAGGACACTTGTCATTGGATTTAAGGGCCACCCAGATAATCCAGGATGATCTCATCTTGAGACCTTCAACTTAATGACACCTCCAAAGACCCTTATTCCAAATAAGTTCACGTTCACAGGTTCCGAGAAGACATATCTTTGGGGGACCAGCATTCTACCCACTAAACTATCGCTCCGAGGACTGAACCACTTCCTCAGGGCCCCTCTGGCAGCTTCTCACTCAGACCTGGGCAATGTTGAAGTCCCCAGGAAGTGAATTCAAGGCCCAGTGACATTCACAAAGCCAGCATGGCCCGCTAGGCCTGCACACCGAGACTTGAGGCCCAGGAGATCAGAGGGGTTTGTGGACACCAGCAGCCCAGCAGCCCCAAGTGAAGGGGTGCAGACTGCCTGGCATTGGCTACCCAGTGCGTGTTCGTTGAGCACCTCTGCGTGCTGGGTGCCCTCACCCCAGGCTGGGCAGAGTCTGTGTATGGAATGCTCAGATGGGCCTGGGGCAGCAGCACTGTGGGTGGTTTAAGGCTGGGGGTTCTGGGTTTGAGACCTGACCCAGCCTCTTCCTGATTTAGGAGGCTGTCTGCACTCTCTCCTCACCCATTAAATGGGGCAAAATCAAATCCTTCATGTATAAGTCAAGATTCCCCAGAGAAACAGAACCAGTCGGTTACATATAGATGTATAGAAAGAGATTTGTCATGAGGCTTATGTGATTATGGAAACTAAGAAGTCCCACAATCTTCCATGGGCAAGCTGGAGCCCAGGAAAGCCAGTGGTGTAGTTCAGTCCAAACTCAGAGAACAGGGGAGCTGATGGTGGAAATTCCAGCTGAGTCCCAAAGCTTGAAAACCAAGGTGTTGATGTCTGGGGGCAGGAGAAGATGGAGAGCCCAGCTTAACAGAGAAAGAGCAAATTCACCCTTGCTCCAAGTTTTTGCTTTATTCAGGTCCTTACTGGAGTGGGTGATGCCCACCCATACTGGTGAGGGTAAACTTCCTTACTCAGTCCTCTGATTCAAATGCTAGGCTCTTTGGAAATGCCCTCACAGATGCCGCTAGAAATAATGTTTTCCCACCTCTCTAGGGACCCCTTAGCCCAGCCAGATTGACACTTGAAATTAACCATCAAGAGCTAAAGGATAGGGCTTCCCTGGTGGCACAGTGGTTAAGAATCCACCTGCCATGCAGGGTACACAGGTTCGAGCCCTGGTCCGGGAATATCCCACGTGCCGCGGAGCAGCTAAGCCCATATCCCACAACTACTGAGCCTGTGCTCTAGAGCCCGTGAGCCACAACTACTGAGCCCACGCGCCACAACTACTAAAGCCTGCATGCCTAGAGTCCGTGCTCCACAACAAGAGAAGCCACCAGAATGAGAAGCCCACGCACTGCAACCAAGAGTAGTCCCCGCTCGCCACAACTAGAAAAAGCCCATGCACAGCCACGAAGACACAGTGCAGCCAAAAATAAACAAATTAAATAAATTATTTTTTTTTAAAAGAGCTAAAGAAGAGGGACTTCCCTAGTGGTGCAGTGGTTAAGAATCCACCTACCAATGCAGGGGCCATGGGTTTGATCCCTGGTCCAGGAAGATCCCACATGCCGCAGAGCAACTAAACCCATGCACCACAACTACTGAGCCTGTATTCTAGAGCCCGCAAGCCACAACTACTGAGTACGCATGTCTAGAGCCCATGCTCTGCAACAAGAGGAGCCACCACGAGAAGCCTGCTCACTGCAATGAAGAGTAGCCTCTGCTCACCGCAACTAGAGAAAGCCCGCGTGCAGCAAAGAAGACCCAACGCAGCCAAAAATAAATAAATAAATTTATTTTTTAAAAAAAGAAAGAAAATTTCAGCTCATAAAAAATAATAGGACTTCCCTGGTGGCACAGTGGTTGAGAGTCTGCCTGCCGATGCAGGGGACATGGGTTTGTGCCCCGATCTGGGAAGATTCCACATGCCGCAGAGCGGCTGGGCCCGTGAGCCATGGCTGCTGAGCCTGTGCGTCCGGAGCCTGTGCTCCGCAACGGGAGAGGCCACAACAGTGAGAGGCCCACGTACCGCAAAAAAAATAATAATAATAATTTTAAAAAAAAGAACATGGATATCTGTGGAAGAAGTGTACTCCAGGTGCACCTAGGAGGGGTTAGATGCGCTAGAGCAGCGGTCCCCAACCTTTTTAGCATCAGGGACCAGTTTTGTGGAAGACAATTTTTCCACAGAAGGCCAGGGGATGGTTCAGGTGGTAATGTGAGTGATGGGGAGCGGCTGTAAATACAGATGAAGCTTCGCTCGCTCTCTGCCGCTCACCTCCTGCTGTACTGCCCGGTTCCTAACAGGCTGTGGACTGGTATCAGTCCACAGCCCAGGGGTTGGGGGCTCCTGTGCTAGAGGTTTATTTTGGAGCCAATGGAGGCCAGCAGGGCCATCCAGACAATGCGAGAGTCACTTTGAGAAGAAGAGAGGGAAGGAAAGAGGATGTGGAGAGGCTCAGGTGGAAGCAAGGAGAAGATTCCTGCCAGGTCAAAGGATTCTTCCTGATTAGGTCCTGCCTGATGTCAGCATTGGTCTCTGTTGCTGATAAGCTGGACCATTCCAGAAGTAGTGGTAGCTGAATCATCATGGTAAATGGGGGTTCCTACTGATGGCCTACATGTCACCCCTTCTCTGTCCTGTGGCCCCTCTGTTCACATGCCCATCACGTGACAAATGACAAATGTGGCCGACTGTTGCTTGGTTGAGTCATGTGGTCTCTGTGGTTGTTCCAAGCCTTCTTTGTGGTGGATGATTTCTGGAGGATGTTGATGCTAATACAGAAATCCTCGTGTTTCAGTCCACTCCTGATTGTCCATTGATGGCTCTACCCCAGATCTCCTTGTCTTTGATCTTCCAGATCTTTTTTTTTTTTTTTTGCGGTACGCAGGCCTCTCACTGTTGTGGCCTCTCCCGTTGCAGAACACAGGCTCCGGACGCACAGGCTCAGCGGCCATGGCTCACGGGCCCAGCTGCTCCATGGCATGTGAGATCTTCCTGGACCAGGGCACGAACCCGTGTCCCCTGCATCGGCAGGCGGACTCTCAACCACTGCACCACCAGGGAAGCCCCCAGATCTTTTTAAAATAATTAATTAATTAATTAGTCTGTTTATTTATTTATTTATTTATTTATGGCTGCATTGGGTCTTTTTTGCTGCACACGCCTTTCTCTAGTTGCGGCGAGAGGGGGCTATTCTTTGTTGCAGTGCGTGGGCTTCTCATTGTTGCGGAGCACGGGCTGTAGGCGCGTGGGCTTCAGTAGTTGTGGCACATGGGCTCAGTAGTTGTGGCACACAGGCTTAGTTGCTCCGCGGCATGTGGGATTTTCCCAGACCAGGGCTCAAACCCATGTCCCCTGCATTGGCAGGTGAGTTCTTAACCGTTGCGCCACCAGGGAAGTCCTGATCTTCCAGATCTTTTACTTCTGGTCCTGGCCCAGGAATCTGTGTATACTCTCACCTCAGGTCACCTCTCTGTCCCACAGTGTGTCTAGTCAGAGACTCTCTCACAGCTCTGCGCACGGGGGAGAACACCCCTCCACCATGCTTTGGGGCCACCCCTGCATGAGGCTGTACTGCAGCCGTTGGCTCACACCTGTGTGCCAAGCAATCCACCACACAGACCCAAGTGGGAGAACTAAAATGCCTCTGGGTGTAGGCATGCCAGATTCATCAAGACAACACACACCCAGAAAAAACTTTTTTTTTTAAAAAAAGACATTCAGTTAAATTTGAATTTTACATAAGCAGCAAATAATTTTATTAAAAATTTTTTTATTGTGCTAAAATACACACAACATAAAATTTACCATTTTAGCCGTGTTTAAGTGTATAGTTCAGTAGTGTTAAATACATTGTTGTTGTGCAACCGTCACCACCATCCATCTCGAGAACCCTGTTCTCTTCCCAAACTGAAATTCTGTGCCCATTAAACACTAACTCACCATTCCCCCTCCCTCAGCCTTTGGCACCCACTATTCTCCTTCCTGTCTCTGATTACTCTAGGGACCTCATATAAGTGAGATCATACAATGTTTGTCTTCTTGTGTCTGTCTTCTTTCACTTAGCATAATGTCCTCAAGGTTCATCAATGTCTCAGAATTTCCTTCCTTTTTAAGGCTGAATAATATTCCTTTGTATAGATATACTCCAATTTTATTTATCCATCCATGTGTCAATGGCCACTTGGGTTGCTTCTACCTTTTGGCTGTCATGAGCAATGCTGCTATGATTATGGGTGTACAAATATCTCTTTGAGTCCCTGCTTTCAATTCTTTGGGGAATGTACACAGAAGTGGAAATGCTGGATCATATCTTAATTCTATTTCCAATTTTTTGAGGAATTGTCATACTGTGCACCATTTTACATTCCCACCAACAGTGCACAAGGGTTTCAGTTTCTCCACATCCTCACCAACACTTGTTATTTTGTGTTTTGTTTTGTTTTTGTAAGAGTAGTCATTCTAGTGGAGATGAAGTGATATCTCATTGTGGTTTTCTAAAAATATTTATTTATTTGTTTTTGGCTGCGTTGCGTTTTCATTGCTGCGCGCGGGCTTTCTCCATTTGGGGCGAGCAGGGTCTACTCTTCGCTGCGTGCGCGGTCTTATTGTGGTGGCTTCTCTTGTTGCAGAGCACAGGCTCTAGGCGCGTGGGCTTCAGTAGTTGTGGCGCACGGGCTTAGTAGCTGTGGCTCACAGGCTCTAGAGCGCGGGTTCAGTAGTCGCGGCACACGGGCTTAGTTGCTCTGTGGCATGTGGGATCTTCCCTTACCAGGGATCGAACTGTGTCCCCTGCATTGGCAGGTGGATGCTTAACCACTGTGCCACCCGGGAAGTCCTGTTTGTTTTTTAATGGCAGTAAAATATACATAAAGTTACCGTTTCAACCACTTTTAAGTGTGCAAATTCATTGCCATTTAGTACATTCACCATGTTGTGTAGCCACCATCACTATTTAGTTCCAGAACTTTTTCATCACCTCCGCAAACAGAATGGGCATCTGTAGCTTTTTGGGCAATCCTAGTCCTGGGGCAAAACTGTAAATTCATATCCTGTCTATCTTGTGGGAATGTGAACTGTTTCTGGTCCTTCTTTCTAATCAGAATAGAAAAGAATGCATCCACCAAACCAGTGGCCACAGGCGACATAGCTGAAGCCTCAGGAATAAGCTCTGTCAGGGCCACCCACTCTACGCAGCAGCTGGATGGGGCACCCACTTGATCAGACCTGAGGAAGTCCATGGTCATTCTCCAGGGCCCATCTGGTATCCTCAGAGGCTGACTGGAGAATTTGATTGGAGAATTAAACAGAGGTGTGATAGGGACCCTCTCCTGTGTCTTTGATGGTGGCGGATCTCTATGGATGTGATATTGTTTGTGTTTTACTACTTGGCTGCGGGTGGGGACGGATTTAGAGGTTTCTTGTGGCCTTCCCCACTCTTATCCTTCAGGCCTCAACGGTGAGAGGAAGTTCCTCCAACTTCCAAGTATATCTGTTCTCATCAGCTCTACTTGTATACTCAGGGACCGCTGAGCTGGTCCACCATGAACTAGACTTTCTCCAGGACTTTGTTCATTACCTGACCCCCCAGCCCTCTGTCTGCAAATGGCCATGGTGACTCACTGGTTTCTGAGTATCAGTGTCAGCTCAGACCCAGTGTCTGATAATCCTCAAAATGTCTGGGCATCCAGGTTCTGCAGTGGACGGCCACTTGAGTCCAGCACCACAGGTCGCTGTGAGAAAAAGGACTGAGGATTTGTCAAGGAAACAACTTTCCAGTGTCCTCCCTCCTCGCACCTGACCAGATCTTCAGGCCAGCTCGGGTCTGGGAACTGGGCAAAGGGATTGAGACTCAGCATCCCGCTCCTCTGTTCTTGTGTTTTCAGATCGTGGTTGTTAATTATGCAGTATCCTTGGTAGCTGCCCATCCATCTCACCCCAGGGATATTCTATTAGCCTTATTAATCATCTTCACAACTCACTGGGGTCAAGCCCCCTTCCACCTTGCCTTGCCGTATCAGCCAGTTTCTCCCAGAGATGGAGCTATTAGGACATGTATACATCAAAAGACTTACTGCAAAAAAAAAAAAAAAAAAAAAAAAAGACTCATTGCGAGGAATTGGCTTATGCAATCATGGGGGCTGGTGAGTTCGAAATCCAGGCTGGCAGACTGGGGATTCAGGCAGGAGCCAACAAATTGGTCTCCTTGACCAAACTCAAGCCAAACTCCTCCGAGCCCTCTTCTCAACTAGGCTCCAATCTTGGCCTATAAAGACTTGAACGAAAAACTAATGTGGTATCCAACGGCTCAAGGTCGTTTCCCTAGGATGACCCTAGCCCCTCTTTTTTTTTTTAAAAAAATATTTATTTATTTATTTGGCTGTGCCAGGTCTTAGTTGCCATGTGCAGGATCTTTAGTTGCGACATGCGGACTCTTTGTTTCCCGACCAGGGATCGAACCCAGGCCCCCTGCTCCCCCGGGAGCGTAGAGTCTTAACCACTGGAAGTCCCAACCCCAGCCCCTCTTAAAGTGCCTGCCTGAGAAAACTCAGGGCTGCCAAAAGAATTGACCATTTGTTCCAGTCAGCTCTTGGAGATGGCACCCCGGTCTCTCGGCCTCAGTGGGAGGGTGGAGGCCAAACTTTGAGAAGCACCAGTTGGCAAACCTAGATGGGTCTCATGTGGAACAACCCTTCCTTCCTGCTTTTTGTCATTTTCACTTCCCTGCCTCTACAGAGCCCCCTTTCACCCCCCACTTCCATTCCCTCATTCTCCCTTTAAAAAGCCAAATCAAAGTTGAGTTCGCTCCACATTGAACCTTTTTCCTTATGGCAATAGTATGTTATGGATTAAAATCTCCCCTGATCGCTTTATTTTATTGAAGTATAGTCGATTTACAATGTTGTGTTAGTTTCAGGCATACAGCATAGTGATTCAGGGTGTTTTGTTGGCTTTTTCTTCTTTTTTTTTGCAAATTATATTACATTACAGGTTATTGAAAGATATTGGGTGTAATTTCCTGTGATATCCAGTACATCCTCCTGCTTATCTATTTTACATATAGTAGTTAGTATCTGTTAACCTCATACCCCTAATTTGCCCCCAGCCCTGCACCTTTGGTAACCATAAGTTTGTCCCGACCACTTTAACTAGGGTCTGGCTTTGTTTATCTTGGACAAAGTAGAGTTTCTCCGTCCTTGGGGAAACCTTAGTTTTGCTCCTAGATCATCTCAGCTGCCTGGATGAGACCCACCCTGATTACTTAGGGTCAACTGGATATGGAAGTGAACCACATCTACAAAATACTCCACTGCAACCCCTAGACTGGGGCTTAAGGGATGACTGGGCACAGTCTAGCCAAGTTGACATGTAAAACTAAACAAGCTGACATGTAAAACCATGGTACTGTTCTTAGAATAATTGTGGGTTCTGGCTCTTGGTGGTGAAGTGCCCACCCAACCTCGTACTTGGAGCATCATGCCCACGGCTCTGTAACCACCTGCAGAAGACACCACTACCCAGCTCCCTCCTGGTGCTGGCATCTCTCTCGGACAGCCTTGGGAGATGGCGTGCCCTCTGAGCCCTCCCGCGGGACACCATCCTCTGGGATGCTTCCACATATGCTTCCATTGCCCTCAGCCGCTGCCAGAGGACAGCTCACCCAGGTAATTCCACTCCTCTCAGCCTGAGCCAGCACTTTCTCCAGGCTTCTAAGAGCCAATTCAGCAACCCAGCTGGCCCATCATCCTCTGAGTCCTTGCAAGGATGTTAAATCCCAAGATTTAACATGTCCCAAGAAGGTGCCCCCAAGTCAGTGCACTCTCGTTCCTCTGGTCTTACATTCTGGCTCCTGGACAAAACACCTTCAACAAGAAGCAAAAGCAGGGACTTGAACGGATGCTTGCACACCTGAGCTCACTGCAACAACATTCACAGAAGGCAAAAGGTAGAAACAGCCCAAATGTCCATCGACAGATGACTGGATAAGCAAAATGTGGTGTATCCACACAATGGAATATTATTTAGCCTCAAAAAGAAGGAAATTCTGGGCTTCCCTGGTGGCGCAGTGGTTGAGAGTCCACCTGCCGATGCAGGGGACACGGGTTCGTGCCCCGGTCCGGGAAGATCCCCCATGCCGCGGAGCGGCTAGGCCTGTGAGCCATGGCCGCTGAGCCTGCACGTCCGGAGCCTGTGCTCCGCAACGGGAGAGGCCACAACAGTGAGAGGCTCGCGTACCGCAAAAAAAAAAAGAAGGAAATTCTGACACCTGCTACAATGTGGTTGAACCTTGAGGACATAATGGCCAGTGAAATAAGCCAGTCATAAAAGGACAATACTGTATGATTCCACTTATATGAGGTCCCTAGAGCAGTCAGATCCATAGAGAAAGAAAGCAGAATTATAGTTTTCAGGAGGCGGTGGGGGGCAGGGGAAATGGGAAGTTAGTGTTTAATGGGGACAGAGTTTCCGTTTTGCAAGATGAAAAAATTTCTGTGGGAAGATGGTGATGACGGTAGCACCACATGTGAATGTACTTACTACCACAGAAATGGACACTTAAAAATGGTTAAGATGGGGACTTCCCTGGCGGTCCAGTGGTTAGGACTCCACGCTTCCACTGCAGGGGGCCCAGGTTCAATCCCTGGTCGGGGAAGTAAGATCCTGTAAGCTGCGTGGCACTGCCAAAAAATTTTTTATAAAGAAATGGTTAAGATGTTAAATTTTATGTTATTTTACCACAATTAAAAAAAAAGAGAGAGAGGGGGGATAAAAAGAGACTTAAGGGAGATGACAACCAAATACGGACTTTGTTTGGAACCTGATTCTAATACACCAACTGTAAAAAGTCATCTTTTGAGACAGCTGGGGAAATTGGGAGATGCATGATGCATCGTGGGTGCCTATGAAAATCTCCATCATTTCTGGAGCCAAGTGGCAGAGAAACAGAGAAATGACCCGAGGCCTGGGAGTGCTTTAAAGTATTTCAGCAAAATAAAGTAAAAATGAATTGAAAATAGAGTAACCTTGAAAACATCATGCTGAGTGGAGGAAACCAGCCACAAAACCCCTCATAATGTAAGGATCCATTTATATGAAATGTCCACCACAGACAAATCCATAAAGACAGAAAGCAGATTAGTGGCTGCCAGGGGCTGGGAGAGGAGAATGGGAGTGACTGCTCATGGGGACTGGGTTTCCTCTGGGGGTGATGGGAATGTTCTGGGATTAAATAGAGGTGGTGGCTGCATGACACTGTGAATATACTAAAAACCACTGAATTGTGCACTTTAAAAAGGGTGCATTAGGGGCTTCCTTGGTGGCACAGTGGTTAAGAATCTGCCTGCCAATACAGGGGACACGGGTTCAAGCTATGGTCTGGGAAGATCCCACATGCTGTGGAGCAACTAAGCCAGCGCACCACAACTGCTGAAGTCTGTGCACCTAGAGCCTGGCTCCGCAACAAGAGAAGCCACCGCAATGAGAAGCCCACGCACAGCAACCAAGAGTAGCCCCTGCTTGCCACAACTGGAGAAAGCCTGCAAGTAGCAACGAAGACCCAACACAGCCAAAAATAAATAAATAAAAAATTATTGTTTTTAAAGGGTGCATTAAATCAAAACTACAGTGAGGGGCTTCACTAGTGGCGCAGTGGTTGAGAGTCCGCCTGCCGATGCAGGGGACACGGGTTCGTGCCCCAGTCCGGGAAGATCCCACATGCCGTGGAGCAGCTGGGCCCGTGAGCCATGGCCACTGAGCCTGTGCGTTCGGAGCCTGTGCTCCTCAATGGGAGAGGCCACAGCAGTGAGAGGCCCGCGTACTGCAAAAAAAAAAAAAAAACAAAGCTACAATGAGCTACCACCTCACGCTGGTCAGAATGGCCATCATTAAAAATGTTTACAGGGCTTCCTTGGTGGCGCAGTGGTTGAGAATCTGCCTGCTAATGCAGGGGACACGGGTTCGCGCCCTGGTCTGGGAGGATCCCACGTGCCGCAGAGCGACTAGGCCCGTGAGCCACAACTACTGAGCCTGCGCGTCTGGACCCTGTGCCCCGCAACAAGAGAGGCTGCGATAGTCAGAGGCTCGCGCACCGCGATGAAGAGGGGCCCCCGCTTGCCACAACTAGAGATAGCCCTCGCATAGAAACGAAAACCCAACACAGCAAAAATAAATAAAAATAAAATTAATAAACTCCTACCCCTAACATCTTAAAAAAAATGTTTACAAATAACAAATGCTGGAGAGGTGGAAAGGTGAGTGGTGCAGCCATTATGGAAAACAGTATGGAGTTTCTGCAGGTGGAAAGGTGAGTGGTGCAGCCATTATGGAAAACAGTATGGAGTTTCCTCAAAAAACTAAAAATAGAGTTGCCATATGATCCTGCAATCCCACTCCTGGACATATATCCAGAAAAAACTCTAATTCAAAAAGATACATGCACCCCAATGTTCATTGCAGCACTATTCACAGTAGCCAACACATGGAAGCAATGTAATGTCCATAGACAGATGAATGGATAAAGAAGATGTGGTACACATATACAATGGAATACTACTCAGCCATGAAAAAGAATGAAATAATGCCATTTGCAGCAACATGGATGGACCTAGAGATTATCATACTAAGTGAAGTAAGTCAGACAAAGACAAATATCATATGATATCACTTATACGTGGAATCTAAAATACGACACAAATGAACTTATTTATGAAACAGAAATGGACTCACAGACCTAGAGAACAGACTTGTGGTTGCCAAGGGAGAGGGTGTGGGGGAGGGGTGGATTGGGAGTTTGGAGTTAGCAGATGCAAACTATTGTATATACAATGAACAGACAACAAGGTCCCACTGTATAGCACAGGGAACTATATTCAATATCCTGTGATAAACTGTAATAGAAAAGAATATATTAAAAGAATACTGTGTGTGTGTGTATATATATATATGTATAACTGAATCGCTTTGCTGTACAGCAGAAATTAGCACAACATTGTAAACCAACTATACTTCAATAAAAAAAGGGGGGGGCATTGCATGCTGTGTGAACTCTATCTCAAGAAAGCTATCTAAAAATAGTGAAGAGGGTCAAGGAAGCCAGTGAGGCCAACACTTGATAATTTAGAGTCTGAGAAATGGGTCCATGGCAGGCGTAATGTATGATTCTTTCAATTTGGGGGTATGTTTGAACATATTTATAATAAACAATGGGAGTACTTTGTGGAGGAAGATGGGAATTATTAAACCAGAGGTTCGTGCCTGCCCTGCTGGAGCAAGACCCGAGTAGCCGGTGCCCTCCCAGCGAGTTGTCCAGGTGGGAGGTGAACCAAGGGCTCGCTCTCGGCCTTAGGATGGGCTGACTGCAGGCCCCAGGCTGATCGTGGATCCGGCTTTCCCCCCAGCCTTCTGGAGCTGGGATGTAGACTCCAGTCAGTAGGACGGGACGGCAATCACCCAGGCCTGAGAGCTCCCAGTGCCAATGGAGTTTCAGCAGAATGTTTGCTGAGATGTGGAGGGAATTAATGCGGACACATCCCAGGCACGCCGTCCTGGGGCATGTCAGCCGATTTCCTGGGCAACTGGCTCTGCGTGGGTCACGGTGGCTTCTAGGGTCTGGACTGTCCAAAGAAGGGTCCTTGTGTTCCTGGTATACCAAACTCAGCACACTGAACCTGGCTTTGCTGCGGAAAACTGGTTTGAGGTTTCTCAAACAATTCCACATGGAATTTCCAGCAATTTCAGCAATGATCCAGCAATTTCACTCACAGGTGTAGACCCAAGAGAACTGGAAACAGCTGTTCAAACCAAAACTTGTACACGCATGTTCAGAGCAGCACTAGCATGGAGACTAAACAACATGCTCCTAAAAAACCAATGGGTTGGGACTTCCCTGGTGGCGCAGTGGTTAAGAATCCACCTGCCAATGCAGGGGACACGGGTTCGAGCCCTGGTCCGGGAAGATCCCACATGCCACAGAACAACTAAGCCCGTGCACCACAACTACTGAGCCTGTGCTCTAGAGCCCGCGAGCCAAAACTACTGAAGCCCGTGCGTTTAGAGCCCGTGCTCCGCCAAGGAGAAGCCCGTGCACCGCAATGAAGAGTAGCCCCCACTTGCTGCAACTAGAGAAAGCCCACGTGCAGCAACGAAGACCCAATGCAGCCAAAAATAAAATTAAGTACTTAATTAATTTAAGAAAAATGTCTAAGGGACATTTAAAAAAAAACCCAATGGGTCAACAATGAAATGAAAAATACCTGGAGACAAATGACAATGAAATCACAACCATACAAAATCCACGGGATGAAGCAAAAGCAGTTCTTATAGCAAAGTTCATAGTGAATAGGCCTTCCGCAAAAAACAAGAAAAATCTGAAATAAACAAACTAACCTACCACCTAAAACAATTAGAAAAAGAAGAACAAACAAAACCTAAAGTCAGCAGACAGAAGGAAATAATGAAGATCAAAGAGGAAATAAATAAAATAGAAATTAAAAAATAGAAGAAAATCGATAAAACCAAGAGCTAGTTCTTTGAAAGGGTAAACAAAATTGACAAACCTCTGGCCAGGCTCACCAAGAAGAAAAGAGAGAGGCCCCAAATAAACAAAATATGAAATGAAAAAGGAGAAATAACAACCGATACCACAGAAATACAAAAAAAATAAGAGAATACTATGCCAACAAATTCGACAACCTAGAAGAAATGGACAATTTTCTAGAAACATACAGGCCATCAAAACTGAATCAAGAAGCAATAGATAATTTGAACAGACTGATCACTAGCAGTGAAATAGAATCTGTAATTTGAAAAACTCCCTACAGGGACTTCCCTCGTGGTCCAGTGGTTAAGAATCCATCTTCCAATGCAGGGGACGCAGGTTGCATCCCTGGTTGGGGAACTAAGATTCCACATGCCACGGGGCAACTTAGCCTGCATGTGCCACAACTAGAGAAAAGCCCGCACACTGCAAAAAAGAGATCCTGTGTGCCGCAACTAAGACCCAACTCAGCCAAAAATAAATAAATGAATAAAATATTTTTAAATATAAAAAATTTAAAACTCCCTACAAACAAAAGTCCAGGACCAGAGCAACACTAGTCACAGTTGCCAAAAGTGGAAACAACCCAAATGTCCACTAACAAAACATGGTACAACTGTACAGTGGAATATTACACAACTATAAAAGGGGATGAAGTTCTGACACACCCTACATCGTGGATGAACTTAGAAACCATTACACTAAGTGAAAGATGCCAGAGACAAAGGCCACAGATTGTATGACCCTATTTACGTGAAATGTCCAAACAGGCAAATTCACAGAGGCAGAAAGCAGATCAGTTGTTTCCAGGGGCTGGAGAGTGGGGTGGGAGTGACTGTCAATGGATAAAGCTTTCTTTCTGGGATGATGAAAAAGCTCTGAGACAAAGGTGACGGTTGCATAACATTGTGAATGTACTAAATTCCACTGAATTGTTCACTTTAAAATGGTGATTTCTACATTTGGGGAATTTCACCTCAATTAGACAAAAGAAAGGCGTCTTTGGAACTGCTCTGCCTATGTTGGTCTCTGCCCCTTTGCTTATTCCCTGCACCGTCTCGGGCAAGCTGCCACCTTCCCTGCCCCCCTTTATAGACCTGTGACCTGGGGGTACTCTAGTGCCCCTTCCCACCTGATTCTGGTCCCCACTCTAGGGCAGGACAGGTCCCACTTGTTCCTGCTGTGTCCCCAGCACCCGAAGGAGACCACACAGTAGGAGCACAGCAGGCGTTTGTTGAATGAATAAATGTTGGAAAATGCATTAGCTCCAAGCTTTATCCTGAGCCTCTATTTTGCTGGAGAATTTCCCCCCAGTCTGGGGGAAGGGGGCGAGGGGGACTTTGCTTGGCTAGGAAATTCCTGCAGAACGCAGGCCTCTAAGGAGGGCCCAGGAGGCAAGCAGGGTTGAAGACGCTCTGCAGAAGGAACAGCGTCGTGACGAGGCCTTTCCACTCTGCGGTCAGACTCCCAGCCCCGAGAACCATAAAACAGCCCTGCTCGGACTGGAAACATTTTCTTTTAATATATTCCTGGAGGCGTTGGCAGGGCCTGTGAGGAAAATTCCAGGGGAATAAGGAGAGAGGTCTTTGGCATCCACGAAGGGCCTGGAAGGGGTAGCCAGGCCTAGGGCCTTGGGGGGACCTTGCTGTTCTTGGGGGAGGCTGAGGGGCCCAGGCAGGGCCAGGTGGCTGTCAGCACGTTAGCTGGGTCTGGGAGGCTCCTGCAGACCGACAGACCTCCCTGAGTCCTGTGGTGGTGGAGGTGGTGCGTGGCCTCACCAGTCGGAGACAGTTCTCCACAGGAATTCATATAAAGCTGCTTCGAGATGTACCCAGCAAACATGAGCTACCCACAGTGTGCTGACGTCTGAGGAAGGAACCTCCCGGTGCCCGGCACAGGGCAATGGGGTCCACACACCTCCCATGGCTCCCTATTGTCCCAGGATGGAATCCAGATCTCATTGTCTGGCCTGTGTCCCCTGCCCCCATGTGAGCCGGGCCCCACCACAGCCAGGTCCAGGAACACTGCCTTGTTCTTGTCCCCTCCGGCCTTTGCCCACACTGGCATGTATTGAGGGTGAAGTTCTGGATTATAAATCCTGGGGCATTGCTGGGGGAGGTCAGGGGGACTCAGAGGGGTAGATGTTTCTCAAACCTTGTCATTGGGGCTCGTATGTGCCTTTGTCCCCTAGAAGACAGGACCCCACTTACTATGGGCTGGCATGATGGTACATGCCGGGGGTAAAACACAGTTTGTATTTGTATGAACATACACACAAAGAAGATAATTTCAAAGAGGGAAGAGTGTTTGGAAGAAAGTTGAGTGAAGGTATTTTTGTTCAGGGGTTGGGGAGGCCTCCTGAGGTTGGTGATATTTAAGCTGAGATCTGAAGGACAGGAAAGTACCGTGTAAATATGGAGAATGAGAATTTCAGACAGAAAGGATGGCTTGTGCAAAGGCCCTGGGGTGGGAAAGGACGTAGCTGTTGGCAGAACAGTGAGGAAGCCAGTGTGACTGGAGCAGAGTGAGGGAAGGAGGAGACGGGTAGGAGGGATGGGAGGAAGTCAGATTGTGTGGGGCCTTGCAGGCCACAGAGAGTTGGTGGAATTTATTCTGAGAGTAATAGGGAGCCATGGAGGGTGTGTGAGCCAGAGAGGAACATGATCTGATTTATGAATTTGAGACATCCCCTGTGGCTACCCTGGGGAATGGGGCAGTGTCCAGGCAGGAGTCAGTGGGGTGGAAACCAAGGCTGTGCTGCTGGGAGGGGCAAAGTGTTTGGATTTGTATGTTTTGGAGGCCGAGGGGACAAGAGCTGCTGACAAACTGAACATAGCGGGGGGCGGGGGGAGGGAGGAGCTTCAGATGCTGCCCAGGTCTCAGGCCCAGCACGGAATGGATGGTGGGACCATTGCCTGAGACAGAAAGCCTCAGAGAGATGACGTCAGGGTACCAACGGCTGTGCCTTGGCCGTGCGGTCAAGGTGTCTGGTTGGAACCACATTCCTGGGCCAGGCTGGTCAAGCTCCAGATGGAACTGTGGACCTTGTGGGCGAAGAGTGGCCTTTGACGTCCAAGCCTGGACCAGGTCCACCAGGGAGAGGCAGGCAGGGGCATGGCCCGAGCCCTAAAACCCCAAGCTTTGTGTAAGCAGGCAGGGCCCAAGTTTTCCCCATCCGGGTCCTTTTTTTCCAGCTGGAAACTGGGACCAAGTGGAGAAATCCAGATGTGGAGTTGGATGCAGCCCCGAGACCGTGTGGTCTGGGGAGGCCCAGCATCCAGGCGTCCAGTGGGTCAAGCCTCCGTGTGGCCTCTCTGGCCATAGCCCGGCCAGGTGTGGGGGGGCAGGATGGTTTCAGCTTTGTGTCTCTGGCTGCAACTGCAAAGTTAAAAAAAATAATCCCAGCCCCGAGGCCTCACCCTTCCCGGTGTCAACCCAAGCTCCGGGTGGAAAAACAGGCCCCGGGCCCCCCGCCAACCCACAGATCTGAGACCCGCCCAGGGATCTGTTTAGGAGCAAGAGCAGGGGTCAGGAGGGCAAAAGACTGGCTCCCAGCATTTCTCTAGACATGAAAGTTGACTCCGTTTTCCACCTGGAAAAGGGGGCATTGCTCTGGACTCGCATCCACATTCAAGGTCTCCTGAAGGACCAGCTGTGTGCTCAGCCGAGGGCCACGAACTGGAGACCAACCCCTCAGACAAGCCATGGCCAGCCCTGCCCTGAGGGCCTCCCAGTCCAGCGGGACAGGGTGTGGGGTTCGCTAGACAACAGCTGTCACATTCCTGGGCCTCAGTTTTCCATCTCTGCAATGGGGAGAAAAACAGCCCCACCTCAGGGAGTCAGCATTATCCCCATGACAACTTCCTCATTTCGGACCATTCATGACCCAGCTTGGGGCCCCATGGACAAGATCCCAGCGGTCCCAAATCTTCTAGATCAGGGGCACAAGTCAGCTGTTTAAAATCAGGTGGGGTGGGAACTGGGTTGAATCACTTTCAGGTCTTCTGATGCCAGTCACTAGGAGAAAGTGGTTCAAGTGTGGCTTAAAAAGTGGGGACAGGTAGCAGGGGCGGGGAGAGAGCTGGGGTGTTGCTTAATGGGAACAGGGTTTCAGTTTTTCGATCTGAAAGTATTCTGGAGATGGATGGTGGGGATGGTTGCCCAACAACCTGGACACACTTCAGGCCACCAAACTGTGCACTAAGATGGAAAGTTTTATGTTATGAGTTTTTACCACAATAAAACGTAATTTTTAAGAAAGAAAACAAAAGGTGAAGACTGAAATCAGATCTGCCTCTCATGTACTGTGTGGCCTGAGCAAATGTCTTGCCCTCTCTGGGCTTCTGTTTGCTCCCTCCCTCCCTTCCAGCTCTGGATCATAGTCACAGCTCTGATCTTGATGATTCCCTGTGATTGTGCATTTCCCCCATTTCAACCCTCTGGGGCTTGAAGCGGGGCTGGGGAGCAAGGGAGATGAATGTCAGTTGAGCAGCCTTGAAATGAGTGATGGGGTGAGAAACTAGTGAGTATGGGCCCCTCTTGCCACCTGCCAGCCATTTGGAAATAACACATTGGTGACGGCAGCCGTCCCGGGCAAAGCCTGTTTCCTTGTGATGTTCAAGGTTGCCTGGTACCCAGGGGAGGTCAAGAGGCCAGCAGACTAAGGAAGGGCCTTGGCTGGGCCTGGAGCTTCCCCCAGCGGCAGCCTTCCAGGGAAAGCCTGGGCCAGAGCTGGGACCACCACCATTCCTGCAGGCAGAAGGTAACAAGAGGGGCCTTGAATGTAGTGTTTGGAGATGGAAGCAGATGATGGAGGCTTGGCATACTGCCAGGGTCACCTCCATTAAAGCAGGTGGTGTCCGACAACCTGTAATCCAGAATGCTCACTAAGGCAGGAGGCAGGTGGCAGATCCAGTCTCCATCCTTTGCATCTGGTGGCATCCAGCTGGGGGCTTACCCCCTTCCCCACTTCGACAGGATGACTTAAGCCCCTGGCCTGTCCAATCAAAACCTTCCATCTACAGACCACAGTGACTGGTTCCGGGAAAGGCATGGAACCTGAGCCGGGCCAGCGAGCCTCAGCCCTGAGATCTCTACTGGGCCCAGCAGGGAGAAAGGTACTCTGCTTCCGCTGGACCATGGGGCTGGAGAAATTTAAGCCTGGCCCATCTTTGCCACTCCAAGAAGCAGGAAGAGGGCTGATCAGGGAGATGCAAATCAGAACCACAAAGAGACATCACCTCACACCCACTAGGATGGCCATAGTAAAAAAATAAATCTAAAAACCGGCATTGGCAAGGATGCGGAGAAACTGAAACCCTTGTGCATTGCTGGTGGGAGTGTCAAATGTTGCAGCCGCTGTGAAAAACAATGTGGTGGTTGTTCCTCTCAAAGTGAAACATAGTTCATCATCCTATGATCACAAGATCCAGCAATTTCACTCTAGGTATACACCCAATTGAAAACAGGTGTTCAAACAAAAACCTGCACACACATGTTCCTAGGGTTCTTTATTCACAATAGTTAAAAGGTGGAAACAACCCAAATGTCCATCAACTGGTGAACGGATAAACAAAATGATGAACCCTGCAGACATACTGAGTGAGAGAAGCCAGACACAAAAGGACACATGGTGTATGATTCCATTTATATGAAATGTCTAGAACAGGCAAATCCATAGAGACAGAAAGCAGATGAGTGGTTACCAGGGGCTGAGGGAAGGGGGAACGGGAGTGACTGATAAGGGGAACGGGGTTTCCTTTTGGGAGAAGATGAAAATGTTTTCGAACTAGATAGAGGTGATGATGGCATGACCTCACAAATGTACTAAAAACTACTGAATTGTACATTTTAAAATTGTTGAAATTATAAATTTTATGTAGTGTGTATTTTATCACAATTTTTTTTTTTTAGAAAAGGGAGAAGACAGCTGACAGAGAGACACAGATCCTGAAAGCATCATTTGGGGTTCTGGATCCAGCCGTAGCTGAAGGTAACCCTGATGCTAAGGTAAGGCAGCAAGGGATGGGCTTTCCCTCCCTGTAACCTGGTATTTCAGAAAATCAGCTGCTTCGTCCCCATCATGATGAGAACAGCCCTCACTGAAGGTGCCGGGGGCCTCAGGAGGCTGGAATCCCCTCCCTGACCCTCTGCTTTCCCATCTATAAAATGGGAGGAAGAGAAAGTTCCTCCATGCCAGCAATACGAGGTCCCAGTGTGCACTCATGTTTGATCATGTATGATCATGTTTCATCCCCGTGGCAGCTCTGTGAACAAGGTGTTCTGAGTTCAGCAAAGGGAAGAAATTGCCGAGGCCCATGCTCCTGCCTTCGACGCTGTGTCACATCTAGAAGCAAATGGCTGGGGCCCCAGGAGGAGGGGGGTTAGGGCTCCCAAGAGGAGGCTCAGCTGGGTGGTGACAAGCTCACTCTTAGCATCCAACAGCCCTGAGTTCGAGTCTCAGCTCTGGCCCTCTGTGATCCCGGGCCAGTGGTCTTCACCTCTGGGCCTCGGTTTCCCCTCTCCAAAACAGACTGGTTACTCTGGGCGTCAGGTGCCGGGTCTGCTGGGTGAACAGTTGCTGTCCTGGGAGAGCTCATTAATACACGGATGTGTCTGGTGGAATCTGAGCTGGGCTATGACTCCTGGTGTCGGGCAGAGGCCAGCGCTGGGGGGGCAGCTTACCAGTTGACTGCCATCCGGAGGCAACGCAGCCAGGATACAGCCTCCCCTCCATGCCGTGTTGCTGTTGGCTTTTAAGAGGATATGGATGCAGAAGGAACTCGTTGATGCTTTTTCCACTTGCTGCTGAGCACTCGGCGTCCCGGCGCGCCTGGCCGGAGGCTGGCACTGTTTCCTGGCACCTGGACAGCCTCGCTTGGCCCTGGCCACAGGGACTCACTGAGTGTTTGGCGGCCGGCTGGCCCCAGGCATTGGCGATGGCGTGGTCCTTCTCTCCTGTGGCTGCCCCAGGGAGCAGGGAGAGAGCACCTCAGAGCTCCCATGGCCTCTGGGAGACTCCCTGGACAGGTGCCAACAGGTGAGGGTGGATCAGAGAGGGTGACTCTGATGGCATCACCTCTGAGACTCCATCCTGTGGCATCTCATATGTGGGGCTCACCAGTGTTGTGTCTCAGGCTCCCTGGGCTCCTGCGGCTTCCACCATCCCACGGTTCTGTGCTTCTGTTGACTGGTGGCCATATCACCTGCGTCCGTGGTTTTTAGCACCGTGATCCCATGGCCCTAGGATCCCACAGTGCCATGGCTTTAGCATGTTTTGGTCCCATGTCTCCATGAGCACATAATGCTATGACTCTGTCATTCCTTAGTTCTGTGGCTCCTTGTTCTGTGGTCTTGCGACTCTTGGATTCATTGGAACTTCCTGAATTTACTTTTTTTAAATAAATTTATTTGTTTGTTTGTTTTTATTTTTGGCCGTGTTGCGTCGTCATTGCTGCGCGCGGGCTTTCTCTAGTTGCGGTGAGCGGGGGCTACTCTCAGTTGTGGTGCACGGGCTTCTCATTGCAGTGGCTTCTCTTGTTGCCGAGCACGGGCTCTAGGTGCGCAGGCTTCAGTAGTTTCAGCATGAGGGCTCAGTAGTTGTGGCTCACGGGCTCTAGAGCACAGGCTCAGTAGTTGTGGCGCACGGGCTTAGTTGCTCCGCAGCATGTGGGATCTTCCCAGGCCAGGGCTCGAACCTGTGTCCCTTGGATTGGCAGGCGGATTCTTAACCACTGCGCCACTAGGGAAGCCCCACTTGTGGCTTTAGAAATGGGTAAATCATCTAACCCAGCGGGAAACAGAGTCAAGAAAACTCATGGGGTGGGTGTTGCAATGACCCCCCCCCCTCCACCAGCACTATGTGGGCCAGCAGCAACAGTGGCATCACCCCTTTGCCAGAGGGTTCCATGTGGCTGTCATCATCCCATAGCTCTCTCGCAGACTGTCCCAAAAGCTGCTGTAGTCAGTCTCCTTCTGTGGGGTGAGAATAGGGACACACAGGCCAGCCAGCCTGGTCCGGCCTGAGGGAGTAAACTTTAAGTTAGGGTAAAGCCAGGTAAAGAACCGAAGGAAGAGTGCTCCAGGTGGAGGGCACAGCCTGTGCAAATGTCCTAGGGTGGGGAGGAGCCTGAGAGTAGGAGGTACAGGGAGAGGCAGCCAGTGTGGCTAGAGTGAGCCAGGCCAGTTCACTTTCCTTTGTCTCATGTAAGGTAAGGGAGACAGAGACTGGACAGAGGCACCTGCTATGTGCTTCACCTTCACTGTCTGACTGACTTCTCACAATGACCTTTGAATGGGCTTGTCACATAGCTAGAGAGGCCCCAAGGGGGCATCCATTCATTCATCCATCCATCCTACCATCTGTCTATGATACATCCATCCACCTGTCATCCACCCATCCACCCATCCAGCCACCTATCCACCAACCCAACCGTCCATCTCCCCACCCATCTGCCTGTATATCAGTCCACTCATTTAACCATCCCATCTATTCATCCCTCCCTCCCTCCATCCATCCATCCATCCCCTGATCCAGCCAGCCAGCTATCATCTATCCAACCATCCATTCATTTGTCCATCCATCCGTCTGCCTTCCTTTCTGTGAGTCCGTCCATCCACTCACCCGTTTACCCATCCACCCACCCACCTACCCACTCACTCATCTATCTGTCCATCAGTCCACCCATCCATCCATCTACTCAGCCATCCATCCCATCATTCATTTATTCTAACATGTGTATGATGCTGGAGATATGGTGGGCCTCAGTGTGATGAAGGATGCAGCCCCATAGCCATGTAATCCATCTGTGCCCATTCAGTGTGGTCAGAGCTGTGACAGATGATACTCAGGGCACTTTGGAGGCCAGAGGATGCTACTAACCCAGCTGGGACAAAGAGGAGTGAGCGATGTTAAAGGGGAAGGTGGACCAGGGAGAGTCACAGCCCAACGAAGGGCCCGGAGGGCAGAAAGAGATGGGGCTGGAGAGGCCCGTGAAACCCAAAATGGCTCATGGCTCTGTCCCGTCCAGCCCTCTCCCCTTCCATCACACCCTCACCTCTCTGCTCCAGCCACACCTGCCTCCCTGCTTAACCTCCCATACATCAGGCACATCCTCCCCCCAGGCCTTCACCCTTGCTGTGCCCTCTGCCTGGGACACCCCTCATCAGCTGGAACCCGTTCACTTGTTCAGGTCTCGATACTAACATCCCACTGCAGAGTGGCCTCCCTGACCCCTGGGCTCTGTTTCCACAGCCCAGCCAGCCCCTACTTCCATGCAGCTTGTGTGCACTTGTCCACCTTCGAGGCTACCTACCACAGGGCTGAGAGGCCGAGACCACCTCCTTCCCATCCGCTGTGCAGCAAAGGGTCAATGCTTGTGCAGTGGATGGAGTTATTTAGTTTTATCCTATTGATTGCGAAGCATTTATTTGGCACATATTGTATGCAGTCCTCCCATTTGCGGGCTGGGGCTCTCCCCTGCCTGGTAGCCTCCCTCTCCCACTGGCCCATTCGAGCCTGGGCCTCTGCCTGCCAGGCGGCCAGTGGGTAAACACACCCCGCCCTCACCCTCGGCCACCCGCCCGTCACTGGCTAGAACAAGGGCCTCCTGTTAATGAGCTGAGGTGGGGGCTGGAGAAGGGGGGAGGAGGAATTGGGGGCAGGGCTCTGGTTCCTGTGATCTCTCCTGCCTACCCACCCACAGAAACCTGAGTGGGGGGCCTTCTCCCCGTGGCAAGGCTGTGTGCCTTCCCTCTCTGAGCATCCAGTGCCCAAATAGAGGAGGCACGACCAGGCTGCCACACTGAGCCTCAGTTTGCCCATCTGTAGAGTGGGGGACATTGGCAACCACCAGCATCAAAAAGTGCTGAATGCGCTTTTCATGGACTAATGTATTTGGGTCTCATGATGAGCCTAAGAAGTTGAGGCTCTCATTGTCCCCATTTCACCTGGGTTTTTAGTGCTGCTGGTATAATGCAAAAAGACTTTAAGAATTTCCAATTTTCACTTCATTAGACAGAGAGGCAGACCGACAGACAGACAGACAGACTGAGGGAGAGAAGGAAACCACTGTAGTGAGACCGCAGGCAGTCTCTCTCCGTGTAACACAGACACAGGTTTGTTTTGCTGTTACCTACAAGACTCTCACTAAATGCGAGAGGAAAGGAGAAAAGAGCAGGGCAGTCATTTGCCCTGCCACAGTTATCCCTGGAAAATTATGAAGATAATGGTGGTGTGTAATCATTCTCAGAACTCAGTGCCCATAGAATGCCACATTGTTAAATTCCAGTCGCTTCCTAGTGAAGTCCTTTCTCCCCTAAGGCAACTCCATAGTCCATTCTCTAAACTGGAGATGTAAAAATTTACATTATAATAAACTTTTGAAGGTGTCCTCCTCCACCCTGTCCAAAGAAAAGAAAACACACACACACACACACACACACACACACACACACACACACCCGCTGCAAGGCACAGTGATGTTAAGCAACTTGTCTCAAGTTGCACAGCAGAGCTGGGATATGAAACTCAGGGTTCCGGTTGCCAGAGACCAAGACCTTCATGGTGGTGTCCTGCTGCCTCCCATGATGATGAGCTCCTGCCTCCTGAGGCTGCGGGGAGAGTGGGCAAAAAAGGAAAACCCACAAGAGTGATGTGGCAAGGTTTCAAGCATTGGGCACTTGCTCAATAAAATTGTAGTCACTATATTTATTGTTATTTTCTTCTTTCTTTATCATACCTTTTGAAGAGCCTGCGACCGAATGACAATAGATTCGGGGTAAATGGAGGGTGGGAGGGGAGGCAGGGCTTGCTGAAATTCACAGAGCAAGTCAGGGTGGGTCTGCCAGACTCCAGTGCCCAGATGGCACCCTATCTGTCCCCCTGCCCCTCTTCCCACCACTTGGTCCTTCTGGAGAGATGGGTCCAGTCAGGCCATTCAAGGCAGGCTGGGTCAGGCTCCTCCGCTGCGGATGCAGCAGTGGCTAAGTGGCCTCCCTTGCTGCTCTAATGAATTCCCCAGACCCTGGGCCTGTGGTGGGGCCCGCCCAGGGCAGGGCGGCTGCCTTCCCGACATACTTTCTCTCTGGATTCACAAGGAGAGGCGGCTGGGGGAGCTGGGGGCGCCCACATGTCTCCTGGCCCAGCAGGACTCTGCCAGGAAGGGCTCAGGGGCCCCATCACACAGGCATCAGCCCCTCTGCCTCAGCCTGGCCAGGTTCCTGGAACCACTGGGTCCAGCATCATGGGAAGGGGGGATGTTTGGGGCTCCAGCCAAGGGCTCAGGCCAGGAGGTCCTGGGTAGCAGAGTTTTCACAGCTAATGAGGGGCCTGGGCTAGCATTTCTCGTCTGGAATCTGTGGCCAAGGGCAGAGAGTGGGTGGTATGAAGGCCTTAGGGGTCCTGCCTTCTCCTGTTTTAATCCTGGCTGTGTGACCTTGAGCTGTCTCATGCCCTCTCTGAGGGAAATGTGAATAAGAACGATCTGAGGTATAAGTGACATAGTGTATAAATTACAGATTATATAATGAGGCTAACACAGGAGGCAGACACAGGGCATGGGTTAGCTCATTCAGTCCTCTCAAGAGTGATCATTCCCACTTTCTAGGTGAGGAAACCGAGGCACAGAGAAGTCAAGCAACTTGCCTTAGGTCACACAGCAAGGCTATGCCCAGCTGACATTCGAATCCAGGCCATGTGGCTCCTGAGTCTGTCCTAAAGTACAGTGCTAGCAGGGGTTACTATTATTAATAGTAATTACATTACATTAATTATAAGGAAAATAACAATGTTACACTAATCATGGCAGGTGCTCTTTGCAGGCCCAGTGGCCCCCAGGGTAGGAGGAACGGAACAAAACACAGACATTTCCAGTCCCCCAGGTGAGGCCATCCCAAATTTCTCTCCCAGAAATATTCTGTCAGGCATTCTAGAAGAATGTCACACAGGCACCAGCCCCAAAGCCCTGCCCAAGAAGAGCAGGGAGGTATTCCTGAAGGAGGGGGCACCAGAGCCAGACCTTGGAGGATGGAGGAAGGTGTTCAGGATGGTGGGGGACAGCATGTACAAAGGCCAGAAGGACACCCAGAGTGAGTTGTTGTGTAATGTGAGGCTGCCGAGGTGTGCGTGGGAGGAGGGGGCTGCTGCCTGGAAGGGGAATTTCAGGGCCGATGGGATCCAGGAGGCAGGAGCATGAACCCAGATTGCCCATGTCTCCAGGCCTCTGTTGTCTAACCTGCAGACTGGGGCATCTTAAGGGCCTCTGCCTTTGCCATTCCCTCTGCCTAGAATGTCCTTCCCCGCATCTCCTCATGGCCGGGCCGTGAACAAGGCCACGTGTGTCCAAGCCACAGCCCCATGCCAAGCCTGTGGTGGGGGCCTGGCTTCCATGTGCCCTTGTCCCAGCTGCATGAGGCACACGCAAGCCCACAGCCCTTGCTGGAGCCGTGGTTTTCCCAAGAATTCCAGCACCAGCCAGGAGTGGCCCCCAGGTGTGCCGGATGCCAAGGAAAACAGGAGGTGAGCTCATGGCCCTGCCACAGGCATCAGGGCGTGGGCCTGTGGCACTTCACTGGAAGTGCCCAGGCTGGGATTGGCTGCTCCTACCCAGCCTCCCCTCCAGACCCTCCACTCCTCACTCACCCTCTGTGGCTCCCCATTGCCCTCAGAAGACAGCGCAAGCCCTGCCCCACTGGTATTACTTCTCCTGAGCCCCAAGATTTCTCTACCCTGAGATCAATCTGTCCATCAGACCAGGCTCATCTTTGCCTCAGGGCCTTTGCACATGCTGTTCCTCTACCTGGAATGCCTTTCCACCATCTCTTTATCTGGCCATGGCCTCCTCACTTTCCTGGTCCTAGCTCGGTGTTCCCTCCTCCTCTAAGAAGCCTGCCCAGACTCCCCCTGCCACCCCAAGCTGGGTCAGGCACCTTCTTGGAGCTCCCACTGCTGCCTGTGCATCCCCCACCACAGTCCTGGCCCCTTGGGATGATTACATGTAGCTGCTTCCCCACCAACCTGGGTTCCCCACAAGAGAGGGGCCCAGTCTGGCTTGTTCACTCTGTGTCCCCAGCGTCCTGCACAGGACATGGCACACAGTAGGTTCTCAATGCATGTTTGAGAATAATGAATGTGCCTGAAATTTTCCCACCTCCAAGCTCCACATGCTTCCCTCTGCCAGAACTGTCCTCACCTTTTTGTCTCTGCTGATCTGAGTCTCCTTTCCTTTAGGTTTCCTTGCCACCTCCTCCAGGAAGCCCTCAGTGACTTCTCTGCAACCTCCCATGAGAACAAATCTGGCAATGAACCTACCCTGGCTTCATCCCTGCCCCTCGCAGTGGCCCTAGGCTAGTCACTTCCCCTCTCTGGTCCTCAGTTTCCCTGCCTATAGAATGGAGACTGCAAACGCTGAAGGGTAGGGGCAAAGAGAGTTAACTCCAGAAAACAGAGGTGTTTTGTAGCTTAAGAGCATGGCTGGGCTGGGAGGATTTTCCTGATTAGCAGTAATTTCTATTTTTATTACAGGCTGTTCCCACAGAGCTGGACTGGAGCTTGGATGGTATGGCAAAGTCTCGACAAACAGA
The DNA here is from genome assembly GCF_964341445.2 of Mesoplodon mirus. Taxonomy (NCBI): domain Eukaryota; kingdom Metazoa; phylum Chordata; class Mammalia; order Artiodactyla; family Ziphiidae; genus Mesoplodon; species Mesoplodon mirus. The sequence continues at coordinate 43,906,195 of NC_138980.1, forward strand.
AGCACAGGGCCTCCCCCGCTCAGATCTCCTCCAGCCAGAGCCCTTTAATTTGCTCACCCTCCTGCTGGGGAGGGACACACACACAGCCCAGTGCACAGATTGGGAGACTGAGTGGGCTCCGGCCCCTGGGCGACCAGGCTGCCCCCCTCCCCTACTCACCAGCTAGAGAACCGCAGAGAGAGATCAGAAAGGGGTTGGGGGAGGAGGTGAGTCCTAACGTTTAGCCACTCTTGACTCAGTTTCCCCAAGTGTGAGCTGAGGGGAGCCACTGTGGGGATCACTTCGTTCCCAGATATGACCGAGTCTTGGCACGCAACCATCACTCAGATAAGCGAATGAGAGGGCTGGAGGGCGGTCCCGCTTGATTCCCCGCCCCACCAACCCCGGCACAAGCCCCCCCGTGACTCAGTTTCCCCGCCGGATCCGGGTTCAGCCGCGCTGGGCGGGGCCTTGAACGCGGAGGCCAGCGCCGTCTGTTTACCTTGAGGCTGGACGCTGGGCAGGGCCGCGGAGGGCCGTCCCCGGGGCCGGCCGCGCCGCCGGCATAAATAGGCTGCGCGGGCCTCGTGGGCGGCAGAGAGCGAGCCGCTGTCCAGCTCCCCGCCGCCGTCATGGTCCTCACCACCGCCCGCGTTCTCTTGCTCACCCTGGCTGCCCTCGGCGCATCGGGCCAGGGGCAGATCCCGCTGGGTAAGCCGCGCCTGACCCCCAAACGGACACGACTCGCGGGAGGCCTGGGGTCGCGGCTTCTTGGGATTCGGGGACTGTTCGCCGGGGCGTGCGGGGCGGAGAAAGCAGGCAGCGGGGGCAGAGGCTCAGGAAATGGGGTGGGCGTCAGGGGTCCCTGCGGCGGCGGTATGAGGGGTGGTGATGGGGGTCTCCGGTCCCCGACGCCCCACCAGCGCCCCCTGTCAGCGCAGGTGCAGACCTGGGCCCGCAGATGCTACGCGAACTACAGGAGACCAACGCGGCGCTGCAGGATGTGCGGGAACTGCTTCGGCAGCAGGTGCCTCCGGGGTTGGGGGGACGGGGGTGCCGGGTTGGCACAGAGAGGCTTGGAAGAGGGGAAGGGGGTCTCGGAGGTAGGGGAGTGGGGGGGAGTGGGGGGAGGACCGGAGAAGGGGATCCTGGTGGAGGTGAAGAGGGCCCAGAGTTATGGAAAAGAGGAAAAAGAGGGGTCCCAGGGACAGGGGGTTCCTCGGGAGAGGGGTAGGGATCCGTGAGGGGGGAAGGGAATCCCAGGGAAGGAAGAGAGGGGCTGGGAGAGTAGGGATCTCGGGGTAGGGAGTCCGTGGGGAGGGGGCCCGGGCCGAGTGGGTGGGTCTGCGGGAAGGGAGTTTGAGAGAGGGACAGGGGAGACCCGACGGGGGAGGAGAGGGATGGACCCGCTGACCACACCCCATCCCCCTTGCACCAAAGGTCAAGGAGATCACGTTTCTGAAAAACACGGTGATGGAGTGTGACGCGTGCGGTGAGCGCAACTGGAGTGGCAGAGACTGGGCGGCGGGGGAGCGAGAAGAGATGGGGAGACAGAGACAGAGAGCGAAGGACAGACCGGGAGGAAAAGAGACAGAGAAGAAGATGGAGGCTGACAGAGATGGAGAGATTGGATGAGGGATGGAGAGAGAGAAACAGGAAGGGGAGACAGAGACTATGGGAGGGGGAGAACCCAAAAGGGCCAGAAACCATGCGAGAGATGCTGGGAGGTGGAGAGTCGCGGAGGGAGAAGCAAAAAACGGCCGGGCGCAGAGATCCAGATACTGGAGAGACCTGGCGGGCAGAGCGCTCAGTACGAGGCGGGGTCGCAGAACAACCAGGATCTCACCATGCCCTCAGGGGCCAGCCCCCCCAGGCTCCACCCCTGGGCGTGGCCCTAACCATTCCCGCCCCACCCCCCGCAGGGATGCAACCCGCGCTCACCCCCAGACTGAGCGTGAGGCCCCTAAGCCAGTGCGCGCCCGGCTTCTGCTTCCCCGGCGTGGCTTGTACCGAGACAGCAAGCGGCGCGCGCTGCGGACCCTGCCCTGCAGGCTTCACCGGCAACGGCTCGCACTGCGCCGATGTCAACGAGGTGCGTCCGTCACCACCGCCTAGAAGGTCCCCCAACGCGTGACCCCACAGCTCCCCACCGCCCCGACGAACTCCTCATCCGCTGGGGGTGCTCTCCCGGAGAGCCCCCTCATCTCCAAGGGCGCAGGTCTAGACGACCTCCCCACCGCCGGGGGACAGCCACCACTACCACCCCCCTCTCCACCTGGGACGCCCATCCCGACGACTTCCTCCGTAGCCGGTGACGTCCGCCCCGACGACTCCCCTACCTCCGGGAGTGGTCCGCCTCAACGACCCCCCTCACCGCGGGGAGCCGCCGACCCCAGCCACCCTTCCACCACCGGGGGGCTCCCGCCCGGACAGCCTCCTCACCGCCGGGCACGCACGCCCCGACGACCACTTCCCGCCTCCTCTGGGGACGCCCGCCCTCAAAATGTCTTCCCCCGCCCATGAGCACCCAGCCCACCGGGTCCCAGGAACAGATCCCCTCAGGCACGCCCTGTTCCCCACCTGGTCTTGCCCCTTCCCACATCAAGGCAAAGCCATGTGTGACCCCTGGGACAGTGGCCTTTGCCCCACATGGCACTCCCCCTCGCCAAGAGCTAGCTGATGGCCCTTGAACTTTACAAGTACAAGCCCAATAAGCCCTGAGGCGCCTCTCTCGGGGGGCCCAGCTACACGTCCGTCCTCTGACCCTCCGGGGCCCTTCCTCCCCCAGTGCAACGCCCATCCCTGCTTCCCCCACGTCCGCTGCATCAACACCAGTCCGGGCTTCCGCTGCGAGGCTTGCCCGCCGGGGTACAGCGGCCCCACCCACGAGGGCGTGGGGCTGGCCTTCGCCAAGGCCAACAAGCAGGTGAGAGCCGTGGGGGGTTGGGGTGGGGAGCCAGGAGGAGCATTTTGGGGTGGGGGGCATTTTGTTGAGTTAACTCGACCTCCAGCCTCGCAGCCGAGTCTGGGGAATAGAGGAAGTTAAGGGTCCACGTCAGGGATGGTCCGGGTTGGAGGCAAGACGTAGGGGAGAGGTAGGATTCAGAGGAGACGTGAACCGGGTGGGAGGTCTGGGGGTACCTCCGTGGGAGCAGTGACCTCTGCCCTCCCTCCCACCCAGGTTTGCACGGACATTAACGAGTGTGAGACCGGGCAGCATAACTGCGTTCCCAACTCCGTATGCGTCAATACCCTGGTAAGGCCTGGGAGGAGAGGGGAAGGACTGAGAGATGGAGGATGGGACGCGAAGTGTCAGGCGGTGGGAGGCGGGTGTTGACCTCCTGTGGCCCGGGCTCAGGGCTCCTTCCAGTGCGGCCCGTGCCAGCCCGGCTTCGTGGGAGACCAGGCATCAGGCTGCCGTCGGCGCGCACAGCGCTTCTGCCCCGACGGCACGCCCAGCCCGTGCCACGAGAAGGCCGACTGCGTCCTGGAGCGTGATGGGTCGCGATCCTGCGTGGTGAGTGCGAGCGGGCCAAGGAAGGGCGTTCGATGAGGATCCTGGGGTGGGGCCACGCCGGAGCACCCACTCACTCCCCCACCCCGCAGTGCGGCGTCGGCTGGGCTGGCAACGGGCTCTTCTGTGGCAGAGACACAGACTTGGACGGCTTTCCCGACGAGAAGCTGCGCTGCTCAGAGCGCCAGTGCCGAAAGGTGGGCGGGGTCTGAAGGGCGTGGCCTGGTATGAGGGTGGGCGTGGCTCCCTGGCAGCGCCCCTCATGCCGGCAGCGCCCCTCATGCCCGCCGCGCCCACCCCTAGGACAACTGCGTGACGGTGCCCAACTCAGGGCAGGAGGACGTGGATCGCGATGGCATCGGAGACGCCTGCGACCCGGATGCCGACGGGGACGGCGTCCTCAACGAGAAGGTGGGGCAAAAGCGGGGGCCTAGGCGAGACTAGATGGGGGCTTGGCTCGAGTGAGGGGTGTGGCCTTAGAGGCTGATCTCACGGGTCCCCGAGGGTTAGGGCTTCCCTGCAGAGGAGGCGGGGCCTCGGAGATGGACAGTCTGGGGAGTGACATTTGCCTCTCTAGGCCTGACTACTCCCAACCGGCCCTGACCTCTAGGACAACTGCCCGCTGGTGCGGAACCCAGACCAGCGCAATGCGGACGGCGACAAGTGGGGCGATGCGTGCGACAACTGCCGGTCCCAGAAGAACGACGATCAGAAGGACACCGATAACGACGGCCGAGGCGACGCCTGCGACGACGACACAGACGGCGACCGTGAGCTCTGTGGCAGGGGGAAGAGGAGAGAGAAGGGCTGGCACCAAGGGGCGGGGCTTGGCTGGGGGCGGGGCTCGGCCTCCTTTGGGAGCCGGAGGGGGTGTGCTCGCCTAAGGCTCCAGGGACCGTGGACCATGCTCCGGCGGGCAGCAAAATGCAAGCTGGGATATGATGTCGAGGAGAAAAGGAAGGAATTTTTGGAGGAGGGGAAAGTGGTCCCTGTGTTAGATGCTGCAGGGAGGAAATAAGAGGACAGAGACGTGAGCCTGGGGTTTAGGGCTGAGGAGGTACCATTTTTACATCTGGGCAGAGACTCGAGGTGGTGCATTCACAGAGCTAGTCCCCTCACCGCCATCCATTCATTTAGTCTCTAGGAGGCTGGCGACTGGGCATGAATACTTGGTTTAACTTTGTAGTTATTGGGAACCAAAGATGGGGTGGGACTCTGTCCCAAGCTAGCCCCAGGTCTGCACCTGCCCTGCTGAAGTCAGCCTGGCCCCGTCCTAATCTTGGGATCCCGTGTTCTGTCCTTCTGCTTCCCGCAGGGATCCGCAACACGGTGGACAACTGCCCCAAGGTGCCCAACTCAGACCAGAAGGACAGTGATGGCGATGGTGTAGGAGATGCCTGTGACAACTGTCCTCAGAAGAGCAACGCAGACCAGGTGAGGGCAGGCCAGACCCCAGCTGGGTCAGACCCCTGGGGTAAGCCCCAGGCTGATTAACAAGACTCCAGCCCAGTCCCAGCAGCCTGGCGGGGGTGGGGGTGGGGGGAGGGGTGTTCCTCCGCGTCAGGAAGGACCTTGGCTCTGGAACTCGGGGTGGGCGGGAGGCTTCTGAATTCTTCTGCCCTGATTATGGATATTTACATCCTTCCCCCGCCCACAGAGGGATGTGGACCACGACTTTGTGGGAGATGCTTGTGACAGCGACCAAGATCAGTAAGGAGGACATCTGGGGCTGAGGTGGGCACCCAGGGTGGGCAGCCCTTGATCCAGCTTTCTGGGGTCTCATTGTCTCTGCCCCACCCACGCACTCTAGGGATGGGGATGGGCACCAGGACTCGCGGGACAACTGCCCCACAGTGCCCAACAGCGCCCAGCAGGACTCAGACCACGATGGCCAGGGTGACGCCTGCGACGATGACGATGACAACGATGGGGTCCCCGACAGTCAGGACAACTGCCGCCTGGTGCCCAACCCGGGCCAGGAAGACGTGGACCGTAAGGCAGGGTGCAGGGCCTGTGGTGGGGACGGGGCTAGTGTGGAGCCACTAGGGTGAGATTTGGGGTGGGCATGCTGGGGCCAGTGGCACGTGTGAGCGGAGCTGGAGACATGGTGTGGGCAGGGCCGGTAGCCTGTGTGGGCGTGGCCAGGCCTGGGGCGAGGCCTGGAGCTGATTCTACTACGGTGGGGGGGCCTCCCATCTCCTCTCAGGGGACGGCGTGGGCGACGCGTGCCAGGGGGACTTTGATGCAGACAAGGTGGTGGACAAGATCGATGTGTGTCCGGAGAATGCTGAGGTCACCCTCACCGACTTCCGGGCCTTCCAGACGGTTGTGCTGGACCCCGAGGGCGACGCGCAGATAGACCCTAACTGGGTGGTGCTCAACCAGGTGTGGGAGGGGCCCAGGCGGGAGGTGGGGGGAGCCCAGGACCGCCACAGCGGGTCCTAAGCTAGGGGCGGGGAGCCGAGGGCCCAAACGGCTGGCCTGAGGCCCTTCTTCCTTTGAACCCCACCAGGGGATGGAGATCGTGCAGACGATGAACAGCGATCCTGGCCTGGGTGTGGGTGAGACATGGGGAGGGGCCAGGCTGTGCAGGGGGCGGGGCTAGAGGAGAGGTGGGACGGGGCGGGCCTGGACTCAGGAAAGGCGGGGCCAGGTTGGGTGGTCTGGGCTCAGGGGTCGGGCGTTCTGGACTCTGGAGGGGCGGGGCCGGGGGGCGGATCTGGGCCCCGGTGCGGCAGGGGCTAGCGTCCCTTCCTCTCCCCAGGTTACACGGCCTTCAATGGCGTGGACTTCGAAGGCACGTTCCACGTGAACACGGTCACGGATGACGACTACGCGGGTTTCATCTTTGGCTACCAGGACAGCTCCAGCTTCTATGTGGTCATGTGGAAGCAGATGGAGCAGACTTACTGGCAGGCAAACCCCTTCCGTGCAGTGGCGGAGCCTGGCATCCAGCTCAAGGTGCTGGCCCCTACCTGAACTCGGCCTCAGTGCCAACTCGGGGGCCCAAACCCTCCCACAGATCCCCAAAGCCTTACAGCCCCCAGCCTCATTCTATGGACCTCGAAGTCTTTCTACCTAGTTCCTCCCACAGGCCCTCAAACACTCCCCCGAGATCCCCCAACCTTTCTGTGGGCCCCAAAACCCTCTCACAGAGCCCCAAACTTTCCCTCAGGTTCCAAATCCTCCTGCAGGCCCCAAAGACCCCAGTATTTCACTGAAACCCTAGAATTCCCCAAGTCCTCTACACTCGAGTTTACCCCACAAACCATTGCTGCCCCTACAGCCCGACTGCAAAGCTCCTCGTGGGTCTCCCATCCAGGCATACTGGGGGACCCCACCACTCCTTTATGACTCACAGCTCCTTGCCTGTCTGGGAGCTCTGGTGGCCTGTGTGGTCTCTGACCCCCGCTCCCCTGTTCTCCGGTGTGGCAGGCCGTGAAGTCCTCCACAGGCCCTGGGGAGCAGCTTCGGAATGCACTGTGGCACACGGGGGACACAGAGTCACAGGTGCGGCTGCTGTGGAAGGACCCCCGCAATGTGGGCTGGAAGGACAAGACGTCCTACCGCTGGTTCCTGCAGCACCGGCCCCAAGTGGGCTACATCAGGTGGGAACCCGCCCTCTGCCAGGGGGCCCGGAGTGCCTGCTCTATCCTGGCTCTTGAGGGAAGTGGGGAGTGCTTCAGAGGGCCTCGGTCCCCTTATCTGTAAAATGGGAATAATACAGGCAGTTAGAAATGACTGTCTGGCCCTGGGGCATGATACCCCTCCCAGGACAGGGGGAGGGGCCAGGCTGTGCAGGGAGCTGCTCAGGGGGCAGGGCCAGAGGAGAGGTGAGACAGCGGGGAGCCTGGACTCAGAAAAGGCGGGGCCAGTTTGGGTGGTCTGGGCTCAAGGGTCCGGTGGTTCTGGACTCTGCACACAGCAGTAGGTGGGGTCTCACTCACTCCTGGTTTCTCAATCCCCGCTCTACGCTGCCAGGAAGACCAGGCACTACGCTTAGCACCTACTGTGTGCAGGGCCCTAGATGTCCATCCTCTCACACAGGGAAACTGAGGCTCAGGTCAGGAGCCCCCTCTGCCCTGAGCATGGCCCAGGCAGGGAGACATATGGCCCCCTCTCCTAGAGAGGAGGGGGCCTAGCTCATGGGGCAGGATGCTGAAGCTCTGAGAGGGGAGGCGGCACCTGGCCCAGCACCCCGAATCACAGTCCCTTCCTTCCCCGCAGAGTGAGGTTCTACGAGGGCCCGGAGCTGGTTGCAGACAGCAATGTGGTCCTGGACACGACCATGCGGGGAGGCCGCTTGGGAGTCTTCTGCTTCTCCCAGGAGAACATCATCTGGGCCAACCTGCGCTACCGCTGCAATGGTAAGAGGGCACTGCTGGGGAAGGTGGGGCATCCCTACCGCCCAGCCTCACCCGCCTCTCACCTGCTCACCCTCTCTCCACAGACACCATCCCTGAGGACTACGAGGTCCAGAGGCTGCTGCAGGCCTAGGGACACAGGTGGGGACCTGCCACTGGATGACGGCCACCCTCACGGCTGCCCTCACTGTGGGAGGCCATCAGCACCTGGCCCCAAGAGGCAGCTGGCCTGGTGGGGAGGGAGAGGGGCTCAAAGAGGACAAAATAAAGTGTGTGTGTGGCGGAGCAGCCGGCTGTGGTCTCTGCCGCGGGGAGATGGCAGGGTCGAGCCTCTGAGGGGAGGCCAGGGACCCCAAACTCGGGCCTTGGGCGAGTTGGGGGCCTGCCACTCTCTCCCCCCGTGACTGGCTGGGGCCCTAGGTGCCTGACTAGGAGTGTCCGGCCCTGCTGCATCTCACTCACTCTCCTGGGGCGTCTGCCCCAGGATCCTGGGGTGTGTGTGTGAGGGGCTCACGCCTGCGTGTCCGTGTGTCTGTGTCTGTGTGTGTGGCCCCTGTGTGGCTCCTGCCTGGTGCACCTGAAACACCCACAGTTCATCCTCCAGAGGGGAGAAGAGGGCAGGAAAAAAGGGGAGGAGGCAGAGATGAAAACATTGGATTTTTATTACGTTTCATTACAAAGGATGCAAAGGTACACAGACGATAGCGTCCACGCCAGAGAGGATGGGCAGGGGCCGGCCGAGTGCGCCCTGAGCGCCCGCCCCCGCCCGCCATGGGCACCCACGCGTGCGGCCCACGGGACATCTACAGCACAATGTACATGCTGGGGGTGGGGGCAGAGCCAGCCTGGGGGAAAGAGGGACATGAGTGGGACAGGGCTTGGACTGGCAGGTTTGCATATATCAGTGCCCAGTCCCTGGAGGGGCAGGGGCAGTTTCCAACGGAGGGCATGGCGGGGTCAGTGGACCTTGACTGCCAAAGGCCTCCCTTCCAGAGTCTGGTGGCAAATGCCACAGCTGCGTCCCCTTGTCCCCGGTTGGCAGGAGGTCAGAAATGACAGGCTGGGCGTCGATTACCCCCAATTCCACAACCCTGCAAGATGGGGGCAACCCAAGTGTCACTGGCTCATCAGGACAGGGTATTGGGCACTGGCCAGGAGGGCAGAAGGCAGAGGGAGCTGTCTGGAACCAGTCCCTGACAGCCAGCCCCTGCCTGGGATGAGCCTGGGGCCCTGAGACCCGTGGGCCTGAGCTAATGACAAGAGGGAACTGAGGCCCGGGTCACAAGGGTCTTGTCTGCCCCCCGGCGCCTTCAGGAGTACCCCAGTGCCCAGGCCTGGGGGTGCAGGTCACCCCACCTCCACTGGGGTAGAACTCTTGTCTGTGGCCAGCCACCTGTGGCACACCAACGGTTATGAGAGGTGCCTGAGCCCCACGCAGCCAGGATCCCCAAAAGCCGAGGAAGCCAAAAAGAGTTGGTTTAGGCCAAGCTGGCTGGGCAGGGCCTGACAAAGGAATGTCCCCAGGACCCCTGTCATATGCTGTGAGACCCCCAGGGGATGGGGGCCCAGGGTCCACGGAGAACTCAAGCAGAAACAGACCTGTCTGCCCACTCACCCCAGGGTAGGCGAGGTACCAAATCCTCCCCCAGCTCTTCAGGTCACGTGGGGGGGGGCGGAGCTCAGGTGGCCACAGCTCCCTCACCTGAAGCATCACCTGCAGGGGTGGTAGGCCAGGCCCAAGAGCAGCAGGTACCCTTGACCTTGCACCCCTGTGCCCCAACACTATGCCAAGGGCACCCTGAGGACTCTGACGATGGCTCCCTCAGAACCCAGTGAGGGCAATGGGTGCTGCTACTGCTGTGTCAGGGCTGGGGGCGGGGGTCGCCTGACCCCACCAGGCCTCACCACACCCAGCCTGCACCCTGGGGTGGGGATGCCTTCTTTGGAAATGCAGAAGACTCAGAATCCAGTTGGGGGCAGGAGTTTGGCAGCAAGTTTGGTTATGAACTAGCTCGGGGTCGGCTGAGATGTGGAGGTCTGGGGAGGGGGGGCACCATCCCAAGTGTTCTCAGCTGCCTGGAGGCCTCCACGTCAACAAAGTCTTCTCTAGGAGAAGGGGATCATGGGGGCTCATTAGGCCCAGGAGGCTGGACAGAGGGGGGTCGCCCCTGCTGCTTGAGTCCCACCCAGCACCTCCATGGGCCTTGTACCTACTCCCGTCCCCTGTGACCAGGCCGTGGCCAGCACCCGGCATGCACACAGGCCCCAAACTGGACACCCACCCCAGCAGGATGGATGGACGACACGGGACGTCTCGCCCTCCATGCAGGAGTCTCACAGCATCTGATGGACGGACAGATGGACAGCTGTCCTTGCCCGCCCCACTGTGACACACAGGCCTCACGACGGGCCCACTTGGCTGGCCGCCCTCCTGGGAGGTCGGCCACCTGAAGAAATCAGGCCAAGCACATATACGACGTCGGAACCCTCCTGGCCAGCCCTCAACACCCGCAAGCAGATAACAGCACACAGGCCACAAAGGCCGGCCAAGCGCTCCCAGTGAATGGAGGTGCTGCTGGGGAAAGGGCTGCAAACACACACACCTGCCCTCGCCTTCCAGCCTCACAGGCCTGGTCCCAGGGAACTCCGTGGACCGCACTGGGGTCGGGGGCTGGACCCAACGCAATTAGGGTCCCTTCTGCTGTGTACTTGGCCCCACAGGGAAGCCTGTTTTTTGGATACCGCTGGCTGTGGGCCTCCAAATTTTGCTGAAGGGTCGACCTGCCCCCTGAGCTTTCCACTGAGGGTCTCAGGGCCCCCTGCCCCAGGGGACTGGCCCCTACCCTTCTTGCCCGGAAGAGCACTGGGGGGAAGCAAGGCGTGCAAGGAAAGCGGGGAGGGGGCTGCAGGGAACCCCAAACAGTGCTGCCTGTCTTCCCTCTGCTAAGGGCACGGTGTGGGGGGGAGGTCCTCACGGGTACCTGCGACAGGGATGTGACCCCGATGAGACTCCTCCTTCCCCAAGTCAACCCTGGGCACTGCAGGGGGTGATGCTGACAGGTGGGGGGTGGGGACCAGGGGCATGAACTCTCTTCTCTGGGGGACACAGAGACAGGCTGACCCCAGGTCTCATCCTCGGCCCATGGAGCCTCATGGGGGAACAAATTTACCACCCTGGGGGCTCAGAGGACAGAGGCAGGTGGGGACATGGTGGTTGGCTCACACTCCCGGAGGAAAGGTTTGCACAGCTGAGGGGGGCTCGGCCACAGCGAGCGGGTCTATATACACGATGCAGGGGCTCCAGCTCACCCCTCACGGCGCAGCTCGCCTGAAATCACAGTATTTTCACATCACAAGTCAAAGGGCTGATTCCCTTAAGCTGTCCTGTTTCTAAAAGTCTTGGCAATTCATATTCAATATTTAGTAGAGAAATGATATTTAAGAAAAAAACCCAAATCCCCTGTTGTAGACCCCCAGAGGCCTGCCCAGGCCCAGGAGGGGGCAGTGAACCCTTTGAGGACGCCTGGCCGCTGGCTCCTGGCTGGATCCCCTCCCCGGGAAAGCTCTGCACCTACACCCCTCACGGGCTGAGGCTGCCGTGTTAATACAGTATCACCTGTGCTCCTGGCTGAGGGATGCTAGAAACGGGCCATGGGGCTGGACAGCCCCTCCTTCCCTGCCCATCTGCACCAAGAACCCAGTGCCGGGCAGATGGGAAGTGTAGGCTGACGGGGCTCCCTCACAGGGTCCCCTACTCCTTGTTTGAAAATTGCATCCAGGAAGGTTGCTTGTAATTTTATTAAGGCCATTTTTTAAAAAAAGTTCTACATACAAGTCTAATGGTAATCAAACCCTTCTATGTACATACATGTAGTTTTTCTTTAAAAAAAGAAAGAGTTCACTCTTTGCCCCCATCCCTGGAAAGAAGACAGGCCCTTGACCTGGATGGACTGACACTAAACCTAACTGCAGTCCAGACAACAGCGGCGGAGGCCAAGTGACCGAGGACAGGGGGCTTCCCGTCTGTGGGGCCACGCAGCCACTTGGCCAGGTGCTAAGAGTCCGGCCAGGGAACAAGAGAGAGGGATGGTCGCTAGGATCAAATCTGGCTCCCACAGATAGAGGCGTGTGCTCCCAAGACGCCGACGGAGGCGGAAACGCACCAGGCAGGAGGTGTCAGCCCTGCTGGCAGGCGGAGGAGCGAATAAGAACTCGAGATGTGATGTCGGAGGGAATGAAACGGACGTTCCTATTCCAAAGCAATTGACAGAACACAAAGCCAGCCCTGTCACCCCCTCGCAGGGCCTGTAGGGCAGACGGATGACCTCTGGTGCGCCAGTGAGCCCTGATGGACGGTCACCTGGGCCTCCTGAGGCACTCTGAGAAGCACCTGGAAACCAGCCACTAAAATGCACACTGCTCTTTGCCTCCAAAGGCAGCCCTGCCAGGAAGGGCTACGAAAGAGATGGCGGGATGGTGGGAGGGGATGAATGTCGGCTGGTCCTCAGGATGGGGGTGCTGAGGACAGGCTTGTCTCCAGGGCATCTCAGAACAGAGGGGCCGTAGCTGCTGCCGCTAGCCATGGGGTCTAGGACAGGCCTGCCCTGAGGACTGGCTGGCACCTTTGGGAAGGCCGGGCAGAGCTGGGTCTTCACGAGACCCCTGATGGAAGCCGGGGCTCCTTCCCAGAAGTCTGTTAGGGATCAGAGCAGAGGTCCCTCTGGCTGCTGCTGCCAGCTTCTGCCAGAGTGCCCACCCAGGCCAACCTCATGTCCTTGTTTTGGGATAACGGAGCAAAAGTAAAAAGGCCGGAGATGCAGCTCAGACCCAGGCAGACAGCAGACCACTTCCAGTTAGCTTACAAATATTATAACGTTGGATTTCTAGAATAAAAACATGCTCTCAGGCAAGTGTTGGCTTGAAGGAGTCAGTTATTCATCTACAACCAAAATGTAAATACAAACCGAAAGAAACAAACCAAAAAATGCCCCGGCCGCCTACACCCCCCCACCCCCGGCCATTCTTTAAATAATAGTAACAGTGACCACGGTACAGAGAAAGAAAGATGGAAACAAGTCGCAAAACCCCCTAGAAATAATCCCCGCCTCCACGTGCATCCCCGACAGGCCTGGGTGGGGATTTCACAGCAAAGGTAGCCACCGAGGGGCCCAGCTGGGGGTGGCGAGGCGGGGGCATGGGCTTCCCTACTGGGCCCCGGGGGAGATATAGCTGCTTCGCATGCTCCGTTCACACATTCACATCCCACCTCCGTGGGATGGAGTCTAGTGTTCTGTGTGTGCTCAGAAATATAAAAGACGGCAGTCCAAATAGTGTTTATTTCCGCTTCATGTCCGCCCACCCCCCACCCCCAGCGCCTTCTCCTTTTGGCGGGGTGGGGCTGGCTCGCTACCTAACCAAGGGCTGGGGGCGCGGGAGGGTGGGGGGACCGGGGACAAAGGAAGGCAGTGAGAGCTGGACAACAGTCGCAAGATGCACCTCATCCCACCACCGTCACAGAGCACGGCGCCCCCCGAGGCCGGCGGCCCTGCCCAGCACGCATTCCGCATCTTACAGGGGGACGAGAGAGCAGGGAGGGAGGGTCCGCGGGGGCGACGACACGCGGCCTCACGCGGGAGGTGGACGACCGGGGTGGGCGGGCGGGTGGGCTGGGGCGCTTGGCGGCATTGCAAGCTCAGAATCACAAGCTCGGCCGTTTGCGAGGGACGGAGCGCCGCCGTCCCCAGGCTTGGGGAGACGCCGTGGGGACCACTGACCGGTAGGGTGACGGAGCCGGGGGCTGGGCGGCCGTGTGCCGGGCGTGCGGCTCACAGACGGTCCATCCGGAAGGTGTCCTCGGTGGCCGGGTCGGCCAGGACCATGTCTGGGTCATTGAGCATGTGCAGTCCGTCCAGGGTCAGGGGGTCAATCTTGAGTTCGTCCAAGGGGAACTGGTTGTCAGAATCGAAGCTGACGTCACCGACCCCGGCCAGCGTGCTGGTCAGTTCTTTAGAGAGGCTGGGAGGGGACTCTCCTGTCACTGGGGGTGGGGGGTACACACAAAAGGCTCAGCTTGGCCCTGACTCCCCGCACCCCGACTCTGCGCCTCCATGGCTCCCATCAATGCTCAGGCCATACCAGGGAGCTCACCTGAGCAGTCTGTTCCCCAAAGGACATTTGCGATGTCTGGGGACATTTTTAGTTGTCACGACTGGAGGGAATGCTACTGGTATCAGGTGGGTGGAGGCCAGGGATGCTGCTCAACACCCCATAGCACACGGGATGGTCCCAACCCAGATGTTGGGGTACCAAAAGGCCGGAAAGCCCTGGGATGCGGGCTGCGACAGACTTCAGTGTGACCTGGAGGGAGCAGGGGCCTCTCAGGCTCTGCCAGGTTCTGCCAGGCAGTCTGCTCCGTGTGCATCAGGGGCCTCCCCACGGGTGGGAGGGAAGCCCGGGTTTCCCTGCAGAGACCCAGGTTCACACCTGGGCTCCTTCCTCTACTTGTGTTGAGACCCTGGGCCTCAGTTTCCCAATCTGGGAAACAGATATGAAAGTTTCGTACTTTCTGGGCTGTTGGACAATCACAGAGGCCTGATCCTTCTCACACAACCTCCAAGGCCAAGGCTTCTGCACCCAGAGCATCTCCTGCAGACCCTTGGGGCGGGGAGGAGGCACTGGGTCTGCACTCGGCTGTGGGGAGCTCTGGGCAGGAACCCCTCCATCCTAGAGATGTCAGTGGGGACTGCTGAGAGGGTCTCACCCTCAATTCCCCGACAGCCCTGGCTTATGAGGAAACTGCCTCCGTCTTTGATAAAACCTAGAACCTTCAGGGGCATGATGAGGGGTGGGGGTGGGGGTGGGGGACTGCAGGGTCTGAGTTCTGCTGGGAGAAGACTCACTCAACATGCGCGTGCGCAAGCCTGGGTGCCTGGGCACTGTGCTCAGGCCGCGCGGGGAGGCCCGACGCAGCATGCGCGAGCTCTTACGTGTCTGTCAGCTGCACAGGACAAGCCCCAGCAGGCAGGGCCCACCCCACAGTCACATGCATCCCCGGCACGCTCAGCTACTGGGGTTCAGGGGACTGGGCAGGAGGTGAAGGGCTAGGTGAGTGACCGGTTTCATCCTGTTCTCACTCTTGAGCCTGGGACACCGGACACCTGGTCCAGGGTCCAGTGTGCATCCCCCCAGCCTGTGTCCTGTAAGCCCAGCAGTGAGTCGAGGTTGGTGGGTTCTGGCCTCCTTGGGCAGGGACACCTCAGCCCCGTTGCGCCTCACCCTGCAGGGCGGGGACTCCACCTCCCCCGGCCTCTCACCTGTGAGGATGATATTGGGGATGCTGCTGTGGCTAGGGAAGCTGAGCTGCTGTGTGTCTGGCAGGCTCCCGTGGCTGCCCGTGAGGCCCATCATGGCCGCCTGTGAGTAGTTGAGTGTCGAGCCCGGGCTGTACAGGCTGCTGGAGCTGATGGCATTCTCTATCATGTTGAACTGCTCCAGCTGGCAGAGGAAGCATACAGGTGTGAGGCCAGCCCCCCGAGCTGGCCACCCTGGGACCCCGGTCGTGGTTGGCTGGCCGGCCTGCCTGCGACTGCCAGCACCTCCTCCCCTACAGGACGGCCAGCACCCATGCCAAGGTACACTTGGGGCTGCCAAGCATGAGTCCCTCTGCCTTGGGGTCTCCCCGTCTCCGAACCTGCCTGGGCCTGCCGGCACACGGCCCCCTCAGAGCTTGCTGGATGGATGGATGGATGGATGGATGGATGGATAAGTGAGTGAGTGAACAGCTCCAGGCAGCAGCCAACCCTTCCCGTGCCCACACGCCCCCAATCCCGGCCTTCACGCAAAGCCACTGCAACCTCCCGGCAAACCCACGTGCACGGCCCACACTGAGGCACCGCTGTAACAGCCACTGCCCGTCCCTACCAGCGTTCACCACCCACCCTTCCTCCCCCTCCGCTGGCGGCCTCGTTCTGTGGGCAGGGTGCAAACGCCAGGAGAGGCCAAGCCAAGCCACCCCCTCCAGGGCCTGGGCCTCTGCAGCCTGGAGACTGGAGAGGCTGAGAAGCTCAGGCAGAGGAGCAGGCAGGGTCTGGCGAGCGTCTGTGGTGGGCGCCCGCTCACCTGGTGGGACAGAGCATTGGCCTGCCTGGCCGCCATCTGCTGCTCATAGTATGAGTCCCCAAACACGCCGCCCAGGGTGGAAGAGTGCTGCAGACAGAAGAGAGGCCCACTGTCGTCAGGGTTCCCAAAACCAGGCAGGGGGTGAGGCTGCTATGGGGTGGGGGGGTGCTCCCACGGGCTGGCTGCACCCATACCCTTCTCCCAGGACCTCACCACCGGCCTGGGCTGGGAGAGGAGGGAGGCCTCTGGAACTTCCTGGAAGATGCTCAGGACGTGAGAGGCTGATGACGTCTATCTCAGGGCTCCTGGGAGAGCCCACACCCGCTGGGGTGGAGGGGTGCACCCCTACTCTCGGGATGATTGCTCCTTTCCACCGCCTGCTCCTGGGGGTTGGGGCCTCTGCCGCCCAACTTCCCCCAAAGTGCCATCCCACCTCCTCTCCTTAAGCTCAGGTGTGGGTGAACCCGCTGTCGTCAGATGGAAGACGAGGGGCCACAGGGACTGGGAACCCCACCTGCCAGGCCCCAGAGGAAAGTGTGTGAGTGGGGCAAGGCAGGAGATACTCTGGGTGTTCAGGGTGGGATGTGTACCTTGTCAGACGTGGGAGACGCGGGACAGGCAGCAGGACACACACACTTGGGCAGGAAGGGTGCACAGAGTGAGCACGGGACAGGTACACGGAAAGCCCCTGCCCACCTGTCCAGCCGTGGCTGCCTGCCTGCCCGCGAGGCCCTGGGGCCTGGGGGATGGCAGGCAGTCCCACTCCTGTTTGCCCAATGCCAGCTGGGGCAGAGGGATGGGGGCTGCCCCTGGGAGAGGAGCAGGGGGCTGGGGATCCTCTGAGGCAGTGGAGATGCCAAGAATAGGAGTGTGGAGCCCCTGCCCATTCTTGAGATGCTGCCAGGGAGATGGCACGACAGTCTGGCGGGATGTGGAAGGGAGGAAAGGGATGGCCGTGTGTGTCGCCAGGTCACACCGGAGGCAACAGACCTGGGGAAACAGATGCCCCACACAGGGCCCTCGGCGTCCCTGAGGCTGGGAGCTCTGGCCTGTTTCCTCCTCTGTAGAACAGGGTGACCTGCAGAAGTCGCTCCCCTGCGGCCGTTTCCAGGTCAGAGTCTTCACGGACCACAGGCCCTGGACCTCCCCGCTTTGAGCTCTCTGTTCTAGAAAGGTCCCCGCGTTCTCTGACAACTGCCAAAGCTTGACTCTCAGGCCTCCATCCCAGAGAGGAGTTGGCCACAAAGCCCCCAGCCACTCTGCGTGTTCAGTGGACTGACCACAGAAAGGGACAGCCACTCCGGCTGGTGCGGTGGTTCCTGGGGATGCACATTCCATTCAAACACCAGGAAAGAGTTAAAAATGTGAAAGGAGTAAGAAGCAAAAAAGACAATGTGGCAAAAAGGCCACATTTGCCCTAAAAATCGCCAGCTTCAGGTTTGGAAAAGGGGGCTGTGAGGTTGCTGTGTTTACCTGTGAAGGAGGCAGATGATGGCCTTGGCTGAGGCCGGGGGCAGGCTGTTCTGGGGCACTTGACCCTGTCCCCATGACCTTGACCCCAGAGAGGCCCGGCACACACAGGAGACCCCAGATATGGTTTCTCTTGTGAAGCTACCATGAGGGTTTGCCAGAAAGGTCTGCCCAGAATGGAAGGGCTGGGGCTGGAGGGGGCAGCACAAAGGAGCCAATTCCAGCTGCCTAAGGTTCAGGGTGCAGCCGGACACACGCAACATCCGCTTGGGGCCAAGTGGGTCAAGGCGGCTGCCTCGTGCATCCAGGGGAGATGCTGGCTGGGCCGGGGAGGCGTGGGGTGACCCAGGCCCATGGGGCTGATGAATGTGTCCCCAGAGATCCAGCTGCAGTGGGAAACCATGGTTTGCCCCCAAGCGAGCCCCTGGTTGGGGCCAGACAGCCTGCCGGCCCCGTCCTCACATCTGAATGAGCAGCCTGCCTCCCTGGCCAGTGCCCAATTGACGGATGGACAAACCAACACACAGACACGGGCTTGAGGAGACAGCAACATGCTTTCCGCTCAGAATGGCCCACTTTGGTTCAGGAGAACCTCTCCTGAGAGCGATCTGCTCCACCCTTAAGTTCCCGTCCTGCCTCATGTACACCAGCCCCAGGCAGGGCTGCCCGCCTCGGGCAGGCGCCCTCTATTGCTGCCCCTGCCTGGACCAACTTCTCCCACTCCCACGTCCCCTCGGCACCACGTGACGAGACCAGACGCGAGAGCTCAGAGCCGACAGGGATGGACGGAGAGCATGCAGACACCAGGCTGACCCCCGGCCGGCCCCGAGCTCACTGCACCTTCCCTGCCTTCTGCGGAGTGGGGGGCTGCAAGCCGACAGTCCCAGCGGGACCCCTGGCTGCCGTGGGTGGTGGAGGGAGTGCCCTGGGAGAGCCCCTCCTGTATCAGTGAGCCATGAGAACAGTCTCAGGTCCCCTGAGGGCTAGGCCTACTCTCCTGACACACAGGGCCTGGCTCGGGGTGCGTTGCTGTGAGCCTGGGAGATGGACAGCGGGGCATGTCGCCGGGGGCAAGGGAGCCCACGTCCTGCCTGGAGGAAAGCTCCTCCCCCTGCTCTACCCGGGAAGTAAGGCCCTATCTTCCCCTGGCTGAGGAGACTTCAGGGTCTTGGGCACTGCAGTAGCTCCTGAGGTTTCTCAGCTTGGTGACGTTCTGGGGATGGGGTGGTGAGGTCCTGGGGAGGCTCTGCTGCTACAGCGAGAAGTCTGGGGCCTGGATGTCAGTTTTGCAGGAACCCCTTCTCCCCTGATGGAAGGTTCCAGACAGAATGCAGCCATGGGTGGAGCAGAGCCAAGAGGGATTCTGAGGAACCTGGAAGGGGTGTGTGTGTGCGTGTCTGTGTCAGAGATCGGGGTCCCGTGGTGCCTGGTGTGGAGGGAGGGAAAACCTGAGTCTGAGAGACATGATCTAGCCCTGCCTGTTGCCTGGGGCAAGCCTCAGTCTCCTCATCTGAGGGGAGAGGACAAGGACACTGGAGGGGCTGCTTCCTGTGCTGGGGGTCTGAAGGCGAGAGACACACCATCCTAAAGGGCGGAGGGGGCTGAAGAGTCAGAGCCCCCATCACAGGCTGGCCGTCACCTCAGCTGCACCCTGATGCAGGGGGAGCACGCCTCCACCTCCAGAAGCCTGGAAGCAGGAGGCCTCAGGGCGGGCAGACCTGGGTGGGGATGGGTGCACGGGCTGCTCGATGCCTGCTCTGAGCCACACACCGGGCTCGGCATCCTAGCCACGGGGTGAGGAGCTGGGGCGAAGGCGACACCAATGTCACCAATGCAAATGGGGAGCCCGCCAACCCCACTTGGGGCTTGGCGTGGACCACAGAGACGCCGAGGGAATGTGACAGCTCCAGGAGAGGGTGCCTTCTCCTTGGCCACTGCCCAGGGTGGCCGCCCCTCACCGGTCCCCACCCCGGTGGAGTGAACAAGATGGGGTGGAGTGAGACGGGAGGCACAGATGGCGGACAGACAGGTGGATGGGGGACACGTGGGGGGGGGGTGCCAGCTAGGCTGGAGTGGGGGAGGCCGGGGAGGGGAGGCGGCGTCCCTTACTTGCGGGGAGCTCCCGGGGGAGAAGCCTTGATTGGAGACGGGTGAGGTGGGAGACTGGTTGGCTGGGGAGCCAGCGCTAGTACGGTACTGCTGCAGAGCCGGCGCCTGTGACGACAGACAGGTCAGGATGCTCGCGGGGCCCCAGGCCTGGCTTCCCGGGACTGGCTGTTCACTGCTGACACCCCTGGCAGGGCCCCCATCCCTCAGGTGAGCTGAATACCCAGGCCACCTGCAGAAGGGCACCTGAGCCCAGGGCCTCAAGGGGCCCTACCTCCAAACCCAACTCTGGGAGGGGTGGGGGCATTCCGTCAGAGAGCATGGAACCCAGCCTCACAGAATCGCCCTGGGGGGCTGGGGAGGGAAGGAGGGATCAGGCTCTACTCAGCAGGTTTTAGAGCACTCACACGAACGCACACCACACCCACGTATGTGTGCACACAGCCGCACACGTGTGAACACGCACACCCGCACAGGCAGGGAAGGCCCAGGGCCAGTCAGATGCCCTCAGGCTAACAGCCAAGGCCGTCTGGGGCACACTGCAGGGCTCCTGGCGCCGGGCAGTCACTATCACTGGTATTGCTTGGGACAAGTCCGCCAGGTTATGCTGTCCACCGACTTCCAAAGGACGGCCACCTCCTCACTCGAATGACAAAGGGTCTTGGCTTCTTATCAGACTCCTGGGGGGCAGGACGGGCTAGGCCAGGACCTGGATTTAGACCCTGCTCTGGTCCTACCCAGTGAGGCCCTGCTGTGTGCCTCTGGGCAAGCTGCCTGACCTCTCTGAACTTGTTCAATGAGACCCAGCCGGCCGGCCCAGGGCTCCCTAAGTGCTATGTCTCCTTCATTTCCTCAGCGGCCTGTTCTGAGCAGTTTGGGATGGGGGTTGAGCCCAGATGGGGCAGGGGGCTCGTGCATCAGGGTGTGGGTGTCAGAGACATCAGCGTGGTCACTTGGCAATGACCAGCTCAGGCCTTCTTCGGGTTGAAAAGAGGAAAATGACCAGAGGGACATTCTCTTCGCTTGGGTGGATCTACAGAAACTCACAGAGGAGGCCACTGGAATCCGAGCCCTGAGGGAGCCACCACTCCCACGGGAGGGGAGGGGGTTGCCCGACAACAGCACCCTGACCCGAGAGCCTGGCCTGGATAGCCCATGTCTCCAAAGTCCCCCCAGCTCCACAGAGAGGCACCGCCATGGCAGGGTGTCATGGAACTGGGTGCCCCAGGCAGCCGCAGTGTCAGGGCCACCTCCGTACCTGCTGTGTGTCTGCCCAAGGCAAGGCTTGGGTGCAGTCCCATCCAAGGGGACCCCTGAGGTCTGCCCTCTGAGGGATCAGAGCAGCCTGGAAATGTGGGTTTCTACCTGTTGGGTTACCTGCCTGCCCTGGCCAACCTGGCGGGGGGGCGGCCTGTTCTTCACAGAGCACGTGATGTTCTGATGACATTTATCCTGGGGTTGGCAGCCATGGGCCAAGTGAGTGGGGAGGGCTGGCTGGGCCCCAAATGTGGGTCCCTGTTCCTCTGGATGTGGCCAAAGGTAGCTGTGACCACTCCCTTCCCATCAGGGCAACCTGGGTGAAAGTCTGAACAAGCAGGAAGGTTTGGGGTGCAGGGGTCAAAACCTAGCACTTGTTACCCCAAGCCTGGCCCCAGGCAAGGGGTCCCATGGTCTGAGCTGCAGGCCCCCGGCCCAGGGCACTGTGCTGTATGAACCACAGAACTGGCTTCATCCCTTCTTCTCCTCCAAGTTCATCTCCATCCCTCTGGCTCTCAGAAGTCCATTCCCGAGGCCCTGAGAGCTCTGTGTTCTCCCTGCCTCTGAGGAAGCCTTGTCTCGGGTGGGAAGGGCTGAGGGGGGCAATCGGGGCCATGGGGGAGGGCTTGGCAGCCAGACGTGGGGTGGCCCGTCCTGGGTGAAGTCTGGGGCACCTGACCCCTGCTTGTGCCTCAGTTTCCCCATCTATACCGGGGTGACAAACTTGGCTTGAGGATTCCAGGGAGAATACCCCACTGAGCTCCCAGCCCCAGGCAGTGTTTGCCTCAGCCCCAACCCCTGGCCGAGTTGGCCTCAAAGTGGAGCCTCGAGGTGGCTGCAGATAAAGCCAGGCACCCTGACACTCCTCCTGCAGGTCTGATGGTGGTCTCCCACAGCCCCTGGGCTCCTCCTGCACAAGCCCCCCCCGCCCCCCCCCGCCGTCAGGCCCCGCCCCGGGCTTACCGAGGCAGTGTCGATTCCCATCGGCGGCTGGCCTGAGTTCTCTGGGGGGGACTGGGGGAGAGAGGATGGTACCGTGACCGCAAGTGGGGGCAGTTGGGGCCCCCGAGTCAGGCTGGCGCTCGGCATCAGGGAGCCGCCCTGGGGGAGGCCGACAGGCACCTGCGGGGGCGGCGGGGGCGGCTGCTGCTGGGACGCAGGCGGCGGTGGGGGCGGGGGCTGAGGCTGAGGCGGCGGCGGCTGCTGAGAGCCCGCCTGGGTGAAGAAGGCGTAGGGCAGCTGCTGCTCCAGAGACAGGGCGTCCATGGCCACGGCCTGAACGGAGAGGAGGGCATCAGGTGGGACACATGCTCAAAGGAGTGGGCCGGGCAGGCTGTGAGCACCTGGCCCCCAGGGGACCCCCATGGCCTGGCGTGATTGACACTGAAGTGAGAGATGAACAGAGGGATGTCCAGACCCTGGACCAGGGAAGCGAAGAGGGCTTCCCCCAAGGCCCACGGAGGCCTGGGCTGCAGCTCAGTAGGCCTGCCCCCAGTGAGCCTTTCTCACTGCACACCCCTCCACACTTGCAGAGACTCAGGATGCTCCACCCCCATCCCCCGCCTCTCTGAGCTGGAGTTTCCCCACTGTGGGCAGGCACAGGGCACCACACTCTGGTAGCCCAGCGGGGAGCCAGCACCTAGCCCCTGTGGGGTCCTGCCAGGGAGAAGGAACCCCCTCCCGCCACCCTGCAGCCTGGGCACCAAGGGGAGGCTGGAGACGGTGGGGCTGACGGAGGCCCCTGTGTGGTCACTCGGCAATGACCAGATCGGGCCCCTCTTGGAGTTGGAAAGAGGAAAATAACCAGAGGCAAGTTTTCCAGGCTCACGAGTCTGCGTGGACAGTTCCTCAGGCAGGCAGGCAGGCAAGGGCTCCTGCCCTCTGAGGGAGGCTGGGTATGCCCAGGAGCTACAGGATGTAAACACTTAGCAGAACGCAGGAAAGGAGTGGCCGGAAAGGAGTTTCCGGAAAGGGAAGGCAGGCCTCAGGGGTGGGGCGTGGCGGGGAGGGGAGAAGAGGCTGGGGTCAGGGATGAAGAGACTGAAGACACAGCCGCTAGGAGCCATGCATGGCTCTGTTTGGATCCTTATCTGAACAAGAACTGTACAAGAGACAGAGACACGGTGGGGAGCCGAGACCAGGCCGGGCATCGGAAGGTATAGAAGAACTACTGTTAATTTCGTTGTGGGTAGGTAAGACCATCGAGGTCACGTTAAAAACCAAAGAAACAAGGGCTTCCCTGGTGGCGCAGTGGTTGAGTCCGCCTGCTGATGCAGGGGACGCGGGTTCGTGCCCCAGTCCGGGAAGATCCCACATGCAGCAGAGCGACTGGGCCCGTAAGCCATGGCCGCTGGGCCTGCACGTCCGGAGCCTGTGCTCCACAGCGGGAGAGGCCACAACAGTGAGAGGCCCACGTACCACACACACACAAAAAACCCAAAGAAACAATATTATCTATTAGGGACTGAAAAGCAGACAAAATGGACAAATTCCTCAGGACACACAAACTACCGAAACGGACCCAAGAAGGAAAAGGACGTCTGAGTAGGACCGATATTGAGTAAGGAGATGGGATCAGCCACCAAAAACTTTCCAGTGAAGATCCGCCAGACCGCAGCACCTTCACTGAATTCTACCAAATGTTCAAAGAAGAATTAATACCAATGCTTCTCAAACTGTTCAAAAAAACAGAAGAGGAGGGAACACTTCCTAACTCGTTCTACGAGCCTGGATTGACTAAAAAAGAGAAGATTCCAATTATGGAAATCGGAAACGAAAGGGGCAACGTTACTAACCACTTCACAGAAATAAAAAGGATTATGAGAGTACTCTGAACAACTGTATGCTGGCACGTGGGATAACTTTGATGAAACGGACCAACTCCTAGACACACACAAAACTACCAAAGACGCAAACGAAGCAAATATGGTAAATTAGGGGGGGGAAAAAAAAACCTTCTCTAAACATTTTATTTTGGGAAATTGCAGCTAGATCTTAAAGAAGAGAACAGCATAATAAAGGATGCCCAGTCACACGGGCACAAGCTAACAGCCATGATGGGCACAGGGGAATCCAGGCCACTGATTTCTGCATTCCCCGTGTGTTTGAAAATTTGACAACAAAAAGCAAAAAAACTGTTGGCAGGATTTTCAGGATTCTGCTCCCTGGAAGGAGCGTGAGCCCTCCCAGAGAGGCAGAGCCGGGGCCCACCTCCCCCGCCCCACTGAGCCCTCGCACCTGAGTGATGGGTGACAGTGGGGAGAGGGTGGGCGACACCTGCTGGGCCTGCTGCCGCCTTGCCTCCGTGCTCAGGGACAGCGGGCTGACGCCGGCCGGGCGGTGCTGCGGTGAGGAGCCAGGTGTGCTCATCCCTGAAAGGAAGGGAGGGTGGGCATGATGCCAGCCACTGGGATCATGGCAGGGGGCACTCACACACCCAGGGTCATTGCTGAGGACAGTCCAATCGCTCAGACGCCAGTGGGCACATCCTGATCACCAAACCCGGGATGCCCCCTCTGAGGTCCCGATACCCTGACCTCAGGGTCCCCCAGCTCTGCATGGGCTCCCACCTCCAGTGCTGACCAACACTCTCCCCACAGATCCTGCCATCCCTCCAGGAGGGGCGTGTCCCGCAGGCCCTGCCAATCAGCGCTTCCCCACCTCTGGGCTACCGCATGATTGGCCCCCAGATGGACATGTGACTAGGCTGGCCAAATGAGACCCTGCCCAGGGGCTTTTGATGGAACTCCAGGAAGGGAGGTCCAGAATTGTGTGAGGAGGCATCCTGGTGACCACAAGGGAGCTGAGGGGCAGAGATAGCACCTGAGCCCCAAATCCAGCCACGCTGGCACTTCCCTGGTTTCAGAGACAGTCCCCCTCCTTTTTTTTTTTTTTTTCTATAATGGCTTGGGTTTTGGTTAGCTCCAACCAAATCGGTGCTGCCTGATGCTGCAGTTTCTTCTTGAGCCTCATCGTTCTCCTCACCCTCATTCCGTGAACGTGCCCCTTCCCATAACTGCTCCTTTGGCCAGATCTCCTCTTGGCCCCTGACCTCTGTATCTGGCAGCCCTTCCCCCCACATCACGCACCCACAACCGCCTCCTCCCACCTCATGCACTCCCCATGCTGCAGCACCAACCCCACCAGGATGCCTGAGCAAGAAACTCTGTTATTTGATCTTCTTCCTGATGGAGCTTTTGCTGGGGGGGCTCCAAGTCACCCCTTCCCTCACCCTGGCCCCCTCCCCCAGCAATATGATCCCTGGATGTGTCTGCTGTGAAGGAGCTAAGTGAGGTCAAGTTCAGTGTGTTGGGGCCTGCCAGATGATCCTGGGGCACTGTGCCAGGGAAGCAATGGGCCCCCTGATGCTGGGGGCAGGAAGGGAGCCCTGGGGGCCTGTCCTGATCACCCCAGGCTCAGTTTCTTTGTCCTCTCCAGTTCACCATGAGGCCCTAAGGAGGTCGTGAGCAAGCTCAGAGAGAATCTGGCCTGCAGTCAAGGCCAGGTGAAGGTGCCTGACTCACTGGGGGAGCTGGGCCCACTCCGCGGAGGGCACCAGATCAACCTGGTTCCAGCGGGTGAGGCGGCAGGTTCCAGGGCTGGCAAGAACGCACCCAGCATACACTGAGGGGAGATGACGGGCAGCCTTCCCTCCACCCCAGGCAGCTGTTCACTGGGGCCGCGTCATCTGTGCAAGGCGAGCCCGGTCACGCCTGCACTTCCCCTCGGATGCCCTGGCAGCTCCACTCGGCTGAGCACTGCTGGGGGGGCCTGGCACCGTCGACAGCTCCTGTAGCAGAGCCCCCGGGGTCCAGTTTCTGCACAGACCTTGGGCCCAGAATCAGGCTGCTGCAAACACAGCGACGTCAAGGGAGCCATCGACAGAGGCCTAGTCAGGAGGAGTCCGGAAGACGCCTGCTGAGAGCACACTGGGAGTCGGGACCCTGCACCGCTCCCTCGTCTTCTCTGAGCATCCGACGCTTCATGTGTCCGGCGGGCCGAGGAACACTCAACACGCACGTCGGGAGCAGATGTCGGGGCTTGGTAAGCAGCAGAGGCAGATACCAAGAGTGACGGGCACAGAGGGGTGACGGGGACAGGAGGGGCCCGCAGCAAACTGGAGTGCTCTAGCCTAGCTTGAGGCACACGACCTCGACCCACCATTGCTGGGCCTGACTCTTCAAGATAAGCTGGAAATCCAGGTTTTTACGTGCATATTTGAATGTCAGTTCAAAGCCTCACACACACAATCGTAGGAAAGCCAAAATACACTGGGGGGCTGGATTTGGCCCTTCGGCTGCCGCCTGTGACGTCTGTCCTGAAGGCAAGGGAGTTTTTAATCCTCTGCTAGGCTGTAACCTGAGCTCCTGGCCTCACTTGGGGTGGCCACCACCCCTGAGACACCAGTTGGGCCAGGAGGGCCGAGGGATGCCTTGCTGTTGAGTTCCTTTTGACAACCTGGATCAACTTTAGGAAAAGAAGTGGGGCCAGCTGGAAGGGAAGCCTAGCGTGGGCAGGGAGAGCTGCCAGAGGAGGGCAGCCCAGGTGGCAGGAGCCCGCCCCAGTGGCATGGAAGCCCTGTGCACGGGGCTAGCCGGCCACGGAGCTGTGCAGGGAAGGAGGACCTCAGCCTGCCCACTTCCCGCTTCCAGCGCGCAGCCAGGGAAACGACTTTGGCAAACTTGGAAGGAGATGAGAGGGGCCACTGTCTCCCTGGCGGCGGAGGCCTCCGTCCTCCTCCTCCACCGGCTCCCGTCCTGACTGCAGGGTGGGCCTGGTGGTACGGGGGGCGATCTCCATGTGTGCCAGGGGCTGGCGGCTCTGCTTGATTTAAAACACATCTGGAGAGTGAGGCCCCCGCCAGGCGAGCTGCTGGAGCGCGGCAGGTTCGCAAACAGCCGAACACATGTCAGACATTACCGGGCCGAAGCTCTGAGCCAGGCAGGCTGGGGTCTGGGCCCCACGGTCGGGGTCTGCACTCGTTCCCGCATCTACGGTTTTCACATGTGTTGTGTTTTCCTGTACTTGTTTAGACTCGGCGCGGGCTGGAGGTGCGAGGCTCCCAGGCGGGCGCTGGGGGGCTGCCAAGGGCCCTCCAGCGGAGGGGGTGGTGCCCTGGAGGCTGCTGCCAAGGCGTGAGGAGAAAAACGGAGGCCGGGAAACAGCGACTCTCTGCCGGAGGGCCAGCAGCCCCAGGGCCGACCTGATTTCTTGCCTTGCACAGGCATCTGTGGATGCTGCCCACCCACTGGTGTCTTGCGAGGGCCACGGATCTGGGGCTCCCCTGAATCTGCTCGTTTTGCCTTCTGGGCCTTCCCTGGAGGTGTGGGTGGGTGAGTGGGGTGCACACGGCCAGGGCCAGTATCCTCTGCCCAATGGCTGAGCCTCAGTGGGCACGGGGCCAGGTGCATGGGAAAAAGAACACAGCCTGAACGGCATGAGGCAGAATGTCACTCTCCTCTTCACCACTCTGGCCTCCATCTCCTCGCCTAAATACCTAGGGAATGTCTGTACCACCCTCAACACCCCTCACCTGGTCCTGGCACGGTCGGCACCAAAGCCGGGAATGACTCCGGGCTCCTTGCTCTCCTTCACTCCCTGAATCAACCCGGCTCCAAGGCTGGCCAACTTCACCCTGAAATCTCTCTGCAAAGCTCCCAATGGGGCTCTGCCCTGGCCCAGGGGCTGCCGCCTATTCCTCACAGTCAGCTTCTCCCCGGGGCAGTCAGAGGAAGTGTGGCAAACACGAATCTGAGTGTGTGATTCTCTCTCAGAAAACCCTGCGTGGCGCTACCCACCATGCTCGGGGCGGAGGTGCCGTGGGCCTGTGGATGGGGTGAGCGCTGACCTGTGCTGTGGCTCCAGGACACAGGGAGGGCACAGCGAGGCAGTGCTCTCACCGACCGCCGAGTCCGGACACATGTGGGGACACATGAGTCCCCACAGCCCCTCCTGCCCGTCCCACCGCCAGGCTGTTGGGGGCCCGTCCTGTCTCCTCCCTGGGCGCAAACCCACGCCTCCCACAGTCAACGTGGGTAGAGGGGTCAGAGCAAGGGCGTGGGAGATCAAGGCCCAGCACAGGGGACAGACGAAAGAGCAAAACAGTGACTCAACAGCAGCACGGTGAGTGCAGAAAAGCAACCCAGTGTGAGAGGGGGCGGGGGCAGGGGCAGGGGCAGGGGCGTGGGCAGGGAGTCAGGAAGGCCTGCAGAGGGGAGGGGAGGCGGTCTGCGTAGGGAATGGGATGAGGAGCCTGGAGGAGCGCTGTGCGGGTGGGGTGGCATGTGCAAAGGCCCCACGGTGGTCGGCGGTAAGCCTGTTGGCTGGAGAGGAGTCGGCATGGGCAGCAGGAATTAGGGGGCCCCGCGGGTCTCAAGCTTTCACTAGGGAGGAAACTGAGGCGCTGTGCAAGGTCCTGACCAGAGGAGGGCCATAAGCTGATGGCCTTTCTGGGTGAAGAGGCAGGGGCTGGGCGGGGAGCAAGCAGATGGAGGCCACGCAGGGGAGAGGGTCTGAGTGGAGGAGGACACCTCCAGGGTACCTGCCTGAGTCATAGGAGGACGGTGCTGCCAGAAGTCCCGAGGAGGAGCAGGGTTGGGGCAGCACCGGGGGATACTGGGACAGGCCAGGGGACCATGAAACGTCCTCAGGGGAGGGGGCCGGGCTGGAGCATCCTAAGCAGGCAGCCGCGGTTGGGGGATTGGGGGGTCGGGGTTGGGGGAGTGGGAGAGGTGGGGGAGAGGAACAGATCAGGCCTGTCCCTTGATGAGGGGCATGAGGAAAGCCTGGCCCACCTCAACTCTCTGAAGCCCCCAGCCCCCCCTAAGAACCATGGTCCCATCCCTGGGGGCATGAACTTTCCCAGCCCTGGTCCTCTGACCAGGCTGTGCCCTCTGCCCAGGTGCCTTTCCCCTTGGGTCAGCCTGGCAACCCTGAACCCCCGTGGTGGACTCTGTGCTCCACCCCCATGCCTGGCATTTTGGACGTGACCCTGCTAAGTTATCATTCAAACACACTTGTCATTCTCACTAGACGGTGACCTCTGTCAGGGAAGGGAGTGTCCCCGCCACCCAGCCCGGCCTTACCCTGGCCGGCACCGCCGATGCCCAGGTGTGTCAGGTTGGCTGCGAGGTTGCCGGTGCTGCTGGAGCTGCTCAGCGTGGGGAAGGTGGGCTCCTCGGGGTCCAGCGGGGTCGGGAGGGGGGAGGGGAAGTGGATGTTGGTCAGGTCAGGCAGGGAGCCCCCCGTGTTGTGGGTGGCAGGGATCAGGGCTGTAGTGTTTTCCTGGTCGGCGGATGGAAAGATGCTGGGGGGAAAGGCCAGACAGAGGGGGCGGTGAGCTCTCGGGGTGGTGGCTGGCCTGTTCTCCCACGAAAGCTGTGGCAGGGGCGGAGAAGGCTGGTACAAAAAAATTCGCAGGCGCAAAATGACACCCCATAATTAGGCACTGCCCTGCTGGAGAAACAACTGTCAGCACCTCCAGTGGGACCTCAGGAAGCAGTCTGTCCCTGCGGGATGGGGGCTGGGGTGAGGGTCCTCCCACTGCCCAGGAAAAGGGTGTGTCTGAGTGGTGAGTGTGCTGGGGCTAGGACAGGGACTCTGTCATCTCAGGGAAGGAGGGGTAGGAGTGTACCCCTGCGGTGGGGCTTGCTGGGTGGCTGCCAGCGGCACAGTGCCCCTCTTGTCAGGATATGTAGCCTCATGAGCGGAGGGGAAGCCCTGGCATCGTCCAAGCAGCCCAGGGTGGCCTTGGGCACACAGGGTGGGCCCTGCTGAGACTTACTTGATTCCAGGGACCTCGCAGGACTTGGGCCTGGACCCCGTCTGAAAGAGAAGACAGCAGAGGCTGAGCTGGCCTCCTCATGTGCACTGCTCCTCCTCACAACATGGCTTCTCCCCACCAGGGCTAAGAAATGCTCAACAAGAGTGGAGTTTATCTGCAGATGAAGAACACGTGGCCCCATGGGATTGGGGGGGGGGCCTGCCCCAGACACACCCAGGGGCAAAACCAAGAGTTGTGTGGAGATGGTCTTTCTACAGCCCCCTCCCAGCTTCCACTCTGTCTACCTGTGGACACAGCCCAGGGGTGGTGTGGTCCCCCGTGAGAGCAGGCACTGGGGAAGAAGAGGAAGCTTGCCCAGTCCTCACATCTGAACCCCCCAGGGCCGTACCATGGCTGTTAGCAGCCAGCCGGGGGGCAGGGTCACTGAAAACCCAGGGGCCTCCAGGCTAACACCCTGTGTCACTCCTGAATCGAGGCAGGCAGGGCTCCAGTGGCAGGGGCTGCCTCTGTTCCATGTGCCTCTGTCCATGGCAAGGAAGGACACCACGTGGAGAAGCCTGAGGAGGCTCAAACCGCATGCCCTAAGTAACACAGAGGGCGCTCCCCACAGCCCCTGCTGACCGGCCTTGCAGCGGTGTGGTGCCCCAGAGCTGCGACTCCCACAGCGACCCTGGTGCTGACGTGCTCTCTGGCCCACGCGGCCCAAGGACAGAGACTGTGGCTGCCCTGGAGACCAGCCCCGGGGAGAGGGTCCCAGAGAAATCCTGTTTCCCCTTCTGTGAACCTGGGACACTATCACCATCCAAGAACTGCAGGCTCCAGGCAGGGTCCCCAGACCTGTTCAAGGACAAAGGAGGAAACTCTCTTCCGATGGAAGCAGACATGACTGGACAGAACCTGGCATGCCAGTGGAGGGCTCGGCTGTGTCACGTTCCCTTATTCCTCTCTGCCTCTCGGGCCCTGGAGCAGACGCTCCTGGCTGACATGCTACAGGAGCGTGGACACACCGGCGGGGGGGCTAGGCCTGCCTCCCATGCATACACCCAGCGCGGTGGGGTGGGGGAGGCCCCACTGGCAGTGACTGGGGAGCCCAAGGGGGGACATGTGACCAGCAGACATTTAGCCCCTGCAGGGAATGCCGGAGGAACGGGTTTCTACTTGGCCACAGGCTTCTTAATTCCGTGGGTAAACACTCGCTTCATTACCAGATTTTTTACTAAGCACTTTGACAATGACTTTTTCTAAAGAATCTTTTCAAAAGCATTCCACGAATGTTATGGGATCCTAACAGATTTCTAAACAGTATTAAAAATTCACCCATCACCCCCCACCCCACCCCCAACAAATCCACAGGAATTCCTTTACTGACATCCTCACAGATGCATCGTTTTTGAGGGGCAGTTAAAGGAAGTCTCGCCAAGATGCTGGGCTCTGCCACCATCTTCTCACTCCCAGGATGCTGGGGCTGTCCCCCTCCCCAGAGTCAAGATGCTGGCCATCTTCACTTTCTTTATGGTAGCACCACATTTGGGCATGTGTAGGGACCCTGCTGTCCTTACTGACGCACCTCTCTGCAACTAGACGTTTCAGTTACTTTTTGACTTTGTTTGGGTTGTTAGAATTTTTAAGTTTCTCCCCCCAAGTTTGAAAATCATATGCGTTCCTTGTGCAAAACTGGAACATGCAGACAGGGATTAAAAGGCCAACAGTGCTGCTCACACCTGCACTCGGGTCTCCCCCAGGGCCTGGTCCTGCACACCCAGGGATCTGTTGGCATCATTACGTGTCTTGTGCCTTTCTAAACAGCTTTATCCTGCTCTTTCCACATACCAGTTTTATCACAAGTCTCTCATGCCTTTAAAATTCCTTCAAAGATCCCAACCCATACACACAGAGCTTTCCACACGAGGGACTGAGGACAGTTTCCTTATAAATCCCCTACTGTCAAACATTCAGGTTGTTTCCTGTTGATTTCAAACGTTCTGAACACATGCCTTTGAGGAACATAGTATTGTTTGCTCGTTCATCATCTCCCTCCGAGTTCCTGACAGGGTTTCAATTTTTTTAAAAAAAAACATTCAAAATCGCTTCAGTGTTAATGCATTTTTGTTCTATTCAAATTCGTTGAAATCTGTATTCATGGCACGAATTCTATCTTATCACTAGACATTTTTTTTTTTTTTTTTTTTTCTTTTTGCAGTATGCGGGCCTCTCACTGTTGTGGCCTCTCCCGTTGCGGAGCACAGGCTCCGGATGCGCAGGCCCAGCGGCCATGGCTCACGGGCCCAGCCGCTCCGCGGCATATGGGATCCTCCCAGACCGGGGCACGAACCCGTATCCCCTGCATCGGCAGGCGGACTCTCAACCACTGCGCCACCAGGGAGGCCCACACTAGACATTTTTGTAGGTTGAACTTGAGAAATTTGTTTCTGGACCTGGAAATAACACAGAAATCCCAATCCAATCGGGAATTCCAAGCAGACTCTGTACTCTAATAAAAGCTGCAATTATTGTGCAAGTGAATGGAAGTTTATGTTTAAGAATGAGGACAGGGAACTCCCTGGAGGTCCAGTGGTTAGGATTCCGTGCTTCTACTGCAGGGGGCACGATTTCAATCCCTGGTTGGGGAACTAAGATCCCGCGTGCTGTGCGGTGCAACAGAAAAAAAAAAAGAATGACGATAAACGATGATAATTACCCAATACTATGGGTTAGTAGAACGATCACAGGCTAAAAATTAGGAGGTATATGTTCTAAACCCTAAGTATCTTCACCGCCTTGGGCAAATCACTTAACTTCCCTGGCTTCAATTTCTTTCTTTTTTTTTTCATTGAGGTATAATTCGCATATAATATTAGTTTCAGGTGTACAACATCATAATCCTCTATTTGTATATACTGCAGTGTTCACCACAATAAGTCTAGTTGATAGTTAACATCCATCACTACACATAAAAATATGGAACGCTGTGTGAATCTGCACATAATCCTTGTACAGGGGCCATGTTAATCTTCCCTGCACTGTTCCAATTTTAGTATACATGCTGCCAAAGTGAACATAGATTTTAATTCTTTACATGGTTTTCACCAGTGTAACAGGCCTGCCATTAGTATTCAAGGCTTATGTGACTGGTCAAAACTGAATGAGGTTTAGGCAATTCCCTGGTGGTCCAGTGGTTAGGACTCCAAGCACTCACTGCCAAGGGCCCTGGTTCAATCCCTGGTTGGGGAACTAAGATCCCGCAAGCTGTGCAGCACAGCCAAAAAAAAAAACATTGAATGAGGTTCACACTTCAGGGAAGGCAACACCCCCCCAATGTGCTATTCCACCATCTTCACGTGGGTTGTGCTAAAAAAAAAAAAGAAAGATCAAGAAGGAAAACCACTTCCGAAAACCCTTAGGCTCTTACCTTCTTGGTGTCCCATGCTTGCTTAGAAAGGTTCTTGTCCATCTCTGATGTGGTCTCCTCCATTCCAGGGACTGTTAATAGTAAGACTGGGGTGGGGTGGGGTTGGAGAAGAAGGAGAAGCAGAAAAGGAATCTTTGCAGCTGTGTGGTGGCACCAGGAGGGCACTTCCCTGACATACAGAGTCACGACCGTGATATGAATGAAACTGCCCCAACAGTAACTTCTGGGGATTGTACTAAAGTAAAAAAGAGTTTCGTTAAAAAAAAAAAAAAAAAGAAAGAAAGAAAGAAAGAAAAAGAAAAGTTAAAAAAAAAAAAGTCAGAGAACCTGTGACTTAAAAAGAAATGAAAATGAAAGCTCTGGAGCTAAGGACGTGTGTCGACTCTGTCTCTCACAGGACCCACTCAGGCCTCGGGCTGCAGAGAACAGCCAAGAATCTCTCCCCGTCTCCCATGACGGGTCGCCTCACCCCGTGCACCCCACCTACAGCCCTGTGGACACCTGCCTCCCCCTCTGGGCTGTCAGCACCCAGAGGCCGGGCCCCTCTTGGGCTTTTAGCACCAAGCCACGTAGCTCAACGTAGTCTGAGGTCGATCCAACCATGATAGCTACGGCTCCGTGAGTTAGCTGCAATGCCAACCAGTCCCAGAGGAGGAAAGGAGGAGAGAGAAGGTCTAAGGGACTGGATGGGCATCGTTCGAGGCCCTGGAACCAGCTGTGCCTGAAGGCCCCTTTCCTTAAAACTTTCAGTTAACATGAGATTAAACACTTTTTTTATGAGATCCAATTTCTCGATGCCTGTTGGAGGTTCAGTTTTTCACCTGCAACAGCACCACTACAAACATAATTAGAAGGAGGAGGTTAATTCCTCCTTCTAGAATCCTGGACTGGGCGATGGGAGGACAGCCAGGCTAACACCAGACTTCATTATGCCTGGGCCCCTCCTAGAGGAACAGGGAGAGGTGATGTGTCCCACACCCCCACCCCCACCCCCGCCAAGGCCAACTGGACTCTGAGCTGCCAGGGGTCCTTCCACAGTCACAAAGAGTCCCTGGGGAGGGCGAAGCCCACTCACCCACCCCCACAAAGCCCCAAGTTCCTGGAGGACCCCCCTCAGGATAGACGGCACCCTCTGAATTGCCCCCAGCATCAGGAACAGGAGGGAAGTGCCAGGTCCATTCTCGTCACCCCTAGGCATTTGGAATCCTCACTTTTATTATGGAGACATTCCCATCTGCAGTCTCGCCTTTGATGCCCAATGAGCTGGAAAGATCACATGAGGAGAGCCCCTGCCCACCAAGGGGTGAAGTTCTGGTTGACCATCCTTCTTCTATCAGCAAACTCTCCCCGGTATGTTTACATACTTGCACAGTGAAATGCTACCAGAAAAGTGGTGAACGTTTGGACCTGCAGTGTAAATGATTAACTGTCTGGTTTCAGCGTCTTGGAGCAGATCAGGCCCACATGGGTTTCTAGGGCTGGCCTCACAGCATCACGCTCCCCTCTCTGGGTGACACTGCCCCGGTTTTTAAGATGCCATGTACCTTCCTGGAAGGTCCCAGGGATGCTGCCTCCATACCTGGCTCCAAGGAGGAACTGAGGCCTGGGCACAGATCTGCCCCAGCTGCAGGGGTGTGTGCATGACCCAGTTGGAAAGGAGGCTCTGGACAAGAGTTAGGAAACAGTTAGCCTCTTTTCCACCCACTGGTGCCAGGACAGACCCTGTGGACCAAGAGGTTCTGAGCATCAGAGCCGGGAAATGATCCAGTGTGAAGCCCTGGATCAAACGGTACCTGAAGCTGAACATCTAGCTCCGACTGTTGGTCACGAGCTGATAAATGCCCCTTTTCCCCGGGCCTGCTGCTCCCAACATTTGAAAGAATCTGTAAGGCCCCCAGACTGCACAGCCATACCCTGAATCCATGATCAGAAGCTAATCTGAGTTTGCAGGGACTGTTTTCTCTGTCTAGAAAACTCCTACGCACTCCTCAAAATCCAAATCAAATAGCGCCATCTCAGAGTTTCCCTGAACCCCTCCCCTTGTCTCACAGCACCTGCTGAGTCTTCCTTCTCAGGTCTGTCCACCTACATATTTGTGACCTCTGGGAGCACAGCGGTCACCCACTGGACTTGCATGACCCCAGGAAAGACACCCATGGGCCCCATTGATACCTTTTTTCTGGTGCACGTCCTGGGACCCACCCGTAAAAGGCTCCGGCTGGGTGGGCGTCATTGTGCTCTGGTGCAGGGCAGAGTCAGAATTGGTCCTGGGGAGAGGAGAGAGACAGTGAGCCTTGGCCCCAAAGGGGACGAAGGGACAGTCCTGGCTCCACTCTATCTGGGACCCACCCGATGGAACAGGGTGGCAGTCATGGGTCATTTTTGTGAGCTGCATACCTTAGCAAAAACCCTGAAGAACCACAACAGTGATTGTGGTTTTCGTCTGCAAAGGCTGTAGCAGAGCTGTCCCTTCATTCCTAACCAGCCCCTGCCCATCCCTGCCCCTTCGATGGCCTTCACGGCTTTAGGGAAAAGGTAGTGCTTTCCTGTTGAAACCCTGAAGAGAGAGGACCTGACAGTCCCACAGTGGCCCAGCCTTGGGAGTATGAACCCATCATGGAGCCCCCTACTGGTGACCAATGGCCAAGGGGGGGTCTTGCTCCAACCAGCCCAGTGTTCCCAGGAGTCTGGGAGAGGCTCCACTCTCTGCCCCAATAACACAATCTGCCCCCAGCTGCAGGTGCCTGGAGGGAGGGTCCTCAGAAAAACCCCTCAGCTGCCTAGGAAACCAGGGGCAGCCACGGGGAGCTGGGCAGACACGCAAAGGGCAGGTCCAGCTGCACAGCCAATTCGGGGAAAGAGCCACACACCCCCAACGGGGATGTCCCAGACACTGAGAGTGACGTAGAGGAAACTTGGTTCAAGGACAACAGCAGGTTACAGAGGACCAGGCTGTCTCTGACCCTGGGGCCAGCTAAGCTGTGAGGAGCCAGGGGAATCCTGGCTCCCCACCAGCTGTCTGTCCCTGAGCAAGTGTTCTGACCTCTCTGCGCGCTTTCTTATGCCTAAAATGGGGAGGATAACAGCACCAACTCCACAGAGCTCTGTGCGTCTTACATCAGTTAATGTATGTGATGGTTGAAATAGGACCTGGTATATGAACACGTGCTTGGTGGGCATTTAATTATGTCTTTTAATTAATTAATTAATTAATTGATTAATTAATTTTTGGCTGCATTGGGTCTTCACTGTTGGGTCTTAGTTGCCGCACGCGGGCTTTCTCTAGTTGTGAGGAGTGGGGGCTACTCTTCATTGCGGTGCGTGGGCTTCTCACAGTGGTGGCTCCTCCTGCTGCAGAGCTTGGGCTCTAGGCACGCGGGCTTCAGTAGTTGTGGCACGCGGGCTCAGTAGCTGTGGCTGACAGACTCCAGACGCACAGGCTCAGTAGTTGTGGCTCACGGGCTTAGATGCTCCGCGGCATGTGGGATCTTCCCGGACCAGGGATCAAACCCGTGTCCCCTGCATTGGCAGGCAGATTCTCAACCACTGTGCCACCAGGGAAGTCCCTAATTACGGAAGTCCCTAATTGAATGATATATTTTGTGCTGTGTTTTTCTTTAACAGCTTGCTTACTTTGGGTTTTTGTTTACTCAAGTCACCTACACATGTTGTATTGTGTGTGTGTGCTAAACTAAATATAAACTTTGCCTTTTTAACCATTTTTAAGTATATACACTTCTGTGTCATTAAGTACATTCACACTGGTGTGCAACTATCACCTGTGTTATCGTAGGTATTTATATGAACTATGTTATTGTTGTTATCTTAGATCTTCCTAGATGATGGCATCATGGACTTTTTTTTTCATCTTCTAGATGCATTTATGTATTTTCCTAATCTTCTAGTAATAAATATTTCATACTTTTCCAATCAAATTTTCTTTGGCTTTTCAGGAATGTGGGAAACAATCATAACAGAGCATTAAATAAAGCAAGTGACAACACTGAATATTCACTACAATCCCAACTTTGTTTAAAAAAGAAAAGGAAAAAAAAAGTCATAAATAGAGGGGAAAAAAAAAAATCCCTGGAAGACCCCAAAACTGTGACCTCATTGTTTACAGGGATAGAGCTGATTTCTAGAAACTTCTGGATGCTTCTAAGTTTTGTCATTTTTAAGTGACTGCGTATTGGTTTTCCAAGCACAGCCACGATGAAAGTATAGTTTTGTTTCCAATGAGAGGGCTGGGGGTTGGCTCTGGGTCACTGACCTTCTCCAGCTGGTGTCCGCAGGTGGCGAGAGGTACACGGTGCCATATGGGCAGCTGTCTGCGTGAGTATGAGTTAAGGGGATGGTGCTGTCAGCTGAGGCCCTGCCCTGAGCCCCAAGAACCCTGCGCTGGCCAGCCCGAGTAGCCAGGCTGCTGGGAGCCGGCAAACAGCTGGGGCCTCGGGGCGGGGGCCTTTCCTGCCTGGCTGCGAGCAGCCCCCAGGGTGCAGCCCCATCCACCTAGCACTCAGCACTCACCCCCTGCAAGCGCACGTGCAGGCTGCACCCCTTCCAAGAGGGGCCTCAGCCATGAAACGGGGGCCCGTAGTGGGGGCTGCAGGGAGTCTAGTTCAGCTGACCCCGGTCTTGACTCTTAACTTTGGGCTGACGGGGTGACTCCCAGGGCCCGAGGGCTTGGTCTGGCGCCCAGTTGCTCAGGCTCCCCCAGCCCATGGAAACGAGAACCAGGAAAGAACAGGCTTCTCTGTTCTAGAGAGCCAGGGTTCCCAGGAGCAGCCACTCAGACCATAGTGGCGGGGGAGACTGGCTGGTTAAGTACCAAGGGGCAGCCAAGTCGGTGGGGCGGGGGGGTATTCCTCACAACCTCTCTGCTTGGCAGAGGTGCAAAGGCAAATTTTGTGTCTTCAGATCAAGCCTCCCTCTGATCTGTCTGTGTCTGGCTCAGATCCCCCTCGGCCCCACTGCCTTGGCTCCATATGGCCCCCAGAGGGGTCCACCATCATGGCCCTGACATGTGGGTGCCCTGCTCACAGCCTTCCTGGGCCCCACTGCCCAGTCAGGCATCTGAGTGTACCCTCCCAACTCTCATCTCAGGCTGTGTGCTCCAGTGGCCTACTCTGTGTCACTGTTCCCTGTGCTCCCCTAGGCCCTGCCTAGCTAAAGGCTCCTCAGCTTGCACTGCCTCCTCCAGGAAGTCTTCCAGGATTGCCATGCAATGGCACCCCCTCTTGGTGGGGCCCAGTAGCCCTGGAGGACTGGAGCAGCCCTGATTCTATCACAGAGCTGGCAGCAGGCAGGTCCATCAGCTGGATGAAGTGGTCCCCGCCCCCATCCTCTGGGAAAAGGATATCTGCCTTCCATGTTTGTCCACTGAGAGGGGCCGGCGATGTGGGGAGCCAAGGCGGCCACGCTCCCGGTACACTCTGTCCACTAGCCCATGGTGCCGGGTAGTTCGGCTGGTGTCCAGGCCTGAGGACTGGAAGGGTGTCTGGGGGTGGGGAGGGAGAAGAGG
This sequence comes from Mesoplodon mirus, assembly GCF_964341445.2. Taxonomy (NCBI): domain Eukaryota; kingdom Metazoa; phylum Chordata; class Mammalia; order Artiodactyla; family Ziphiidae; genus Mesoplodon; species Mesoplodon mirus. Next base: position 43,944,715 of record NC_138980.1, read on the forward strand.
AAGAGATGGAAAAAAAGAGAGGAACCCAAACCACGATTACCAGCTGTGGTCCAAGATCTGACCCCAGCTCTGCCCACAGGATCTCACCTCAGGGTCCCTCTACAACCCCCCTGCCCAGTTCTGGAGACATCCTCGGCTACTCCAGACGGGCTTCCTTTCCTCCTTGGCCCCTGCCCCCAGCCTCCGAGCACTGTAGGGGTGGCGGCGAGCTGGGGTTCCAGGTGCCAGGGCGGCAGGCGTGCAGTGCAGCTGGCATGCACGGGCCAGGCAGAGCGGCGCAAGCTCGGGGCCCGGAGCCGGCCAGGGTGCCAGGGGTGCAGACGGCCCGAGCACCCCCTCCCAGCCTCGCCAGGTGCAGACAGGCCTCCGCCCTCTCTCTCCGGGCCTGGCCGGCCTCCTCTCCCCACCTACGTCATCCCTGGAGGGGCCTGCCAAGAGACAGCCCCAGGGCTTCCAGCCCAGGACGTCAGGGGCCCACCTGGCCAAGTGCTGGCTCCCTGGAGGCTCCTCGTGGAGCCTGGGGCTGGTCCTGATTGAGACTCGGCCCCCACGCACTCTCCCCCACGGCCTTGTCCCAGCACCACCGGCAGCCAAGTGCAGGCACTTTCCGGAGCCCTGGCCCACAGCTTGGCTGGATGGGGCTCCCTTCCAGCACCTGGGGCTGGCATGAGGCCCCCAGTCACGCCCGGCTCCCGCTCCTGGCTCCATGCTCCTGAGGTCCCCAGGAGCCTGCTCTCCACCAGCCCTGGTGCCATGGGCCCCTCACCATCTGACTAGGGTGAGACTGGCAGCCTTAGCTAGCTCTGGATGCAGCTACCAGCCTCCTACCTGGCCATCTGGCCCTCGGGCCCTTCTGTCTTCTCTGGGCAGCCAGGCAAAAAGCAATTTCCTCTGGAAGACTGCCACTGGCTGGCTCACTGCTCTTCTCCACCTGTCCGAAAACCTCGGAGAGCATTCCGGGCTGACTGCTCTCCCTGGCGTCCGGGGACCCCTGGCGTCCGGGGACCCCGTCTTTCTCTGACCTAGCAAGGACGCTGCCAGCTTGGGTCTTTCTGTGCTTCTGCCTCCAAAAGGCTGTGGGCCCGGGAGATAGCAGTGACCGAGGGAGGGTAGGAACTGTCCAGGCACAGACGCCAGAGGACAGGGGCCGTTCATCTCCTCCCAGAGATGCCTGGAAGCCCAGAGGGGAAACCAAGGCGGCTGAAGCAGAGCCAGAGGCACAGAGAAGCTTGGGCCCAGCTCGCCAGGCCGAGTTAGGATCTGCGCACACGCGTGTGTGCATGTGTCACAGGAACGAACCATGCAGCGTTGGCACGCATGCTAGGATCCCCCAGGAAAGGGGTCTCTCGACGCGAACATATGCACTTCCCCAGACAAGGGGGTGCAGAGCGAATCTGCTTCCGTTTGGCAGACGGGACACCTCCCGCTGGGCCACGGGGGCGGCCGCACAGGAATACCCAGCGCCCGCACACGTGCCGGGGATGCCGAGGCCTCAGCCCAGGGGCTCATTTACCAGAGAGACAGGAGCCGCTGCCAGAGCCTCCCCCAGATATCCGCTGGGCTGAAAATGCAAAGAACCAAGACTTTGAGACACTCCTGCCTCGCCTGGCCCCCCAGTGGGAAGCCCAACAGGCCCCCATGCACCCTCGGCCCTCGGGGGCTCTACAGTGGCCTCAGGCAGGGCCAAGCTTGGGGATGCCCAGAGAGACACTGTCCTTGACGGAGGAGGGGATGGGGAAACAGAGGAAGAGGGGAGCCAGGGAGGAGAGGAGAAAACCCAAACTAGAAAGGGCCCTGACAAAGAGGTGAAGCTTTTGGAGCATGTCAAGATCAGCATGACAGCCCCATGCATCTATCTGCTCTGATGTGGAGGCCATCTGAGGAGGGCCGTGCTCCAAGAGGCCCTGGGGATTCAGAGCTGAGCCAGCCGGATCCCAAGCCAGCCTGTGGGACCCTGGGCTGGTACCCTGCCACATCCCAGCAGCAGCGTGGGAGGAGTACAAGCTGGGGAATGACTGCGGGGTGGGTGGGGACTGAGATCCCTGTGAGACCGACCCAGCTCCACCTGGCCTGTCAACATGCTAACGGACATGGCTGTTTCTGGGGCTCTGTCCCAGCAACGGGACAAGTGCGTGGCTGTTCGGTGGACCTGTCCCTGCAGAGTCCAGACATTGTGCTGGAGTGGGGGGGCCCAGCTATCAGCCCAGCTCCTGGGCCCACTGTGCCCCCACTTCCACCTGCAGACCAGGGTCGAGGGACATGGCCCGGGAGAAGAGGCCGGCCCTGCACCGGGCAGGCGGTGGACCTTATCTGTTCTTATTTATGATAAGGACGTGCGCGGCAGCTATGCGGCCTGCGGGAGCCGTGCTGTGTGGGTCTCTGCCAGAAAACGTTTGCAGACAAGTGGGGTCAGGCTGAGGGGCCTCCTTCTGAGAATTGCTGGGCTTGCGGATTACTGAAGCGGGACGGAGCCAAGCCCCAGAGGCCCTGAGCGGTTCCCGCTGCCGCACAGCCGGCCAACAGGTGTAGCGGCTGCCGAAACACTCACAGCCAGACCTCAGCCTCTCTGCGGGCTCTGCTGACAGAGGATGGGCAGGGGGGATCCGGGTGAGGCCTGGCCAGGCCATCCCAGGGGAAGGAGTAGGTGGGGGCTGGGTGGGCGGCGGCAATTGTCTGGTGACCCCAGCTGTTCACAGGCTGTCATGCACGCTCTCTTGCTCTGTGGCCAGGGCCCAGACTGCAACACACTCCAGGTGGGAGGTGGTGTGGGAGAGGAATGGGGGCTTACCTGGAAGGGCAGATCCACGGTGCCGCTCCCAATCTGGTTCACGTTGGGCAGGGAACCGCCATAGTACTGGCCACGGCTTGGGCCCAGCTGCAGGTACTGGGACTTTTGGAGCTGGAGCTGCAAGAGAGAAACCGACAGCTATAGTGTAGGGGGAGCGGGGGGGTGGTTCCTGAGCACACCCTGTGGAGCGCCATTCCCGAGGGCCCCAAGTAGTGGAGTCAGTGGCACCAGGCACAGAGGGTGTGGCAACCCCATGACTCAGATTCTCAAAGGAGCCATGATTCTCTCCACCAAAACCAGCAGAATCAGAGACCCGAGACGCCCAGGTGGCCCTCCCCAGGCAGGGAAACTCGCCCTGGGGGTGCTGCCTCCATGAACTTGAGGGGGCGTCGCCAGCTGACTCAGACAATTTGTGATTAAGCAAGAGTATCAAGTGGACCTGGAGCCTGGAGCCTGTGCAGGAGGCCCCTCACCCCCCCGGGGGAACCATTTCTTATCACGCCAAAGGCTGCGTTCCTGGGGTGTGGGCCAGAGGCTGCGAATTTACGCCCGGACACAGGAGAAATTGCCTTTCCACTGGCCTGAATCAGAGAGGCCATCTCAGAAGTGCAGTGCTGGCTTTCAAAGTGCAGCATGTACAATCCCTCTGACAGCACACACAGGGCGAGAGGGTCTGCCAGACCCCGCCTGAGTTCTAAGGAGTCCTGCCCAAGCCCCCAGGCTCCTTCTGCCTGTCCCGCCAGCCTCACGCATTACAGAGCCTTCATCTGGGGTGGCTGCATCCCTGCACAGTCCTCTGCCCATCACTCGCGTGGGGGATTCATCCTGCTGGGCCAGGCCTCAGAACCAGGAGTCCGGGGCTCCCTTACCAGCCACGGCTGCCTTGGCGCGGGGCTGGGACCTGGCCTTTCCTCGCTGGAGCATCGATTCCACTTTGCCAGGAATAGCAGATGCTCGTGACCTGGTTGACACCACTGGTGGCCCTAGGCCCTCAGCCAGGTCCCCAAAGCCCGTCCGTCTGCCCAGGCTGGGATGCAGGTGCTGTGACGAAGGGGTGGCAGCTGGGCAGCCGGGGAGAGGTGGGTGTCCGCTCCAGCCGGCTGGGGCGGTTGCTAGGGTCTACGCTGTGTACACAACAAGACCGGCTCACGTTCCCTCACAAACAGCTCCTGGCAGCGCTCCGTTTGCTGTCCGCCCACACCACCCGGCTCTCCCACGCCAGTCCCGGCTTCCTGGGGGGCCTCCGACACCGGAGGGGGAAGTGAAGCTCGGGAACTGGCTGCTCGCCCGGCCGAGCACCTCACCCAGGTAAACAGCTGTTTCCTGCGAGCTGCGGTGGAGCCAGGAGGGAGATTGACTTTGCTCCGTTCCTCCGCGGGTGGTTCTCAGGCATCTGTAGGGTCCGGCCCAGGCTCTGTCTCCAATGGCTGGAGACGCTCACCGTGAACACCCCACTGTGTCCCTCCCTGCGGTTGCACGAGATGAAATAGGCTGGCCCCCGATCAGGAGAGGTGGGGAGGCCAAGCAGGATGGGCGATGGGCACGGGTTACCTTGGACCCGAGACCTGCCCCCCACAGCCCCTTCTTGTGTCTGAGCCACGTGGAAGGAAGTCGCCTTACATCCACCTCTCAAGAACCACCTCTAGAGTACCATGTGGCCCTGGGGAGCTACAGCCCCCTTCTGGGCCTCAGTTTCCCCCATCTAGAGTGGGTGGTCCAGGTGAGCGTGTGTGCACAAACGCCAGGTGTGTGATACAGGAAGTGCTTATAACACACGTGCTTCTGTCACAGGCTGAACTGCCAGCTCTGGAAACCGCAGCATCCAGGAAAGTATTCTGCAAAGCTGCCACGTTCCGGGCCAGAGGGAGCCCAGACTGGGGACAGGCTGCTCACGGCTTGTGCGCTGCTGCAACAGCGGCCCTCCGGCGGAGGCTTTCTTTCCTTTGATGGTTCCCAACCCCCATCCACTGTGCTTTGGGAATGTCAGGCTTTGTGGTGCGGCCTCTGGAGTGGACACAGTACGGGGCTCCACTCGTCCTTTGGGGGACCCCTGTGCTCACCCTCAGTTGTATGTGGGGCTGTGCAGGAGAGCTGACCTGGCCCAGGGCAGTTTGACCTTTGCCCCCAGCTCCTGGGAAGTGAAAGCCCTGCCTGATAGAGTGTCTCTGTTTGCCTAGGTCCTCGGGCCACGCTGGGTATCTATGCCAACAGCGTGAGACTGCGGGTGGAGGTCTCAGGCCAATGCAATACCAGCTCACCCTCTGCAGCAGCTGGAGACAGCAGTCAGCAGAGTCTGCGCGGCGAACCCCAAGAAAAACCCTGGACACCAAGGCCTGGGGCACATCCCTGGTTGACAATCCCCATGTATGTCATCACACACTGGTGCTGGGAGAAGCAAGCACTGTCCATGTGATTCCATGGGAAGGGACAACCTGCAGCCCTGTGTTTGGAAGTCTCCCGGCCGCCGCCCCACGCCAACTGTGATCTGTGTCCTTTCACCATAATAGATCGTGACCGTATGATGGTTTCCAGTGACTTCTGAGTCCTTACAGTGCACTGCCGAGTTGAATGTAGTCTTGGGAACCCTCAAATTCTGCAGTTGGTGTCTTAGGGACCCCCTTGACTTTTGCAGGGGCTGACTGCCATCCCAGGCCTGGCCAGGAAACCCCAAGAGTAAGGTCCTGGGGTGAGGAGGTGCCAGCCTGGGCTCCACCCATGGACCTGATGCCTCAGAGGGTCCACAAGGAGGACAGCAGAGTGACACCACCAGTCAAGGTCTAACAAGCTGCCTGACGTTGAAGTTCATGCCTCTTCCCGCTGTCAAGCCACAGTCCCTCGTGCATCCCTCCACCCAGCGGTCCTCACTCTGTACCCCCTCTCGATGGCACTTCCTACCCTACCCTACCCCCAACCTCGCCATAAACCTGGCATCCAAGCCAGGGTCTAACACTCAGCAGCACCTGCTGGTGGAACAAAGAAACACAGAACACACGAGTGAACGGATGAATCAATGAATGAACACCCCTGTTCCCGCTCTCAGGAGCTGACTTTCACCAGCCAGGTGACAGTCCCATTTGGAGGCCATATAAGAACTTTTCAGGACACCAGCATAACTCCTGATGCCCTCAGGAGGCTTGGGCCGCCCCTTCCCCTCACCCCATCCTCATGGGTTTTGGCAGAGGCAGGCGCAGACAGGGCAGTGAAGCCTGGACAAGGCCCACCGGCTCAAAGGAGCTGTGACTCCCAGGCTCCCCCTTGCTTTTGGCCTGTGGGTCAGACAGCCTGGGGTCCAAGTCCAGGCTCCCCGACTGTGAGAGTGGACCCCACTCCAGATGCTGAGGGCAGGCAGATGCCCCATCACCCACGCTTTCACTGTGGCCTCCTTGCCCTCTGCTCTCCCCACTCTTCATTTCCTCTGGCCACCTGACCCCAAAGCACCCCGAGTTTGTGACGCCCCCCCAGGGCCTCAGCCTGTGACAGCTCTCCCTCCACACCTACCCTGGGGGGGCCTCTCTGACACCCCACCCAAGGAGCAGGCCCCCCCAAGCCACCTTCACACTGGCCTCTGGCTTTGTTGTTGTTGTTTTTAATCAAGCTTTCGGTTCACAGAAAAACGGCAAAGATGGCACAGGGAGTTCCGGAATCACCCTGCCCAGCTTCCCCTAAAGCTACCCTCTTCCTTTACTGGGTCAAAAGGGAGAAAACTGACAGCACCACTGACTGACCCAGGCCTTTTCCGTATGGCCCGTGGTTTGTCTAGCCACGTTTGCCCCATCCAAAATGCCTGGCCCATGAACCCTGTCCACCATCCCCATCCTGTACCCACCAGGCGGCGGGCTCCCGAGATTCACGGTCTACTGGTCACAATGTGTCTGGTGCCAGCACTGCATGGGGCCACGCCGGACCCCCAGGAAGTGCTGCTGCATGTCTGGCCTTGCCTCCCACCAGCATCCTGTAGCCCCAGGTCTTTCCAGAACAGTCCAGTTCGTGTCTCTCAAATCCTCTTGCTCTCAGATGTGAACCAACCAACCAACGACGTGGCGCCACACCCTAGGGGTCAGAGGTGTTTCAGGGTTGAGGCCGATGGGGACACGACAGATGACCAGGAAGCACAGCACAGACCTTAGGCACCCTCTGAGCCACTCTCCCACCCCAAGTGTTGCAGACGGCACCCCTGAGCCCCCGCCATGGGCCACAGAGCTCTTTTCAAGTCTCAGCACATTTAAGCATCACAACTGCCCTGTCTCAAACGTCCTGAGGCGACCAAAACAAATTACCAGACTGGGTGGCTTATAACAACAGGAATTCCCTCCCTCACAGTTCAAGAGGTGAAGTCCAAAATCAAGGTGTGGACAGGGTTGGTTCTTTCCAGAGGCTCTGAGGGATGATCCGTCCCAGGCCCCTCCGGGCTTTGGTGGGGGGTGCGGCTAGGGACTCCAGGCATCCCTGGCTCACAGCTGCCTCACTCAGATCTCCGCCTCTGTCTCTACATGGCCTTCCCCTCTGTGTCTGTGTCTCAAATCCCCCTCTCCTTTCTCTTAGAATAATACCTGTCATTGGATTCAGAGCCCATCCTAATTTAGCATTAATCTCATCTTGGGACCCTTAATTACACCTGCAAAGACCCTCCTGCCAAGTAAGGTCACATTCCCAGGTTCCAGGGGTGAGCACGTGGACATATCTTTTTTTGGGGGTGGGGGGCGTCATGAGGCATGGGGGATCTTGGTTCCCCGACCAGGGATCGAACCTGTGGCCCCTGCAGTGGAAGTGCAAAGTCTTAACCACTGGATCACCAGGGAAGTCCCCAGGACACATCTTTTGAGGGGACACAATTCAACCTAAGACAGGCCCTCTGGGAGTTCCCTGGTGGCCTAGTGGTTAGGATTCCAGGCTTTCACTGCGGTGGCCCAGGTTCAATCCCTGGTCGGGGAAGATCCCACAAGCCGTGCAGCGAGGCCAAAAAAAAAAAAAAAAAAAGAAAAGAAAAAAAATAGTAATAAGACAGGCCCTTTGAGGAGGTTACCAGCACACTCCACTTTCCAGATGGGAAAACTGAGACTCAGCAGGCAAGGGAATTGCCCAGGGCCATTGAGCTCAGAAGTGGCCAAGTAGGGCATAGACTCCACTCCTGGAATCTGACTCTCACGTAACCCTGTGGACCAGCGGGTGGCTGGGACCGCAGAGTGTCACAGAGGCCACATCACATCACAGATCAGAGCACGCCAGCTCTTCTGGGAGCTTATAGTCAGAGCATCAACCCAACCATTTCGGCTCTGTCAATGGGGACCCAGCACAAGTCTCACTATAAAAAGCCACTTTAGGTCCTGCTTTCGCCCTGGGCCCCTCATTTCCACACAGGGTTCCCCTGCCCCAGCCCCTGACACAGCCTGAGTGAGGACCGGCCCTCCCACCCCCATACAAAGTCCTTCTCCCCCACCCGACCCCCACTCCCCCTACAGAACCGTGTATAAATGGGTGGCTTCTCCAGCCTCTCCCAACCCCCTTGCTGACAGGACCCCACAGGGACAGAGTTGCCCAGCACAGCGTACATCCCCAGTGTGTGTCCACATCCCTACTGGGCACACCCACCCCGATCCTGGCAGCATCCAAGGGGCTGGGAGGAGTGAGGGCCACAAGGCCGGGGAAGAATGGGGGCCCATGGCCCTGGGAAGGCATAGCATGGCAGATGCAGTCACTTCTCCAGGGCAGCCCCCATCCTCTGGGACCCCCACAGGATACAGCAAATTCCCATCTGCCAACCCCTCCCAGGCCTCGCCGTCTAGAAGGAGCTGGCCTCGGTCAGGCCCATCAGCAACCACCATGGCAACTGGCCAAGCTTCTAATGAAATTAAGGGGAGGAGCTGAAGGCTGAGCTCTGTCCTGCAAAGCCAGGGCAGGCATGGGGGCCGCAGCAGAGCACCAGAGAGGAGCTGTGAGCTCTCAGCAGACCTGTTTCCCCCTCTCACCACGAAGGCCTGCACTATCTGGCCCTCTGCTCTCCCCCAAACACTGTGCTCTACCAGCTGAGGTAACTGCCTCAGGGCCTTTGCACTGGCCCTCCCTCCTCCAGAAGGCTCTTCCCACTGGGCCAGCCCAACACTGTGCACCTCTCCCCCATGGGGTCACCTCCTTCCACGGCTCACTATCCGAAACCACCTGACCAAGGTCTATCTCCTCCCATTAGACTGTCAGCCCTGCAAGGACCCTGGCACAATGGAGTAGCTTGGCACTCACATGGGGACTGAGAGACCAGATAACAGATGAACATGTGAATGCAGGAACAACTAACTGTTTGATGTGCTCAGAATCCCAGGCAGGGACAATGTTTCTCCTGCACCCACATGGGACAGCCCACCCCCCGACTCTGGGGAAACTGAGGCCCAAGGAAGAACAGACAGTTTCGCAAGTACACAGTCAAAGAGCCACTCGTGAGAGGGAGGTGGATAGCAAATCCCATCTCAAGTGCAGGATCCTTCTGGGACCTGAGTGCTGAGCAGGACCCCAGGGGATTCGCACACCCTGGCCTGAGCACTGCCCCTCAGGGATCCCCTAGGTGGAGTCCTCAGGAGGCTGCCAACAGCAGAGGGGTCACCTTTGGGGGTTATTCCCTGGGAGGGAGAGACCAGGGCTTCATCAGGTTCTCCAAGTATTCCAGCAGCAGTAGGGGCCTGTGGAGGGAGCCCCGGAGAGCCCCTGAAAGGGTCTGATTCTGAGTCACGTGGAGCTGCCAGTGCATTTTCTGGGGCCAGCAGTCCCTGAGAGGTGTGTGCACCCCAGTTAGTCTGGCTGTGTCCCTCCAGGTTCCTTCCAAGGCCTGGCCCCAAGTGCCTGCCTGGTCTTAGCTCACGCACCAGACGTGAGTTTGGGGAGGGGAGACGGCCCCTCCCGGGCTCCATTCACAACATCTGTGGGTTGTGCCGTCTCTACCCACACCTCTCCTGCCCGCTCTGGAAAGGACTGGAAACCTGGGGCTCTGGGGGAGACGGCTGTGCCTGCACAGGTACCCAACCAGGAAGGCCCGGAACCACTCTTCTCCCTTCTTAAACATTTTTTTTCTTTGTTATCAAAATAAAAGTCACACAACATAAAATGAACCCTTTGAAATTGTACAATTCAGTACCATCTAGTACATTCACAGTGTCGTGGAACCATCACGTCTAGCTAGGTCCAGAACATTCCCATCACCCCAAGAGAGACCCAGCGCTCATTAGCAGTTGCTCCACATCCCCCCACCCAGAGCCCCGGCAACCACTAATCTGCTTTCTGTGTCTATGGATTTGCCTGTTCTTGATATTTCATATAAATGGGATCACACACTATCTGTCCCTCTGTCTCTGGCTTCTCTCAGCATGGTGTTTTTAGAGTTTCTCCACATGGCAGCACGTGTCAGAGCTTCATTCCTTTTTATGTCTGAGTAATATTCCACCGCATGGATGGACCACATTTTGTCCATTCATCTATTAACGCCCGTGTGTTGTCCCACCTTTTGGTGACTGTGACTAGTGCTGCCATGGATGTGCATGTACAAGTATCTGAGTCCCTGTTTTCAAATCTCTCAGGTATGTACCTCCAAGGAGAACTGCTGGATCATATGGTAACTCCATATTTCTCTTGTTGAGGAACTGTCAGACTGTTTCCCACAGCTACTGCACCATTTTCTATTCCCACCAGCAGGGCACGAGGGTCCCAATTTCCCCACATCCTCATCAACACTTGTTAGTGTCTGTTGCTTTGATAGTAGCCATCCTGATGGGTGGGAGGTGGTCTCTCATTTCGGTTCTGATTTTCATTTCCCTGATGACTAGTGATGTTGAGCATCTTCTCATGTGCTTATTGGTCACTGTACATCTTCTTTGGAGAAAGGTCTATTCAAGTCCTTTGCCTTTTAAAAAAATTGGGTTGTATGTCTTTTTCTTGTTGAGTTATAAGAGTTCTTTATATATTCTGGATCTTAATCCCTTATCAGCTATATGGTTTGCAAATATTTCATTTTCTTGACAGTCTTTTGATGCACTGAAGTTTTTAATGCTCATATGCTCCAATTAATCTTTTTTTTTTTTTTTTGCTTGTGCTTTTAGTGTCACATCTAAAACTCCATCACCTAACCCAAGTCCAGGAAGATTTACACCTATGCTTCCTTCTAGGAATTTTATAGATTGAGCTCTTACATTTCAGCTTTTGGTACATTTTTAATTCACTGTTGTTGGAAATTCCCTGGTGGTCCAGTGGTTAGGACTCTGTGCTTTCATTGCCAAGGGCCCGGGTTGAATCCCTGGTCGGGGAACTAAGATCCTGCAAGCCGTGCAGTACGGCCAAAAATAGTAGTAATTCACTGTTGTTAACTTTGTTGCTGCCCCAGTCCCACCTCACCATGGGCCCCCACGCCAACTGACAGCTCCACAGTGAGGAGAGCCAGGCTGCCCCCACGAAGTGTGCCCGGTACACTGGAGTTTCTCATTACACGTCTACCGAGCACGGGAAGGAATAATGAATGAACCCGGGAATGAATGAAAGCATCACAGGCATGTGGCCGAGCGTGGATTCCAGGCTGAGTCACCCCGGCCCCCGGCCCCCTGGCCGACTGAGACACTCCCCAGCTGCCTCCTCACTCGTTCCCAAAGTGTAAATACAGAATCAGATACACAAACACCGAGTGCGCCTCGGAATGCCTTTAATCAGGCTCTGCTGCCGCTGCCAAATCCCCATCCCCGGCTGAATCAGAGGGTCCGCTCTGAGCATGTTTTGTTTCCCTCGTTGGTGGCAGTTGTTGAGCACAGACGGTCGGGCTGGGATGTAGGAAGGGTCCCTTGGGGTCTGAGTGCAGCACAGCTGGCTCCTGGGGGGCCTCTCTCCCCTGCCCGCCAGCCAGGCACCCACTCTGGGTGGGGCCTTGAAGCAGCCCTGAGATGGGGAGACATGGCTTCACCTCCGTTCTACAAGGGGGGAAACTGAGGCCCGGGGGGAATGACTGGCTCGCCCTGAGGTCACCTGGGAAACAGGACGGGGCCTCGGTTACAATCCAAGCTCTTTCCTGGCAAACCTCAATTTCCCGGTGGCCCACGAGGCCCTCCCTTGCCTCCTGCCTCTGGGCCCTTGCACCCACCTCACCCTTTTCTGGAACCTTCCATGGAGCTCCTTCTCATCCTTTGGGTTTCAGCTCGAACATGACAAGAAGCCTACCCTGACCCCTTACTTCCAAAATAACCCTCTGTATTAACTCGGGCCACTGTAACAAAATACCACAGACTGGGTGGCTTAAGCAGCAGATGTGTACTTCTCAGAGTTTCAGAGGCTGGAGTCTGAGATCAGGGTGCCAGCACAGCCTCTGGTGAGAGCCCTGTTGTTGGCCTGCAGAATGCTGCCTTTTCCCAGTGTCCTCACGTGGCCTTTCCTTGGGGTGTGTTCAGCGAGAAGTCTCTCTCTCCCTCTTACAAGGACACCTGTCCTATCGGATCAGGAACCCTCCCTTATGACCTCAGTTCACCTCAATCACCTCTTGCACGCCCCATCTCCACATAGGGTCACACTGGAGGCTAGGGCTTCCACACAGGAAACTGCGGAACACAGTTCGGTCCGCAGTACCCTCTCACAGATAAGCTGCCGGCCTGTGTCTGTCTGGTGGGCCAATAGGCCCTGACAGCTGGGGCCCTGCTTGCCTGGCCTCCGTAGGTGCCTCAGGGACCAGCTCCCATCCTGAGGAAGCAACCATCGACAGCTGTATCTGTTGTTGTGTTTTGTTAATATTTATTTATTTATGTGGCTGCGTCGGGTCTTAGTCACAGCACATAGGCTCTTCATTGAGGTACGCAGGCTTCTCTCTAGTTGTGGCGCTCCAGAGCGCACGGGTTCAGTAGTTGCGGTTTGCAGGCTTAGTTGCCCCGTATGGCATGTGGGATCTTAGTTCCCTGACCAGGGATCGAACCCACACCCCCTGCAGTGGAAGCACGGAGTCCTAACCACTGGACCACCAGGGAATTCCCAACAGCTGTATCTGGAATTGGGAAGCCCAGACCGCCCCACACCCTGAGTCCTCTGTGAACACCCACAGCTAGCCAGGCCCAGGTGAAGCCCAGGGACCCCAGGACTCTCCCAGCAGGAGCCCCCAAGGTGCAGGGTGGGGTGGCCTGTGAGGAAGGCTCTTCTCTGGACCTGTCCCGGGAGTCAGTGAGGCAGAGGTGACAAGTGGTGCGTGCTGCTCCGGGGCTGCTGAAGACAGAGATGTGATGGGTGGACAATCACAGCTGGCGTTTCCGGAATCAGTGGCCCAAATGTAAAGTCATGTGCCTGTTCACCAGGGTCACGGGGGGGGGGCCGGGGGGGGGCACGTGCAAGGCAGCACAGAGGAGCAGGAACAGCCCAGGGTGAATCGGCTCAGCCACTATACGGGGGCTGCATGCCCACCCGGCACCTCAGGATATGACCTTGTTTGAAAATAGTTTTTGCAGCTGTGATGAGTTCAGGCTCTTGAGATGAGGTCATCCTGGATTTCGGGAGATCCCTAAATCCAACGACTAGTGCTCTTCGAAGAAGTGAACACAGACAGACAGGGAGAAGGCCGTGTGAAGGTGAAGGCAGAGATCAGAGGATGCAGCTACAGCCAAGGGTTACAAGGAGCCACCAGAGCCGGGAGAGGGGCCTGGGACAGACTCCCCCTGAGAGCCCACAGATGGATCCAACCCTGCACACACCCTGATCTGGGACTTCTCGTCTCCAGAACTATGAGGGAGTAGATTTCCGGGGGGGGGGTTTCTTTTTTTGTTTGTTTTTGTTTTGAATCTGCTTGGTATTTTTTGATCCTTGTATTGTTATTAAATTCTTTTTTTTTTCCAAAACAACTTTTTTATTGAAGTAGAGTTGACTTACAATGTTGTGTTAGTTTCAGGTGTATAGCAAAGTGATTCAGTTACACAAATATATATACAGCTGTTCTTTTTCAGATTCTTTTCCATTGTAGGTTATTACAAGATACTGAATATAGTTCCCTGTGCTGTATAGTAGGTCCTTGTTGTTTATTTTATTTTTTTATTTTTTATTTTTTGGCTGAGTTGGGTCTTCGTTGCTGTGCATGGGCTTTCTCTAGTTGCGGCGAGCGGGGGCTACTCTTCATCCAGGTGCGCTGGCTTCTCATTGCGGTGGCCTCTGTGGAGCACGGGCTCTAGGTGCGCAGGCTTCAGTAGTTGTGGCACGTGGGCTCAGCAGTTGTGGCTCACCGGCTCAGTAGTTGTGGCTCACGGGCTCTAGAGCGCAGGCTCAGTAGTTGTGGCACATGGGCTTAGTTGCTCTGCGACATGTGGGATCTTCCTGGACCAGGGCTCAAACCTGTGTCCCCTGCATTGGCAGGTGGATTCTTAACCACTGCACCACCAGGGAAGTCGCTGTTTATCTATTTTATATATAGTAGTGTGTATCTGTTAATCCCAAACTCCTAATTTATCCCTCCCCCTCCCCTCTGGTAACCAGAAGTTTGTTTTCTATATCTGTGAGTCTACTTCTGCTTTGTAAATTCATTTGTATTATTTTTTTAGACTCCACATATAAGTGATGTCATATGGTATTTATCTTTCTCTGGCTTACTTCACTTAGTATGATAATCTCTAGGTCCATCCACATTGCTGCAAATGGCATTATTTCATTCTTTTCTATGGCTGAGTAGTATTCCATTGTATAAATATACCACATCTTCTTAATCCAATCATCTGTTAATGGGCACATGGGTTGCTTCCGTATCTTGGCTATTGTAAATAGTGCTGCTTCGAACATTGGGGTGCATGTATCTTTTCAAATTAGCGTTTTCATCTTTTCTGGATATATGCCCAGGAGAGACTTTTGTTGTTTTAAGCCTCCCAGCTTAAGATACTTTGCTACAGGAGCCCTAGGAAGCTAACTCTGGGGGCCCAGAGAGGAGGCAGGGCCACTCAGAGCCAAGCTTGGGGGAGGTGGGGGCCCTGAGAATGGATGATCGGGGAAGGTCGATGATGGGGACCCTCAAGGTGATACTCCAGGGTGAAGAAGTAAGGGTCTAGGCAGAGGGCAGATTAGGGGCAGAAGTGGAAGCCCAGGAAGAGAGGGAAGACAAGGTCAGGCCAGCTCTGATGGGCAGTTACTGCAGAGTGGTGGGGAGGGAAGCACAGGTGCCCAGTCCGTGACAGCACAGGGAGGCCGTGAACGCCCAGCTGGAGACCCAGGGGCTGGTGACACCATAGTGGACTCGCCAGGCGGGGCGGTCTCGGCACCCTGGGAGCTGCAGAAGGGCCCCCCAAGACACGCCCCTGGAAGGTCCTCAAGGCACCCTTCCCCAACACTATGCCAATCCCACCCCAAGGTTCTGGGGGCTGCACTAGGTGGGACAACAGGGACACGGGGTCTTACTGGGCACAAAGCTCCGCTGGAGCTGCACACCTCCCTCTGGCCTGCACCTGGGCACCGCATCCCAGCAGGCTGGGGTGGGATCAAGTGAGCAGGGGCCTCAGCAACGTGACTGCCCCCAACCCCTTCACCACATACTGACTGCAGGGACACAGCCCGTCACCGTCAGGTTCAGAGGGTGGGAGTCAGCAGGGAGGGTGTGTGCAGCAAGCCAGGAGGGCCCAGTGTTTGCTCTCCTACCCCTGCCCTACACAAGCCCTGACAGGTCCTAGAGAGGTGTGAGGGGCCCCAAGTGGGAAGCAGGGGAGCCATGCTTTGCAAGCCCAAAGGCAAAGCCCAGTGCTGCCAGCAGGGCCAACTGGAGATGCTGCTCCCCTGTTCCACAGCCTGGCGTCCATGGGAGAGGAGGCCAACTGCCCCACAGGCACAGGATGGCCCGCACACAAGCGCCAGCCCTGACCCCATCTGTCTGGGCAGCAGGTCCCCACAGCGTGGCTGAGCCTCCCCCAAGGCACGTGGCCGAGCCTCGCACACAGTGAGGCCCCTTCCAAATAGCCAAATGCACCTGGTTTCACCTGTGACCTCAGGAAGCTCTCCCGGCCTCCAGGGGGGCTACTCAGCCTGGGCCCAGCAGGAGGCTCTGGGGGGGAGGCCCCAGGGCTGGGGGGCTCGAGGCCAGAGGGGCTTCCAAGAGTGAGGCCAACAGAATAATCAAGTGAACTTCGAAAGCAGATCAGGCTTGAAGAAGTTACTTGGAGCTGCCCATTTCTACTATTACTGTGTTCTAACGTTACTTGATTTCTGGAGCTGATAAGATCTAGATCTCTGATATGTTTAAGTCCAAACCCCTTAGACGCTGCAGTTCTTTCCCAGTTTTGCTTACCCACAATTCATTCTGTGTAGCTAGTTAAGCTGGAGAAGCCTGGGAATAATGTTTGGAACAAGGTTAATAAAGTTCCTTGCCTAGTAACAAAAAAAAAAAGGAAAGAAAAGAAAAGAGTGGGGTGGTGGTTCAGGACAGTGCACACTCCCGACCCCTGGCAGCCTCATCATCACATGGAGAGGCACGGCGGGAAGGGTGCTTCTGTGGGAGCAGGAACCCTGACCCCAGGGCCCTCGATGTCCACCCCACACTCTGGGGCACTATACAAGTTTCCTGGGGCTGCCGTAACAAATGATCACAAACTGCATGGTTTAAAAAACAGGAATTTATTCCCTCACCGTTCTGGAAACCAGAAGTCTGAAATCAAGGTGTGAGCAGGGTTGGACCCTTCAGAGGCTCTGAGGGAGAATCTGTCCCAGGCCTCTCTCCTGACTGCAGGTGGCTTTCGGCAGTCCATGGTGTTCCTGGGCTTGTAGATGTGTCACCCCGATCTCTATCTCTGTCTTCACATGGCCTTCTCCCTATGTGACTCTGCTGTGTTCTTGTAAGGACCCCAGGCACTGGATTCAGGGCCCACCCTATTCCAGGATGACCTCACGGTGACTTGATGAGATCTGCAAAGACCCTACTTCCAAATAAGGTCCCATTCGCAGGTTCTGGTTAAACATGAACTTGGGGGAGGGGGGACACTCTTCAACCCATCAGAGTCACCCAATCCTGTGTCCCCTCGAGTCCCACACTAAGAACCATCCCATAATGGCAACACCTGAAAGCTCAAGCCCCAACCCTGCCTGCAGCCCCTGGGGCCCCCAGGCCGTGCTCTCTCCTTCATTTCCTCCGCTGTCACCCAGGGGCTGAGGGGTGAAGCCAGGTCGGCACACAGACCCGCCCAGCACACGTCAGCTACAGAGGAAATGACCCAGACCCTGAGAGGCAGGTGGCCAGCAGCGTCTGCAGAGCCATTTGGCTGCATCCATTGGGAGCCTGAACGATGTTCCTGCCCTATGACCTGTAATCCCACTTCTGGGAAGCTCTCTTGAGGAAGAGGGTCCAAAAGGCAGATTTATGCACAAGGATGTTCTGCAGCGTCGCAGAGCTGCAGAGAGAGGAGCCCGAGCCGCATGGCAGGATTCTCCAGAGAAGAGCAGGGGACACACGCCCGCCCCCAGGGCTGGAGGTGGATGATGGGGAACCCACCTTCTGTTGCAATTTCTGGACCATCTCTGTGGTTGGTCCGTGCAGGCGCAGACTGACCCGGGAGAAGGCTGGGCTATCCCCTTTCCAGGGACATCCCCAAGTGGGAACAGGAGCTGGAGTGTGCAGGCTGCAGGGTGGCCGGCAGCCCCAGAAATGCCCCATGGGACATGGGAGGAACTCCAGGTCAAAGGAAGGGTCACAGCAAACCGCATAACCAGGGTGACTGGGGCGACCTGGGATTGAAGCGGGGACCCAACACTCCACATTCGTCCTCCACAGGCCAGAGACTGACATGAACCCCAAACCAGGCCAACACAATGATCCTGACAGTGAGGGGTCCTGTGAGGGTGGGGGGCTCCCTTGGATGCCATGGGGAGAGACGCCCCAGCTGCATGGAGCAGGGGAAGGGGAGGCTGCTTGAGGTGCAGAGGACCCGCAGAGGTCAGAGGTCAGAGAGGAGGCTTCCCCCACGCAGGCCAAGGGGCTTGGGGAGTGGTGGGAGCGTGATCTCACATGCAGACAGTGAGTCACAGACGTCCACCCAGTGTACCTGGGGGATGCGGAGAGGCATCCCCAGCTCTGGGCAGGCCCACCAAAAGGGCATGGGAGGTAGAAGGGACAGAGCAGGCATGCTGGGGTGACACAAGGCAGGGCTGGGTGGGCGACAGGGTCAGAAGCCCCTAACTGACAAGGGCAATGAAGATGGTGACAGCAAGACCTAAACGGCACCTTCCCACATCCCACCAGGTGCCGACCAAGCACCTGATGTGGGTCAGCTCAGGCACATGCAGTGGGTTCACTTATGTCCCTAAAAACTTAAGTCCACATCCTCACCCCAGAAACCTGTGACTTTGACCTTATTTGGAAAGAGGGTCTTTACAGATGTAATTAAGGAAAGTATCTTGGGATGGAGAAATCTTCCTGCATTATCCAGGTGGGCCCTAAATCCAATGACAAGTGTCCTTATAAGAGACAGAAGAGGAGACACACACAGGGAGAAGGCCACGTGGAGATGAGGCAGAGACTGAGGTGATGCCGTCACACACTAAGGAACGGGGGAGCTCCCGGAAGCTGGAAGATGCAAGGAAGACTCTGCCCCCAGACTTTCAGAGGGAGCCATGGCCCTGCTGACACCTTGATTTCAGACTTCTGGCCTCCAAAGCTGTGAGAGAATAAAGTCCTGCTGTTTGAAGCCCCCCAGTCAGGAGTACTTGTTACAGCAGCCCCAAGACACTCATACCCACAGATCGCCCAAGCCAGGACAGATGCAGCCATCTCCCCTTCCCACGGGAAGCTGAGGCTGGTGGGCGGGTCCTGAACCCCTCTCCCTCGCACAGATGGTGCCCTATTACCTCTTTTAACTTGAAAACGAAGTTGAACTCCAGCAAGCACAAAGAACTACAGACCACATATCCACTCCCTCAGTCTAAGACCTAATAGCTGTCACTGCTCCGTCATCTCGGCCTCTCACCTTGCAAAGTGGACAACGGAGCCCTGAGGAGGCCACCAGGGCACCCACATTATTGCCATGCTTCCCACCGGGCGACAATGGATGCCATCACCCTTGACGCACTGACTCACGATCTGCCTTCTGGGGGCTCTGAGGGGACAGAGGCTACTTGGGGACCGTCTAGTTCTATCAGGGCCCCACACCCCTCTCACTAACAGGCCCCTCTGAGCATCCAGGTCACACAGCCCTCTTAGGCACCCCCTGCCCCCAAACAAAGGGCCCAGAGGCAAAAGACACCGAACAGATGAGCACATGCCCCGGCCTTCCAGAGTTCCCCACAAGGTCCTCCGTCCAGCAGGTACCAAGCCCACTACTGGAAACACTGCCCCAAACCCACCACAGGCATGAACTTCTGACACTTTAAACCTCACGGTGGTGCCACCACATGTCCCCAGAGGTCGGACAGTCCCACAGCTAGAACCGGCGGACAGAGACAGAAGTGGGGAGACTGAAGGTCATATGTAAACACATTTACAAACCGTGGATGGACTGTTCACGACTGCCAAAAGGCAGAAACAACTAAACGGATGAAGGGATAGAAAAAATGTGGTCCGGCTATACCATGGAATATTAATCAGTCATAAAAAGGAAAGAAGCACTGACACAGGATACAACGTGGATGAACCTCGAAAACGTCAGGCTGAGTGAAAGAAGCCAGACACAAAAGGCCACACAGTGTAGGATCCCACTTATATGAAATGTCCAGAACAGGTAAATCCATAGAGACAGCACATTAGGAGTCACCAGGGGCTGCAGGGGGCGTGTAGGGAGTGACTGCTAATGGGGACGGGTTTTCCCTTGGGGATGATAAAAATGTTCCAGAGCTAGACAGACACGACAGTTGTCCAACATTGTGAATGCACTAAATGTCACTGAATTATTCACTTAAAAATGGTGGGTTCTATGTTATGTGAATTTCACCTCAATTTAAACATTGGTGGCTGCTGGTAATCCTTGGTGTTCCTTGCCTTATGGCACCATCACGCCAATCTCTGCTTTTACCCTCACACGGCCTTCTTAGAAGGACACCAATCACTGGATTCAGGGCCCACCCAACTCCAGGACAATCTCATCTCAAGATCTTTGACTTAGTCACACCTCCAAAGACCCTTTTTCCAAAGTTCACAGTCACATGTTCCAGGGGTTAGGACTTGGACATACATGTTTGGGGGACACCATTCAACCTACTCCACCAGGGTTGCTGTAAGGCTGACAGCCTGTGTCTGTGCCCACCCTCCTACTTCCCAAACCCCTGGACTGCTGCTCTCCAGCCAAGGGACCATAGGCAAATCTGTAACCTCTTGGCCTCAATTTTCTCATCTGCAGCATGGGGCTGGGAGTGCCTCCCCAGCCGGACGGAGGAGGGGTCGGAATGATTCTCACAGGGGAGCACTGCGGGGTGCCTGGGAGGCAGCAAGCCTAGGCAGGGACACCAGGGGCCCGCAGTGCACGTCCACAAACCCCCAGCTCTGTGCCCAGTGAAGACCCCACTCACACTAGGCTGAGCCCCCATGTGCTTGAGTGAAGGCAGGGCAAATCACTGCACCTCTCAGGGAACTAGGGCCTCACTGAGGGCCAGTGGACCTGCTTGGTGGAGGGTCTGTTTTGGGTTGAATTGTGTCCCCCGAAAATATACATCCACGTCCTAACCTCCGGTACCTGGAAATCTGACCTTATTTGGAGACGGTGTCTTTGCAGATATCATTAGTTAAAGCGAGGTCATACCGTAGTAGGGTGGGCTCCAGTCCAATGACTGGTGTCTTTAGAAGATGAGAAGTGACACAGACACACAAGGGAGAAGGCCACGTGGAGACAGAGGCAGAGACTGGGATGATGCGGCCACAATCCAAGGAACATCTGGAGGCACCAGAAGCTGGAAGAGGCCAGGAGGGATCCTCCCCAAGAGCCTTCGGAAGGAGCACAGCCCTGCCACACCTTGTTTGGGACTTCTGGCCTCCAGAACCGTGAGAGGAGATGTATTTCTGCTGTTAAGTCACCCAGTTCATGGTCATTTGTTACAGCAGCCACAGGACACCAAGACGGGCCTGAGGACTTACACGTGCGTGCGTGCTGTACACGGGGAGAGGCGGGGGACTCTGAAACTCATAGTTTCTCCACCTCTACTCCGAACACACACCACTTCGGGAACGTGTGAACACGTGTCTCTGTTTACAGCCGAAAGAATGGACCCTCTGCAGTTTAATTTTAAATCTCATCACCAACTGGAGAACACAAACCACCAGCTGGGATGCCGGTCACCAGAAACCGGGGCTGCCTCCCAGCAACCGGCCCCTTGGCCCCGGCATGGAGAGGGAGCCGGACTCAGACGGGCCGTGATGGGTCCCGCGCCTCCCTCTGCCTGGCCCACCTTGAAAACATCAGACTGAGTTTCTGACAGGTGCCAGATGCAGCAGGGAGCACAGCCTTCTGCACGCCCTAGGGGTCAGCACCTGCCGGCCTCCAGGATCCCCAGCGCCGTGGGGCAGTCTGCCAGCAGCTGCTTCGGGCCAATGCCAAACAAATGACTTTTGAAAACGGCCTCCACACAGAACTCAGGTTCTGGTTGAAACCGCTTCTCGCGAGTGGCTCCTTCAATGCTGCCTCCCCCTAGGATGGAAGGGGCCACGGGAAGATAAGACAAAAGCGAGATGCCCTCATTACCACGGGCCCAAAATAGCTTTTATGCTCCATTTTTCAGACATAGCACAACTCTGGAGTTACATATTAACACTGCACGCTGTTTTGTGGTCTGGGAGGCAGGATCCCGGGCCTGCCCAGGCCCACCCTGTGCCCCTCAGGCGCTCTCACAGCCCTGCCTGAGCCCCTAAGACCGCCAGCCCCCAGCGGGGCCCTGGGTGGCACCTGCTCCGGGCATGGGGATGGGCAGGGTCAGCCCTAGGGCTGCCTCACTGCCCTCAGACCACAGTTGGCCTGGCAGGGCAGGCCCCACTCGGAACTGTCGTGTCCAGTGGACATGTCCCAGGAACCGTCACCAGCCCGGGGCCACGCCCCCCGCCCCCCAAGGAAAAGAAAGCAAAGACAAGGGTTGAGAAAGGTGAATGCCAAGGGCTTGTGGGGATGAGCAGCTGGGCAGGGTGACATGGCGAGGAAGCCACGAGAAGGTGAGGCCAGAGAGGGGGCCGGGCCGGGCTGGAGAGGGCCTCAATGCAGGGCCGAAGAGGCGGGGGCAGGCAGGGGAGCATCCCACGGCTTCCCCTTTCCCTCTTCCCCTTGTTGTTTCTGTGAGCAACTCCCAGTGGCTCCCCCTCCAGGGACCCTGTGTGCCCCGTCCACATTCCCAGCCTGGGTCATCTTGCACCAGGATGCCCACACAACCTCCTCCCCGATCCCCCTGCCCGAAGCCGTCTCCGCACACCACTGCCAGGAAAGCCTTTCTTTCCTTCTTTAATTAAGTTCAAATTGTGTCATGCTCCTCTTTTAAACACACCAGTAGGTTGCTATCCTATTTAAAATCAAAGCCAACCCCACTTCGGCAGTTCCTGAACAAGTTAAAAAGAGTTACCTCAGGATGTAGCGGTTCCACTCCTTGGTATGTGCCCCAGTGAAGTGAAGACCTACGTCCACGCTGACACTTGCACACGCGTGTTCACAGCAGCCAAAAAGGTGGAGACAACCCAAGTGGCCATTGATGGGAAAATGGATAAACAAAACATGGTCCATTCACACAATGGAACATCACTCAGCCATAAAAGGAACAAAGCGCTGACACACGCTACAATGCGGGTGAACCTCAAAACCATCATGCCAAGTGAAAGCGGCCAGACACCAAAGGCCACATGCTGTATGGCTCCATTTAAGTGAAATGTCCAGAACAAGTAAATCCACAGAGACAGACAGCAGACTAGTGGTTGCCAGGGGCTGGGGGAGGGGGTGGGAAGTGACTGCTCACGGGCCTGGGGTTTCCTCTTGTGGGGGGTGGGAATATTTTGGAACTAGATAGTGGTGGTGGTCACACAACATTGTAAACATACTAAATGCCATTCAACTGTTCTCTTTAAATGGTTATTTTTATGTTACATGGAATTCACCTCAATAATCAATCAATCAGTGAAAATCGAACCCGACCCCGGGGGGCTGGCTGTGCCTGCCACCTTCTCCCTTGCCCCCCTGCCCTGTCACTCGGCCCCGAGGTGGCCGAGTCCCTCTCCCCTCAGAACCTCTGTCTGTGCGTCCCCTCCTCCTGCCCACGCTCCTCCCAGTTCTGGGAACAGCTGCATCCCGACCTGGGGGTCCCATGCCAAGCCCCCTCCTCCGAGAAGCCCTGATCTGCTCCCTGCCCAGCACTCGGGCCTGCCTCCTCCCCTGGGCCCGGGAGGATGGGAGCAGCATCTGCAGGCCTCCGAGCCCCCTGGGGTCAAGTGGGGCTGCTGATGAGGAGGGGAGGACCTGGCCACTGGGCTGTGCCAGCCCGCAGTGAATCCACCCCAGCATGCGGTGTGGGAATGCAACCCCGATCCTCTTCATGGGCCGCCGAGAAGACAGAGCCGGGCTCCAGGGCACACTTGACCCCGAGGGCCACTGCCCAGAGACCGATAATGGGGAGGAGCCCTCCCCTTGGCTCCTGACTGAAGTCCACTTGGACCCTGACTTCCCAGTCTAGCAGCCTCTTCTCAGCCTCCGTCTCACGCGTGTCAGGATTCCCTCGAAGCTCTCCAAATTCTGACTTCCAACCCAGCGCCCGCCATCCTCACAGAGAGGCTGCACAGACATCACAGGTGAGACACGCACACACCTTGCTCACATGTGTGTGCAGAGGCAGGCATGCATGTCTGGGCACACACACTCAAACGAATGTGTTCACACACACCCAGTACTGAATGCACACGCACGCGCATGCACACACTCACCCACACACTCGTGTGTGCACACCCATCCACACGTACGTGTGCTCGCTCACTGGTGCACACGCTCACACCCCTCCCACCCGGAAGTGCATCTCTCAGAGACACCCCCAGAGTGAAGAGGCAAAGAAGGATCCTCCTCTAGAGCCCAAAGAAGGAACCAACCCTGGCAGCATCTTGATTTTGGACTTCTGGCCTCCAGAACTATGAAACAATAAATTCTTGTTGTTTTAAGCCACTAGGCTTGTGGTCATTTGTTGTGGCAGCCCCAGGAAACTAATAAACACAGTGCTTGAACTGTCCCTGAAGACTCTCGGGGGCCCTCCCCAAAATCGCCCTCCAGCTGGGTGCGGTAGCAGGAAGGGCCCTGGAAAGGTGGTGAGGGAAGCATGGAGGTGCAGGCAACAGGACGCAGCCAGAGCGGGGAAGCCCCCGAGGTCATCTCCACCCCTCCAGATGTGGGGATAACATCCCAATCCCTAACCCACCATCCTGAAATACAAAAGCTCTGCAGAGACCCTTCTGGTGAGCGTGGTACAGGTCTACCAGCAGTAACACCAGTGGATGGGAGGCTATTCCTGTTTGTTCACAGAGCATCAGTTTTTCTGCAAATATGTTCCAGGTCCATACTGTGAGGCTGCCCAGACCCCACCACGTCTGTACACGCACAATGCCATCTTCCCAGAAATAGAGCCAATATGATTCCCAGTGATTTCTGGAGCGCCCTTGACCCCCTGCTCCTCAGTCTTCCTGGGTGTGTGTCGCTTGCCTGGTGTCACACTGGAGGCCAGTGGGGGCACTGCATGGGCCCCAGTGAGCACTGCCACTCTGCTGCCTCTGGGTGGGCCTGGGAGTGAGGGAAGGAGTCCAGTACAGGCTGCCCACAGGAGGCACGTGGCTGCTATTTTCAGGGTGGGTTTCCACACTCGCAGGCCAAGCTGCCGGGACAGGGAGTGGACTGTGTGGGTACAGGGCACAGCAAGGCAGGGGACTTGCTGGCAGCCACTGCATAGGCATCCAGGGGCACCTCCTTGGGCATGCAGTTAGGTGCGCACAAAGGGGTTCCCTGCTCTGGCCTACACCCTGGGGCTCTGTGCCTGGGCGTGTTATGCAACATCCCTGTGCCTTCACGTCTTCACATATAAATGGAACATTCCAGATGGACCAGGGCAGGAATCCCAGCCTGCATCGAGCCCCCAGACATTGAGCTAGAAGCAACCAGTGGTGAGCCTCACGGTTACAGGACCGTGTGCAAACAACTCAAACCTCCACAATATAAAATAAGACAATCCTAATAAAATTGGGAGTGAGTGGGGAGGGGAGGTGAAGGACCGGTAAATGGGCACAAAGCCCCAGCTCCCAAGCTGGGATTCAACACAGAACATGGAAAGGGTTGTTTGCAAAACCAGCTGGCTCTTGGAAGATGGTCTGGTGGGTCCTTGAAAAGTGAAACACAGAATTACCACATGACCCAGCAATTCCACTCCTAGGTTACAGACCTAAAGAACAGAGCTCAGGTGTTCAAACAGAAACCTGTACAACCATGTTCATAGCAGCACAAGTCACAGTCACCAAAAGGTGGAAACAACACCCATGTCCACTGACTAATGAATGGATAAACAAACTCGATCCATCCATACAATGGAATATAAAAAGGGATGAAGCACTGATATATGCTACAACATGGATGAACCTCGAAAATGTCATGCTATGGTACTGGCATAAAAACAGCTACAAAGTTCAATGGAACAGAATTGAGAGCCCAGAATTAAACCCTCACATATACAAATAATTAATTTACGACAAAGGAGTAAAGAACATACAATGGAGAAAGGACAGTCTCTTCCATAAATGGTGCTGGGAAAACTGGACAGCCATGTGCAAAAAAATGAAACTAGACCACCAACTCACACCATACACAAAAATCAACTCAAAATTTATTAAAGACTTAACTGTAAGACCTGAAACCATAAAATTACTGGAAGAAAATACAGGCAGTGCACTCTGTGACATCAGTCTTAGCAATATTTTTCTAGTATGTCTCTAGATAGGCAAGGAAAGAAGCAAAAATAAACAAAAGGGACTACAGTAAACTAAAAAGCTTCTGCACAGCAAAGGAAACCATCCACAAAATGAAAAGACGACCTGCCGATGGGAGAAGATATTTGCAAAACATATATCTGATAAGGGGTTAATATCCAAAATATATAAAGAACTCATATAGCTCAACAACAACAACAAAAAACCCAATTTAAAAATGGGCAGGGGAGCAGAATAGACATTTCTCCAAAGAAGACACACAGATGACCAACAGGCCATGAAAAGATGTTCAGCATCACTAATTATTAGGGAAATGCAAAACCACA
The DNA here is from genome assembly GCF_964341445.2 of Mesoplodon mirus. Taxonomy (NCBI): domain Eukaryota; kingdom Metazoa; phylum Chordata; class Mammalia; order Artiodactyla; family Ziphiidae; genus Mesoplodon; species Mesoplodon mirus. Next base: position 43,970,687 of record NC_138980.1, read on the forward strand.
ATGAGATTATCAACTCACGCCTGTTAGAATGGTTATTATCAAAAAGGCAAGAAATAACAAGTGTTGGTGAGGACGTGGGCAAAAGGGGAACCCTCGTGCACTGTTGGTGGGAATGTTAAGTTGGTGCAGCCACTATGGAAAACAGTATGGAGGTTCCTAAAAAAAATTAAGAATAGAGGGCTTCCCTGGTGGCGCAGTGGTTAAGAATCCACCTGCCAATGCAGGGGACACGGGTTCGAGCCCTGGTCCGGGGAGATCGCACATGCCGCGGAGCAGCTAAGCCCATGCGCCACAACTACTGAGCCCACACGCTGCATCTACTGAAGCCTGCGTGCCTAGAGCCCGTGCTCCACAACAAGAGAAGCCACCACAATGAGAAGCCCGCGCACCACAACAAAGAGTAGCCCCAGCTCGCCGCAACTAGAGAAAGCCCGTGCGCAGCAACGAAGACCCAACACAGCCAAAAATAATAAATAAATTTAAAAAATAAAAGAATCCGCCTGCCAATGCTGGGGACATGGGTTCAAGCCCTGGTCTGGGAAGATCCCACATGCCGCGGACTAACTAAGCCCGTGTGCCACAACTACTGAGCCCATATGCCACAACCACTGAAGCCCACGCTCCTACAGCCCGTACCCTGCAACAAGAGAAGCCACTGCAATGAGAAGCCCACATACCGCAGTGAAGAGTAGCCCCACTTGCTGCAACTAAAGAAAGCCCACATGCAGCAATGAAGACCCAATGAAGCCAAAAAATAATTAATTAATTATTTTAAAAAAGCTTTGTTTGGTTTAAAATAAATTAAATTTTTTAGGGCTTCCCTGGTGGCGCAGTGGTTGAGAGTCTGCCTGCTGATGCAGGGGACACGGGCTCGTGCCCCGGTCTGGGAAGATCCTACATGCCACGGAGCAGCTGGGCCCATGAGCCATGGCCGCTGAGCCTGCGCGTCCGGAGCCTGTGCTCCGCAACGGGAGAGGCCACAACAGTGAGAGGCCCGCGTACCGCAAAAAAAAAAACAACAATAAAATAAATTAAATTTTTTAAAAAGTCCCCTCTTAAAAAAAAAAAACAGAGGTGGTGCATGTATACAACAGAATACTACTCAGCCATAAAAAAGAATGACATTTTGTCATTTGCAACAACATGGATGCAACTTGAGGATATTAGGCTAAGTGAAATAAGTCAGATGGAGAAAGACAAATACCCTATGATTTCACTTGTATGTGAAATAGTAAATAAATAAGTAAATAACCAAACCAAACAAAAACAAACATGTAGATACAGAGAACAGAGTAGTGGTTACCAGAGGGGAAGGAGTCGGGGGGGCAGAGAGGGTGGAATGGGTAAAGGGGATCAACTGTCGGATGGTAACTAAATTTTTTTTTTTTTTTTTTCTTGCGGTACGTGGGCCTCTCACTGTTGTGGCCTCTCCCGTTGCGGAGCACAGGCTCCAGACGCGCAGGCTCAGCGGCCATGGCTCACGGGCCCAGCCGCTCCGCGGCATGTGGGATCTTCCCAGACCGGGGCACGAACCTGTGTCCCCCGCATCGGCAGGCGGACTCTCAACCACTGCGCCACCAGGGAAGCCCAGGTAACTAAATTTTTGACAGTGAGCACACTGTAGGGAAGGCAGAAGTAGAAACATAATGTTGTACACATTAAACTTACATAGTTATAAACCAATGTTACCTCAATAAAAAATAAATTTAAAAAAGAAAACATGACAGAAGCCAGACACAAAAGGCCACATAATGTGTGATCCCATTCATACGAAATGTCCAGAAAAGGCAAATCCATAGAAACAGAAAGCAGACTAGTGGCTGCCAGGGTATGAGGGGAAGGAGGGAGTTGGGGAGTGACTGCTCATGGGGACGGGTCTCCTTTGGGGGTGATGGAAATGTTCTAGAACTAGATAGAGGTGATGGTTGCACAACTTTGTGAATGTGCTAAATACCACTGAACTGTGCACTTTGAAATGGTAAATTTTATGTTATGTGACTTTTACCACAATAAAACAACATGTAAGAGAAATGAAAAGCATTCCCAAGATCCTGGCCAAGCGCAAAGTGCACGTCAGCATGGAGGTGAGCAGTAGGTGAGACCCGGAGTGACCTGTCCTGAGCCCCCGCCCGCAAGACAATGGTGTGGGTGGGGGACGGTCGCAAAGGACCACGTCCCTGCCCTCAGAGCAGTGTCATCTAACTGGGAAGCCACCACGGCACCACATGTGTACGCAGAAGAGGAACACAGACTGCCACGTGGCTTCTTGGCCATGGCACATCCCCTCTTGAGGCAGCCCAGGGTCAACCTGCCAGGCACCCACCCCAGGAGGGGCACAGCCACCCACGCACTGCCAACCCACAGCGCCTTGGGGTCCATCGGTCCACGTCAGAGCCTGTGATCTGGCAGGCAGGAGCACCGAGGCTGCAGCTGTGGCCTTCTGGAGGTCTAAGAAGCATTTTGAAAAATGCAAACTAGTGGCCAACTTCTAAATGTTTTTGAAATTAACTTAAACATCAGAATTGCTGGCTCCTCCTGTAACACTAAAAGTGCCAACAACTTGGGGCCTGGACTCCTGGCTCGTGATTTATTATCAGCCAGCGCAGGGCCACATTCCCCGCACTGAGACGAGAGGGCTGCACAGGTCCCCTCATGCCCCATGTGTGAGTCTGGGTTCCAAGAGGGCCGGCAGGCCTGAGGTCACCCAGCTGGCTGCAGACCCAGGGCTGCCAAGCCCAGCTTGTCCCCGCTGCCCCTCCCTCCAGCTCAGCAGCTGTGTGGACCGACCCAAGGCCTAGAGGGAGGAAGCCCCCACCCCACCCCCAGAAGCAGGCCAAGTGGGACAAGAAGGTACAGAGCTAGGATGCTGCATGTGGGCCAAGCGAGGCCCAGAATGCAGGTCTCACCCTGAGCCAAACCCCAAAGAAATCCACTGCTGCCTGTCCAGCATTTAACCATGAGCAGCCCCAGCCAGAGTGGACAACAAGAGGTCTGCAAAGCCCTGGGGAGGGGACAAAGCAAAGTCAAGGGGTCAGCAGTCAGGCCCAGGCCCAGGCTGGCTCAAGAGCCAGGGGTTCCTTGGGGAGACATACTACACTGCCACCCAGAGCCCCAACCTGAGGGAACCGCTCAACACAGCCCAGGAGCCCTGCCACCCTCACTGGCTCCTGTCTTTACCCTCCAGCAGTCCCAGAAAACCCTGTATGTCTGGCCCAGCCAGCGGGGCTAGTGCCCTCCAGGGAGGGTCCACTAGGTATTGCCTAGGGCCAGCAGGACAGGAGGCCCAAGCAGGCAGTTGGAGACACGGGGAGCCGCCCGTCACCTGGGGGTGCTGGAAAGGAGGCTGGCAGGGAAACCAGCAGGGCCGGGGACGAGCTCTGTGGCTCACGTGCTTACCCACCAGCATAAAGAGGTCCTGCGGCGCTCCAGGTTCCGGGCTGGGTGGAGGCTGAGGATTTCTGAGTGAGAGGGGCTATGCAGAAAACAAGCAGGAAAGGGGGTCGGGGGTGGGGGAGCAGGTGGCAAAGGAGGTGACACTGGAGCTGGGAAAAGCACTCCAGGCAGGCGGCCCAGTGAGTGCAAAGGCCCTAGGGTCAGAGTGAGCATGAGAGGCGGAGGGGGACATGGGGGCAGGCCAGGCCACCCATGAGTGAACAAGGAGCTGGGGGAGGAGGGCGCAGAGCCTCGCGGGATCTCACTGTGAGTGTGATGGGAAGCTACGAGAAGGATTAAAGCCAGTGACCTAGGCTGCCTTCCCTCACACAGAGTTCCCATGCTCGGAGGAGGTGGACAGAGGAGCCAGTGTCGCGTTGGCGATGGGGGAGCAGACGGCCCATCCACGGCAGGCAGGGCACAGGGCAGGTGGAGATTAGGCCCCTGAACTCAGCCACCTTCCAGGATGGGGCCCAATGCGACACCTGGACAGATGAGTGGCTGTGCAGGCACAAGGAAAACCATCCAGGGCAGACGGGACCTGGAGACCCACCTGTCCCAGGGACCAAGCGCACCTAGGCAGCACCCCTGGGTGCACTTCCAACTTTCCAGCAGGTCCCAGGAGGGTGTTGACAAGCACACCGGCTCACCCCAATTATCATCCATGGCCCCTGGCTGGTCCCCAGGCTCTATCTGTCCCTCTCTTGTCCCCATGCAGGTGCGGGCCAGCCTTCCTCCCAATGTCTCCCTCCTTCCCATCCAGACCCCAAGGCAGGGTCTGCTCCCCTGCTCCAGCAGCTGTGCCCCTCACTGCAGGCTTCCTGCCACCACCCTCAGGATGAAGTCCCACGTGCCCGCAGGAGCGTGAGGCCAGGACAGGCGCTCTCAGGATCCTGTCCCCTTGGTCCCCACCTTCTCACAGGCAACCCCCACCCCGCCACGCCAAGCCTCTGCAGCTGCTGTGCCCTCTGCCAGGTGCAGCCTCGCCCGCCCCCCCAGGCGAACCTCACTTGGGGCACCACAGGGCCCAACATGGCTCCCCCCATGCCCCATCGGGCACCCACTGCTCCAGACGCAGCTGTAGCCCTGCACCTCCAAGCACCATGAAGGCTCAGAGCAGGCACTGCTGGTCATGCCTTTGTCGACCGGGGGTGCCTCTCCAGCCTGGTGCCCGTGGCTACCCTTGTGAGGGAAACCCCCTCTCTCCCCATTACTTCGCTCCTCTCCCAGCCTCCGCCCTGTGGTCCCCTCCCAGCTCCCTCCAACACAGCTCTCTTAAGGACTCAGCCCTCTGCTTCTCACGTGTCACCCCTTCTAGGGCAGCCCCGGATGCCAAGTCAGCCAGCAACTCCTGTGTGCCACCTGGCCCTGTGCTCGGAACGCTCTCCGTCACGCTCACAGGAACCTCCTCCATCTCAGCAGCCCCTCACAAGGCTCTTGTCCTCCCAAGTCCTCCACTCCACACCCCCGCTCCTCCTGGCCCTGGCAGATGACACCGTGATCTTCCCCATGTGGCAGCCAGAAACCCGGGGGTGGCCCCGTTCTTCCCTCGGGCCTTCCCGCCGTGGCCGGCCTGGCGGTCACCTCTCCTCCACAGCTCCTGAGCCCCCAGATTCCCCTCGCCCCACAGTCGTGCCCCAGACAATCCCCTGCCAGGTCTCTGTGCCTCAGGACATGCTGTTCCTCCTTCTCCCAAAGACGCTGTCGCTCCCTACCCACCTCCTGTCCCACCACAGAGCTCTCCGCCTCCAGGCAGCCCTCCCAGCTTGGCCCCACCCTCCAGTAACCTCTTCTCCCCTCTATGTCAGTAGCTCTTCAGGGCAGTCAGCAGATGTGATTCCCTCCACAGGGCACCAACTGTGTGCAGGTATAGTCTTAAGGGTTGTTCACACACTGAGATGGTTAACCCCCTCTACAGCACATCTTAGGAGCGGTGATGGGAAAACTGACAGGGGTCAGTTATGTGTTTGCCCAGGGTCACACAGCTGGCAGGAGAGGAGCAGAACTTCATACTGTTAGGATGGCAACAATACCCAAAGCAACCTACAGAGACAATGCAATCCCTATCAAAATCCCAACAACAGGGGCTTCCCTGGCAGTCCACGGGTTAAGACTCTGCTCTCCCACTGCAGGGGGCACAGGTTTCGACCCCTGGTTGGGGTAAGATCCTGCATGCCACACAGCGTGGCCAAAAAAAAAAAAAAAAAAATCCCAACAACATTTTTGGCAGAAATAGAAAAATCCACTGTAAAGTTCATATGGAATCTCAAGGGATCCCAAATAGCCAAGACCATCTTTAAAAAGAAGAACAAAGTTGGAGGACTCATGCTTTCCCAATCTCTAAACTTACCACAAAACTACAGCAACCAAGACAGTGTGGTACTGACATAAAGACATATAACACTAACAGAATAGAATACAGAGTCCAGAAATAAACTCTCACATATATGGTCAAATGATTTTTGACAAGGGTGCCAAGACCATTCAAAAAGGAAAGGACACTCTTTTCAACAAATGGTGCTGGGAAAACTGGATCACCACATGCAAAAGACTAAACCAATACCTTATACCATATATAGAAATTAACTCAACATGGATCCAGACCTAAAGCTAAAACTATAAAACTTTAACTATGTAACTAAAACTATAGAAGCTCAGAAGAAAACAGAGGAAAAGCTTCAAAACATTAGATTTGGCAATGACTTCTTGGCTGTGACACCAAAAAGACAGTCAACAAAAGAAAAATATATATAAATTGGACTTTGTCAAAATTGAAAACATTTGTGTATCAAAGGACACCATCAACAGAGTGAAAAGGTCCCATTCCCATGGAACGTGAGAAAATATTTGCAAATCATGTATCTGATAAGGGATTAATATCCAGAATATATATGGAACTCCTAAACCTCAACGGCAAAAAACAACTCAATTCAAAAATGGGCAAAGTAACACAAAAAAACTAATTAGAAAAGATATATGCACGCTTATGTTCATTTCCACACTATTTACAATAGCCAAGATATGGGAACAAACTAAGTGCCCATTGATGGATGAATGGATAAAGAAATCGTTTTATACATATGTATTTATACACACACACACACACACACACACACACACACACACACTACAACTCAGCCATAAAAAAGAATGAAGTCCTGCCATTTGAGACAACATAAATGGATATGAGAGTGTTATGCTATGTCAAATAAGTCAAATGGAAAAAAAACAAATACCATATGATTTCACTCATATGTGGAATCTAAAAAAAAAAAGAACAAACAAAATAAAATAAAAACTCATCGATACAGAGAACAGATTAGTGGTTACTAGAGGGAAAAGGGGTTGGGGGTGGACAAAATGGGTGAAAGGGTCAACTGTATGGTGATGGACGGTAACTAGACTTGTGTTGGTGACCACTCTGCAATGTACACAGATGTTGAACTACAATGTTGTATGCTTGAAACTTACATTTAAAAAAAATAAAATGGGCAAAGGACCCAAATAGATATCTCTCCAAAGAAAATATACAAATGGCCAACATGTGCATGAAAAGATATTCAACATCACTAATCATTAGGGAAATGCAAATCAAAACCACAATGAGATACCACCTCACACCCACAAGGATGGCTATAATCAAAAAGTCATAAAATAAAAAGTACTGGTGAGGATGTGAAAAAATTGGAACCTCTGTGCACTGTTGGCGGGAATGTGCAGCCTCTGTGGAAAACAGTGTGGAGATTCCTCAAAAAATTAAACACAGGATGGCCACATGATTCAGCAATCCCACTCTTGGGTATACACCCCCCAAAAAAATGGGTGCAGGGATTCGAACAGATATTTGTACAGCCATGTTCAGAGCAGTATTATTCACAATGGCCAAAAGGTGGAAGCAATCCAAGTGTCCAATGAAGAATAAATGGATAAACAAATATGGTCCATCCATACAATGAAATATTATTCAAGCTTAAAAAGGAAGGAAATTCTGACATATGCTACACCACAGACAAACCTTGAGGACATTATGCTAAGTGAAATAAGCCAGTCACAAAAGGACAAATATTATGAGTCAGTCCATTTACATGAGGTTCCTAGAGTAGTCAAATTCATAGAGACAGCAAGTGTTTAATATGGGAACAGAGTTTCAGTTTTGCAAGATGAGAAGAGTTCCAGAGATGGATGGTGGGGACGGTAGCACCACAATGTGAATGTACTTAATGCCCCCGAACTTAAAAATGGTACACTTAAAAATGGTTAAGGGCCTCCCTGGTGGCGCAGTGGTTGAGAGTCCGCCTGCCGATGCAGGCAGGGGATACGGGTTCGTGCCCCGGTCTGGGAGGATCCCATATGCCGCGGAGCGGCTGGGCCCGTGAGCCATGGCCGCTGAGCCTGTGCGTCCGGAGCCTGTGCTCCGCAACGGGAGAGGCCACAACAGTGAGAGGCCCGCGTACAGCAAAAAAAAAAAAAAAAAAAAAAAAAAATGGTTAAGATGGTAAACCATTACGTATTTTCCCACTTTATTTATTTACTTATTTGGCCACGTCACGCGACTTGCGGGATCCTAGTTCCCTGACCAAGGATCAAACCCAGGCCCGGGCAGTGAAAGTGCTGAGTCCTAACCACTGGACCGCCAGGGAATTCCCTCCCACAATTTTTAAAAAGGAAAAATACATGGGCCTCCCTGGTGGCGCAGTGGTTGAGAGTCCGCCTGCCGATGCAGGGGATACGGGTTCGTGCCCCGGTCTGGGAGGATCCCATATGCCGCGGAGCGGCTGGGCCCGTGAGCCATGGCCGCTGGGCCTGCGCATCCGGAGCCTGTGCTCCGCAACGGGAGAGGCCACAACAGTGAGAGGCCCGCATATCGCAAAAAGAAAAAAAAAAAAAAAAAAAAAAGGGAAAATACAAAAAGAAAATTAGCATTTCACTCCTATGGAATTCCTGCCCAAAACACACCACCTTAACCCAATGGCAAGAAAACAGACAAACCGCCCTGAAGGACATTCCACAAAAAGACTGAGCAGTTCTCTTCAAGAGGTGAAGGTCGTGGACAATGAGGAAACCCTGAGCATCATGGATTGGAGGAGAATGAGGTGACCCAACGACTAAATGCAACATGGGAGCCTGGACAGAACCTAGGCCCAAAAAAGTCACTGAGGGACATCTGGGGAAGTCCAAACGCAGACTGGAGTCTAGTTGATAGACCTGTGACAATGCTGCTGTCCTGGTCCTGTGACGCCGTTCATGGTGAGGGGCTATGGAAACTGTACTGTCTTTGCAACTTTTCACTAAATCTAAAACTCTCTCAAAAGAAAAAGTGAAAAGAAATGAATATCCCCCCCGCAATAAAACTGAACAGACAATTCCTAAACTGTTTCTTGGCATCTGTCACATGTCAAGCCAGGGCACATGGGTGCAAAGTGTAAGACCCTGCCCCATGGGGCACCCTGATGCCCCCCAGCACGAGGCTAAGAGCTTAGGGTGGGCACGTCATCTAATCTGTACAAGTCTACACACGGGAACCTGAGGCACAAGAGGAGGAGTCATTTGGGGGAAGCCGGCAGAGGCAGGGCTTTGAGCCCCAATAATAGCCACTTAGACTTGCAGGGTGGGGGCGTCACCATGAGGCGGGCTCTTGGGCACAAGTGACCCCCAGAAGGCCCCTGCTACTGACCCTCAGGGCTCCTCCCTCTGCATCTGCTGAGCCAGCAGGGATGAAATTAGCATCTCCTTGGCACCTTGGCTGCTGGGCCCATAAATCACTCCTGAGGCTGTGCATTGATTCTGTGATGATTTAATGAGCTGCTCCCATCCTAATTACAGCTATCAAAGCCTCCAGCTTGGGAGGACAGCAGGGATCAAGACAGCACAATGCTCACGGGTACAAAAGGACCCATGGAGGGGGGCCGCAGGAGTTTGTCTCTTCTGAACTTGATCTCAATGTGAGAGAGGCTCTTTAGCCGGCAGGGCATGGACACAGCGGCCCCCTGGACGTTCCGGCAGGGCGGACAGATCTCAGTCTTTGTGGGGCATGCTCCACCCCCCCACCCCGGTGTCCCCAGCCCGAGGACTGGCCAGCCCTGCAGAGCCAGCCCTGGGCACTCTGCCTGGCTGGGCTGACACTTCCTCCCTGAGATTTCCAGGCGAATGACCAGCTGGCATGCACCCACCCACCCTCCGCGCCCAGGTGAGCTGTTGTCAGATGCACGGAGGAAAAGGGAAGTGCTTTGGGTTTTCTGTTTTCAATTCTCATCAAAGTTTTGAGACATAAACAATTTCTTTTATTATTGAAAAAAAAAAAAAGTGTGGCAGGGTACATCCCTGCAACTCCAGCCGGCAGGGAAGGGCAGCCCTCAAAAGCTCTCACAGGGCTTCTCCCGTCCTAAGCGTCCTTGTGGGAGCAGGGCAACTCAGGAGGGACCACCGAGCTCCCAGGCTGGATCCAGGAACAGAGGCTCAACGCTCAACAGCCAACAAGGGAAAAGATCTGTCCTTCACAGCAGAGACTGACCCCTCTGGATAGAATGCCGTGCCCCGGCTCTGGGGTGAAACCCCCGTGACCAGTGGGGTGTCAGGATGGGACCACCTGACAGAGAAGGAAGTTCACATATCAAATTAGGACTCAAGGTCTCTTCTCTGCTGCAGAAATGCCTTTCCTCATTATGGGGGCCACCAGAGTATAAAGTGAAAGCTATTTAATATAAACCTCCCCCATCCCCACCCTGGGGAATCAGATTCCCGATTCTTGGGTGAAAGAACTTCTGCCAAGTCAGCAAGTCCTGGTCTGTAAGGAGTCAGCGTTCATTCCCTCAGCACCCACCACCCCTTGGGGATGCCTGCCCTGGTCCCCTCCCAGGGGACTAGTCCACCCCAGACCCCTGCATCCCCTGCCCTCACTCTCCCCAGGCCTGTGCCCATATGGTGGCTGGAGGGATCTTTGCTAAACCTACATCGCACATCACTGCCCTGCTCATAACCTTTCTGGAGCACCCCACCACCCCAGAATCAGACTCTGACCCCTCACGGGGGCCCATGACACATCACCCAAGGAGTTCGGCCGGGCCAGGCTCTCCCCAACAACAGGCCTCACATCCCCCAGTCCCATGGCTCACCCTTGTGCCCCGGGGCTCAGCCCAAACGCCACCTCCACCAAAGGGCTCCCCTACTCCCATCCCATTTCACTCTCTCAGAGCCATGACTTTGGGGCCAGGGACCAGCTGGCTGCTGGCATGGTTTCCCCCCACCCCGGGGCAGGGGCTCCTGGTGACTTGTTCTGCAAGGTGTCCCCAGGGCCCAGCACAAAGTAGGTTCTCAATAAATACTGACTGAAGGACTAAACTTTCCAGTCCAAACCCTGGCCACTGCAGGGAAGACGTCATTGGGGGGCCCGGTGCTTCCTACGTTCCCCAGCCCAGGGTACCTGCAGGGCCAAACAGGCACCACGCTGCCCCAGGCCCGCCCTCCGGAGACCACAGGGGTCTGCTAGTCCACTCCAGACCCCTGCACAGTCAATATAAACTCCAAGTTTCTCCCTAAAACTGTTCAGAGAACTGTAGCTCTGGGAAGATCCCATTACCCACCTGGCTCTGTAGCCACTCGGCACCTGGTACACATTCCCAGACGGAAAACGGGACCCCACGCCACATTCCCACTACTTAAGGGGAGAAGCCTGGCTGTGTGGTGGGAAACTGGCCCTTTTAAAGGACACTTGCACCCAGAAGATTCTAAAATGAACTAGAGATAGGCCTGCCCTCAGGGGGGTCACAGTCCAGTATCTGCCTAGTGCCTGTTGAAAACCCACTCTGTGCCTGCTGAGTGTCTGCTGTGTCCACTCCACGCCTGCTGCCAAGTGCCTGCTGAGCACCTGCTGGGTACACCCTGTGTGCCTGCTGAATGCCTGCTGTGCACCCACCAATGGTTCACTCTGTGTCTGCTGAGCACTCGCTGGGTATACTGTGTACCTGCTGAGCAGGAGCTGAGTGTCTGCTGAATGCCTGCCATTTGCCCACCCAGTGCCGCTGAGTGCCGCCGTGCGTTCACTGTGCACACGCCTCCAGAATCCTAGCAGCAGCAAGCACGCAGCAAGCGTCTACATGCAAGCCCCATTCCGGACACGCTACCTGGGTTAACCCGTCTATGTCTCACCACAATCCTATGAGGCAGACGCCACTGTGACCCCCGCTTCATGGATAGGGAGAAAAGCCCAGAGGGGACTCCCAGGTCTAAACTCACTCAGGAGGAAGCTGGGAGAAGCCCAGCAGCATGGTCCCAAGCTGGGTACCAGGTGCTACAGGACCCCCTCACCCCAGGCACTTTCTCCCCTCCATGCCCATCTGAGAACCCTGAGGAGGAAGCCCCGGCCGCACCTCATTTCCATCTGGCAAATAATAAATATTGACTCTCTCTCTGAATCCTTGGCCTGAGAGGCAAGCAGTGGCTTCCTTGTTTGCGCACCTGGACCCCCAGCCGGCCAGCGGCACCAGAGCCACCCCTAGCCAGGGCAGGGCACACCCACCTCTGCTCTGGGGTAGGGCTGGACGTGGTGGAGGGAGAGAGGTGAGGAGAGGGGGTCAGAGACGTCCCAGCCAGAAATGGGGGGCCAATCCATCCTACAAGCTCCAAGATGAGGTGAGACTCTCCCATCCCCACCCCTTTCTCACTGGTTCCCCCACCTCGCTCTCCTTCCTGTTCACCTCTGAATAAACCCTGTCATTATTACCTCTGAAATGTCCCAAATCGGCCTTCCCTCAGTCCTCACCGTGGCCGAGCCCAAGGTGCTACAGTCCTCTCCCTGCTGCAGGGGGCTCAGAGACAGACACACAGGTGGGGCAGGCACAGAGAGGAACACAATGAACGCCTGATTTGCAAAACACCAGGGATGACCGCCATGGTCATCAACAGATGTATATGAATCGAAGCTCAGCCTCCAACAGGGTCCCTTATGGCTGCATTAAGAAAAATGTGGGCCCCAGATTCAGACACAGGGTCGGTCCCAGCACCTCCACACACAGCAAACCACGTGACCTGTCATGCCTTGGTCTCTCATCTGTGCACCAGGGGAAGCAACAGGCTCTTTCTTGGAGTGACCGCCACCACGTGCTGGGTGTACGCACCTGGGCTCTAGCAAGTATGGCCCCTGCCACTCCCGCACCTTCGTGTCACTCACGTCACCATCCTGCTGGAACCTTCCATGACACCCCATGGCCCACAAACAGGGCCTGGCCTAGGGCCCTCCATCACCCGCCCCGCCTCCCTCCCCAGCCCTCTGCCCCTGCAGTGTATGCTCCTCAAGCCCTTCCCTCCACCCACAGGGTTCCAGCAGCCTGGAAGGCTCTGCCCCACCCCGACCGGCTGGCCAACTCCCAGAGCCGCATGAGACAGGGGAAAACGTGTGGCGACCTGGGTCTGTCCAAAGGGGTCAAATCCCAGCTCTCCCACCTCGAATGTTCTGGGACATTTGCTCTCTGAGCCGTGGTTTCCCCCTCAGTAAACCCGGGAGGATGCCATCAGCTGCCTGGGGTGTTGATATGTCGCCAGGCTCAAGGTCTGCACCTCAAGGAACCGGGGGCCTCTACCGACCCCTTCTCGCCTGCACAATCCTGGCACGCAGGGGAGCACAGGAGCAGGGCTTCTCAACCTCGGCACCCACCGACATCAGGGGCCTTGTGCACACTGCAGGGTGTTGAGCGGCATCCCTGGTCTCCATTCACCACATGCCAGGAACACCCACCGCCCCAAGTCATGACAACCCAAGGTGTCCCCAGATGTTGCCAAAGGCCCGCAGAGGCAGAACCGGCCAGGGTGAGCACCCTGTAGCACCCATTTTTGACACTTCCCCACCACTGCACTCGGGTCGGTCTCTCCCCAGGCCAGACCCCACCCCTGACATCTGCATGGCATTTTCAAGAGGGTCCCTGTTTAAAAAGAAATCCCCAGCACCAAGGACTCTGAATCCCAACCCCTGAGGCACCGGTGCCCTGTCTCATGCAACAGCACGGAAGGGAGCCTGTACCACTGAGCTGAAACCAGAAGCTCCCAGTGCCGAGAGCAGCAGAGGAGACCCAGCACTCAGCCTTCGGGACGCCCGCAACAGCCCAATGCTGACCCAGAGTAACCTAAGTAACCCCGAGCAGGACCAGAAGGCCCACTGCACGGACAAGAGTCACCTGGCACTCTGCCCCCGGGCCAGCCTTGGGGACAGTGACAGCAGAACCCTCCCTGGTGGTATGGACCAACAATTACCACCAGGCCACCAACCAAGGGCTAGACAGCCCACTTCCCCCTCTGACGGAGGCCAACCCTATCCCTCCACCTGGCACAGCCCTGGTGACCCCGGTGTCCAGGCCTCCCAGCAAGGCCCACATGGCAGGGTCCTCAGATCCCCACTCAGAACTCAGGTCCCCACCCAGACCTCCAGAAGCAGGATCTTGGGGGAGCCCAGAGTCTGCATCCTTTAGTTCCAAGGTGGTTCAGAGACCCCCAAGAGTGACAGAACCACTGCCCACCATCTTCCCAACCTTCCTTGTTGCTCTTGGTCAGTGGGGCTCAAACTGTGGGTGACAGCCATTGGCCCAGGGCCAGCAAACTCTTGTAAAGAGCCAGATGGTAGATATCTCCACCTCTTTAGGCCATCAGGTCTCTGTGGCAATGACTCAACTGCCACAGACAAGGCATAAATGAATGGGCGTGGCTGTTCTAATAAAACTTTATTTACAAAAAACAGGTGTAGCTGGCTGAGCCCTGGATTACTGGGTTATGAAACCAATTCAGTGGGTCCCTGGCATTTTATAATAAACAGAAGGGAACCAATTATATCAACTTTGCACACACACAGGGAGGGCTGGACTCCTTGGAGAAAACTGTTTCAATTGTATGTTTGTTGGTGGCTGCTGTTATGTCACGAAACACAAATTTCTAACACTGGGTCACAGTCAAGGAAATGAGAAGGCGGCCTCGGAACTAAGCCCTCAGCTTCCATGCCTGTCCCTCAGCCAGTGACACCCTCCCCTCACCCAGCCACAGACACACCTGGTTCCACACCTACTGCAGGTCCAGGAAGCCCTCCTGGATTCCCCAGAGCAGGTGGGCCCCAGCACCGCACACCCTGAGCACCGGCCACCACCTAGTGAAGCAACATGCCCAGCAATTCCACTCCCGGACATGTGCCCACAAGGTGAAAACAGGGGCTTGTGCAAACACCTTCACACACATGTTCACAGCAGCACCATTCATGACAGTGAGAAAGTGGAAACAGGCCATATACCCATCAACAGGTAACAGATAAACTAAATGTGGTCCATCCACACAACAGAATATTATTTGGCCACAAAAAGGAATGACGCTCTGACACATGCTACAAAGTGGATGAACCTCAAAAACATCATGCTGAGTGAAAGAAGCCAAACACAAAAGGCCACATGTTGTATGGACCCATTTACATGAAATGTCCAGACACGCCAATCCATAGAGACAGAAAGTAGATTAGTGGTTACCAGGAGATGGGGGAGGGGAAGATAGGGAGTGACTGCTAATGGGGACAGGATTTCCTTCTGGGGTGATGGAAATGTTCTGGAACTAGACAGAGGTGACAGTTGTACAACACTGTGAATGTGCTAAATGCCACCGAAATGTGTATTAAAATGGTTCATTTTATGTGAATTTCACATCAATTTTTTAAAGGCTTTTTTTCAAAAAAAGGTCACTCAGCATGGTTCCCGGGCTGGCCATGAGCTTTAGGAGGGTTCTCTACACAGGACCCCGGGCTGGCAGGGCCACTCAGCAGTCCCCTGTGGGAACAGAACCAGGGCTCTGCAAGAAAGCCTCCTTCCAAATGACAACTGGACCAATTAACCCAGAAGCGTGCCCCGTGCCAGCCACAGAGACTTTGGCACCCAGCCTGATCTAGACCATGGCTTTTATGGGAAAAGAGCCATGGGCCATGCACAAAGGTGTGTGTGATGGTGTCCCAAGGTTGCCGCCTCCAAGGCGAGGACAATTAGTGACAGGAAATATGGAGTCCAGGGTCCAAGTCATGGGAGAAACAGGGGCGTGGTTGGAGAAACTGAGTCACGTTTCGGAAAAACCAAGGCCCACATGGGGCCAAGCAGGCTCTGGCGAGCTACTGAAGGTTCTAGTTTGTGTTCTTACTTCCTTGTTTCGGACACAGCGTGTGTGCTCATCCCAGAGCTAAACGTCATTTCTGCCTCTTCCCAGCTGGGATGCAGCACTGGGCCTCAGCTTCCCTATGGGCACAATGGCAAAGACGACACCTCCTCTCCGGTCGGGGAGGGGCTGAGCAACAAGAATGGGGTTGAGTGAAAGCCACACGGTGCCCAGCAGGGGGCAGGACCCGAGAGTGCAAAGGACAGACTTTACCCCCGACCACACTGTGACCATACTCTTGGTCAGCTCCTGACAAGATGCCCCCTCCTGCCCCAGGGCCCTTGCTCTAGCTGCTGTTTCTAGCTGCTGTTTCTCAGGCTTGTTCACCATCAACACCAGGCCCAGTACAGAGCGAGAGTCCCTAGTTCCTGACAATGGGTGTGTAACGGGTCCACTCAAGGCCTCGAGGGGAACATGACCTGCCAGAGAAGGACAGATGTGCACATCTGCAGACAACCCTCAGGGCCACCGCCCCGAAGCGGGCTCCGCATGGTACTTGGACTCTGCAGGCTCTGTCTCAGCTCAGGGGAGAGTGTCCCGCGGCTGCCATCACAAATGACTGCCAAAGGGTGGGGTGGGGTGCATAAAACAACACAAATTCATTTTTGCACAGCTCGGGAGGCCAGACATCCAAAATCGAGTTCGGCAGGGCCACAATCCCTCTGGAGGCCCTAGGGAAGGATCCTCCCTTGCCTCTTCCAGCTTCTGGGGGTTCCACGCATCCCTGGCTTGTGGCTGCAACACTCCAATCTCTGCCTCCGTCATACACACCTCTCATATGTGAGTCTGGGTCTTCTCTTTTCGTGAGGATGCCAGTCATCTGACCACCCTAAATCCAGGACAACCTCATCTTGAGATCCTTACCCTACTCACATCTGCAGAGACCTTTTTTCCAAATAAGGTCAGAGTCACAGGTTCTGGGAGTCAGGATGTGGGCATATCTTCTTAGGGGCCCCCATTCAAGCTATTATTGGGTGTGGCAGATCACAAGCTGGAGAGCACTGAGACTGCTGGGGCTTTCTGAAGGTGGGGTACAGTGTACCCCATCCTCTCAACAGAGCAGCTCGGCGAGTCCTGCGTGCATGTGTGTGTGTTAAGGCTGCAGATGGCACCAGACACTTGAAGCAGCCGGCACAGAGGCAAATGGTGCCAAAGCCCAGGATGGAGGCCAGGACTGGGGGCGGCCTCCGTGCTCAGCTAACCCGAGCCCCCGCTGCACGGCGCCTGCGGCCCAGAGGCCCATTTTCCAACAGCCTGTGCAGAGCCACCCCCATCACAGGGTAGGGCCGGGAGAACACCCTCCTTCAGCGCAGCCAGAGCTGGCAGCCCTGACTGGGCCACCATGGACTGCTTTGCACGCGGGCTTTTTCTGGCCCAGGTACTGCTCCCTGGGATGCTCAGTGATCAGTTACAGGCAGAGCCTCCTGTGCCCTGGGCCCCTGGCAAGTGGGCGACACACCCCCATCTCTTCCCCTCACCTCCCACATCCGGTCCACCCACACGTCCAGTCATCTCTGCTGCCAAAATATCACCAAAATCCACCACTCTGGGGCTTCCCTGGTGGCGCAATGGTTGAGAGTCCGCCTGCCGATGCGGGGGACACGGGTTCGTACCCTGGTCCGGGAGGATCCCACATGCCGCGGAGCGGCTGGGCCCGTGAGCCATGGCCGCTGAGCCTGTGCATCCGGAGCCTGTGCTCCTCAACAGGAGAGGCCACAACAGTGAGAGGCCCGCGTACCGCAAAAAAAAAAAAAAAAAAAATCCACCACTCCGGCCACTGCCACGGCCACCTCCCTGCTCAAGCCACCTTCTCCATTCCCCAACCGGGATGCTACAGCAGCCTTGCACCATCTGCCTGCTTCCCTTCTCACCCCCTTGCCCACTCAGCTCACAGCCATCTTTGTAAGACACAAAGCGTCCTTGAATGATTAAATAGAGAGTTACCATTTGAGAGTTACCAGCAACTCCACTCCTCGGCATATACACCCAAAGGAAAGGAAGACCTGCATCCACACAAGCACTTGGACACAAATGTCCACGGCAGCACTATTCACAGTAGCCAAAAAGGTGGAAACAACCCGAGTGTCCACGGATGAACAAATGGATACGCGAAATGCAGTGTATCCACACAATGGAGTATTATCCAGCCTTAAAGAGTAATGAAGTAATGGACAGTGGTGGCTACACGACACTGTAAAAGTACTTAATACCACTGATCTGTACACTTATCAATGGTTAAGATGGTAAATTAGGGACTTCCCTGGTGGTCCAGTGGGTAAGACTCTGAGCTCCCAATGCAGGGGGCCTGGGTTTGATCCCTGGTCAGGGAACTAGGTCCCGCATGCCGCAACTAAGAAGTCCGCATGCCGCAACTAAAGATCCCACACGTTGCAACGAAGATCCTGAGCGCCTCATCTAAGACCCGGCACAGCCAAAATAAATAAAATAAATTCATAAATGTTAAAAAAAAGGTGGTAAACTGTATGTTTTGTATATTTTACCACAATTCTTAATAAAGAGGGCTTCCCTGGTGGCGCAGTAGTTGAGAGTCCACCTGCCTATTCAGGGGACATGGGTTCGTGCCCCGGTCCGGGAAGATCCCACATGCCGCGGAGCGGCTGGGCCCATAAGCCATGGCCGCTGAGCCTGCGCGTCCGGAGCCTGTGCTCCACAACAGGAGAGGCCACAACAGTGAGAGACCCACGTACCGCAAAAAGAAGAAAATTAAATTAAATTAAATTTTAAAAAAATAAAGGAAGGACTGATACACCCTACAATATGCATGAACCTTGGAAACATCACGCTGAGTAAAAAAAGTTCAGACATAAAAAGCTACGTGTTATATGATTCCATTTATATGAAATGTCCAGAACAGGCAAATCCACAGAGACAGAAAGTAGATTAGTGGTTGCCAGGAGTGTGGGAGGGGGAATGGGGAGTGACTGCTAAGGGGACGGGGTTTCCTTCTGGGGTGATGGAAATGTTCTAAAATTGACTGGTGATGGTTGCACAACTCTGTGAATATGCTAAAAACCACTGGATGGTACACTTTATTTATTTTTTTGGTGCCGCGCGGCTTGACGGATCTTAGTTCCCTGACCAGGGATTGAACCAGTGCCCCCTGCAGTGGAAACTCAGAGTCTTAACCACTGGACCACCAGGGAAGTCCCTAGATGGTACACTTTTTTTTTTTTTTTTTGGCTGCGTTGGGTCTTCGTTGCTGCATGCAGGCTTTCTCTCTAGTTGCGGTGAGTGGGGGCTACTCTTCACTGAGGTGCGCTGGCTTCTCTTGTTGGGGAGCACGGGCTCTAGGCACACGGGCTTCAGTAGTTGTGGCGCGTGGACTCAGTAGTTGTGCCTCGCAGGCTCTAGAGTGCATGCTCAGTAGCTGTGGCACACGGGCTTAGTTACTCCACAGCACGTGGGATCTTCCTGGGGCCAGGGCTGTCCCCTACATTGGCAGGCGGATTCTTAACCACTGTGCCACCAGGGAAGTCCCAGTACACTTTAAATGAGTGGTTTGAATGTATTGGGAATGTTATCTCAATAAAGCTATTACAAAAACAAGCAAAGGATCAGGCCACTGACTATCACAAACCCTCCCAGGGCCCCTCCCTCAGGGGCCAGCCACATCTCTCCTCTCTCTCTCTCAATATGCCAGCCTCAACCTCGCCAAGCCCTTCCCACCTCGGGGCCTCTGCACCTGCCTCCCTCACAAGGGACACCCTTCCCCGGCATGGGGTGGGGGGCCTCTGTCTCACTGTCCAGGCGTCAGCCTCCCGCCCTAGCCAGTCCTGGCACATTGCTTTGCTTCTTCTCTCTGAGAGCATCTGCCTCATTTATCTGCAGCAATTCTCTCCTGTCCCCGCTAAAACCATGCCAGCTCCCCAAGAGCATGGTCCTCACGTGCCTCATATGCTGCTGGCTCCCCACTACCTAATACAGTCCCTGGGATGTGCTGGGCAAATAAAAATGTCATTTTGTGGAATAAGCAAGCTACCCTTGCTCACAGATCAGGATTCTCAGACCCAGAGAGGTTAAGAAACCTGCCCGAAGTCACACAGCAGAGCGCCACAGCCCTCTCTGCACATCAGGCTGCCCAAGTGTGAGCACGAGAAAGGAACATTCGTGCACTCACCTCTCTACCCTGAGACCCGAAAGGGGACGTCACACCCCATCCCCCACCCGAACTAGCCCTTGGGGTACCTGCCCCTGGGTGATGTGACAGCATGGATCTACACATCAGGCTCAACACCTGCTGACCGGCCTTTCACAAGGGAAGGCACTGAGGGTGCACCCATCGTGACTGAGGACTGTGCACAGACACACATCGACACGAGTGTCCCTGCTCGCTCCGGGAGTGGGCGTGCTGACCTGTGGAATTCCCCTGAGAAGAGCAGGTACCAACTGGGCCACGTCCCACCTGTTCTCAGGTGAAACCCTTGTGTCTACTGCAGGCGGAGGCAGCGCGGAAGGCTGCGGCCACGGGAGGGTGAGCAGGAGGGGACCCTGCATCAGCCGGGTTCACTCACCTGCACCAGACACTGCTGATGTACCACGTGCCATGTGCCATAGCCGGAAAAGGCTGGGAAAGTGCTTGCCCATCCTGGTCTCAGGTGCAGGCAAAGCCATCAGCCTGCCCACAGTGGCACAGAAGTATTGGTGGGTGCGGAGTTTTGAACTATCTGCCCGGGTGCAAAGCTCACACCCCTGCCCACACAGCGTTTCCTTCAAACTGAAGGTATCTCGGCCTTGACACTGCTGACACCTGGGGCCGGATCACTGTCTATGGTGGGAGCCGTCTATGCATCGTGGGGTGTTGAGCAGCATCCCTGCTCTCTACTCACTAGATGCCAGTAGCAGCCCTTCCCCTAGTCGAGACAACCAAAAATGTCATTGCCAAATGTCCCCTGAGGACAAATCACCCCCAAGAGAGAACACTGCTCTGTCTGTAAAAATCTAGTATAAGTGCACCTCCGCCCAGGGCCCAAGCCCACCCTACCTCCCCAACTCCCAAACTAAAGGAAGGCAACAGGGTGAGGGAGGAAAGAGACGGGAAACGGTTACCAGGGGCCAAGAGAACTGCTGTCTGCGAATCTTAAAAATCTTTTCTACATCCATCAACCAATGAACGGATAAGCAAATGTGGTCCAGCCATACAAAGGAATACTACTCAGCCATAAAAAGGAAAGAAGCTTCCTAATACACACTACAATGTAGATGAACCTTGAAAACATTAGGCTGAGCGAAAGAAGCCAGACACAAAAGGCCACATCTTGTATGATTCCATTTATATGAAATGTCCAGAACAGGTAAATCCATAAAGACAGAAAAATGGGTGCCTGCCCGGGGCTGGGGGGAGGGGCAAATGAGAAGCGATTGCTAATGGGTGTGGAGTTTCTTTGAGGAATGATGAAAACATTCTGGAATTAGACAGTGGTGATGGTTGCACAACTCTGTAAATGTACTAAAAACCACTGAATCGTACACTTTAAACAAGTGAATTATATGGTACTATCTCAATAAAGTTGTTATTTTAAAATATCTTTTCAGGGCCTCCCTGGTGGCGCAGTGGTTGGGAGTCCGCCTGCCGATGCAGGGGATACGGGTTCGTGCCCCGGTCTGGGAGGATCCCATATGCCGCGGAGCGGCTGGGCCCGTGAGCCATGGCCGCTGGGCCTGCGCATCCGGAGCCTGTGCTCCGCAACGGGAGAGGCCACAACAGTGAGAGGCCCGCATACCGCAAAAAAAAAAAAAAAAAAAAAAAAAATCTTTTCAACAACAATTCAAAAACAAACAAACAAAAAAAACCAATAATTCATTTCCAACCCTAAAGCAGAAACCAGGCCTCGGATCATGAAGAACTGTCATGAACCAGTGTGACCCCTTCTTCCTGTCATACCACATACATTTGACACCTACTGCATGCTAGCACACACTACATGCTGTTGACAAGATGAAGTGGACACTCCTGCACTCAGAAGCCCTGACGTATGGACAACACTCAAGCTGCATGCTTTCATTCATTCATTCATTCACCAACCACATCCTGAGCGAGGCCGCAAGCTGCTGGAGCAGGGATAAGCAGCACCTGGCCGACAGTGTGCACCTAACTGATATAGCTGAACAAATGCATGGAAATGAAGACACACATTCTAGTCTTAAGGTCATGATCTCAAAGAGAAACAAGCAACTAATTAAAAAATAACGACACCCCAAAAGCCCACCTGAGGAATCAGAAACTGAGGCTCACAGCATGGAGGTAGGTCTGCCTAGGACAGTCAGATCGGACGCCAAATCCAGAAACCAGCGGGGTGGGTGTCTGCAGCTCCCACTCAACCCCTCCCCAAGGCCCCAAGGTACAGCACAGGGGTCCCATCTCTCTGCAGGATCGAAGCAGAGATTTACTGCCACCTGTGCAAAGCATGCTCCCCTCCCTGACCCACGAGGAAGGGCTTGCTAGACACACTCCACAAGGGAGGACACCGAGACCCAAGGAGCTTGGCACCTCACGGTGGTCGTCAGAGAGCTGGGGCCCAGAAGAAGGGCCAGGACCCCCGACCCCAGCCACAACCAAGCCCCTGCTCCAGGCCTACAGCGGCTTCCCAGGTGAGGTTAGGAGGTAACCGGGCCTGCCCCTGCACACCAAAAGCACCCAGCCATCTGAAGAACTGTCCCTCCATCCTGGTCCTGAGGGGCCGGGGCAATCTGTGGCCAGCTGTACCTTGTCCCAGTGGGAGGAACATCACCTGATCCCCACCATATGGGCCGCATGGGGAAGGGGCAGCTGTCTGCACTCCAAGCTCCAAGACAGCCCAATCTGCCCTCCTGATCCTGCCCAGGTCCCCACAGCAGAGGCCAGAACTTTCCCTCAGGTATCCAAAAGGGAGAGATACCTATCCCATCTCAGCTCTGCAAGTGGGGGTACCTGTCCTTCCCCCAACACTCAGGCAGTGAGTGCACAGGTGACAATGATGAAGAGACACCTGTCCCTTCAGGTAGCAATGGTGTGGGGGCAGCTGTCCCCCTCGAGTGCCAATGATATAGGAGCACCTATCCCCCCTCCCCAGGTAACAGTGATGCTTGCAAGCAGCACCAAGTTCACACACCTCAGTATCACTGCCCTAGGTAGCAGTGATATAAAGGCACCTATCCCCCTCAGGTAGCAGTGTGGGGACACCTTTCCCCCCTCAGGTACCAATGATGTAATGGCACCTGTTCCCTCCATGTAGTAATGATGTAGAGACCCCTGCCCCTACAGGTAACAATGATGTAATGACACCTGTCCCCCACTTCAGGTAGCAATGATGCAGGGACACCTTCACCCCTTCAGGTATCGATGATGTGGGGGCACCTGTCCCGCCCACGACGCCCGGGGCGTGGGGACACCTGTCCCCACGGGCCGAGCCAAGTCCCGCCCCTGCCGCGCGCGCCCCGCCCCCGCCGCGCGCCCCCCACCCCGTGCACGCGCCAGACACGCGCCCCCTGCCTCCCTCTCCGGCCCAGAGGGGTCGGCGCGGGCAGCCCCCTTACCCGCGCGGCCCGCGTCAGGCTCAGGTCCTTCATGACCTCCTCGAAAGCCGCCGTCTCCTCCGCTTGCTTCTGGTTGTGCAGGGCGATCTTCTCGCTGAATTTCCGCGGATTGTTCGAAGTCGCCATCTTCTCGCCGCCTCCTCCTCCTCCTCCTCCTCCACCTCCTCGCCCCCCCCGCTCGCCGGTGCCACCACGCAAGCGCCGGCCGGACCCGCGGGCGGCGGGTAGTGCGCAGGCGCGCCGTCTGTAGTGAGAGCGGCACATGCGCACAGGAGTGGCGGGCGGCGCGGGGGCGATGGCGCATGCGCCCGCCTCGGCGGCGCGCTCAGAAGCCAGAAGGGGAGGCGGGAGAGGGAGGGTGGAGATTTCGGCGCAGTCGCAGTTAGCTGCCTCCTGGCCCGCTGGACAGCGGCCGTCTGGCTGTTGGGCAAGGGACAGGCTGGGGCGCTGGAGCTCCCAAGAGAGAGACTCCTGGACGCAAACCCTTCCAGGTCACCAAGATGGAGCCAGCACCCATCCCAAGGACAGGTAGCACTCGAGGCTGAGCCTGGGCTCGGACCAGTTCAGCTCAGAGACCAGTTCAGGGCGTTGCTCATCCATGCATGCATTCATTCATTTATGGAGCGCCTATGTGTGCCAAGCGTACTGGGGGAACGGCGTGAGCAAGCAGACGTGGTGCACAGTCGGGGTGGGGGGAAGGAACATAACCCACCAACAAATGACCCGAGAACTTTTCAGATGGAGAGAAATGTGATGTGGAAAATAAAACCAGTGATGGGCCAGGAGGAGAGTGATGTTAGGAAGGGAGGCTCCTATGGCCAACATGGTTTTCGGGGTGCGATCAGTCCCCAGCCCAAAATCCCAATGTCGTCCTTAACACCTTCCTTTCCCTGTTCCTATCCCCTATCCAGTTCCTATTTTCTGGATCCTTAAGCTCGGAGAACTGGAGCTACATAGCTTCAGCCTCCTCTCTGTGAATTTCTCCAGCCCAATTTTGCTCAAGGGAGCCAGCTTTGCCATGGGGTGCTAAAGGACAGGTCCAGAAATCCCACCCAGACCCAGCAGTGAAAGGGACAGCAGAGTCTCCCCAGTGATGAGGTGGGGGGGCGGGCAGGTGACCTAGAGAGGCAAGAGGGATTCTGACACCTAGTTGTCCCTCCCCAGACAGAGGGACTCCACCAGCAATGTCAAAAGTTTGTATTCAGGAGGCTCCAGGGATTTCAGAGCCTGGGCGGGGCAGAAGCCAGGAGGGGCAGCCAGGGGAATTGGGGGCATCTCTAATTGCACAACAAGCACACCTTTTTACCAGGGTGAGGGATGGCTGGAGGGGACACTGATGGAGATCATAGGGGGAAACAAACATTTTCCAAACATGCTTTTATTTACATTTTACAACAGTTTAATGAAAAGTCCACATTAAATACATACACATACATAGATTTTAATTTGGAGTGTCCTGGGCACTGCCACTGCTCTATTTTATCCTTCTTGTTCATATGGTTTTGAGCACTTTCTTGGACTTCTAGCTTTTTTGCCTAGCAAGTATCTGCCCCCTATCTGGGGTGTCAACAACCAACTACCCTTCAGGGAACCCTTTCCAACTTTCAGTCCCTGGTTTGTGGTAGAGCTAGTCTCACCACTCGCTCTCCCCACAAAGTCTCCCCTTCAAATTGGAAGGCTTGGCCAATCAGCAGAGCCATTGCTCTGACCAGCACGATTGGGTCAGGGCAGGCATGTGACCCAGTTTGCCCAATGAGATGCAAGTCTGGAATTTTTGTTTGAAGCATGGAAAAGAGAAGCACCCTCTTTGCTTGGGTGGCTGATTTGAAGGATAACACAGGTTTGCAGAGCCAGAGGTCACCACTTAAAGAGAGGTGGCCTGGGGAATTCCCTGGTGGTCTAGTGGTTAGGATTCTGTGCTTTCACTGCCGTGGCCTGGGTTCAATCCCTGGTTAGGGAACTGTCCCAGAAGTCGCACAGTGCGCGTGGACCAAAAAAAAAGAGAGAGAGAGAGAGAGAGAGGTGGCCTGAGAGTAAACCCACACAAAGGAAAACAGAACCAAATGTAGGCAGAGACACTCAGAATTCCTGCATCCAGCCATAGCTGAAGCTAGACACTCCTGCCTTTTCAGTTATATGAGCCAATAATTCATTCCTGTTTTGCTGAAGTCGATTTGAAGTCCATCTTCTCTCCCTGGCACGGAGACTGAAGCTTCTGGGAGTCAGGTAAGGGACTGGACATTCTATTTATGTGACTTTTAGTCCCTGCCACCATCCTGTGAGATTAGAGAGGAAATAGTGACAGAGAGCAGGGACGGCAGCTGCCCATAACAAGTTAAGCGCCAGAGCCAGGACTGGAACTCAGGCCTGACAGCAGAGGTCGGCTTCCTTCTCTACACCAGGTTTTGTCAAGTTTAAATGAGGTTAATATATGTCAAGTGCCTGGCTCATAATAAGTGCTCAAAAAATGCTGGTTACCCTGATCACTTACATAAGGCTGCACTAAGCCGGTTTCTCCACAGAAAGATGGAGGAGAAAAGATTTGGGGGGTAGCAGGGGCCACAGCAAGAGGCCATGCCCACAGGGCAGAAGTGAGGGGCCAGTGCTCGCCCTACTCACCCCCGTTTACCCCGCACCCCAGCAGCAACCCGATCCATCCTAAACCCTGGTGATGAGTCAGAGGAAGCCACAAGCCTGCTTATTGCACAATGGCCAGACAGTGACCCAAGCCCTCCTCCCACTCCACTGACCCCCAGCCCTGAGAAGGGTGAGGCCAGGGCGTCTGGTGACCCAGGCAGAACCCAGCCCTGACTTTATCACTTTCTCCCTTCATCAAAGGCAGCTTCCACCACCCAGTGTGGCCTGGGCAGGACTTCTGGAGCAGCTCATGGTCTTTGTAAAGGGGGGTGGATCTCATGCTCCCTATGATGCTCAGAAAAAAATCCAGTGGCCCGCAGGGTCCTCACACACCCTGCCCCTCACTCCAGCCACCCTGGCTTCCTTGCTACTCCACCACCAGGTCTTTGCATGTGCTGTTTCCTCTGCCCGCACTGCTCTCCCCCCAGATCCTTTCATGGCTGGCACCTTCTCATCTTTCAGACCTCTCCTCTGGCAGACCCACCCTGAGGGCGCTATCTAAAGTGTACCCTTGAATGTTTGTCCCATGATCCAGGAACATCCCACCCTCTGAAGGCAGCTGTGTCTGGAGTACTGTCTGCTCCCCTATAGACTGAGCAGAGATCAGAAGCTGAAAGTATGTTCACCCTTCTCAGACACTCCGGGGGCTTGAATTTCCTGTGTGATGCAGAAAGAACACAGACACACCCAATTCCCTACTCCTAAGGCTTGTTCTCTGTTGATGGCTCTGAGCACTTTAGGCCTCATTTTATACTCATCTGTGTTCATTCTGTTTCCCTGGCTCCCCAGAGCTAACACAAGGCTAGTCAGAGATGGGGAATTAGGAAGGGTTTGTTAAATGAATATGCCTGAGAAACTCCTATCTATCCCTCAAAACCCACCTCAAATGACCCCTCCTCCAGAAAGCCATTCCTGACCCCAAAGCAGAGCTGTTCCTCCCTCTGGACTCACACAGCCCTGGGTCCTTCTCCAGCCAACCCTGACCCAAAGGGATAAGGAATATCCCATTCTCTCTCTCTCTTTTTTTTTTTGGCTGCACTGGGTCTTCATTGTGGAGCGCAGGCTCTTTGTTGTGGCACGTGGGCTTCTCTAGTTGCACCACACGGACTCTCTAGTTGTGGCGCAGTGTGGGCTCAGTAGTTGCAGCATGCAGGCTTAGTTGCCCGCAGCATATGGGAATCTTAGTTCCCCGACCAGGGATAGAACCCACGTCCCCTGCATTAGAAGGTGGATTCTTTATTTTTTCTTTTTTAATATTTATGTATTTATTTGGTTGTGCTGCATCTTAGTTGTGGCAGGTGGGCTCTTTAGTTGTGGCTCACAGGCTCCTTAGTTGTGGCATGCGAACTCTTAGTTGCAGCATGCATGTGGGATCTAGTTCCCTGACCAGGGACTGAACCCCAGCCCCCAGCATTGGGAGCATGGAGTCAACCACTGAGCCACCAGGGACATCCTGGAAGGTGGGTTCTTAACCACTGGACCACCAAGGAAGTCCCAGGAGTATCCCATTCTTTTTTTTTTTTTTTTTTTTTTTTGCGGTACGCGGGCCTCTCACTGTTGTGGCCTCTCCCATTGCGGAGCACAGGCTCCGGACGCGCAGGCTCAGCGGCCATGGCTCACGGGCCTACCCTCTCCGCGGCATGTGGGATCTTTCCGGCGGGGCGCGAACCCGTGTCCCCTGCATCGGCAGGCGGACTCTCAACCACTGCGCCACCAGGGAAGCCCGGAGTATCCCATTCTTAAATAGCTTCACTTGAGTTACAGAGCACATCCAAGTGTGAGCTAAGAGGCAAGTCCTATAAGCTACTTCTTGCTGCCTCCGTGATATAGTTTTCTCTCCTCTGCTCCATAACTCTGGCTGGCTCCCTTTTTTTCTCTGCCAGCTTCCCTAGCATCCTCTCCCACCCTTCCCTTTCTCATGTCCTCCATCCAGCCTTGCTGATCCTGCGTGGGCCTTTGCACAGGCTGTCTCCCTGCTTAGAATGCCCCTTCCCCTGCATCCAGGCCACAGCACCCCTCAACGTAAAACTTCTAAATACAAGCTAAATTAAAACCTAAATTCCTGTGCGTTTCTGCGTGGCCCAGCCCTTGCCAATTCTCCAGCTGTGTGACAACAGGCAAGTGATTTCATGTCTCTGAGCCTCACTGTCCTCCCGTGTGAAATACAGACAATGGCACTCCGCAGAGCAGGCTCTTGGGAAGATTAAATAGATAATGCATGTAAAGCACTTAGCTCAGCGCCTGCTTCCTCGCAAGCACTCAATAACTGTTAGGGAAGCAAAACCCTACATCGAGATGTTAGTTTTCATGGCTTGCTTTTCTGCACTGCCTTATATGGAATCTTAGTCAATCCAGGGTACCCACACTGCATGAAGGTGAACTCGGGCCATTTGGATCTGGAAGGCAAAGAGGAAAACCATCCAGGGCCCGTCTTTGACTTCCAAACCAGGCCCTCATCAGACAGAGTTTTGAAAGGCAAAGCAAGAACCAGGTTTGATTATGAAGCGAAAGGGAAGAACCCGATGGGAGCCAGAAACAACAGACATGGAGCTCACTCCTTACGACTGAATAAGAGGTTAGATGAGGACCCAGGCCCCTCAGCCCCCCACCGAAGGCTGAGTGTGGGGTGGACGGTAGGACGGGGTGGACTGCCGGACTGCCAAGGAGGCTGGAGTTGAGGGGGCAGGGACCCAGGGGGATGGATCTAGGGTATGGTGGGGCAGAGCCAGCCGTCCGGTCCCCACCACAACAACCACCACGCTGAAGGGACATCTGGGGCAGGCCTTCCAGTGACACCAGAATGCCCTGAGACTTGGCTGAGCTCCAGCTAAACTGCCTCACAGAGCCCCCCTACCCGCTGTCCAAAAGCCCAGGACACTTAACAGCCCCAATCTACTCCACAATAAAAGAGAAGGATTCCCCAGCCTCTAGGGGGCAGTGGCTGCAGAAGAGATACAGCTGGCTTTTCTTTTTGGTGGCCCAGCATCTGGAGGCTGGGGAATCCCCATAATGGGAATTCAGCCTCCCCACTGACAACAGAGGCTCCAAAGCCAATGGTGTGATCAGTCAAATTATGGGCCTCAGTTCCCCTTCGTTTCTGTGTCCCACCCTTTGCCACACCACTGTGCATTCTTCCTGCATAAGGTAGGGGATATTTACCCAGCCCTGATTCTGAGCACGTCATTTGCTTTGGCCAAAGGAATATGGGTAGAAGCAACAGCACAAGAGTTCCGAATCTGGACCTTAGGAAGCCTCATGTGATCCCACTTGTCCTCTGGCACCATTGTAGGAGGAGAACATAGGTTGACTAGCTGCTGGTCCCAGGAAGATGCAAGGCAGGGGGAGCTGAACTTCCTGGTTACTCCACAGTCTTGCACCTGGAAGCAGAGCTGCTCAGCCAAGGGAAGCCTAGAACAGATACCCCACCCCAGCTGAGTCACAGACATGTGAAAAATATTTTGGCGTGCCATTGAGACTTGGGGTTGCTTGTTACACAGTGGCAGCAGCTGACTAATACACTGAGGTACTAAGTTTCCCCACTCCCTAGGGCATTGGAGCAGGACATGGGCTGGGCCAACAGGATGTTTCCAAGTGATGCAAAGAAACAGCATTGGGGCAGGAGCATGTGGTTTCCAGGGGCAGCTATGGCGGAGTATCAATGGCAGTGCCAGTTGAGGCATCTGGATTCTGTGGTGGTGGCAGGAGTGACCTCACCAACCAGTTCCCTGGCATGATTTCAGCTAATCACCCTCGCCTCCTTGATTTCTACCACTTTCTGAGCCTGGTTTTCCAGCCTTCCTGCCACTTTTGTGAGGAACTGAACAGACTTCCAATGCACATTTTTGCTATTTAATTTGGCCGGTGTTCCTGCTGCTTGCAAATTAAAACCTTGACTTACATAAGATGGGGAAACCCCAGCATCTGTTACATTTATATTATAATTTTGGAACTGTTTGGGTTACAATTAGCAGAATATCTGACCACTAGTATCTTAAGTGGCACAGACATTGTGATTTTTCATAAAAAGGAGTCTGGAGGCACAAGGTTCCAGGGTGGGGCTGGGGCCCCCATGGTTTCAGGGTTCTGGGAGGCAGTATCTCTGTGCCTGTCTTAACTTGCTCCTCATGGCCACAAGATGGCTACAGAAGCTCCTGGCATCATGTCCTCGTGGAAAACAGTAAGGGAGGGAAGGGGGCAATAAAACCTTTTGTGTGTCCAGAAACCCCTACCCCAGACCTCCCCTTAAAACTTGCTGGCCAGAACTGGGAAATGTGCCCAGATCGAGAAAACCCCCCACAAAAGACGTTGCCAAGAATGGCTCAGCCAAATCCTAAATTAACCCCCGAGGCTGGGCACCAAACCATGGCTCTGTTGGTGAGGAGGGTGAAATGATCGCCGGGATGGCAACAAGCAGGGTCAGCCACAAGAATTAAGCTGGGCCCTTTGTTGTGGGCAGGAACACGGCTTCCTGGCCCTCTTGCCCTTGGGGTCTGCAGGCCAGTGGCGCCCACAGATCCTGGGGTGGATGAGACTGCTCCCACCGCCCCACCCCAAAAGCTGTCATTTGTGCAACAAACATTCAGGCTGTGCCTCCTGGGATACATGGCCAGGTGCCCCTAATAAAACTGGTGCGCCGAGGCTCCACCATGAGAAGCAAAAGCTCCAGGGCCCGTGAGAACAGAGGGGCTGGAGCTGCATTCTCAGAGATGAAGCCAGGGGCGGGTTTCCAAGCTGGCCAGGTCTGGGGCAGATTCCCACCTCACACGGCTCCCCCGAGGCCCCCTTGGCCCTCGCTCGCTGTGAGGCCCCAGAAGTCACACTTGGCCTCCCTCTCGCGGGCCTCCATCCCACCGTCCCAGGAGATGGCGTTTTCCCACAGCCCAAGCCCAGGTGCAGAGGGAGGCTCCTGCTGGCCACATCCAGGGCCACGGTGGGAAAGCAGGCTATCTGGAAGCAGACGGGCTCTCCACAAGCTCAGTCCCTACGTGCCCAAGCTGCCCTGGGCAAAAGGTGAAGGAGGTGATGAGGTGATGAGTTCCAGACCCCTTCAGGGTGCTGTGCAGAGGAGGGCCAGGCTAGTCCAGGAGCATGTACACATGTGAGTTGTGTGTTTAATTGTGCGTGAGTGAGCATGTGAGCACGTTACACAGCCTATGAGCAAGGCTACCTGTGAGTGTGACCACGTGGATGTGGGTGTCAGATGCATGACTGCAGGTGTGCGTGTGAGCGTCTGCGTGCCTGTGTGCACGCATGTTCCGCCTCCCTCTGAAGGACACAAATGTGCACAAAGTGAAGATGCAAGCCAGTTTCTGCTAAATTAAAAACAGCTTTTTCGTGTTTAAAGTTTACAATACGAAAAATAATTTTCCTTTCTTCCGGGGGGGGGTGTGGGTGTGGAGAGGGAGGGGCAGGGGGCCCCTGAGAACATTCCTTGAACCAGCCCAGACGGTTATGCACAATCGACCCGGTTAGATATGGCAGCACCTCCCCGCCCCCAACTCCACGCCGGCGCCCCTGCCAGCTCGTTGGGGACAAGATGTTCTGAGGTGTGAGCTGATCTGGGGGGACTTGCAGCTGGCAAAGGCTTCTCCCTGCCCCCCCGAAGGGGCTGTGCCTCCAGCAGGGAGGGGTTCTCTTTGGGGGAGCTCAGGTTGGGGGTGATGAGAAGGGGCTAGAATGTTCCAGTAAGTCCCTGAGGGCTGCTGTTTTTTCATTTCTATGCCCCTGGCAGTGTGGGCTCCTTACTGGTTCCCAACCAAGTTCTTATTTCCATCCTGCACCCCCATACACACACCCAGCCTCACCCCGGGCCCCGACGGCCGCTGCACAGGAGCACCAGGCCTGTGGGTACGTTCTGAGGGTGATTCCGGAAGCCTGCCCTTTCAGAAGGCTGTCAGAATACTGCATTCTCCACCAATTTGCAGCCGGGTTCGCAGAGAGGCCCGCCACAAGAGCAGGGGCCGGGGGCAATTTGAGGAGCTCTTGGGCCCATAGGGAAGCACAGTGACTTTGTGCTTCCTTTAGGATGTGCCCTGCTCCTCCCCTATCACAGCCTCTGGGGAGGGGGGCTCCCCAGCTTCCCAACCTGGAGCCCCAGGACTGAGCAGATGGAGACAGAACCTGCCAGGGGCTGTGAGGCTGGCTGATGGCAAGGGGCCGGGTCACCAGGCGCAAGGAACCACCTGGAAAGAGTCTCTTGAAGGCTGCCTTGCCCCGGCTGGTTGCCCTCTGTCTTCCGGGCGCTGGGTGGAAGGAAGTCCTAGCCTCCTTTCCTGCTGCCCCCAGGCCTCTGAGCCAAAGGCCGGCCCCACTACCGGCTCCTCTGCAATGCTGGAGGAGGGCGAGGGGGGAGAGGAGCCCCCAAACATGCAAGGACACGAGGAATCTGTGACCCATCAAGCCCCACAAGCTCAGCGCTGGGCCCAGTCCATCTTTTTACCATAACATTTTTATTAAATAAAAGGAAAATATTAGGAGACGACGTCTGCTAAGGTATGAGGTTAATTCTTTACATGGCGAGCGGGTCACAGAGACACGACATCAATCGTCCATTAGCAGCAGAAGAGACACTTTAAGTTGCCCCGAGGGGACAAATCTCATTTATAAGACAGTGGTGCTGGCCTCTTAAAAAAAAAAAAGAAAAAGAAAAAAAAATGGTTTTGAGGTTTAGACACCAAAAGAAATGTGGCTGGAGATGCCGCAAAGCCCTTGAAGGCAGAGGCCTCACGGCCCGCCTGACTTCCCACGCAGGGTGGGCACAGGCCTGTGGCATGTCAACCTGAACACAGGGTTGGGGGGAGCAGAGGGCTGGAAAGGGGGAGAAATGAAAAGAACGGGACAGGCCTGTGGAATGCAGACGCACTATGAGGTTCTGAAGCAGGCGTCCCCTTTCATTCATGGGACCGGGACAGGGATGAGGAGAGTCAGCCCGTTCTTAATTAAGGCCCCACATATCACCCAGGGCCAAATGGGAAGGCCTGATGCCCGTAACGACAGTCTCTGGGAGCTGGCTGTGTTGTTTTTCCTCCTGAAAGCAGATGACAGAACACCCCAAAGGTGCTAAGACCCAGGCCAGGAATGGAAATGAGTGCTGGCTCCCTCCTGCCCAGCAACTCAGGTTTCTTGGGGAGGCGGAAACGTGCCCTTCTGGCCAACCCGAGCCAGGTACTTGTCAGCCATTTCTCCTGCTCCTGGAGGTCCGTATGTTACAGAGATTTGGGGTGTGTTTATTTTAAAAAGGACGCATGCAACTCATGGGGGTTGGGGGGGAATTTGGGGATCAACCGAGAACGAGTTCGCATCTGCATTTCTCAGACCTCCGGGCAGAGGGAGGGGAGAGAAGTGCAGCAAAGCCACACCACAACGCCCCAGAGGAGACCCCGATTCCCACCCACCAGCCAGCCAGCAAGAACTCAAGGTGGGCGAGGAAACCACCTTGGGTGTGAGTTTGCTGCCACATCAGCCTTGTTGCTGGCAGCCTCCCCCACCGGGCACAGAGCCAGAATCTGCTTCAGGAAGGAAGGGGGGGGTGAGGAGGGTGCCTTATGCGAGACCAGCCCGCGGGGGTGGAGATTCGAAGTTCCCTGCCCAGACGCGCATCCGCCAAGCCCCTCGCAGAAACAGCAGGCAGCCAGGCCGGGAACCGGGGTCTGGGGAGCTACCTCCTGGTCCTGGCCCGGGGCAGCAGGACGGGGGCACAGGCGATGCCAGCAAAGGACTCCGGGAAGTG
This sequence comes from Mesoplodon mirus, assembly GCF_964341445.2. Lineage (NCBI taxonomy): Eukaryota > Metazoa > Chordata > Mammalia > Artiodactyla > Ziphiidae > Mesoplodon > Mesoplodon mirus. The sequence continues at coordinate 44,004,180 of NC_138980.1, forward strand.
CAGGTCGCGCTCCCACTCGTCTGTCTCGGTGTTGTACACCTGCACGATGCCTGTCACATTGTTGAGACGCCAGTTGTAGCCCCCAACGATGTAGATCTTCCTGTCCAGCAGGCAGCAGCCGGCCTCTGACTGTCCGGCCCGCATGGGGCTCACACTGGTCCACTGGTCCGTCTCGGGCACGTAGTACTCCACGGCCAGCACATCGAAGCAGCGGTCAACGTGGTCCATGCGGCCACCGAGGGCGTAGATGCGGCCGCCGGCGCCCACCATGGCATGGAGCACTCGGGGCTCGCTCATGGGAGCCTTGAACTCCCACTGGTCGGCCTCGGGGTCGTAGCAGTGCAGGGCCTTCTTGTCCTCCACCGAAATGCCGTAGCCGCCCGAGATGTAGAGGCGGCCCCCAGACGAGGCACCCGCGTGGCCCCATGTGCGGCGCTTCAGTGAGCAGGCGTAGCCCCACTCGTTGCGCCGCGGGCAGTACCTCTCAACTGAGGCCAGGCTGCCGGCCCGGTTGCGGCCGCCCGTGGCGTATACCATGCCGCACAGCACGTTCAACTGGAACTGGATTCGGCTCTCCTGCATGGCCTGCAGGCGCAGCCAGCGGTTCAGGTGGGGGTCGTAGCGGTAGCAGGAGTCCACGGCACCCTCGCCACTGCGGTACTGCAGGTGCTGACCCCCGGCCACGTACACGAAGTTGTCCAGCACGGCCACACACGTGTGGCTGAAGCCCACCTCCATCTCCGTCAGCTCACGGAAGTGGCGGGACCCCGGCTCGGGCAGCTGGTATACCTTGCTGCTGACCGAGCGGTCGCTGTCGGTGTAGGGTGTGCCGCCGAAGGCAACCAGTGAGGGCACGTCCGAGCGCACGACTGTGCGCGGCGACTGCATCTCATGCTGCCGGAAGGGGAGCACCTGGTAGTTGAAGGCCTCCAGCAGGTACTGGCGGCACAGCACGTCCTCCACCATGATGTCCAGCGTCTGCACGCTGTCCACCAGGTCTGAGGACCGCATGAGCGGGAAGCGGATGTGGCAGAGCACGTGGCTGGCGCGCAGCCGCCGGGCGGGGTCGTGCTGCAGCCAGCGGACAGCCACGTGGAACAGGTCAATCTCGGCACAGCTCTGCAGCCGGTTGCTCTTCAGGAAGAAGACGAGGCGCTCCAGCGGCAGGTGCAGGAAGTCCTCCTCCTCGGCAATCTGCAGGAAGTGCCGGAAGGTGAAGGTGTCCACCGATTCCTTGAGCGAGGCCAGGCTGAAGGTGGTGGCCATGTGGCCGATGTTGAGGCAGGTCTCCACGCTCATGGCGGCCTTGAGGAACTCCTCACACAGCTCCACCACGGGCAGCATCTGCAGGAACACGGCTGCACCCAGCACATCCTGCACACAGTCCAGGTCCAGTGTCACCTCGGCACTGTAGGCAAAGTCGATGATGTGCCGCAGGCCGCGGGCCGACACGCCCTTCAGCTCAATAACATCCTGGCTCATCTCCCTCATGCCGCCCGTGAACATGGCCCTGAAGGTCAGAAACACAGCATGTGGGCTCAGGGCAGCCAAGGGGCACTGTGGCTGCCCGAGCGTGGCCTGGCCCTGGGACACTGCGAGCAGGGCACGGCCAGCCAGGGGAAAGCAGGCCGGATGCTCATTAAAGACAGGCAAAAAGGAAAAGAAAGATTTTTAATCCACCCCTAGCCATGCATCTTCCTACAAGCAGCAACTCCCCACTCTGCCCCCCTACGTGGAGCCCTGCCTGGCCTCACCCAGAGGTGTGTGGTGCTGGGGCCCAGCTGCCTCAAAGGGCGGGGACCAAGGGCTGCTTGCTGCGGGCCTGGTGCGGCTGTGCAAGAGAAGATCAAACCTTGGCTTTGGCTTTGGCTCTGGGGACAGGTCTCCAGCCCCACATTAACAGCCAGCCCTGGACGACCACTCTGGCAGCAAGTTCAGGAGACAAGGCAGGGACCCCCAAGGGCACTAGGCACTGCGGTTCACAGAGCCCAGCCCCTCACGTGGGCAGCTGGCTCCACCTTCCCCAGCCTGGGTCACTGTCACATGGGTTGGGGAGGGGTGAGGGTTCCCAGGCCAGAGGGCCCATCAGGGGGCTGTGCTAGGGTCCCTGCCATCCCCAGAGGCTTACGTGGTCAGGAAAGCCCCCTGAGAATGGCCCAAAGGAACACCAGCCCATCGTGAGACCCGCCCCCCAGCAGCAAGTAACCCCAGCTCTGTCAGCCATGTTATCCTGCTCCGAGAAGCAATGCTAACGTGAGCGCTGCTGAGAGACGTAGGCTCCTCATGGCCTTTGAGGGCCCCCCACCAGGAAGAGGGGTGAGAACCCCAGTGCCTGCTCAGGGTTCATGGTAGGTTCTAGAAGATGGCGTGTGCTCCAGCTTGGGGCAAGCTGGCATTTCATCATAATTATAACTACCATCAGCACACGCCTGTGACAGCCGTCTGAGGGGAGAGAACGTCCCAACATTGCCCGACAGATGCCCATCCCCTAGTCGCACACCCAGTGGGCCCAGCTCAGGCCCCAGAGAAGGGACAGCTGAGCTTGGTGCTGCCGTGGGGCCACTGACTAACAACCGCCCGACCCTCCACCGCAGTGCTCTACCAGCCCCCTGGACCCTGCCCCTGCTTGTCCCCGCGAGTCCTGTCAGCCCATCGAAGGCAGAAGCAATCACGGTGACGGTGACGGTGATGGGAGGGAGCATTGCCTTTTAAGGCCTCTCCAACTGCAGTGCCAGCGCAGAGGAGCCTTTAAAGGGCAGTTCTGGCTGGGCCAGCCTGCCCATCCCCAAATCAAGAATAAAAATAGAAGCGGCGCCCCAGATGGCTTGGCTGCTCCAACTCCCCAGAATGGTCCCTCTGAGCCCGTGGGGCGGGCAGCCAGGGGGCGCACCAGGCAAGGCACCCCAGCTGCGAGGAACATGCAGTCCAAGACGGGCACCTGGGATGGCAGGTGGGAACGCTCTGGCCACCCCTGGCAATGTGGGGCTGAAGAACCACCCCCAGGGCGGCACCCCGGCTCTCTCTGGTGTCAAGAGGAAGCTTGCCAGCTGGTCACTAAGGGAATAAAGGAGACTGTCCCCAGCCTGTGACAACCCCCAGCTGATGAGAATGGCCCCCAGCCCTGCTCCGTGGGGCCTTCGCTCCCCTGCCCAGCCAGGCACAGGGAAGGAGCTTTTAGGAAAGGGCCTTCAGGGTAGAGAGACCTGTACACCCAGCAAGGCCTCACTCATCACGTGGGGCCTTGGACAGAGCCTGGCACACACAAGGGCTGCCGAGCAGGTGTCCCATCCCTCAGCTTGAGCACAGGTGCCATGAGGGCAGAGCTCGTGCCTGTCTTATCCCTGCTAAATCCCCAAGGCCTAGAACAGCACGTGGCACATGCAGGCATCACATAAAGACTTAGAATGAAAACCTGATGGAGCCCTGCCACCTTCTCAGGGCAGAAGTTGCTAATTGGGCACCCACCTCTGTCCGCCAGGCATTCTCTGCTTGTCTGCTCAGTGTCCCCCACAAGTCTGAATAAGTAGCAAACCTGGAAAAACCTGCAGGCTTACTGGACTTCTCTCTAAACCCAAAGATGGGCTAACCCCAGCCATTTTCCCTCAGCCATCCCCGGGGCTAGATGCCCAGCCCTGAGATCTTCCCTCTTAGAAGGGGGGCACCCTCCACCCTGCCCCTGGGGGCCCACGCTCACCTGAAGTAGTCGCTGCAGGCGGCCAGGACCACCTTGTGCGCGTGGAAGGTCTCTCGGTTGATGGTGAGCACGACATCCAGAAGCTGGCCCTGGGCGCGGAGGGCGGCGAGGCCCTGCAGGAGGCTGGTGCTGTGGCCGGGGGCCGAGAATGTACACTTGAGGGCCCCGTTCTTGTCGGCCATGCTGCGGGAGAGCAGAGGTGGGCAGGTGGCTCCCAGGCCTCAGGGCCGTCTGGTCCCTGCGCTGGCTTGGCAGGGCTCTGAAGCTGCCCCGGGGGGAGGCAAAATTGCCAGAACCAGCCCCAGAGAAGTGGAAACCAGGCCTGGGTCCCAGTGGTGTCTGCCACCTGCCCACTGACTGGCCGTGGCAGTGGATGCGCCTCTCCAGCCTCCATTTGCCGCCTGTGAAATGGGCGGGGTTTGATGCAGGACCTGCAGAGCCTCCCGCATCCCCTTTTTTTTGTATTTGAGATGAGATTCACATAACATTCATCATTTTAAAGTGTACAATTCAGTGGCATAAAATCCACTCACAATGTTATGCAACCATCACCTCTATCTAGTTCCAGAACATTTCAGCACTGTGAAAGAAGACCCATACCCATTATCAGTCACCCCCCAATCCCCCTCCCCCAGCCCCTGGCAACCACTAATCTGCCTCCTGTAACTATGGATTTGCCTGTTTTGATGTTTCATATAAATGGAATCATGCAACATGCGGTCTTTTCTATCTGGCTTCTTTCACTCAGCCTGATGTCTTCAAGGTTCATCCATGTTGTAGCATGTGTCAACGCTTCATTCCTTTTTCTAGCTGAGTAATATTCCCCTGTGTGGAAACACCATAATTCCTTTATCTGTTCACCCATCTGTGAACCTTTGGGTTGCTTCCAACTTTCTCCTCTTTTTTTTTTTTTAACTTTAATTATGAGGAAATTTTCCTTTAAATTTATTTATTTATTCTTGTCTGTGTTGGGTCTTCGTTTCTGTGTGAGGGCTTTCTCTAGTTGTGGCAAGCGGGGGCCACTCTTCATTGCAGTGCGCAGGCCTCTCACTATTGCAGCCTCTCTTGTTGCGGAGCACAGGCTCCAGACGCGCAGGCTCAGTAGTTGTGGCTCACGGGCCCAGTTGCTCCGTAGCATGTGGGATCTTCCCATACCAGGGCTCGAACCCGTGTCCCCTGCATTAGCAGGCAGACTCTCAACCATGTGCCACCAGGGAAGCCCCAACCTTCTCCTCTTTAAAAATTTATTTCATTAGCTTTCATTCTAAAATGACCTGTGCCAGGGCTTCCTGGTGGTGCAGTGGTTAAGAATCTGACTGCCGATGCAGGTTTGAGCCCTGGTCAGGGATGATCCCACATGCCAAGAAGCAACTAAGCCCATGTGCCACAACTACTGAGCCCACGCTCTAGAGCCCACGAGCCACAATACTGAAGCCTGCATGCCTAGAGCCCATGCTCCACAACAAGAGAAGCCACTGCAATGAGAAGCCCGCATACCGCAACGAAGAGTAGCCCCTGCTCACCACAACTAGAGAAAGCCCACGCACAGCAACGAAGACCCAACACAGCCAAAAATAAATAAATAAATAATAAAAAATAAAATGACCTGTGCCTACTGAGTGCTCATTTTAAGGTACAGGAATCTCCATGTCACCTCACTGTCCCCTGTGCCCCAGTGAGTCATCCCCACGAGTAAGCCCCTCTTCTCTCCCCTGCAGGAGGCAGGGTGGGATTAGTTGCCAGCACAGAGCTCCAGCACAGGTCTGAAGGAGGAACTCGAAACCTGCAGCCTCCCGGGTGGCACTAAGCCCTGGGGTTAGGGGTGCCACGGGCCAGCTTCTCACCATGGGAGAGGGAGAGCCACCTCCAGCAGGTGCTGACCTTCAAGGTAAAGCCACTCTGACACCAGCCAGCATGACTCTTGTGCCCTGTACCCCAGGGGAGGGCAGCCACACGACCATAAAGTCACCCTGGCCGTTTACAGAAGAATTTGGCTCTCGCTGCACTCAGCAGACACCCAGTCGAGGGGAAACGCCTGTCAGTCCTACTTTTCAGGGACATGCTGAGCAGTTTGTCCGCAGCCTCAGAGCTGTAAGAGGACACAGGAGGACTGAACCCGGGCCCAGGAAACAGCAGGTTGCATGGGATCTTCCTGTCACCAACGTAAGGAAGCCATAAAACCAAGAATCACTGCCCTAAGATGGATTTACCTATGGGGGCAGTTAGCCGGGGATGTGACAAGTAAAACAGATTCCTGCACGTCAAAATGAGGATGCACAAAGCAAAGGTTGTCTTGGAATAAAAATAAAGTTTTGAAAAGGAGAGGGGTGGAAATAACCCAAATGCCCATCAGTGGATGAACGGATAAACAAAATGTGGTGTATGCATACAATGGAATATTACTCAGTCATAAAAAAAGCATGAAACTGATTCATGCTACAACATGGAAGAAACTTGAAGACATCAGGCTGAGTGAAAGCCGCCAGACACGAAAGGCCACGTGTTACATGATTCCATTTATATGAAATGTCCAGAAATCCATAGAGACAGAAAGCAGATTAGTGGCTGGGGGAGGGGGGGGTGGAGTGACCGCCTGAGGGTACAGGATTCCCTTTGGGGTGATGAAAACGTTCTGGAACTAAACAGAGATGATAGTTGCACGACATTGTAAAAGCACTAAATGCCACTGAATTATATACTTTAAAATGGTGAATTTTATGTTACATGACTTTCACCTCAAAAACAAAACAAAACTCAAGGACATCTGAGCCTTCTCAGGTCCTGGGCAAAACCCTGCCATGACCTCCAGGGCCTCACAGCATACAAGGTCCTCTGTGGCCCAGCCCCTATCACCCCCACTCGCTTCCCCTCATCCCCTACCACCCCCCAGCCCCTGTCCCCTTTGCTGTTTCATCTCGGAAAACTTTTGTAGAAATGCATCGATAAATGAGTAGTTTAGGAGGCCCCAGTATATCACTTCCTCCTCCAAACACAACAGAAGGGGGCAATGCCCATCAGCCTCCATGGGGTCAAGAGCCTTCCCAGGACTCTCTCAGCCCCCACCCCACCCCAGGCAAAGGCCATCCTCCCCAGCCCTCTGCTCTCTCCCCACGGCCTCCGGCTCTCTGGAACTTGCTTTCCCATTCCTGGGACTGACGCCTGCCCCTGCCCACAAATGAGGGCCAGGAATGTGGGCACTGGTCTTTCCAAGAAAGCAGGAAGAGAAAGAAGGCTCCTCAACTCCTACTGCCCACCAGCTCCCAAAACACAACCAGGGGTAAAAGAGCTGTCGCCGGGCACAAGACACACAGTCGCTGCTGACGGGAGGTCCCCGACTCACACAGGCCGCCCACATCAGCGGCCCTTCTGCAGAGCCTCGGGAAAAGGGGTAAACCATCCAATGGGCAGAGGGGCTGCAGGGCCCTGGGCACTGCCTGCAGGCCTGTGAGGTGCTCAGGGTTCCGAAGGTGTGGGGACGTGGCAGGGGGACAGGGGACGTGGCAGGGGGACACCACCTGTGCTTAGCAGAAAATCATCCTGTCTCTGGGAGGCAGGAACACATGTGATTCAGAGCCCAGTGCTGTGGTCATCTGAGCTGGTGATACTGGGACGCCAGTGGTGTGGGTAGCCAGATCCTAGGTTTGTCCTGGAGGCTGGGTGTGCAGACCGTGGAGGGAGGGAAGGAAAGGGACCCAGGAGGACCCTGAGTCTCTAGCTTGGCCGAGTCGCCTCTCCGCACCAGGTGGAGGGGACGCCCACCTCACATGTCCCCCTCCTCTCCCAGGCAGGAAGCAGCCAGTGCTGCTGCATCCAGCCCATCCTTCCTGACTGGGTCACTGCTCGGATCCGAGTCTCTGTTCTTTTGGTTTCCCAAGAACCCCACCTGACCCATGTTCTGAAGATCATGAAGAAAATGTCATTGGACCCTCAGGATTCAGAAGGCCTCCAACTGTACCCACCCACTGGCCAGGGCTGCCCTCAGCCATACAGGCCCTGCCAGGACATCTCCAGGGACAGGGTCTTGCTGTGTCCTCTCGGCGACACCCTGTGACGGGCCTCTGGAGCGCCGAGCCAAAGCCACATCCCACATGAGCCTCCAAGGACCCTTGAGGTGCTCATATCCATCCCCCCCCACTCTCCTCATGGGCTTTTTGTCAGCCCCTTGTCTGTTTCTCATGGGTGGGAGGACACAGCATGAATGAGACAGAGCAGACCTGCCCTCGTCAGGCGCACAGTCCGGGAAATGGGGACCCAAAGTGGTCATGTCATCCAGAACTGGCTTCACATCGAAGCTGTGAATGTCCTGGGGGGAGGAAACAGGAGCAGCTGGGAGCAGAGAGGTGCAGAGGCCAGAAAAAGTGGGCGTGTCCCCGGCTTCTCCTCCCAGCTCTGCCACCCCTGAGGTTAGACAGTGACGCCCAGCCTCTCCCTGGGAGCAGAAGGGCTTGGCTGCATCCTGGGTGTTGGCCCTAAGGCCCGACTTCCACAAACAGCCATCCCTGTGCAGAGCCACCTCCCCTCCCAAGATGGGCCCCCTCCTGCCTGGAGCCAGGTGCTCCACCTTCCCTGTGCAGCGCAATGGCCTGGGATCAGGGACGACTGCTGTGACCCCTTGGAACCTCCCTCCCACGACCAGGGGGCAGAGAAGAGGTGTGTCTCAAACCAGGGACCGTGTTAAGATGCAGACACAGACGTAGACTTGGCCAGTCTGGGTAGCCCCGGGGATGCTGCTCTCTGCAGATGCCACTCAGCACAGCAGGGGCTGCAGGGTGTGAGGAGGTGACACGCAGACAGCACCTGTGTGCCACTTTCATCACCAGGATCCCCTAGAGTCATCCAAGCCTGGATCCTGGCCCTGAGCAGAGTGTCTGGAGGGTTGGGCCGGGACCCAAAGCCTGGGAGGTGAATCTTGGCCAGACCCACTCCGGAAAGACTGCCCGGGCTGCACCACAGCCCTTGCTGCTCCAGGCTCCGGCACCTGGTGTGAGGAGCAGAGGGCAGGATTCCGAGGCTGCCCTGCTATCTGCCAGCTGTGTGACTAAGGCACGTTCCCCGGTCCGCTGGGTCTTCATTTTCTCAGCTCTCAAATGGGGCAAGCAGAACCGCCCTGGTGGTCCAGTGGTTAAGACTCCACGCTTCCACTGCAGGGGGCACGGGTTCGATCCCTGGTTGGGGACTAAGAAGCCGCATGCTGCACAGAGCGGCCAAAATTTTTTTAAAAGGTGGAGAGGGGCAGGGAGGAGCAGACATCACAGGGCTGCCATGAGGCTCCCCGGCCCCCATCACCTCCTGGGAAATGAGGGACCACAGACCCCCTACTTCCCCCAGCTTCACTTTGGGCTGGCAAGGCCCAGTGGGGGGCTACATTCTGCCACCAACCATACAAGCCACTCGCATGCCTTTGAATTGGGCCAAGTGCTTGGGAACTTGAAGCTTGGAACCACCCACAGAGCGCCGGCCCACAGCAGGTGTCAAGTGAGCCTGGCTGGCCTCTCTGTGGACACCTCACCTCACAGATTTTGTATATTCCCCCCACCCAGCCTTTAACATTTTGCTTTTAGCTGGCCTCAGTTTTTTCTTAGAAGTTCCTCTGAAAGTGTGAGGTGAGCTGGGAGGATTTCCTGTGCTTCCTCTGAGCTCTGGGGACTGGCGTGCCTATGCATGTTTTCACCAGAAGAAAGATCTCACACCAGAGGCAACTTCATCCTGGGGCTGCTTGGTCCCTGTACATATATTTACAGTGGTCCTCCATATATAAAGAGCACCAAGAAATCAATACAAAGCCAGCAATGTCACAGAAGGGTGTGGGCTGACGGTTCCTAGGAAAGGAAGCACACCTGGCTGGAGAGACCTAAGACTCAGCCTCGCTCACGATAAGGGAAGTGTGCTTGCCAAAGGACTGGCTTCACCCCTCAGGTGGGCAGAGTCATGGGGTGGGCCATCTGGCAGCAGATGCTCTTGTCCATTCCCAGCAGGAGTGCAAAGAGGGACAACTCCCCGGCAGGCAGTTTGGCAGACCTAGCAAAATTCTAAAGGCTCACATCCTTGACCTAGCAAGTCCACTTTTGGAATTTATCTGAGATATACTCACATGTGCAAGTTGAGAGATGTGTGAGGATATTTACCAAATACCATTTCTGGGGGCTGAAGATGGGAAACAAGCTAAACACCCTTTAAGGGGGTACAAAGGGCTGCCCTCTAGCCAAGCACGGAGGCCGTGCATACTCTGAGCGTTAAACACTCCTCTGCAGGAGTTAGGACACCCCGGCCCAGGAACCCCTACAAAGCCCATAGCACTTCTGCTTACAGGGTGTGGAGCCTGAGTTGCACCAAGGGGGTAGGAAACGGCCCCTTTCTGCACATGCCTCATCCTGTCCCAGGTGCTCCTCCTCGTGCCCCCAGTAAGGCTCACGGCACCTCACAAGGCTGGTTTCCTCCTCCCATCTCACTGCTGGGACAACTGTCTCTGAAGCCCCCACCGCTACCCCACACACACCTCACAGCCTCCGGGGAACTCAGGGAAGGAGGGAGGAAGCCGGCAGGGGCAAGAGTCCCCAGCCTGGACAGAGAAGCAGGCTTGGCTGGGCGGAGGTGGGCAGGAGGAAGAGGGAGGGCCAGGGCCTGGGACCGATGACTAAGGGAAGGACCCATTACTCAGGCCGGCCCAGACAGGGGGCGGCTGGCGAGGTGGGGCCCCGGGCCCCCAGGAAGGCGGCAGCGGCAGCCCTTGGGCTAGTCCAAGTCTCCAGACAGCCACCCAAGCCACGGTCACCCGCGCTGAGTCATCGGAGCCAATGCGTCAGCAGCCGGGTCAGGGCGTCTCTGGAGGCCACTCACTGCCTCCCCAGCTGGACCCTCAGCCTGGACCTGGCCTTTGACCATGTGGCCCCCACTGTCCTGACCCCAACCCCTGCGCTGTGTCTCTCTAGCACTGTCATCAGGCACCCCCAGCCATATGCCGTCCCGTGCTGGACACGGGGACACAGCTGCTGCCTCCTTCTGGATGTCCCTGCATGGGGGCTGACAGCCAGTGGGACTAGGTGGGGTAAATGCCCACCTGTGGCAGGATCCCCACAACCTCCAGGCATCCCCAGCCTGCTGAGCCCATTGCCCATGCTGTTGCCAGATCCTTGCTGGCGCCCCCTGTGTGCACTCCTTCCTGCCCCCCATCCTTCATGGGGTCACCCCCCAAATATACCAGGGGCTAGAGTCCTTGCCTCAGGGCCTGCTTCGGGGGGAACACAAGGCAGGATGGCCTAGTGAGGGACAGCCACAGGAGGTGCAGAGCCACACCAACAGTGACAGAGCCCCGCGACGGTGGTAGGGGCTGCCTTGGGAGCAGCACTTGGCGGGGTGGGCGCTCCCCTCCTCCTGCCCTCGCCCGGCTGCTGGCCCTGGTCTCCACGGTCGGTTTCCCAAGCCCACAGGAGAGATATGAAGCCCCGGAAAGTTTTTTTCACTGGAATGTCAAAAAAAAAAAAAAAAGGGAAAAGGCAAGACCAAGAAAGAATTTCATGGAAACATTTCTTTGGGGTTTTGTAAACTCCTTTCCCACCCCCACATGAAGCCCAAAACTCAGGCCAGAACAGAGTCTGACGGTATTGCCCCTTTAACATACTGTTCTGACATGCAAATTCCCTCACTTCCCCTCAAAACAGAGAGCACTTCCACTTTCAAAGCCAATTTTGGTTTTATTGTCCATGTGGCTCGATGGAGTACAGCAGCGCAGCGCAGCTGGTTGGCTCACACCCCAGCTGATGCAGTACCAGGGAGCTCCAGGCCACTCCGCCTTAGGGTCCTGGGTGCATCAGCAGGGAAGACACTGCACTTGGGGGGGCAAAGGGAGACAGAGACCCAGAGAGGGGGAGAGAGACCCAGAGAGAGAGAAAGAGACCCAGAGAGGGGGGACAGAGACCCAGAGAGAGGGGGACAGAGACCTGGGGGCTGGGGACAGAGGTTGGGGGATGGGGATGGGGCTCTCTAGCTACAGATGGAGAAGCACCGGCAGCCCACTGGTCACCTCTCTGTCTTATTTCCCACATCACCAACCACTGCCTCCTATCCAGCCACACTGGAAGCTTCTCTGGCTTCCCCTTCCTGCCCTCCTCAGACCCTTCACAAAGCAGGCTCACTGACAGAGCACATGCTGGGCACAGCCCTTCACAAAGAACTTCATGAATCCCTGGCCAGCCCAGGAGGTCAGTGCAGCAAGTGTCCCCTTCAAGATGGAGAAACTGGACTTCCCTGGTGGTGCAGTGGTTAAGAATCCGCCTGCCAATGCAGGGGACATGAGTTCGATTCCCTGGTCCGGCAAGATCCCACATGCCGCGCAGCAACTAAGCCCATGCGCCAGAACTACTGAGCCTGCACTCTAGAGCCTGCGAGCCACAACTACTGAGCCCACGTGCCACAGCTACTGAAGCCCAAACGCCTAGAGCCCATGCTCTGCAACAAGAGAAGCCACGGCAATGAGAAGCCCACGCACCGCAATGAGGAGTAGCCCCTGCTCACCACAACTAGAGAAAGGCTGTGCAGCAACGATGACCCAAGGCAGCCAAAAATAAATAAATAAATAGATTTATTTTTTAAACAAAGAAACTGAGGCCCAGCATGGCCCCCCCATGGCTGCAGGCAGCTCCAGTACTGGCTCCCACTCCCCGCTCTACTACAGCCTGCTGACTCTGCCAAGGCCACTGCTCTGCCTTCCAGGCACGCAGCTCCATGGATCAAAGGTGCGTCTGAGCCAAGGTCCCACATGTCTCACAAAGGCAGACACCCCAAGCCACTGTTGCTGTGGTTACCACAGTATTTCACAGCTCTGGGTACTGTGCTCCCAGCCCAAAGGATGGAGTCACCATGTTTTGGCACCTGGCAGTAGCCCTCAAATGCTCTGGCTGGCCAGCAGCCCCCATGCCCACGTCAGCACACTCTCCCCTGGGGCTGCTCACCCCAGGCCGGCTCCACCCTCCTCACCCCCAGACAGCCGCAGCCCCACGATAAGGGGCAGCTCCTTCTGAGATGCCTGCAGCCCTCTTGCAGGGCTTGATCCCCCGGCGCTCTGGGGAGCAGATGAAAGAGCAGGGCTCCTGTGTGGACAAGTGTGGAACCCAGGAGCAGATGAAGGTCCTCAGAGCAGTGTCCCAGCAGGCCTGGAGGCCAAACCACTGGGAGAGACTGGGGGACACAGAGACCCATAGAGAAGCGAAAGAGACCAGAGAGGGAGGGGACAGAGACCCAGAAAGAGAGAGAGAGAGAGAGAGGGAGAAGAAAATCTGGCCAGGGCCCCAGAGCCCATGTGCCCCTGAGCCTGGGCTCTTTCCACAGCATCAGCTGAATTGTTTACTTCTCTCTCCTGGTCATCATACTGGTTACTTCCTACATCTTCTGCGATAATTTAAATCAGGATGCCCAGTGCCAAGGTGGATCTGCACACCCCATGGGAGGCCAGGTGAGCCAGGCCGCCAGGCAGGGACAAAGCCTCATCCACTCCTTCCCACCTGCTCTGCCTTCTCCAAGAGCTGGGCCGTGGACACGTCTAGGGCCCACTGCGAGCCCACCCTGGGAGCACGTCGCCCACAGAGACGCTCTCCCTGAGCCCTGCAAAGGGGCGCCAGGCCACACTTGCCCACCTCGTCTTCAGAGCCTCACCAGGCAGGGCCACCCCCCACAAGTATGTCCTTGGCTCCTGCCTGTCTGTGCCTGCAGTGCAGTGACAGGGTGACAGAAGAGAGGCGGTGCTGGGTGCTGGGGAGTACCGGGAGGAGGGGACCATGCAACCTGCCGGCACCCGGGACTGGTGGCTCCTGAGAACCCCCACGTGACAGCCAGGGAGGCTGAGGGTCCAGAGGGTGGTAGGGAAGGCAGACAGGTTCTAGAACCCACGTCCACCTCAAAAGAACCATCATGACTCCTCCCAAGGACCCAGAGAGGTGACAGGAGCAAATTCCTAGGGGCTGGGAGTAGAGGCAGGGGTGTGCCTGGCCCCACAAGTCACCAGCCTCACAATGAGACCCCACCAGCCGTCCCCAAAGCCTGGCTGGGATCCTGCGCACACAGAGCCTGGCACCGGACAGCCTCACTCAGTGCTGGTTCCACTCAAGGCAAGTGGAACCACCCGGTCAGCTCCGTCATCCCGCCCTTCTGAGACAGAGACAAACCGCGTGGATTCCCCCACTCCCGCAATACTCACTGGGTTACAGCCAAGAACTCTACAGGTATGGCCCACCCTCCCACAAGCAGAAGGCAACAATGACATCAAAGTCCATCACTCTCCTGCCTAAGCCCCCTGTGGCTCTCCAACAGTCTTGCTCCTCAGGGGCCACAGTGAGCCCAGTGCCCCTGAAGCCCAGCCGTGACCTCTTGCCCAGGCCTCTCTGCCCTCACCCCAGCCTCTGACTGGTGCCCCAGGGAGCCCAGGATGCGTGGGGATCTGGCCACTGCTGATGGACAAGAGGACCCTGTAGGCAGCACTTCCCCAGTCCCAGACCTGCCCAACTCTTCCAACTTCTCAAGAAGGAAGATGGAAGGGGGACACCCAGACCCTCCTTCCCTCACCATCAGCAAGCTCTCTGCCTCCACGTACCCCCACCCCTCCCCATCCTGGCAAGCGAGCACCCACTCCATGCAAGACTGTGGGCCCGGGGCAGTGCCAACCTGGTTCCCAGTTCGCCTCTCAGTGGGCAGCCTGGAGAGGGGTATCGTCACCATCTTACAGATAGGGACATTGAGGCACAGAGAGGTTCAGGCACCCACCCAAGGCCACACAGCATGTAAGAGGCCTGGCCAGTGTCGGTCTCTCTGTAGCCCCAGGTGGATGGGCCCCCTGATCACCTCCATGATGCAGACGGGGAGACTGAGGCTGGGAGAGCTGAGACCACTCACCAGGAAAGCCAAGCCAGGAGGTGGACGTGGAGCTGGACAGCAAGTAGGGCAGGATGTGGCTCCTCAGTGGCAGCCAGGGCAAGGGTGTGGACTATCCCACTAACCCTCCAGCCGTTATGAGGGAGGTAACCCCATTCTGCCAGGTCACAGTGGGAAAGCCCCACCCAGGCCTCCACACCTCTCTGACCCCAACCCAGCTCTATTTGTCTTGCCTGCCCATCGCTCCATCTGGTAAACCATCCGTCTGTTTCCAACCTGTCTCCTCGAAGCTGCAACAGGAGCCTCACCAAGCAGGGCAGGGTGGGTTCTGTCTCCTGCTGTGTTCCAGCACCTGGCACCATGCCCAGCATGTGCTCAGAGCTCAGTCACACTTGTTGATTAAATGGCTGGATGGCTGAGTGGGTGGGTGGATGAATGGATGGATAGATGGACAATGCGTGATAGGGTAGATGAATAGATGAATTGACAGATGGGACAGATGGATGGATGGTTAGATGGAACAGTGGGTGGATGGAAGGATGGGTAGATGTATAGACGGATGGAAGGATGGATGGATGGATAGGATGGGTGAGGTGGCAGGTGGATGGCTGCTAGGTGGCAGCAGTGGCTGGGTCCTGACTCATAGCTCTTCTTGTTGCAGGTATCTGCTGCATGTATCTGCTCTGTTTCCCCCTCCATGAAACCTCCTGGTCCAAGTCCTGGGACTAGGTATGTTATCCTTTGACTGGGCTCCACCAGGAAGCCCTCGGCAGGCTCCTCTCTGGGATGTCTGGCCGCCACACTTTACTCATGCTATTCCCCATGCTGAAGGGCCAACTCTTTCTGCCCCCCACCTCTACCCCTCCTCCCTATGCTGCACTCTCAAGCCCACTAGCTCTTCTACGCTCCTCCATCACTTTCCCTTCCAAGCCTTCTCGAAGTAGAAGGTCTCCCCCATGACCTCCCTTGCCCTCATGGCCCAGCCAGGGTTCCCCACAGCCTCTGTGACCCCTCAAAGCCCAGCCAGGGCCCCAATGCCAGGGGCAGCAAGGGCGACTAATAAGCAGGACTCAGGCTGAAGCTTAGCCTGTTTTGTTCCCACCCACTGACAAGAGGCTGATCCCAGTAAGAGCCCATCCCCCCACATTATCCCTGCTGCACTGGGCTTGGAGATGGGGCCACATGAATGAGCAAAACCCCTTCACTCTACGAATTAGGCAAGTAGGCACATGACTGCATGGCCCCAGAATACCACTCGGAAACCCTGTGAGAATCCAGCACCGCAAATGCCAGCGATTCAGGACCCAGCCCAGCTGCCTCCTCTGGCAGGGCAGGTATTGAGGCTCTGAAAGGGACACTTCCACCAAATGGCATGTGCTCATGCCCAGTGGTGCTAGGCCATATGCAGGCAGACACAGTATGGGTACGGCGCAGCAAGGACATTCCAACAGCAGCACAAACTTAGGCATCAAGAGGGGCCTCTCACGAACATCTTCATTTTAGGGGGTGCCAACATCCCTTCCTTCTTCTGTTAAGGGCCCCCTGTTTTCCTCAGGGAATCTCCTTCACTCTCAGCCCCAGTGGTAAGGATCAGGAGATGCACCCCTGGGCTGAAAAGGGAGAATTCATAACCCAGCCTGGCCAACCAGAGCCTCTCAGGCCCCCAGCCATGCTGACTGAGCCCAAGATAGGGAGTGTGACCCATTCGACCCAACCAAAACCTTCCCTGGGACTTTTGCTGGAGCCACCAGGATGGAAACTTGCCTTCCCTCTAGGGTTGCTGGGATGATGGAGAGCAAGGTGAGGTTACCTTGCCCAGCTAAGAGACGGGAGTCACAGGTTCAAGAGGAATCATCTGAGCTCTGAATTTAATGGATATAAAAACTGGAATTCTCCCTGAACTTATTTTTTATGTGAACGATGAACTTTTATTTTTTAACTGAAGGGAGTGAGTCGAGTTGAGTTTCTGGCTCTCATAACCAAAAGGGGCCTGCAATGTCAGAAGCCTCTGATCCGGGGCTCGAATTCCGGACGAGCCTCTGGAAAAACCACTGTGGAGTTAATACTTCTCCAGCTACCGCCTCTCCCTGCAATGCACACCGGCTTCCTACCCTGGGAATGGGGACGAGGAAGCCTCAATGGTTGATCTGCAGGTGAGTGGGTGGTGACCAGACCCAGCCCGAGCCCCGCCTGCCTGCCCGTAAAGAGACAGCCCAGCCATCTCCCTGTGAAAGGTCAACAAGCTACCCATGCCCCCTACTGTGAAAGTTCAGCAACTCTAAATGCTAAAATGCTGGAAGCATGCCTAAGGCTGGAGCTGCAGGGCAGCCCAATGCCATCAGCCTCGGCAAGGAAAACACACACCACCCAGAGTTTCTGCAAGTGACTCACGTGGAGCATAAACATTTGTGTGTTCCCAGCCTCCCTGCCTTACGGCCCACGGGCTGCCATTACCCCTTGCACAACAGAGCGGGAGAAAAGAGAGAAAGAGAAGCCCTCCTAGGATCGACCAGACTTCACCAAGCCAGCACACAGTTATGACTTTAACTATAGTCCTGGAAGTTTTCCAAGTTGAGGCTGCCTCGGGGGTTTGCAGCGGGGCTCCCCTATATGAGTGTTGCTTCACGGGCATTTTGTCACCCCCCCACAAACCCTCTCTCAGGAGAATGTCCCACTCTCAGCTACAGTCATGGAAGATTCCGGGTGATCACGTCTCCCTGCTGCTGCTTCCTCCGGCAGACTGCTTCAAATTCTAACATCCCTTTGAGAGGCGAGCTGTCCGGATATCCAGCCCAGCCCAGCCCAGCCCAGCCCGCTCCTGCTAGGATCCTGTCTTTGACCCCTGTGGAATTTCACAGTTGTGGCGTCAGAAAACGTCTTCGGCCTCGATCCTTGATCCTCGGGTGACCCCCCCTTGAGGCCTTTAAAAGCCCAAAGGTCCACCCCTCAAGATTTCCTCCAGGCTGAGCGTGTTCAATTCCGGAAGCTGCTTCCCTCATAGGAAAGGTCTGCGATTCCCCAAAGGTGCCGGTTACTTCCTCCCGAATCACAATATTTTCAGTGTGTGGCGAGGTGGTCTGCGGGAAGAGCTCAGCAGCGGGGCTGCTCGGCAAGGGGTCTGAAATCACTCTGGATGCGCCCCAAAACCCACTCCGCCAAGGAATGTTAGGGAAACGCTCTCATAGCCATGGGGGATGAGTTCTGTGAATCCTGAGCAGCCCTCTCTGAAGGGAAATGGGAAAGGGGCGGGGAGGAGGAAGGGACTGGAGACTCGGGGTTAACAAGTGTTAAGAGCCCGTCTGCACAGCTGCGGAGCGGCTACCACAGGAGGAGGGCGGGTCGGCCCGGTGGGGACTCAGCGGGCCCCAGCCCCCACTTCCCCCGGCAGGCAGCTGGACAGGGAGCGCGGCTGGCCCTTTCCCCGTCTTCAACCCGGCGCTAAGATCCTGTCCGTGAACTAAATGGAGCTCATGCAAAAGGGTGCTGCTCACTGGCTTCTCTCTAACGGGACTGATTCACTGACAACACACCTGTGAGTCTCTATTTCTCTACCCAGACCCTGCCATTAACAAAAATCAGGAGAAGAGTGACCCTTGCTCGGCTGGCCATGGAGGGCCATTCCAGAAGCCTCCCAGTCAGGCCAGCTCCTCCTGCAAATCCATCGTAGGTTGTATGTAGAATATCCGCTAGACTGTATCAGAGCCTCCACAGTGAAGCCCTGCCTGCGGGGAGCACACATTCTAGGGGACACAGATCCTTAAGAACACAGAATGGACCACGAGCCTGGGGCAGAGGACGAAGAGGGGCAGACGGTGGGAGTCATGATGGACAGAGTGGCCAGGCCCCAAGGAGGCAATACAGGAGTTGTGCAAAGTTCTGGGACAGGTCACCCCAGCCGAGGGAGAGTGAGCTCACGAGGCCCAGGAGGGGCACCAGCCTGCTGTTGGAGATGTGGGCTGTGGAAGCATGGGGGCCCATGTGCGGGCAGGGCCTCGCCGTGGTGGCCAAGGGGATCATGTGGAGAAGTGAATTTTGTTCTGAGACTGTTCTGAGAGTGAGGAAGCCCCCGGCAAGTGTCAGGCAAGGGACGGCCTGGTCTGATGCCTGCGTTGGGAGGGTCCCGCCAACTGGAAGTGGGGGGATAGCAGCCAGGAGGGCAAGAGTCGATGGCAGCTCAGAGCCAGGATGAGGTGGAGGTGGAAGAAGGGGCCGGACGGTGATGTGGCTCAAAGGTGGAAGCAACGCAATGTGCCAGTAGATTAAAGGAAGAGAGAGCAAATAAGTGTGCACGTGGTGAGTGCTCTCAAGGAGGTCAGAGAGGAGAGGCAGGAATCGAACCGGGAAGGACCAGGTCCTTGTTGTTAGAAGACCAGGGACCCTCGAGCAAGGAGAGGCACGAGGACTTTCCAGAACAGAGGGGGGACCTTGAGCCCTCTAGGCCAGATGTCCACGTCTGCTCCCTGTCCCCACTGGATGCTCTCGGGCAGCAGAGCCTCTCAAGCCAAGTGGGGCCTCATCCTCCTGCCTGACGTGTCCTCCACCAGCACTCACTCTTTGGTCCATGGAAGAAACCTGAGAGCTGGTGACTCCCAACCTGGCTGCCACCATGGGTCAGCATGTCACACAAGTTTAACCTTGAATCTTCCCCAAACCCATGCCCACCTCACCATCTCCACGCACCCCCCTCAGCCCAGGCCCCCTCATCTCCTGCCAGAGGGATCCTTCCAAAACACGAATCTGACCCAGGTACCCCCTCACCCAAACCCTGCACCAGCTCCCAGTCTCCCCACTCCTCCCTCTCACCCTCTCCAGCTCCTCTCTGCCCTCCGGACCCCTAAAAAGCCAGGCTCCTCCCCCTCCAGAACCTGCACATGCCACTTGCCTGTACCCAGAAAACAGGCCACCTCCCGAGACTCCCTTCCCCCAAGCTGATGGCACTAACCTTCAGACTCCGCTCAACCTCATTTGTAAGGAGACTCTCGGAACCTTCCTGAGAAGGCAGGAACCTCCAACTCAGCCTCGGGACATTTCATGGCAACCATGGGGAAATGACGGCCCAACTGTTTCACATGCTGGCACATAAGTGTCCCACACAGGCACAGCCCATCTGTCCGGGGGCCCATATGCCCAACACCAAGCACAGCGGCAGGCACACAGGAGGCATGTGACCATCGATGATCGCCAGGGGAAGAGAAAGGTGTCAAATGAGTCCCGTCCACAAGAGGAAGGAGCTGGGGATGCCAAGAAGTCACCCTCCCTCCTCCCCCTTCTCCAGGGCCTTCAACCCTAAGTCTGAAACATGCCCCAAGACCAAAGGGCAGGAGTGCAGAGAAGCCCCACTTTTAAAGTGTCTGGTGGGGAGGCAGGCGCAAACCTCCAACCTGGCCTCTCTGAGCTCTCCCGTGAGGATCGGCAATAAAAAATAACCAGTTAAGGAAAGTGGGATGACACACTACGTCTACTCCCTAGAGATGGTGCAATGATAGCAGAGGCTAATAACGCCTTTCTACCCCATGACTATGGCCGACAAGAAGGCCATCCCCGGGGGGTCGCAGCTACCGGATGGAAGTGGTTCAGCTATGAGACAATCAGGCTGCACAATTCAGGGCGAAGTGTGCAGTTTTCAGAGCAATTTCACATCGTGAGCTCAAGGGACCCTACCAGTGAGAAGATGAGGAATGGGGCGCCTCACTCCCAGAGGAGGAGTTGGGCTGCGTGACCCAGCCCCCCAGAGCACCTCTGCCCAGCACTTTCTCCAGCTCACCCCAGACTCAACTGCCCCACCCTAATACTCTGCCAAGACCCACCAGCTCATGCTCTACACTCTGTTCCTAGGTGCCAGGCTCACGTGGCAGCATCTGTCCTCTCAATGCTACAGAAGCAGCTCAGACTTGACATGTTCCATTCTCCCACTGGCCCTGCCACTGTCCCTCTCACGGCCGCCACCAAGTAATGATACTACCATCCTCCGAACTGCTCAAGCCGACAACCACAGAATGAATGCTTGTATCCCCCCAAAATTCACACGTTGAGACCTATTCCCTAATGTGATGGTATTAGAGGGCAGGGCCTTCGGGAGGTAATTAGGTCATGAGGATGGGGCCCTTGTGAATGGAATTAGTGCCCTTGTAAGAGACCCCAGAGAGCTCCCTAGACCCTTCCACTGTGTGAGGACTCAGCAAGGAGGCCATGTCTATGAACCAGGAACCAGACACCAAATCTGTCGGCACCTTGATTTTGGACTTCTCAACCTCCAGAACTTCAAGAACTAAATTTCTGCCATTTATAAGCCACCCAGTCTATGGTATTCTGTTATGGCAGCCCAAACAGACTAAGATACCAACTTTCTCTTCCCAACCTGCCACATTGGCTCGTTAGCAAGACCTGCCAAACACCCCATGATCCCTTCTTGGTCCACGTAGGCACAGCGGACAGAATGCTAACAGCTTCAGGACCGTAGGGCAACACTGCCACTTCCACACTCACACACACACATGTGCAACATGCTGGGTGTCCTCTGAGCATACCCTCACCCTAGTTTGCTTCTTCCCAGCTACCCTGCCCAGTGGGTCCAGGGTCCCACTTCCCAGATGAAGACTAACACACAGAGGGTTGCAGATGTGCCCAAGGCATGCAACAAGCATGTGGGTCTGATGAGGTGCCTGATGCCACCAGATCTCCCAGAATTCCTAGGAGGAGTTGAGTTCCTGTCTCTGAAGGGTCAAATTCCTGTCTCTCCCTCTCAGCTGAAGAGAGGATGAGGCCAAAGGAACAAGAATCTTCTCAGAAGGCCAAATCATTGCCCAGTCTTTCACACAGGGGTTGGGGGGCTGGACTCTTCCAGAGCCTCAGGGATTAGTGGAGACAATCTAGGGTGCAGCCAGAGAAGGCTTGTTAAGAAAGTTTAAACAAGCAAAGGCCACCAAGCCAGGAGCAGACGCCTCAGCTGAACTGTGCCAAACCCACTCACACTGTGTCCCAGTCACGACTTCCCAGAGAAACACCTGTGACCGGCGTGGCCCTCACCCAGATACTCCTGCCTCACCCCCCAAGAAGCAGAGTGAATCAACGAGACTGGGCCCCATCCAGACACCTTTAGGAAAGATGGGCAGTGAAGAGAGGATGCCAAAGGCCCAATGTCTGAAGAAACTCAGTGGTGAGAAGGTTCCTCCAGAACTAGGCAGGCCAGGTACCTCACAGCGATGGAATTTTAGCTGGGGAGGTGTGACTCCTGGGAGAGTTCCTCCACCCCCTCACAACACACTGTAAACCTCCTCTCTCTCCAGAAGCCTGGAACCCCTAAAGGGCCTGAGGTGGAGCTGAGAGGGGGCCTGCTGCAGAACAAGTTTCTTTTGTGTGAGTGAGCCTGCAGCTAGGACCCCACCTCCCCTCAGCAAGCGCCCAGCCAAGGCAGCCATGCTCTGTCCATCCCAGAGGTTCGGCTTGGTCATTAACGACCATCTCTACTAGGCAACGGGTTTTTTGTTGATCCCTCGAGATAGGAAGGAAGGAGAATAAGCTTTTCTCTTTCTTTTTTCCCCCTTGGTTGCAGAAAAGTGAAGTTGGAACAAACAAGTTATGTAATGCTGGGGGCGGCTGGGGGAACGCAGTCCCTCCTAAGGACAGTTTTTCGAGTTGTGGGACCGTTGGAAGGGCCAAGGGGAAGACAGGAACCGCCCCCACCCCTGGCCAAATGACAAAACCCTTCATGGGACAAAAAGGCAGATGCAGGCACCACCTGGAAGGCTGGAAAACCAGACTCACAGACAGGGCCAGCCTCCCCCCCATCCCTGGCAGGCCCACAAGTCTCCCCGAGAAGGCAAGGGACAGACCTGACCACCTAGAAGGGACTTCCTACCAACCAGACTACAAGCCCTAGAGAGCTTTTCCACACTCCATTCATCCATCCCTCTCTCCCAGCCATATTTCCTTTTTTTTTTTTTTTGGCTGCTCCAGGTATTAGTTGCAGCATGCGGACTTCTTAGCTGCGGCATGCAGACTCTTAGTTGTGGCGTGCATGCAGGATCTAGTTCCCCAACCAAGGATCAAAACCAGGCCCCCACATTGGTACCACAGAGTCTTACCCACTGGACCGACCACCAGGGAAGTCCCCCAGCCATATTTTTTGAACACTTCTTTCCTCTGGGCTGCCCGTGCTCCAGGCATACAAGACCAAGACTACACGAGACAGACATGCTCTTTACCCTCAAGGCATTTCCACTAATAAACACACCAAGTAGTGTTGGGTGGTGACTGCATGTTCAAGGACACACAATAGCCATAGGACCCAGCAATTCTGCTCCTGGTATATACCCCTAAGAACTGAACACAGGTGTTCAGACAAAAACTTGTACATGCATGTTTATAGCAGCATTATCCAAAACAGCCAAAAGGTAGAACCAACCTAAATGTCCTTCAGCTGGTGAACGAATAAACAAAATGTGGTATGTCCACACAATGGAATGTTATGCAGCCATAAAAAGAAATGAAGTACTGACACACATTATACTGTGGATGAACCTCGAAAATATTAATGTGGAGTGAAAGAAGCCAGACACTGAAGGTCACATGTGGTATGATTCTATTTATAAAACAGGTAAATTTAGGGAATTCCCTGGCGGTCCAGTGGTTAAGACTCTGTGCTTCCACTGCAGGGGCATGGGTTCCATCCCTGGTCGGGGAACTAATACCTTGCATAGTCGCGTGGTGAGGCCAAAAAAAAAAAAAAGGTAAATTTACAGAGACAGAAAGTAGATGAGTAGGGACTTCCCTGGTGGTGCAGTGGTTAAGAATCTGCCTGCCAATGCAAGGGGCACGGGTTCGAGCCCTGGTCCGGGAAGATCCCACATGCCGCAGAGCAACTAAGCCTGTGCGCCACTACTACTGAGCCTGCGCTCTAGAGCCTGCGAGCCACAATTACTGACCCCGCATGCCACAGCTACTGAAGCCCACGTGCCTACAGCCAGTGCTCCGCAACAAGAGAAGCCACCGCAATGAGAAGCCTGCACACAGCAACAAAGAATAGCCCCCACTCGCCGCAACTAGAGAAAGCCTGCGTGCAGCAACGAAGACTCAACACAGTCAAAAATAGGGCTTCCCTGGTGGCGCAGCGGTTGAGAGTCCGCCTGCCGATGCAGGGAACACGGGTTCGTGTCCCGGTCTGGGAAGATCCCACATGCTGCGGAGCGGCTGGGCCCGTGAGCCATGGCCGCTGAGCCTGCACGTCCGGAGCCTGTGCTCCTCACCGGGAGAGGCCACAACAGTGAGAGGCCCGCGTACCGAAAAAAAAATTTTTTTTAATAATAATAAATAAATTAATTAATTTTTTTAAAAAAGACAAACCAAGTAAAAAATGGACAAAAGATTTGAAAAGACACTTTACCAAAGATCTGAATAGCCACTGAGACCGTGAAAAGATGTCCAACATCGTTAGTTATTAGGGATATGCAAAATGAAACCAAAATAAGATACCAACATACACTTAGAATCGCTAAAATTAAAAGACTGGCCACATGAAGTGTTGGCAAGGATGGGGAGCAGCTAGAACTGTTGCACATTGCTGGTAGGAATGCAGTTATGGTGCAGCCACTCCAAAGAACTCAGCAGTTTCTTGAAAAGCCTATAGTGCAGAGGGACTTCCTTGATGGTCCAGGGGGTAAGACTGCACTCCCAATGCAAGGGGCCCGGGTTAGATCCCTGGTCAGGGAACTAGATCCCACATGCATGCCACAACCAAGAGTCTGCATACACGAGTAAGAAGTCCGTACGCTGCAGCGAAGATCCTGCGTGCCGCAACTAAGACCCAGAGCAGCCAAACTAAATAAATAAATATTTTTTAACAAAACCTATGGTGCTTGCTTCAGTAGCACATATACTAAAATTGGGGGCTTCCCTGGTGGCACAGTGGTTGAGAGTGCGCCTGCCGATGCAGGGGACACGGGTTCATGCCCCGGTCCGGGAAGATCCCACATGCCGCGGAGCGGTTGGGCCTGTGAGCCATGGCCGCTGAGCCTGCGCGTCTGGAGCCTGTGCTCCGCAACGGGAGAGGCCACAACAGTGAGAGGCCTGCGTACCGCCAAAGAAATAAAAATAAAAAATAAAAATAATAATAAAATTGGAACTTATCATGGCCCCTGCACAAGGACGACACTCAAGTTCGCAAAGCATTCCATATTTTTTAATCTAACCTCAAAAAATAGGAAGCAGGGCCTCCCTGGTGGCGCAGTGGTTGAGAGTCCGCCTGCCGGTGCAGGGGATACGGGTTCGTGCCCTGGTCTGGGAGGATCCCATATGCCGCGGAGCGGCTGGGCCCGTGAGCCGTGGCCGCTGGGCCTGCGCATCCGGGGCCTGTGCTCCGCAACGGGAGAGGCCACAACAGTGAGAGGCCCGCATACCGCAAAAAAAAAAAAAAAAAAAAAATAGGAAGCAAGGGGCTTCCCTGGTGGCGCAGTGGTTAAGAATCCGCCTGCCAACGCAGGGGAAACAAGTTCGAGCCCTGATCGGGGAAGATCCCACATGCCGCGGAGCAACTAAGCCTGTGCGCCACAACTACTGAGTCTGCGCTCTAGAGCCTGCGAGCCACAACTACTGAGCCCGTGTGCCACAACTAATGAAGCCCGCAAGCCTAGAGCCCATGCTCCTCAAAAAGAGAAGCCACAGCAATGAGAAGCCCGTGCACCGAATGAAGAGTAGACGCCACTCGCTGGAACTAGAGAAAGCCCGCGCGCAGCAACAAAGACCCACCTCAGCCAAAAATAAATAAGTAAATAAATTTATTTTAAAAAAATAGGAAGCAAAAGTACAAAGATTCAATGAACAATTTTTTATATTTTCTGGGATGGGGAGGCCCTACTTGTTAAGAACCTCAATTGCTAAGGTGAAGGGTTACGCTACAGTGTACTTCATTGATTTCCTCTGCCTCTTTTGCTCTGTTTTATTACAACCCCTAATATGTTCATCACTCTAGTATTTGTAGAAAGATGTTTTGTATTTTGCCACATCATGATAATAACAGTCCCGGTTTGACTGGCTGGTTTATAAGTTTAAGTACAAGTAAATAAAAGATCCATTTTACCTTAAAAAAAATAAAAAAAACTTAAACCTACACCTACCATAGGACCCAGTCATTCCACTCCTAGGTATTTACCCAAGAGGATGAAAGTATATGTCCACACAAAGACACATACCCAGATGTTCACAGCAACTTTATCTGCAATTGTCAAAATGGAAACAACCCAAATGTCCATCAACCAGTAAATGGATAAACAAATTGTGTCCATCCATATAATGGAATAGTAGGCAGCAGTGAAAAAGGACGAACTTCTGATACTTGTGAAAACACAGATGAAACTTCAGAAATATTCTGTTAAGGGACACAAGCCAGACACAAGAAACCACATATTATATGATTCCATTCATGTAAAATTTCTAAAAAGACGAAACTACAGAGAGCAAAAGCAGATCAGAGTGTGCTTGAGGCCAGGGGTGAGAGAAGGGTTGACTGCAACGGGCTTGAAGGAATTCATTGTGGTGATGGACGTGTCTGAAAACCTGGATTGTGTTAATGTGTACATAACTCTATAAATTTATTAAAACTCAGTGAGGAGACTTCCCTGGTGGTCCAGTGGTTAAGACTCCATGCTCCCAATGCAGGGGGCCAGGGTTCAATCCCTGGTCAGGGAACTAGATCCCACATGCTGCAAAACCCCACCTGCTGCAACTAAAAGATCCCGCATGTGGCAACGAAGATCCTGTGTGCCGCAACTAAGACCCGGTGCAGCCAAAAAAACAAAAAACTCCAAAAAACTCAGTGAACTGTTCAGCTAAAATGAGTGAATTGTATAGCATGTAACGAGTTATACCTCATTCTTGCTCTAGGTTATCCCTAGCCAGGGCTCAAAGCAGGGACTAGGGTTCACTGTCCCTTACATGCCACCTCATACCGGTCACCAAATCCTGTCCGCTCTACCCCCTGAATGTCTTCACAAATCCCCTGATCTCTCTTTGCTCCCCACTACAGGCCTCCAAAGCCCAACTCATGCACCTGGACCCTCAGGCCTTTCTGAGGCACACGAGTATAGACCATTTCATCATTTATCACGCTGACGGAAATTATTTGCTCCCATAAGCTCACCAGCAAGAAAAAGTCCGAATTTCTTCCTTGGCCAGCCAAGGGTAGCAGACTGTCCTGGGGGACCGGGATGAGAGGGTCTAGACTACTCTGGCCTTGTGCAATGGGAAGAGGGAGGGAGGTCTTACATCCTAAGGCAGGTGTTCTTTCCCTCTGAGAACCCAGAACAATGCATAAAAATACCTTCAATTGCTATGCCAATTCTGCGGTTCAAACAACCAGTCTCAGGACTTGTCCAAAGGGAAAGGGGGCCTCTCAGACCAAAAGGGGTGAATTCTTCCACCGTGATCTGAGGGCAAGACCTTGCTTCAAGTTCTTTGCCCTGGGGGTGAATGGGGTTTACACCCCATGGGGCTTGGAGGGAGGAGCCACAAGGACAGACCCTTCTCATGTATTTTTTAAACCTTCAGCGCTCTCTCACCATCTTCAGGCTTCCCAAGATCCACTCTAGCCCCTCAGGACCCCTGGGACCCCAAGACCTCTCCCTGCCAATCAGGACTCACTGGGACCCCCAGGGCCCCTCAGCTCCCTTTCTCAGGTTCTCCCTGGTCCCTCAGGCCTCTTTCAGGCCCTTGGGTTCACCTGAGCCTCCTACTCCCAACCTTCTACAGTCCTCACCCCTCCCAGGTCCCCTCAGCATGTCCTCAGGACCACCTTTAGAAAACTCAGGGTCCTTCAGCACCCTCCAAGAAGCCGTGGGCCTCAGCCCTCCAAATTCCCCTCAGCCCCTCCTCAGAGTCTCCCAGACAGCCTCAACAACCTCAAGGCTTCCTATAGCCCCTGCTCAGGACCTCCCTGCCTCTCAGACCCCTTGGCATCCCCAGTTCCCCCATGGCCACATCACAGTCAGGAGCCCCTGGGTTTCCTTTCAGATCTCCACACCCCTCAAAGCCCTCTCAGGTCCCTAGGGCCGCATGCAGACGCCTGGAGGCCCTGGGGCCCCCAACCCGCCTTCGGATGACCCGTGAACAGCCCTCAGTCCCCTCAGTACTTCATAGCCACCTGAAGTCTGCAGCCCCCGTAAAAATCCTCGAGCCTGACCAGGCCGCTCCTCCAGGACTCCCCTTAGGTCACTCCAGCCCCGGGGCAGGTGCAGGCCCACCCTGTGGGCTGGTTCTCACCTGTTCCGGCGCTCGGGGCCCGGGCCCGCGCCGAAGCCGCCGCCACCAGCGCCACCACGGCCACCGGACGCCGCCATCTTCCCGCCGCCGCCACCGCGCGTGCTAGTGACGGGAACCGCGCGCGCCGGCCCGGGAGACTAAGTCTCGGGGGGTGGGGCGGGGCCTGCTCTGCGGAGGGGCGGGGCCCTAGGCGAGGGGCGGGGCCGGGTCTGAGGAGGAAGCGGGTCCTGGGCCGCGAGGGGGCGGGGTCTGCGGATGCGCGTGGGCGGGCAAAGGCAAGTGCCGGTTCAGCTGGAGGAGGGGGGTGGGGCCTGGGGAGAGGGGCGGAGTCTGGGACGAGGCACGGTCGTGGGTTTGAGGAGGGACGGGAGACTGGTGGGACAGGGACAGGGGGCGGGGGGCATGGTCTACGGAGGGACGTGGCCCGAGTAGGGGGAGGGACCTGTATGGGAGAGACTGGGCAAAGGAAAACTGTGCGTGTGGGGGCGTGGCCTGGGGGGGCGAGGAATGAGGCGAGGGTGGGACGCAGCTAGGAGTAGGGGCAGCCCGGCCGTTAAGTGCTGCACTTCAGGAGCGGGGTTGGCTCTGGGAAAGGGGAGCGGCGGAGCTGAGCCGAGATGAGGGGAAGGACATGGAGAAACTGGTCGAAGAAATCTTAGAACCACCCCCTCTCTCCTTCCAGGGTCACTCCCTCGCCAAGACCTCCCTCAGACTCAGGAACTCACCTGGTGCCCAGGCCTCAGACTTCCAACCCATCTTTGGGTCCCAGCCCTCCCCCATCTTCCCAGAGCCTCCTCTCTTACACCCAAGAACCTCCACCTTCAGATTCCAATCATCTGCCCTCAGATCCCCAAACCTCCTGCTTCACCCTCAGTTGTGGTTCCCATACCCCCAAACCCCTGCCCTCAGTTATCTCCCCCATCCTCCACTCAAATCCCAACTCCACTCCCCCAAATCCTTGCCCACAGACCCTTCAAACCCACACTTACACCCCCAAAGTCCATTCCACCAGACCCAACCCCCTTGGACCTCCCAGCTCCAGTGCTACAAACACCCCAGTCTTCAGCCAGGGCATGAAGTCCTGCATCTGTTTCCTTACTTTTTCTCTTTGTTCTTCCTTCTTGCCTCCCTTTCCTCTCCTCCCTTCTGGACCCTATGGAGCCCAGAGCCAAGAAGGTAAAGTTTCCAGAGCCTTTGAGGCCACCCCCCACCCCACCCCCAACCCACTGAATGCCTAGAATCTTCACCCTGGAAGGGTCCAAGCTTCCAGGATTTTCTCTCCAGCCTTGAACCCATTTATTCTTTCACCTTCTGAGTTGGAAAACCCTCCCTTGTGCAGCCTCAGACAGGGTCCAAGGGTCCAAATGGGGCTCAGAGCCTTCCTGCAGTCAGCGCTGGGGAAAGGGGGTGGACATGGGGCTGGAGGGCCCAGAGGAGGAAGCAAGGAGCCTCCCTGGGTGGGCTCCTTCAGGTAGAACCAGATGCAACTGATCCATCTCCAGCAGAGGGTCGGGTACACAGTAGGTACTCAATCATTTGTGTAAAATGCTCAGGACACTGAAAGTTGATAGATACCAGGTGCTGGAGGGCCCTGCTAACTCCTCCAGCACACAATAAGCGCTCGATAAGTATTGAATGTGTGAGAGCATGAGCAGCTCACGTTCCGGCTAGCTCTGCACACATCCCCTCACCTGCCTGTGGTCTGCCTGCCACTTGAGCCTTTGTTCTGGATGAACCACATGCAGGCATCAAACCCCGCTCAGCAGAGACCTTCAGCTCACACAGCCGACACATACAGATGTAGTCAATGGCATCCATATGCACCCACACTTCATAAACACACAGATTTGACCCACATGTCAGACGCACAGTCAAAGATAAGCAAGAAGAGGTTCACTGGGCCCCTGGCTGCAAGCTTACAGGTAGCACACTGCAGACACATGGTCTGTGGACACACTAGTTACTTCAAGATCACATAGCACAGGACAGCCAGTGCAAAGGCCCTGAGGTAGCATGCCTGCAGTGCTGCCTGGTGGGGGAAAGTGAGGGAGAGGGAGAGGGAAGGAGAAGATGAGGTGGGCAGCCACGAGGGGTGGTCTAGGTCATGGAAGGCCTTGTGGACCACTGTGGAGGCATTTTCCCTGTGTGAAATGGGGGTGGGGAGTGGGGGCTAGTGAGCAGAGGGAGTATAACCAACACTGACAGTTGGAGGCAATATCTTGACTTAGAGACATTACTTAGGAGGCAAGGTTTCCTGGCCAAAAGATGGTGCTCTTCCCATGGTGGTGGCCAGGGAGGAATGGGAGGCAATCCTTGCCAGGATGTACTTTGCAGGTGGAGCCAACAGGTGATACAGCAGATGGGATGTCGGGGGGCAGGCAGAGCGAGGCCAGGGATCCTTCCCCCAGGGTTCTTGGCCTGAGCCCAATGGGCTGCAATACCTGGAATGCGTCACGGGCAGGTGGGGACAGAGAGGACCCAGGAAGGTTACTGCACACAGTCATCCAATAATGATGATCTATGGTCTGGCAGAGCCCACAGGCAGGGACATGGCAGACAGCGTCTGCAGGCCTGGCCACTATCTGGCCCACAGCTGGCACAGCTTTCCCAGAGGCAAGGGCTCACCACCTGCTCCCCGCTCCAGACCAGCTGTGGAACTCATGGCCCCAGGTCGGATCTGGGAGGCCTCCTTATAACCCCCAGCTGTTACAGAGGAGGAAATTGAGGCCTGAGGGATAGGAGATGCCTTGCTTTCCTACAGCCTCTTGCTGGGGCCTCATCCATGCTGTCTGCCCTTCACCACTGAGTGGCCTCAGAGCAAGCTGCTGACACTCGGGCGCCTCCTTCTGCTTCTCTATAAACCAGAGAGGTCACCATCAAGTAAATTCTCACAATCTTTGCTATTACCCTTAGTTGTGCATCAACTTCTTATGAGCCTCGAGGCCTTGAGTGGGTTGCTCCAGCTCTACACATCAGTTTTCCCATCTTTAAAATGTCCCTGTAGGACAGAGCAGAAGCCCAGATAAAATAAACAATGTACAGTGCTCAGGGCCACTCAGGTAGTAGATCTTAACTCCATGCCAGCTATGGGCATTTCCCCTCTCCCACACTCACTCTTCAACCCCCAGCCCTGCTTGATTTTTCTCTCTATCTAACAAACTCTGTATTTTAGGTTTCCTTTTTTTAAAATTGAGATATAATTCCCATGCCGTAAAATTCACCATTGTAAAGTGTACAATTCAGTGGCATTCAGTGCATTCATGATGTCATGCAATCAGCACCGCTATCTAGTTCCAAAACATTTCCATCACCCCACTAATCTGTTTTCTGTCCCTATGGATTTACCTATTCTGAACATTTCATATGAATGGAATGACATGTGTCCTTCTGGGTCTGGCTTGTTCTATTTTACTCAGCATAATGCTTTTGAGGTTCATCCACATTGTAGCATGTGTCAGTGCTTCATTTCTTTTTATGACTGGGTAATATGCCATAGTATGGGGATTTCCCTGGCAGTCCAGTGGTTAAGACGCTGCAGTTCCACTACAGGGGGTGTGGGTTCGATCCCCGATCGGGGAACTAAGATCCCACATGCCGTGTGGCATGGCCAAAAAAAAAAAAAAAAAATTCCACAGTATGGATGGACCACATTTCGTTTATTCATTCATCCACTGATGGACATTTGGGTTGTGCCTCTTTTGGCGATTGTGACTAGTGTTGCTGTGAACATGCGTATACAAGCATCTGTCAGAGTCCCTGTGTTCACTTTTGGGGGGGCACATACCTAGGAGTGGAATTGCTGGATCACAGGTTAGCTCTATAAGGAATTTTTTGAGGAACTGTCTTGCATTTTCTTTACTTTTCTTTTCTTTTTTTTTTTTGGCCTCATGGCGTGCGTCACTTGCAGGATCTTAATTCCCCAATCAGGGATTGAACCCGGGCCCTCGTCAGTGAAAGCGCAGAGTCCTAACCACTGGACCACTAGGGAATTCCCTACATTTTCTTTTCTTCCTTATCCTCTGTCATCTCCTCAAGGGATGGGAACTCTGTTTTCTTCCTGGCCACTCCACAGAGCCCTGGGCAGCACCCAGAATGTTAAGTAAATACACGATGCATGAACAAATCAATGTGACTCTTGGCTGAACAAGAACTCTTAGGTTCTCTGGGATCTCAATTTCCACATCTGTGAAATGCGAATGGACTCAATCCTTCCCTTGGTAAGAATTAGTCCTGGGCTTCCCTGGTGGAGCAGTGGTTAAGAATCCACCTGCCAATGCAGGGGACACGGGTTCAAGCCCACGTCCAGGAAGATCCCACATGCTGCGGAGCAGCTAGCCCCATGGGCCACAACTACTGAGCCTGCACTCTAGAGCCCGCAAACCACAACTACTGAGCCCACACGCCACAGCTACTGAAACCCATATGCCTAGAGCCTGTGTTCCGCAACGAGAAGCCACCACCATGAGAAGCCCACGCACTGCAACAAAGAGTAGCCCCTGTTTGCCGCAACTAAAGAAAGACTGTGCACAGCAACGAAGACCCAACACAGCCAAAAATAAAATAAATTTTTTAAAAAAAGAAGGAAAAGAATTAGTCCCCCTTCCTCCAAAAAGGCTCTGAGCCTGACATTCAGATGCCCACAGTGTAAGCACCATGGGCTGCTAACTCTCCCCAAGCAAACAGTCACCAATTCTGCATTTCTTCCTCCCAGTGCTGCCTCCACAGATGGCCGGAACCTGAACAGCAGAGAAGGTCAAGTGCAGAGATGGGGAGGGGCTCCTGCAGTTACACAGCAATGGCTTTGGGCTCTGCGCCTTAAGGAGTGGGCCGTCTGGGAGGCTGAGACAGAGGCAGCTCTGGGGAGCCCCACCTCAGTTGGAGCACTGGGGGCAGACGCCAGTCCACAGCCAGGCAAGGCCAGGACTGCTGCTTAGAGGTGAGCCAACCCCAGGGGACCTCATGCAGGGTGGGCAAAGGAGGCCCCAGTAACTGATCCCCAGTGGGAGTGGGCTCTGGGCGAGGGGAAGAATCCCAGCTTCCCCCGTTGTTGCTATTAATAACATAGTAGCCACTATGGACCAAGTGTTGTGACATGTCCTCCCAGACGCTTCTTCCTATGAGCCAGGGGTCCTGGTAGCTCCCCAAGACCAAAGTCACATGTGAGTGTCCGGCAGAGCCCAGCCTCAAGCCAGGTCCAAATCTTACCTCATTTCAAATCTACACTCTTCACAGCCGACTCATCCCCTCTCAGCCTCAGTTTTCTCATCTTTAAAATTGGCGTACACCCAAGGGAAGTGAAATCGGGTGTTTAAACAAATACACATGCACACATGTTCACAGCAGCATTAGTCACGACCACCAAAAGGAGGAAACAGCCCAAGTGTCCATCAAGTGACGAATGGATAAGCAAAATGTGGTCCACTCATACAATGGACTATTACTCAGCCATGAGAAGGAATGAAGCTCTGACACATGCTATAACGTGGAAGAACCTAGAAAATATGCCGAGTGAAAGAAGCCAGACACAAAAGGTCACCTTTTGTATGATTCCATTTATATGAAATGTCCAAAACAGGCAAATCCATAGAGACAGAAAGCAGATTAGTGGTTGCCAGGGGCTGGGGGAGGGGGGTGGGGAGTGGCTGCTAATGGGAACAGGGCTTCCTTTTGGGAAAAATGGAAATGTTCTCAATTAAACAGAGGTGATGGTTGCACAATATCGTGAATGTACTAAATGTCACTGAATTGTTCACTTTAAAGTAGTTAATTTTAGGGCGTTCCCTGGTGGTCTAGTGGTTAGGATCTGGGGCTTCACTGCCAAGGGCCTGGGTTCAATCCCTGGTCGGGGAACTGATATCCCTCAAGCTGCGCAGCGAGGCAAAAAAAAAGGTTAATTTCACATTATGTGAATCTCACTTCAGTGGGGAAAAAATGGGGAGGGACATAGAGACCACTTCCTTGCAGGACTGTGAGCAGGGCTCAGTGACAAATAAACACAGTTGCCCTTGATCTTGCTCTCTCGCTGTCACCCCAGCCGGCCTCATTGCAGCGCCCCCTTGAAGTCAGATCTGCACCGGGTCCACCTTCTCTAACTTTACCTGCCGTCTAGAACGTTTCCTGCCTGGGTCACCCTCCCAGCCCACCACCATAGCTATACCTCCTAAGATCGTACTGGGTACTCAGTGACCTCCAGACTTTGACCCTCATCCTCACAACAACCTTGCAAAGTGGGGAAAGTGAGACTCAGAGAGTGGAAGCATCCTGCCAAGGCTCAGGAGAGGAAATGGAACCCCCAATCTCTGACCCCAAGGCTATGCCCTCTGCAGCACCCCATGCTGACTCACCCTCCTCCTTTTCTTCAGGCATTCAATGAGCACTTATTGACAGCCTCCTATGCCCCAGACCCTGTGATGGGCACGGAGTACATGCTCCAGACAAGGCTGAGACAGCTCTACCCCCAGGAGAACAGTCTCGCTGAAAAGAAATTGAACAAACGCCCTCACTGTACTGGGTTGAATGGTGTCCCCCCAAAGACATGTCCACCTGGAACCTCGAAATATGACCTTGTTTGGAATAAGAGTCTTTGCAGATATAATTAAGGTAAGGATCTCGAGATGAGATTATCCTGGATTGGGTGAGGGAGCTAAATCCAATGACTGGTGTCCCTAGAAGAAGAAGTAAATCCAAACAGAGAGAAGTCCATGTGAAGATAGAGGCAGAGATTGGAGTGATGTTGCCACAAGCCAAGGAATGCCTGGAGCCACCAGAAGTTGGACGAGGCAGGGAAGGATCCTCCTCTAGAGCCTCCAGAGGGAGCACAGCTGCCAACACTTTGATTTCAGACTTCTGGCGTGGCAGAAGGGCTGGTCAGTGTGGTCCTGTGCACCCTCCCATGTTCTTCAAACCCACCACAGGTCTCTTCCTCCAGGAAGCCTTCCTGGCTGCTCAGCAGAGATCCCATTTCCCCTCTGCCTAGTCTGGCTGCCTAGCCTGTGTCCAGATTGGGGCCTTGCCAGGCTTCCAGCCTCTTGAATCCAGCACTGACTGGCAGCAAATCTGACGGTGAATGAATGAATGAATGAATAATATTTTCTTGTGCTGGCTCTGCTCTGGCTTTCCTTAGTTGCTTCCAGCCTTGCAGCTCTCTTGGGCCTCCCAGTGTCCCCACTATCACCACAGAACCCAGCCCCCACTGGCTTCTCCTACAGGGGGAGAGGGTCCCCACCCCGAGCTCCCTGTGTGTGACTTCTTCTAGGGAAGAGCAGAAAAACCCAACACTGAAGACAGATGGAGCCGAGTTTGCACCTTCTCTGCAATTTTTTTTTAAGTTACCGTTTACAGAGTGTTTTCAATGCTCAGAACTGTGCATTCTCATGTATTCTCACCACACCTCTGAACGGTAATTAGTGTCCCTATTTTAGAGATGGAGAAGCAATGGCTCTTGCGCCCAGCTGGTGGGAATGTCAATTGGTACAACCACTTGGGACAGCCGTGTGGCAATATTTGCTAAAAGGGAGTATTTGTACACTCTGTGGCCTAGCAATTCTATCCTTAGGCATTTTACGAGTGTCCTGGGGCTGCCACAACAAATGACCACAAACGGATGGTTTAAAACAGAAATTTACTCTCTCACAGTTCAAGAGGCCAGAAGTCCAAAATCAAGAAGTTGGCAGGGTTGGTTCCTTCTGAGGGCTCCGAGAGAGAATCACATCTCTCTCCCAGCTTCGGGTGTTGTCTGTCATTTTTGGCATCCCTTGACTTGCAGCTATATCACTCCAATCTCTGCCTGTATCTTCACATGGTCTTCTTCTTGTGTCTCTCTGCATATTCATTTCTGTCTCTTACCAAGACACTCTCACTGGATTTGGGGCCCACCCTAATCCAGTTTGATCTGGATTCTTAGCTAAATTCCATCTGCAAAGACCCTATTTCCAAACAAGGTCACATTCTGAGGTTCCAGGTAGACATGAATTGGGGGTGATTTGGGGCACCACTCAACCCACTACAGGTATCCATCCAACAGAAAGGAGGACAGGGATTCACCAAAATATGTAAACATAAATGGTCATAGCAGCCCCGAACTGGAAACAGCCCAAAGGTTCATCAACAGGTTGATGGATAAACAGACAACAACATGTTCAGTGGTGGAATACTATGCAACAAGGAAAAAGAATGACCCACTGCTACACGTATCCCACAAGGGATCTCACCAACACTAAGCAAAAGAAACAAAAAGGACACATGTTGTGATTCCATTTATGTGAAATTCACAAACAGGCCACACTAATCTGTGGTGACAGAGGTTGGGGGTCTCTGGTGGGGATCATCAAGGAGGCAAATCAGTGACCACAAAGGGATACGGGGCCTTGGGGCAATGGAACTGTCCTATATCTTGATTATGGGGCAACAGGGGGGATTACATTTGTCAAAACTCATTGAGCACTTAACATGGTTGTATTATTAAATGTAAAGTTTGCCTCATTAAAGCTGATTTATTAAAACAAAAATAGGGAGTTCCCTGGTGGCCTAGTAGTTAAGATTCCAGGCTTTCACTGCCGTGGCCCAGGTTCAATCCCTGGTAGGGGAACTGAGATCCTGCAAGCTGCATGGCGTGGCAAAAAAACAAAAACAAAACAAAAAAACAGGTCGGGGCTTCCCTGGTGCACAGTGGTTGGGCATCCACCTGCCAATGCAGGGAACATGGGTTCGAGCCCTGTCCGGGAAGATCCTACATGCCACGGAGCAGCTAAGCCTGTGTGCCACAGCTAATGAAGCCTGCGCGCCACAGCTACTGAAGCCTGCGCATCTAGAGCCCGTGCTCCGCAACAAGAGAAGCCACCGCAATGGGAAGTCAGTGTACCACAACGAAGACTAGCCCCGGCTCGCCACAACTAGAGAAAGCCCGCGCACAGCAACAAAGATCCAATGCAGACAAAAATAAATAAATAAATTAATTAATTTAAAAAAGAAAAACAGGTTGGATGGAGCCAAGGGGACAGAGGTCAGATGTGGGGCTGCCTCTGGGAAGTGACTGGAAGGGGGCACAAGGAAGCCCCTGGGGGCTGGCGGGTACTCTGTATTTGGGTCACAGGAGTGTTACCGTTCATTGGGCTTCACAGTAAAAATGGGTGCACCTTGCTGTTTGTAAGTTACATTGGATTGAAAAGAAAAAACCTGGGGCTCAGAGAGCTAAGTAACTCACCCAAGGTTCCAGCAGGATAGTGTGAGAGCTGCCTACCCTAGAGCTCATCACCTCCTCCTGCTCTCATCACCCCCTCTCTCCATTCAATCAACAAGCACTTATTATGCACCTGCTATGCACCAGGGGCTAGGGATTCAACTGTAAGAACACCAGACCCGATCCCTGCCCTTCATGTTCCAGAATATTCTGGAATGTATATTCCAATGGGAAGGATAAACCTGAGACATACAAACCAATCAATGGCCAAGACCTTTCCAGATGTGATAATTGCCATGAAAGCAATGGGCTGAGAGTGACCAAGGGAGGAAGGACTGCTTTAACCAGGAGGTTGGGGAGAGCCTCTTTGAGGAGGTGATGTCCCAACTTTAATAAAGCAGGAGACAGAATGTTCTAGGGTGTTCTGGGACATTCCAGAACATTGTGGAAGGGCCCAGAATGTTCCAGAATATTCCAGGTGGAGGTAATGTGTATGGATCAAGCCGGGTGCCTGAAAGAGCCTGAGGGACAGAGGTGAGACCACATTGGCTGGGTTGACATGGGCAAGGTTTGGAGCTAGGAGGGAGAGTGTTGACAAAGATGTATTGAGAGCAGCCTCCTCAGTGTGTGGGACACAGCTGTGACCGAGACTGCTACAGTGTCACATCTGGCAGAGGGAACATTTATTAAACCAATCATCACACAAGCAAAGAAGCAATAACTTAATTGTCAACATGATAGAGGCTTGAGCTGGGTTATAGTGATTTAGGGGGTCTGGGCTGAGCCATGAGATCAAGGAGGGATATTCGGGTTGAAAAGTTGGCTAGGAAGAGAACAGAGCCTTCCAGCCAGAGGGAACAGACTGTGTGGGGACCGTGAGGAGGGAGCATACCAGGAGCCACTTGGAATCTGGTGGGACTGGGTGTGAAGGGGGTGGTGGAGGACAGCATCACATGACACAGGACCCCTGGAGACTTCAGTTTCCCTGTTGGGCTCACATCTGGCCCCAAGCAGGGACTTAAGCAATCCTCAGCTGGGATCTGGCCTGCACCTGCCCCCCTCACAGAAGAGAAAGACATGAGTCCCCATTCTTCCCTCCAAGATCTTACAGAGTGTCTCCAGGGATGCCTCCCTCCCTCCCTTTCCACCCCTAGGCCCAGAACTCAGGCCTGTCGCCAGGGAACCAGGACCACAGGTTGCCATGGCAACCCTCACTACCCAGACACATGGGCGTTCCTGCTTGTTGCCATGACACCAGCTACCCACCCACCTTCCACCAGGCCTGCACTGGGGTACAAGAGGAAGGCGGAGGGAGGGGCAGAGAGGGTGGCATCTCAGATGCCTTGCAGAGCTGGGGGGAGGGCTGGGGACAGACGAGGAAACTGAGGCTCAGAGAGCTGCAGCAAGTCAGGACTTATCTGTGGGTAAGCTCTGTGGGCCCTTGTCCCTGGGAGGAGCCTCTGATGGAGGTGAAGGGCTCCCTCTCTCCTAAGACTCCAGAAGAGTCTTCACTTGGCACTTGGGGCCCCTTCTCCAGTGAAGCCCTCAGAACGGCAGGTTATGTGAGTAGGTATTACTTTTCTCTGAATGTACACACACCTTCAACACTCATACCCATGCACCTGGGACACCCTCCCTTCTCCCCGGATTCTACCCATCCTTCAAAGTCCAGTTCAGCTGCCACCTCTTTCAGGCAGCCATCAGTCACCACCAGCTTGGAAGGGAATCCTCTCTCACCTCCACACATCCACAGGGCTCACAGTTTCTACCCACACCAAATGGCGTTATGCATTCCACAGCTATGAGGGATCCGATCTGGGCCCAACCCTGGGCTGTTCACTGGGGTTTCAAGAACTAATGCACTAGGGACTTCCCTAGTGGCGCAGTGGTTAAGGATCCGCCTACCAATTCAGGGGATGCAGGTTCGAACCCTGGTCCGGGAATATCCCACATGCCGCAGAGTAGCTAGGCCCGTGCGCCACAACTGCTGAGCCTGCACTCTGGAGTCCTCAAGCCACAACTACTGAGGTCGCGTGCCACGCTACTGAAGCCCACACGCCTAGAGCCCGTGGTCCGCAACAAGAGAAGCCACCGCAATGAGGAGCCCATGCACCGCAACTAAGAGTAGCCCCTGCTCGCCGCAACTAGAGAAAGCCCGTGCGCAGCAATGAAGACCCAACGCAGTCAAAAATAAATAAACAAATTAATTAATTTAAAAAAAATAATTAATGCACTAGGGAATTCCCCAGCGATCCTGTGGTTAGGACTTTGTGCTCTCACTTCCAGGGACCCTGGTTCAATCCCTGGTCTGGGACCTAAGATACTGTAAGCCATGTAGCAAGGCCAAAAAAAAAAAAGATTTAATGCACTAGACACACAGCAGCATACAAACAAAACTCTCTGCCCTTTCAGCTCAGTCTTGAGAGAGGGGAGGGAGGACAAAGAGACGGGGATCAGAAACAACTTTTCAGTTCCAAGGAGCCCAACACAAACTGGCTTAAGCCAAAAAATCAAGGACAAGATGCCTTCAGGCACAGCTTGACCCAGGACTTCCAGCAAAGGCATGAAGATACCGTCTCTTTCCATCCCTCTATCTTCAGACTGACATTCTTCCAGCTCAACAACCCCACTTAACAGGGCATGTCTATCTCCCAATAAATCCCACCAATACCAGAGGAAGCTTGGGTCACGCTGCTCAACTTCCCCTGAGTCACATAGCTTTGATCAAACCAAACCAGAGTCCTGTTAGAAAGGAAGATGAGGGTGACAGGTGACAGGTAGATTCCTACCAAGTCTATGATGGTGTTCTGAGCAGAGGGAGCAGCTATAGCAAAGGTCTGGAGGCTGGAACATTGATGTCCCTTATGTCTTTAGACTAAAAGTTTGGAGGAACATAAGAGGTGGTGGCTGCCAGCTTGGTGAGGATTAAAAGCCCTTAAAAGGTAAGCAGAGGAGGTACTTTCCTGGTGGTCCAGTGGGTAAGACTCTCGTATGCATGCCGCAACTGAGTTCACAGGCCACAACAAAAACAAAAAAATCCCGCATGCCACAAGTTAAAAAAAAAGAAAGAAAAGGTAAGCAGGGGAAATTAGGTGGTGTCCGAGGGCAACAGGGAGCTTGTAGGAGAGGGACAAGGTCAGACTCTGCGTAGAGAACGGGCTTGACTGGGTGAGGCTGCTTCTGGGGTCTGAGAAGGAAACAGGGAGACACCCAAGCAAAAATAATTACTGGT
The DNA here is from genome assembly GCF_964341445.2 of Mesoplodon mirus. Lineage (NCBI taxonomy): Eukaryota > Metazoa > Chordata > Mammalia > Artiodactyla > Ziphiidae > Mesoplodon > Mesoplodon mirus. Next base: position 44,044,395 of record NC_138980.1, read on the forward strand.
CACCTGCTCCATGCCAGTTCACATGTGAGACCCTAGGGAGCTGCCTTCATGGAGTTCATAAAATTATGTTAAAGGAGGCTGACATTGAAGCAAATAATTATTAATCGACTGTAAATGTGGTAAGCACAGGGAAGACGAACAGGGAGCTGAACATGGGTATAACAGGGGATGCTGGCCGAGTCTGGGGTGGTGGGGATGTCTTTGGTTGAGGAGGAACCCTTTTTGTTGAGAACTTTGGTAGAACAGGGCTTCGAGGGTGTTGCTGGCAGAGGGAGATGCAAGTGTAAAGGCCCTGGGGCTGGAAGGAACAAGGTAGGTTCGAGGGATCCAGAAAGAACCCATGTCAGCAAGGGACAAAGCCTCTGTAGAAGCGGTTGGAGATGCTAATTGGGCCAAGCCATGGGGGTCCTTGTTGGTTCATGTGGATATTTGGGCTCCTCATGGCAGCACTAGACCCCAGAATGGGTGATGTCTAGGATCAGGTTTGCTTTATACCAACAGCTCCCCAGCTGCTGCCTGAAGCTGGAGCATGGCTAGAGGGGAAGCAGGGAGCTCTGAGAGGAGATGGGTACATTTTTTGGGCAATAGATGATGGCAGCTTGGACCTCAGCTGTTGCCATGGAGATAGAGAGAAGCATGTGGGCTGGAGGCTGAGGGGACAGGCCCTGCTGATGGGATAAGGTGGAGGGAGGACAAAGAAGAATCAAGACGCCACCCAGCTGTCTAGAGCCATTGAAATGGGGAGGCCAGAGGCAGGGCAGGTCTGCAGGGGAAAGGACGGCCAAGGTCCCCTTTGAGCTGGGCTGAGGAATTAGGGTAATCATTTAAATAGATAATGGTGATAATTGCACAACATTGAAGATGTACCTAATGCCACTGAATTATACTCTTAAAAACTGGCTAATGGGCTTCCCTGGTGGCGCAGTGGTTGAGAGTCCGCCTGCCGATGCAGGGGACACGGGTTCATGCCCCGGTCCGGGAAGATCCCACATGCCGCGGAACAGCTGGGCCCGTGAGCCATGGCCGCTGAGCCTGCGCGTCCGGAGCCTGTGCTCCGCAACGGGAGAGGCCACAACAGTGAGAGGCCCGCGTACCGCAAAAAAAAAAACTGGCTAAGATGGCAAATTTTATGTGATGCATATTTTTTACCACCACGAAAAAATAGAGGAAAAACCTTAAATGTACATCAACTCAAACTAAAGAACCAGGAAACACAGTCCTTGAGTCGTACTAGCCAGGGCTCTGCAACACCATGTGGCTGCGGGTGGTGCAGACAGAACGTTTCCGTCATCACACAGTGTTCTACTGGGCAGCGCTGGCCTGCCATCACTTCTCACCTCTGCCCGGGTCTTATTTCTTGGTGACGTTCCCGGGGCTGCTCTGAAACCCTACACTGGGCCCAGAAATGTACTCAGGGGCCTAAATTGCCTTTATGTTGAATCCTGATGCTCATGATATCAGGCAGGGTCCTGGCAGCAAGCAGGAGCCAGTCAGAATGGAAGATTCAGGACAGCAGTAATAAAGGGGATATTTACAGAGGTGCAGCAGGGCTGGGTAACTGACATGGGGTGGTGCAGCACACAGGATGGGCAACAGTGGGGAGGTGTTTACACACCCAGGCTGAAGGCTCACTTGGTGGAGTTGTGGCACTGGGTTGGAGGATGCAGGGAGGGAAACAGGGAGAGAAACCACCGACTTCTCACTCCTCCTTCCTTCCACCTCCTGCTGGTGTCCCCCCGGCTGACTCTAGTAGAGGCTGAGGGCCCAAGTGCATCAAACTCCCAGGACACAGGGCGGGGTGAAGGGTGGCGGGGCAGATACTCAGCCCCACTCAGCTCTAACTCACCTTCCCCCAACCACTCACCCATCACCCACAGGCCTCCATCAGACCTTGGAAACCTCTGCCACATTGACCACCATGTCCCTCATCCCAAACTCTTCCAAGGAGGTGCGGCCCCCACCAGCCAAGAATCTCTGGTTGCCAGCAACAGAAACAACTCTAGCCTACTTAACCGAAAGATTTACTGGGAGGATCTTGGGGAGTCTGCAGAATGGACAGGAAGGATGGAGTGCCATGGCTGTGGCCTCATCAGGGTGGGCTGTTCCTGTCCTACAAGACTCCTCTTGAATGCAAAGTGCAGGAAAGAACGCCAAGTCTGGACCTCTTGGGTAAGGAAGGGGAGAGAACCTGTGGACAGGATCCTGAGACTGCCCCCAACAGGGCAGAGCTCCATCCCCAAAAGAAAGGCGGATGGAAGCCAGGTGGCGACAAAATTAACAAATATCCTCTTCAAGATGTGACCTGTCCATTTCACAGGAGCCCCGTGGAGACCCAGGAAGGGGCACTGACCCACCTGGGCCAGGCAGGTGGCACAAGCCGCCTATCCAGAGTCACCCCTAGTTAGGAATGTGATGTGCACTGGGTAGCAGAGGGGCTGTCCTTCCAGATGTCAGCTGGTTCTCACCACTCAAGCCACGGGGAGTTCCCGAAGTTCACCTCCCCCATCTCAGAAAGGGCCTGGTGGGCAGGGGTCATGGCCACATTCAGGCCAGTCCCCAAGAGGCAGGTGGAAAGACCAACAGAAGCAGGCTCAGTCCAAGATGGGTTTTATATCATGGTTTATTCCTCCCGACCCCCATGCTGCAACTCCCAGCATGGAGCTACCCACCACCTCCTCTCTTGGGGGGGCCTCCTCTCACGAGGCTACATCTCCAGGGGTGGGGTGGGGAAAAAGGGGGAAGCCCTAGAACAAAGCAGCTCCCCTGTGGCCTCAGCCCCTCAGAGGGGAGAAAGGAGGAAGGACGAAGGCAGCACAGAACTGGGGTTGAAATACTCAAGAAGCTACACGATAGAAGACAAAAGTAACACGCTCTGGGGAAGCGGGGTGTGGAGGAACCAAGGTCAGATCCTGCCCCCCAGCAGGGGCAGGGCAACCCCAGGATGGGGGGGGGGGGGGGGAGGGGGGAGGAGCGGGACTTGGGAGAGAAAAAGAATTTGGGGAGAGGAGGAGCCCAAGGACCGTCCCACCCTGACCTGGACTCAAGACCCAAGGAGCTCCTGAACTTGGCAATGGAGGCCTACAGCTTGGTCAGGTCCAGCTTCAGCTTGTAGGGCGGGGGATTGTCTGCAAAGGCGTGCGACGGGGGAGGGTACAGGGGCCAGTCTGGCTCTACCATAAAGCCCTTGTGCTGCTCCAGAGACAGGGGCTGCAGGGGGAGGAAGAGGGAGCGAGGGCTATGAGTCCTCAAACTGGCAAGGCTCCTTCCCACCCCTGACCTGAGGTTACTCCTACTAAGGGTGGGAGTTGTTTCCCCCATTTCATAAGGGAGTGATAAAACTTGCCTAATGTCACGCAGCAAGTCAGGGGTACCTGCCTCCATGGGAGAGGGGGCAGCCCTATCCAGACGAGGGAACAGTTCTCCTCCCACCCCTGCCTGTGGGCCCCACCCACCTGGAACTTGAGGTGCTGGCCGGGTGTGGTCACCAGGGTGGAACAGCTCAGCCACAGCATCACCAGCACAGAAAGAAAGAGGCAGCAGGCCAGGATCCAGCGAGGAAGCCCAGAGCGCCTGCCCCACCCAGCAGGCACGCTCAGTGGCCCTAGTTAAGCCAGACAGTCACTCCCCTCTGACCCCACCCCCCTCCACCATCCCCAGGGTTCTGCCACCCACCGGGACATGCAACTGAGGAAGTCGTTGTCCTGCAGCTCATCGGACTCCACCTTGGCCTTGCTGCTGGTCTTGACTCGAATCTTGGCCTTCCTTACCTTGTCCAAGGGGCCTACAGGGTCTGAGAGAATAGGTCACCTCTCAGCAGCCTCCAGGCCTTCGCCAAGAGGCAACAGCAGCCATGGAGAACAGAAAGGAGGCCAGGACCTGGGGCAACGGGGCATTGGGTCCTGGAATAAATCAGAACCCTGAAAGATGGACCACGGACCCCTGGGAGATGAACCAAGGAACCCTGGGAGATGGACCAAGGAACCCCAGGAGTTGAGAGATGGAAATCCCAATCCTCAAGGGTTCATTTGTCAGGAGAACCCCTTGTGGCAGTGGAGCCACCTGTGGAAGGAACACTGGTCTAGGCTTGGACCTTACCAACATGCACCTCCAAGGCCTCAGGGTGGGATCCCCGCCAGGTCACCTCCACTCGCTGCAGACGGGCCCCCTCGTGCCCCAGGCTCTCTACCACAGGCTGGGTCTGGGCCAGGAACAATACAGCACAGAGAAGCCCTTTAGAAAGGCACCATCTTGGCCCTAGGAGGCACCTCTCTGTGCCCCCTGTAGGTTACATTGTCCCAAGCCCAGCTGGCACCTAGTTCCACTGGGGACAGAGAGGACACCCTCTATGGAGCTGTGAGCTGTGATACCAGGGATGCTGTTCCCTGCTAATGTGGGGCCCTGATTTGTCTTGCTCCTAAAGTTGGGATGTGATCCAAGGCATGCCAATAGAATCACAGGGATTGGCTGAGAGGTTATCACATGACTGAACCAGGGCCAATCAGCTTAGTTAAAACCTCAGAGAGGTTGTCATCTAGAGCCTCAGGCATCCACCCTGCTGTGAGGAGGGACGTGCTTGCCTGAGAATGAAGCCACCAAAAAGGACAGCAGAGTCCAGCGGTGGAGTGAGACACTGAACCCCTGGATCCAGCTGTGCCTGAAGCCTGTTTCCTGTGGACTTTGCATCCCATGAGCCAAGAACCAACTCATCCCACCTTCTTACCCTGACCACCCAACCACTACTCTAGTGCGGCCCCTGCCAGAGCCCTCACCTGGAACACCACCACCTTCCCATTGTCAGTCTGCAGGTAGTATGTCCAGGTGGAGGAGACGAAGCCCTGCGCCGAGTTGACAAGGTCATTGCAGAGGGTGGAAAACAAGTCCAGGAGCGAGAGGGCCCCACTTGGAGCTTCCAGGACTTTTCTCTGCCAAGGGGAGGCCCAAGGCACAGAAATGTCACCAATGTAGGGCATTAACCAGTGGGAGGGGAGCTGGGAGAATTCATTGTTATCAAAACTCACTAAGTGGTTTGAGGCAACAGGGCTTCATACAATGAACACAGACCTCAGCACTGCATTTGGATGACTGTGTGCCCTTGGGAAAGTGGATTGCCCTCTCCGAGCCCTGAAATGGGGATGATTCTCTTCCCTCGTGGGGTTGCTATGAGATTTCAACTAGACAATGGTACAAGTGCCTAATATGTAGTAGCTGCTACTATTAAAAATATCACCATCATTGTTCTTATTTTGACAGCATCAGGAGAGAACTCAGAATAGGAAGAAATGATAGTGCACTGTGCTTTTATGAACAGTGAAAGCCTGGAAGGGGTGGAGGAAAATGAGTGAAGAGGGAAAGGGCTTTCTGGGGAATCCCAGCCCATGCGTTTCTGGCTGTGATGAAGGATTTCCTGTGCCTCAGTTTCCCCTGATGCAGCGTTTTCTAGACTCTCTCACAGACTATGATAGGTGAGCAGTTATTATTTCTCCCTGGAGTGGGGGGAGGGGTACTACATGTGTGCTTGGGAAGCTGCTCCCTGCACCTCTGTTCTGAGCCACCCCAGATGAGAGTGGCCACTTGTTCATCACAAGGAGAGTGATTAGACCAGTAGCTGGCATGTAGGTGCTCAGCAGTCAGCTCTTGTGGCACTGAAGATGAGGGAGGTGAGGGGTGGTCACAAGCCCTAGTGGCACTGGCTTTAAATCTCACCTCTGCACAGCCCTGTGTGACCTTGGCCAGTTGTTCTGTGGGCATGAAATGAGGATGACACTGTCTCAGGTGCCTCCGGGTGGCCCAAGGAATTTAGGACAGGCTGAGGTAAGGCCTGGACCAGGACAAATGCTTGCTAAATAATGTAAACTGTGGCTGTTCTGGCGGCAGCAGGGGCGGGGAGGGGGAGAAGTCACAGAGATGATAATTGAGTCTTGGGATGTGAAATGGCTTAATCAAGGAAACCCAGTAGGTCCCGAATGGAATGGAGAGTCTCAGAGACGCTGGATATGAGTGCAGATTTGGGGGGTAGAGGAGAGGGGGCATGGGCCTGGGGCCACAGGTGGGAGGGTGCCCACCTTCTGCTCCAGCTCAGGCTCGGCTTCGGGCTCTGGCTCTGGATTCTGGCTCCAGCAGCCCTCGCTGCAGGCCTGCTGCTCCGTCTCCTTCACATAGGCCTCCACACAGGCTGCAAGAGGCAGGAGAGGGTGACTGGGGGCACAGCCCTTCCCAGGCCACCTCTCCCCACCCTGGCCCACCCATCCAGCCCATACCTGCTTCACACTCAGCCTGTGTGGCATTGGGCTTGGAACTCCTGGCCACGAATCGGCAGATGGAGAAGAGGCGGCAGCCTCGCTCGCAAGCACTGATCAGGACGGCCCTATTATACGCATTCGCTTTCCGGGACTCAGTGGGGTCCTCCTCCAACTCCTCCTGGAAGCGAAGATGTGGGGTTCAGGCCAGGGGAGGGGCAGGAGGAGGGCAGCGCTGGAAGCCCTCATGTGAGGAGGTAGATAATTTGATCCCCCCCCAAATCTTCTAAGGGGATTGGGATGAAGTTGGGGAGGAGGCTAAGCATATTAGCAGGGTCTCTTAGCTCTGAGGAGGAGAGAGGGAGAGGGGGCTTGAGAAAGAGAATAAACAACGGAGGTTGTTGGGTTTGGGTAACGGCTGGAAAGCTGGGGAAGATCGAGGGAAATGGTCCCCCCCAAGGCTCCAGGGAGGAGGGCTTCTCAGGCCTGAAGAAGAAGGGGAGGCTCAGAGGAGGTTTTGTCCCCCTTCAGGACTGGGAAAATTGGGATCCGACTGGGGGGGGCATGAGGATAGGAGTGGGGGCTGGTAGCTCTGAGGCGGGGAGGGAGGAGGATGTGGAAGCTGCTAGGGTAGAGGGGGAGGAGAAGGGGACTGTCAGGCCTGGGGAAAGTGGGGGTTGGACGCCCCAAGGGTCCTTGCGCAGCATTGTGGAGCCAGAACCCTCTAGGCAGCATCAGGAGCCCCAGTCTCCTCCCTGCCTCAGGCTTGGAGAGACTCCAGCAACACCGAATTCATCGGAAGGACCCGCATCCCTAAACCTTCCCCCATCAGAGGGACCCCACGGCCCATCCCCTGCGGGAGGAACATCCCGATCCTCATCGGAGGGACCCCCGACCCCTGCGCTCACCACCATCGAAGGAACGCCAGACCTTCCCCAACCAGAGGGACCCACCCCCATTGGAGAGCCCCCTTCCCTGACCCCTTCCCCCTCCGAGGAACCCTTGTCTCCCGCTCCGACTCGGGGGAATCGCATCCTCAACCCATCCCCCATTGGAGAGATCTCTGGTCCTCCCGCTGGCGCCGCATGCGCTTCACCTGAGCGGGCTGCGGATTAGGGTAACGGTCGCGGCACCGCAGCTGGCAGCTCTGCGTGTCCCCGAGCTGCAGGGCGAAGGGGTCGCGGGCAGGCGGCGCGGGGGTGGCGGGCGGAGGCTGCAGCAGCAGCAACAGGAGCGGCATCAGGGCGACCGAAGCCATGGCCAGGCCGGGCGCAAGGAGCGCGGGGGACGCCGGCTCCTGGCAGGCGCGGAGGATGCGGCGGCGGCGGGGACCGGTTAGCTGACGTCACCCGAGCGAGGCAGCCTGGGAAGGGCGGGTGGGGGATGCGGAGAACGGGCGGGGGAGCGGCGCTGCGGCACCGTCAGGGTGCGGGCAGGGCGAGGCAGGTGGATCGTGGCCCCTGCCGTCTGTCCCATCTCGGGGGTGCCATGACACCTCCCTAGTATCCACGCACGAGGGATCTCAGGCATCGCTAGGGGCCAAAAGAAAACAAATAGGGTGGTAGGATGGGGGAGAGATCTATTCGCCAGGGAATCAAGGAAGGCCTCCCGGATAGGCAACGTTGGAGCTGGCCACGCGAGGAGGCCGAAGGAACAGCGAGGGCCCTGAGGAGGGGATGAGCTTGTTGGAAAACGGAAGTAGGAGGGCGGTGGTCGTGGCTGGAACCCAGCCAGAGAGCGGAGATGGAGGGTCGTGAGTGTCGCAGAGCTGTGTTAGAGAAGGCCTTCTGAAGGTCTGTGTCATCATCTACTTTGGTACCCAAGTCAGAGATCCGGTAACGTGTGCGCAGTTTGCCTCCTTTAGGAAGCCCTCCCAGACCCTCCAGGACTCCCCCAGCCTCTCCTCCCTCTGACCCAGCCCTGATCTACAAACCTGGGGGATCTGGTCCCTGCTCCCCCAGACTAGGGGCCCCTCGGCCTGGGGCTGAGAGGGAGGCGGCACAGAGATGCTGATAGGGGTGATGGGGTGCTGCTAAAATTTCTAATTCTCGTGGGAAAACTTGGGACAAGCAGGAACACTTCTGACTTCCATCGCACTCCAAGGTGACAAGAGTGTAGCCCCATGAATCTTGGGTTAGGAGGTCCCCCTAGCTTCCTCTCCGGCAGGCATGGGAGTGGGGGCTCCCCTCTAAGCCTGAGACCTTGCAAAAATGACACCCTCCCTCTCTCTGGCGTGCCCCGCGCAGGTGTCTGTCGCCTGCGCATCTTCCATCCACCCTCTGCCTCAGCAGACAGGGTGGCAGCCACTCGGGGTCGGCGTGTCAGAGGGCGCCGTAGGTTCCGGCCGAGGAGGAGGGGACTGGCGGGGCGGGGGGCTGATGGCTGGCACGCCTCCTCCCCCGGCCGGCCGCCGCGCTTTCATCTCCGCGCCTCAGCCAGCCCCCACATGGCTTAATCAGGCGCGGCTGTGCCTGGCGGACCCTGAACATCTGGATCCCCGCGCGGCCCCTCCCCCGCCCCGCCCCTCCCAGGCTAGGCTGCCGCGCGACCCTGAGGCCAGGGCCTCCAGCCTGCAGTTTGCGCGAGAGCCAGGGAACCCCGCATCTAACCCACCGCGCGCCAGGCCTGCGCCTTGGGAAACAGGCATTGGTTATGACCAATACTGTCCCCCGTTTCACAGGTGGGAAACCTAGTCTCCAGGACCCCTCCGCAGAGCCAGGATTCAAGCCCACACATGTCAATTCCAGAGCCCAGCGCGCTGAAGCCCTCCACAATTACTGTTCTTCATTCATTCCAAACAAAACACTTCCCAAGTATTTTCTTGTAACAACCTATAAGGAAGAACTGGCAGCGTTGTCCAATTTACAGCTGAGGAATTTGAGGATCAGGGTGGCAAAGGGGGTCGGCCCAGGTGACAAGCGAGGGAAGCCAAGAGAGGTGGGCAGACCCCTGCCAAGACTAGGCGGTGGGGAGTCAGGGGAATCGGGCTTAAGAGGCGTCTCTTAAACCACAACAGGAAGGAAGGATACCCGCGCCTTTTTAAAAGCGGAAGGGGAAACTGAGGCTGGAGGGGTTGGGACGCTGGCCTAGGCCGCTGGAGAGGAGTGAGAGGGTTTGATTGCCTCCCACTCACCCCCTTTTCCGCTGCAAGAGGCCGCCTGGGGCGGGAGCGGAAGGAGAACTTGACCCCGGCCCCCCAGGTGAGCCCCCGCGCCCCTCCTGCTGTTCCCGAGGGAGCAGGTCCAGGTGAGGGGCAGGCGGGCCGGCGGGCGGCCGGGGTCGGGTTTCAGGAAATCCGCCGACATTCCTTCGGGGCTTAAGAGGGAAAGTTGACTCGGCGCCGCCCCTCGCCCCCCCGCCCCACTTCCTACCCCCCGGGGCGGCAGGCGCGGGGGGGGGCGGTGCCGGGGGTGGGGAGGGCGCTGCGGCCGGCCTGGGCGTGAATCAGAGTTCGGCCGGGCGTCCGGGAAGCGGCGGCCGAGGTCAGGGCGGGCATCAGACAAGCGCCCTTTATCCCTTGCCGCCCTCGCCACGACCCCGTTGACCCCCACCCCCAAGCCGGGTACAGCCTGGGGAGCGGGCACGGCTCCCTGGCGCCGGCGGCTTGCAGACAGTGGGTGGGGGGAGGGGAAGGGGCACAACTGTCACCCCCAACATAGCTGGCGCCTCCTGGAACCCAGATGTCCGAGGTTCTCCAGGGTGCGGAGAGGCAGGGAACCCAGGCCTCCAAGGCCCGGTAAACACTGGCCCTGACCTAGACACAGGCAGCTCTTCACTCCTGAGATCTCACCTCCAATGCCTATGGGGGCTGGATTTTTAAAGTACAGACTGCACAAAGCTTGGGACCCAGGCAACCCAGCTCCCCAGGTGAGCCTCCAGGGTGGAAATGATAAAGCCCGCCTTCTCCTGCACACATGTCCTGAACCTAGGTTCTGCTGTCCCGAGCCCACGTCCGGGCGAGACCTTCACTGTCCCTGCTTCCTGGGCACACTGGCCTGGAACACAAGGCAGCTAATCCCATACTGAGGGGTCTCAGGGGTCTCAACATGGGAGAGGCAGCTCTGTGCCCTCCTCACTCCCAGTGGGACCCTGAAGGGGCTGTTACCCCTGCCTCTCCCTGGGGCCCCCTCAGTGCCCTGGAATTATGCAGGGAGCTGGGCCGGAGGGTCTCCCCCAAGGTAATCCTTAGGTGCAAAGACTGAGGAGCCCCTCCCCCATGTGGGGCCCTCTCTCCATCTGCCACCTCAGTACATTCCCAGCCACCTTCAAGGACTTGGGTCAATATTTGCCAGAAGTTCCATCAACGCTCTTTCCCCTTCCTGCACAAAGAGGTGGTGGGACTGATGAGGAAGGGGTTAAGCCACCTGGAGAACCAAGGGCGGGGAAGTGTGCACCTAGAGGCCATATCACTTTCCTTAAAGTCAAAGGTTTGAGGTAAAGGTCACCCAGAGGGCAGAGGGCATGCTCCAAGGAGGGGCTGGGTGAACAACCCATACCCTTCTACAGGTAAGGATCAGAGAGGGGTGGCTACCAGGTTGGGTCACACAGCAAGTCCAGGGCCTGTCTGGGACCCCAGACAGCATGATTCACTGGAACTGAATTTTCTTGCTACTCTGAGGCACTGAGAATTCTCCATCCTTTCATCTTGCAAGTGTTCACTGAGCTCTTCTCCTGTGGCCCTCACTGGGCCCAGCATGGGGTCCTAATGGCTCTCAGGGTGCTCACAGTCTAAAGAAAATATCTCAAGAGAAAGATGATGTTCGAAGAACTGTGTTACAAAGATAATTTAAAAAGGGGAAGGGGGGCTTCCCTGGTGGTGCAGTGGTTGTGAGTCTGCCTGCCGATGCAGGGGACATGGGTTCGTGCCCCGGTCCGGGAAGATCCTACATGCCGCGGAGCAGCTGGGCCTGTGAGCCATGGCTGCTGAGCCTGCACGTCCGGAGCCTGTGCTCTGCACCGGGAGAGGCCACAACAGTGAGAGGCCCGCGTACCGCAGAAAAAAAAAGGGGGGGGAGGGGATGGAGGGTGCCTGGGAAGGTTGGGGGACCCCTCTGAGAATACTTGACCTGTGACCTGACGGAAGAGAAGGTGCTAACTGGGTGAAGGTTTGGGGGAACTGTATCCCTGCAGGGGGAAAAGCAAATGTACAAAGACCCCGTGATAATAAACAAGGCTATGTGTTTGGGAGAAACGGGGGTGCAGCAGCTGGAGTGGAGTGAGGGAGAGGAAGAAAGAGGAGGAGAGAGAGGAGAAAAGGAGGGGGGAGAGGGTGGCAGGGCAAAAAAGACCTGCTTTGCTTCTTTTAAAAGCTCCTTCTGCCTGCTGTACATACAAGGGCAAGAGGATTTACCCAAGAAGCCTAGGAGGAGGCTGGGCGGCATCCCAGACGGAGATAGTGGGGCCTGGAGCCGGATGGGGTGGAGGAAAGGGGTCCGAATCTCAGAATGGGGATGTGTTTTGGAATCAGCCAGCAGGATTTGCTGATGGGTTGGACGTAGGGGATGAGCGAAGGAGATAGTTGTCACGCGCACCTCCAGGTCTCTGGCCCGAGCATCTGGGTGGATGGGGGAGCCTTTTCCCGAGACTGGGGAATGACTGGGGAGGAGCAGAGACTGGGGAGGAAAATAATCAAGATTTTGCTCCAGAAGCCTGAAGTCCTCCAGGAGGGAGTCAAACGTTGCAGGACAGAGGTTGTGGGGGAGGGGGTGGCATATATCCTGGAAACACAATTCCAGCCAAGAACTGCCACCTCCACTTAACTCTCTGGACCACCTGGCAGGTGGGACTATGGCCCCATTTTTCAGAGGTGACAAACTGAGGCTCCAAAAGAATGTGCCCCCAGTGCCAGACACTATGCTAAGTGTTTAGACCATGGAGCCTTCTGCTACGTTGCAACTTCCCACAGAAACCCTTAGGCTGTCTAGGAGTCACCCACTGTGCTGAGGAGGAAACTGAGGCAGAGAGGCCTGGTGTGCCCCAGTAAACGACAGTGCAGTATGCCAGGGCTTTACTCTCTCCTTCACAAACACATCCAGAGTCTAGAATGGGGGACTAGAGGGGCACACCCCGGACTCCATCCTTTAATCCTCTTTTCTGACAGTCTGATGTCTGAGTTGGGGACCCAAGTAGCAGGGGTGGAGGGCAGCCGTGAGCAAACGAGATGGGAACTCCTGAGCCCTCCTCAGACACTTTTACCCCCTTGGCTGGTTAGGGACCAAGACGGAGGGTCCAGGTCTCTAAGGGAACCCCTGGAAAGGGGAGTTAGAGCCCTTCCCCTCTGAGGGCACGCGGCTGGGGGCAGGGCTGCGACTCTAACAGCCGGACTGAAGGCGGCCCCGGAACTCTCATTTCAGGCTCCCCCTCCACCGGGACCTTGGAGGTCAGGAGCCCTTTTATCGTGGGCGCCCGAATCGGGTGGGGACCAAGAGGAGGGGGGTGAGGCGTCCGGGCCTGGAGGGGTCCCGAAACCCAAGCAGTGGCCAAAAATAATAACACGGAGAAGGATCCCTACGCAAAAAAAGGAAGACAAACTATGCGTCGCTCGGGGCAGCCGACGTTACCTGGAGTCGGCGGGCGGCGGCCGCCCGAGCGATTAGTCACTGCGTGGCGCACCCCACCCGCGGGCCGCTGAGCGGGTTTTTCGGTGGGGGGGGTGTCAGCGAGTCGGGGGGAACCTCCTTACCGCTCTCCTCCTGGGAATCTGTCCTGCCCCGCATACGGGACCCGCGCAAGCCCCCGTCCCCTTTCCCACGGGGGCCCATTTCTCCCCGCCTCCCCACGCGGGAACTCCCTACTGAGGCCCCCGGATGCCCCCAAAGAACCCCAGCTCGGTCCCGCTCGAGGGGGACAGCTGAGCCAGGGTAAGGTCCAGGGACGCTGTGCCTTGCAGCTTTTTCTCCGTCTTCCCTCCAGCAAAGCCTGGGGCCGAGGCTTCGCGCGCTGGAGGACCAGAAGAGGCGGGATGAAGTGGGAGGGGGAGCGCTGGGCCAAAACCGGTGGGACCCGCGCGCCGATGGCCTGGGGCGGGAGGGAGGGCGACTTTTAGGCCCCTGGGGAGGAAGGGGAGCTGGAGATGGGAGCAGGCGGGGCTCAGGGACCGCTCAGTGGGGGGGCGGGGCCAGAGTTCGGGTGGGGGCCGAGACAGAGGATGGGGGGGAGGAGCGGGCGAGGGCTGGGGGCCTCAGGGGACGCCGAAGGGGCACATGGCTGAGAGCAGGGTGCAGGGAAGTGGGCGAGGGTATGGAAACCCGACTGGGGGCTCCAGGTCCCAGATTGTGGGTAGGGAGCCTGGAGCTCGCGGGGTTGGAGAGGGAGGTCCCAGGTCGGTAAGGGTAGAGTGGGGGGTTTGGGGCCGCGGGAAAGGGCGCGTGAGGTGCGCGGCGGGGCGGAGGCCGGACGGGTGGGGCCCGCGGTGCCCGCGGGCTGGCGGGCGGCGGGGAGGCCGGTGCGGGGCCCGGAGCTCGCCCCCCCCCGGGGGCCGGGCCGGGGGCGGGGCCGGGCGGGGCCAGCGGCGCATTAGCGCCTTGTCAATTCGGTTGCTCAGACTTGCTCTGGCCTCCGCGCCCGCGCCCAGCGACGTGCGGGCTACTTGGCCCGCGCCCCGCCTGCGCCCCGAGTCCCTCGCCGCCGCCGCTGCAGCCGCCGCCCGCCGCGCGCCCCCGGCAGCGCCGGCCCCATGCCCGCCGGCCGCCCGGGCCCCGCCGCCCAATCCGCGCGGCGGCCGCCGCCGCTGCTGCCCCTACTGCTGCTCTGCGTCCTCGGGGCGCCGCAAGCGGGATCAGGAGCCGGTGAGTAGCCGGCGCCGTGCTCCCCTCTTCCCGCCTGGGCCGAGAGCGTGCGCCCCGGGGGCAACCGCGGGGGGAGGGGGCGCGGGCGCCACCTGGACGGCCCGGGAACAAAGGAAGGCGCCCCCGGCGCGGCCCTCGGGGCATCCTCACCTGTGGGGCGCACAGCGCCGAAGTCCCCTGGCCCGAGGGTCCGGCTTCCGCTGCCGAGGCCTTTTTACCTGGGCTGTCCTCTGGAGGACGCCCGAGTCGGCCCAGGGTGGTCGAGGGGCCGCGGCCTGGGACCCTCTGCACTCCAGGACGCGGTGGGCGCACACGACAGCGTCTGCTGACTCGGAGACGCGGAGACCGCGGGTCACCGCTCTTGGGCGGCGGCGCACGCGGTAGGCGCGCTGGGTGCCGGCCCTGAGCGGGGCCCCCCCGGGTGGAGGGATGAGCCCCGTGAGGAAGGCGGGGCGGGAGGGGGCCGCTCTGGCCGCCTGGCGCGCGGCCCGGGGTCCCCGGGGACGCGCCTCTCCGCGGGCCGGCGCCGCCGCCCTCCCCCTGCGGGACCCCGAGCGCGGGGGTCCATGGAGTCCTCGCCACTGGCGGCGCTCAGAACTGTTCCCGGCCACGCTGCGCCGGGCTAGGAGACTCTAGGGAGAGAAATCTTTGTGAGAGAGTGGGTGAGAGTGAGAGGGAGCGGAACCCAGCGAGTCCGGGCACCGCAGGCCCAGCCGTTGGTGGGGGAGCAGCCACCGGGAGCCCACAGCCCCCGCAGGCCGAGACCCCCGCCCTGCTGGGAGCGCCTGGCCTCCGGTACTCTCCGGTCCCCCACCCAATGCACACCCCCGCCAGGACACGGTCTCCACATCCAGACCCGCTCTGGGACACACCCAGAGACACACAAAGACTCACACTGGCTTGTGGCCCGTCACCCTCGCCCTCAGATGTGCGCACACTGCATCCCAGATGCACATTCGCACACCATCGGGGCGCACACACACATTCCATCCCTGACACACACACATTCATGGTCACACTCTTTTCGAGGGAGAGGCAACACGGCACACACGCAGGCACAACCTGCCCTGGATGTTCGCAGTCACTCCACGCACCCCATCCAGGCACACAAGTCGACCCGGGTGGGCAAACACTGCACCCGAGGTGGACCTACACTGCACAGAGCTGTTTGCAGGCTCCCTGCGGTGCTCCTTCAGAAAGAGCAGGGTCCGGTGTCCTGGAGGCACTTGCTGAAAGCCTAACATGTCCAAGGCTCTTGGGCAGGTGAGGGGCTTCCCCAGGCCCTCCTGGGGTTCCTGACAGCTCTGCCAGGCAGTGGGCAACACCTGTGAATGCCACCTTTAGTGGCAGGCTTTGTTTCCCAGCCAGCAGAGCGGCAGGCAAAGGTGGTGGTGGTAGAAGGATTGTTGTGCGTGTGTTTTTTCCTTTAAGGGGGAAGAAATTAAAGATTCTCACACCTCAGCAATATGTTTCTACTTACGGTGTGGTGTGTCTTAGCACCTGACCAGCAGGCGGGTGGGTCATAAAGCGTCTGCAGGTACCAGCGGGACAGGAGATGGGGACCCCCATGGGGACCCCGGGTAGAGGCCACCCTCCTGCCTTGCTTGCAGAGAGTCTCACACTTTTCCCTTTTAAAACACATGGTGTTCCTTTTTAATAACGGCAGTGGCTCCAGATTGGGAAGGGGGAGAGAAAAAACTTTTAAAGGCCCCAGCTCTGAGGGAAAGGCGGGGAGGAAGGGAGCAGGGGAGCGGGGCTGTCCAAAAGCCTAGCCCAGGGATCTGCTTAAGGGAGCCTTCTAGGAAGCCCCCCAAACGAGGCCAAGGGCCCTCCCAACCTCAGTGAGCTGTCCCCAGCTGCTTTGCCTGGGCTGGAATGTGTGCATCCTGGTCCCAAATGCCTTGGCCCATTGTTTGGGGAGGCCTGGAGGGAGCGCACCAGCCAGCCAGGACCCCAGAGCTGGGAGGGGCCCTAATCCCAACAGTTCCTAGGCACTGCAGTGTTCTGGGCCCTCTGGACATGGTGAGCTCATCTCATTCATCTCCCCAGCAGGTAGAACGTATTTTCCTCCCATTTTACGGAGGAGGAAACTGAGAACAGGGGAGGAGAAGCCAGTTGCCCAGGTGCCCCAGCCAAGATGGGCACCCACGTCCCAGGAGGAGAAGTCCTCCCTGTGACATTTCCTGCTGGAGCTTGGGGTGGGTGACTGGCCTGTCCAGGCCCGCCTGGCCTTGCCCTCTTGCCCTGTCCCCCGCCCAGCCCTGGGAGGGCAGCTGCAGCTGCTGGCAGGCAGGCCACACCAGCCCAGGCCAGGCTGGTGTGGCAGAGGGGCAGTGCCACAGCCAGCCAGGACCCCCCTGAGAGCCCCCTTCCTGGCCTGGCCGTGGGGGTGAGTGGGGGACAGGAGGGCCGTGACCCACCCCTGGAGGTTTGAGAATGGGCCTGGGGTCCGGGCAGGCCTGGCCATGCCTCCCACCCTGCTGGGGGAGCCCAGGCAGGAAGCGGTGGGTGGGCCGGGGCAGAGACGCTGGCACGCCCGAGTTCATGCTGAAGGAATTCCGAATTAGCGGGCGGCTGGCTGCCTGGGACCTCCGGGGCGGCCCCCTGGCCCCCCGCCCCCCAGCCGCCCCCGCCTCCTCGGCTCTGGCCGGCACAGCCGGCTCCTTCGCACGGACGCTGAGACCTCCGGCGAGCCCTGGGCCAAGCCCCAAACGCAACTGCGATCCCAGGCTCCAGCAAGACATGGCCCTCAAGCCAAGTTTGCCCCGGAAAATCGTCAGGGCTGGCCCCAGGAACTGTGTCCACCCCATCTCGCCCATTTGGGGCAGTGAGAGCCAGCACAGGGCAGCCGCTGGCATTTAGGGGCCTCCCAGGGGAACCAGGATCACCCTGTCCTTGGCTGCCAGGGAAGCTGGGCTGCCCCTGCCTCTCTGCCCCCCTGCAGTCCCTGCTTACAGCTGCCCAGTGATCCTTTTAAAATATAAATCCCTCCCTTGCTCAGAACCCTGGAATAACTCCTCCCTGCAGGTCTGGCCCCCTGCTAACCTCCCAGACCTCATTTCCTACCACCCCTGCCCCCCAGTATCTTTGCACTTGCCGCTCCCACTGCCTGGACACTCTCTTCTGTATGTTTTCATGGCTACTTCTTTCACTTTATTCACAGCTCAAATGCCACCTCCCCAGACAGGCCTCTTGGGCCATTTAGCTGCCACCACTGATTCGTGCTTTATTTTCTCCCTTACTTGTTCTCCTAGACATTTATTTGTTCTTTTTCCTACTGCTCCCTTGGATTCAAGGCCCAAAGGGGCATGAATTTGGGGTATCTTGGTCACCATTGTGCCCTCAGGTCCTGGCACACTGTAGGTGCTCCTTGAATGAATGAATGAACAAATGAGTGAATGAGTCCTCATTACCACTCTTGGTGGAGGGAGAGGCCCCTTCCCAAAGTCTCAGAGAAGTAAAAGAACTGGCTTAACCTCCAGAGTGAGCTGGGGGCATTCGAACACAGCTCAGCCTGGCTTAAAGATCCCACAGGGTTGTCCTTAAGACAATATTTTCACTCTTCTCAAACAATCTCATGTGGCTGATACCATGATGCCCACTTCCCAGGTGCGGAGACTGAGACTCAGAGGGGCATCAGGGGCTTGAACTGTGCATCCCCATCCCCTCTTCTGTGCCTTGGTTTCCCCTTGGATAAAAACAGGTCTCTCTTAAGTTCTAATCTTTGGACTAGAAGGCTTCTCCTGTGGAAGGCAGGAGGAAAGGCATCAACCACGGCATCCCAGAGGCCCCTGTGCCCAGCACCCAATTCACACACAACCCAGTTTAGGAAGTCACTTTCCATCTGATCTTCCCAATGGCCCTGAGGACTGTGAGTTTTCTTGTTCCCATTTTGCAGATTAGGAAAACTGAATCGAGGGAAAGCAGGATGACGGCAAGTCCCTTTGGATGGGGGTGGGGAGCCTAGAGCTTGCCACAGTCACTCTCAGTTCCAGTGCCAGCGCAGAGACTGACAAATATAGGTTTAAATAGTGTGCCCTTCTTCTATTTGGTGACCTTAGGCAAAGGACTCGATCTCTCAGAGCCTTGTTTTTTTTCATCCATAAAATGAGCAGGATTCTAGTAGGGGTCAGGGCACCCCTTTTTAGAAGTGCCTTCCTCCCCACAGAGACACATGTGTGAGGTTCTGGGGGTAGAAGAGAACGAACACACAGTCTGTTACTTCTAATTGTCAAAAATAAAATGAAAAAAAAAAAGCAGAGTGTAGTGGTTGTCAGAAGTATGTGCAAAGCAAGAGGTACTTGGATCTGAGTGAGGTTTGTAACCACTCAGAAAGCCCTGAACAAGTCAGTGAGGAAGTGGTTTGGGAGGACCTGAGTTGTGGAATCAGACAGTCCTGGGGCTGAATCTTGGCTTTTGCCACCAACCTTGGGTTTGTCACTTGACCTAATAGAGCCTCAGTTTCCTTCTCTGTAAAATGGGGACGATCATATAAAGCTCCTTTGCAGGACTACCGTGAGTCTTGGAGGATCTAGGATGGTGGGGGATGCTCAGGGCAGCTCCATCCCAGGCCTGACGGGTGCTCCTCTCTGACCCCAGACACGGCTGTGATCAGTCCCCAGGACCCCACGCTCCTCATCGGCTCCTCCCTGCAGGCCACGTGCTCAGTGCACGGGGACCCACCAGGGGCCACCGCCGAGGGCCTCTACTGGACCCTCAACGGGCACCGCCTGCCCCCTGAGCTGTCCCGAATGCTCAACGCCTCCACTCTAGCCCTTGCCCTGGCCAACCTCAACGGATCCAGGCAGCAGTCGGGGGACAACCTCGTGTGCCACGCCCGTGACGGCAGCATCCTAGCCGGCTCCTGCCTCTATGTTGGCCGTAAGTGGGCCCCCAGGACACCTAGGGGTAGCTCTTGGGGGCAACATCTCCCTCTGGAGAGGAGCATGAATCATGGGCCCTCTGGTCTGGGGCTGAACAATGGGTATACTGGCATAAGTTGAGAGGTACAGGCCGCTAGGGTGGGAATGAGAGCCTGGAGACCACCCCCCCACAAGACCATCCTCAAGAGAGCTATGCAGGTGGTCCTGCCAACATCTGCTCTGTCCATCCTCCTTCCGCTCCAAGATGGGGGCCCCAGCTGGCAGCCAGCAACTCCCCCTTCCACCTGTCCACGGCCGGTCCAGACCCTCAGCCCCTGAACCCCCCTTCCCCAGTGCCCCCAGAGAAACCCTTCAACATCAGCTGCTGGTCCAAGAACATGAAGGACCTGACATGCCGCTGGACGCCGGGGGCCCACGGGGAAACCTTCCTCCACACCAACTACTCCCTCAAGTACAAGCTGAGGTTGGTGGTGGCCCTCGGGTGACATGTGTTCCAGTCTGGCTGTGTGGCCTTGGCCAAGCCTTCCCTCTCGGAGTGCTGGTGTCCTTTCTGCACTCCGGGGCTGCTGGGGGGAGGTTTGGGGGCCCAAAGGGACCCTCACATGTCCTCCTCCCCTCCTGCCCCTGCAGGTGGTATGGGCAGGACAACACATGTGAGGAATACCACACGGTCGGACCTCACTCTTGCCACATCCCCAAGGACCTGGCTCTCTTCACACCCTATGAGATCTGGGTGGAGGCCACCAACAGGCTGGGCTCGGCCCGCTCTGATGTGCTGACACTGGACATCCTGGATGTAGGTGAGCCCTGCCCCCCCGCCAAAGCCAGCCTGGCCCACCTGGGATCCACCCCCTCCCCCTCGGCCCCCACCAGCCCAGCCAAGCTGCAGCTCAGCTGAGGTCTGCGCTGCTGGTTGGGATGGGGAGAAGCTAGGCATCCACCCGTCCGTCTCCAGCCCCCTGAAGCAGCCAGGATACCCCTACTCTGTGGAGAACACCTGGCCTGGCTGCCTCCCCCTCGGCAGCCCAGGTGTGCTGAGGGGGGCCCCCCGGGGAGCTGGGAGGGGGGGCGCCCAGGTCTGGAGGCGCCCCAGGAAGCAGCAGCCTGTAGCTGGGGGGGGGCGTGCAGGCGGGAGGCAGGAAATGGATGATCTGCGAGCAGAATTGGGCCTAATCTAATTACGGTGTTTCTCAGCCCCAAGCAGGCCTGTGCCTTAACCCTTTCGGCCCCTCACCAAGGCCTCAGGGGAAGAAGCCAGCCCTCCCTGCTGCCCAAAGGGCTCCCAGAAGGTTCCTCAGAAGTGTTGCAGTGACTCCCTCCTCCTGCTTCCCACTTTGCTTCCTTAAGTCCTGAAGCTGCAGTGGGCACGTTCTAAGCCTCAGTTGTCCCTTTGCACCGAGCAAAGCCGTCACGTTGAGGACCTTTGTGAAGTTGGAAAGAGCAGGAGGTGGGCAGTGGCGGGGTTGGGGGAACTTCCCAGGAGTCTGGCAACCCGAGGGCTCCCTGGTCTCCTGGGCATAATAATAATAATATCGGGCTTCCCTGGTGGTGCGGTGGTTGGGAGTCCGCCTGCCGATGCAGGGGACACGGGTTCGTGCCCCGGTCCGGGAAGATCCCACATGCCGCGGAGCGGCTGGGCCCGTGAGCCATGGCCGCTGAGCCTGCGCGTCTGGAGCCTGTGCTCCGCACCGGGAGAGGCCACAACAGTGAGAGGCCCGTGTACCCACCCCCCCCTCAAAAAAAATAATATCATCATCCAGGCAGTGTCTGCTTTTTACATAGTTCCCTGAAGGTAGGATTATGTTTCTCCTGTCACAGATAATAATGGTGATAACAGCTAACATTAATTGAGTGCTTCTAGGTGCTGAGTGTTTCCTGAATATTATCTAATGTAATCCACCCGTCCTGAAGGGGGGAGAGGGGAGAACGGAGGCAGGTGCCATCTAAGCCATGTTCCCTGGTATTTGGACCCAGACAGGGGCCAGCCAGGTCCAAAGAGAGCCCGGTGACTAAGCCCCACCCCACCCCCCTAGTGACCACCGACCCCCCGCCAGAAGTGCACGTGAGCCGCGTAGGGGGCCTGGAGGACCAGCTGAGCGTGCGCTGGGTTTCACCGCCTGCCCTCAAGGACTTCCTCTTCCAAGCCAAGTACCAGATCCGCTACCGAGTGGAGGACAGCGTGGATTGGAAGGTGCCCGCACCCACCCCCAGTTCCGCTCCTCCCTCCTCCTCTCCCCCCTCCCCACCCCAAGCTGCCCCCGCCTCTGACCCTTCCCTTGCCGCCCAGGTGGTGGACGACCTCTGACCCTGCCCTTTCTGCCCAGGTGGTGGACGATGTGAGCAACCAGACCTCCTGCCGCCTGGCAGGCCTTAAGCCAGGCACCGTCTACTTTGTGCAAGTGCGCTGCAACCCCTTTGGCATCTATGGCTCCAAGAAGGCAGGGATATGGAGCGAATGGAGCCACCCCACGGCTGCCTCCACCCCCCGAAGTGGTGAGCACCCCAACAGGGCTGGGTGGTCCTGGGACCAGCCCCAAACCAGGCTGGGGCCTCTGTTTCCTTGTTCCCTTCAAGAGAGCAGAGGTCTCAAACTCTTGGCCCCAGGGGCCAATTGTGGCCCTTGGATCTATTTTCTTGGCCTGTCATTTGGAAAAAAAAGTTTGACCTACTGGCAGACTTTTAAAAACAATAAGTTTGAACACAAATATCCTAGATTCCCTAGAAAAATTGTCTAGAAAATGTAATAGGACACAACCAGAGTTACTCCACAGCCCCCATCAGCAGAGGCTGTCCCTTAAGTCAGGGCCCTTACTCTTTCAGTTGCACCATCCCCACCTGGCCTGTTTCACCCACATGTACCCCTTCCCCAGCCCCTAAGGGCAAGTGAGTTTGAGACCCCTACTTCTAAGACGATGGGCTGCCAACTCTCCCTATGACCGGCTTTGATTTCCCCTTCTGTTAAAGGTAGCGGGATGGCATGATCAGGGGCTGGGTCTGATTCCCTTTGTGGTCGGGGGTTTATCTAAGCCCATGGACCTCCCTTCTCTCCTTTGTGAAATGGTATGAAATCTTATTTGGTTTGTCCGGCCTCAGCTTCCCTATCTGGAAAGTGGGGATGATAATCATGCCTGCCTCAGGCTATTGTGAGGGTTAGATGAGAGATAACCCATGGAAAGTGCTCTCATGGTGGGTGCCACTCAAGCGTTTGCAAGTAATAGTTACTGAGACTCCCATCCCCTGCTCCCCCAGTGGTTTCACCTAAGGGAGGGCCCCTTTTCTGAGATGAGGACACCAAGGCCCCAAGGTCACACAGGGATCTGAACTCAGTTCCCTTGAAATCCTGGCTCATGCTCCTGGGATGATGGGGAAACTAAGGCCCAGTGAGGATCCCAGAGTCAGGGAGTGGCAGAGCAGGGCTCCAGCCAGTCCCCCAGCCCCCGTCCCGGGCCCCTCCAGGTTCGGCGGTGGGCGGGAACTAGCACAGCTGGGAGGGGCCTGAGCCTTGGCCCCTGCTCGTGCCCAGCACCTGTGATTCTTGCACGTGAGCCAGCAGGCGGCTGTGTCCGCTGGGGAGGCTGGGGAGGCCAGGGGAAGCCGGCAGGGGCGGTGGGGGCCGGGGCTGTGCCAGGGCCTGTCAGCGGGTCCCCGGCGTTATTTATGATGTGAGGCCGATGTCCTTATCCGCCGGCCTGCTCAGGGCTGGCTGCGGCCAGTGACTGGACCGACAGGCCGGCCTCCCACCTGGCCCTCCTGGCCCACTCCCCATCCAACGGGTTGTACTCTCAGGCCTGTCCTGGGGGCTTGCCCCTCCCCCTCGGAGCCACCTCGAATTCTCTGTCTCCCTTCATCTCTCTGTCACTCACTCTCTCTCCCTGTTTCTATCTTTCTGCCTTTCTTGGTTTCTGCGTCCCTACACCCCCAGTGTCTCTGTCCCTCCCTGCTCTGGCTCTCCATCTCTCGACCCTCTGCATCTCCTTGGCTGTCTCTCATTGCTTTCGCTCTCCCTCTATCTGTCTCTCCTTGCCTCCATCGCTCAGTCTCTGTCTCTCTCTCTCCAGCTCTTTCTCATCAGCGTCTCTCTCTTCCTTCCTCTGCCCCCTGCTCTGTCTGCTTCTCATCCCTTTGGCCCTGGCCTCTCTCCTCCTCCCGCCCCCTTCCACTCACACCTGGCTCAGGCCACGGGAATCGGGTTCCTAGAGGGGATGTGGAGGAGGAGCCCCTTCCTTCCCCTGCCCCCTATCTCCTTGGGGGCGCAGCTGGGCTGCAGTGCTGGGCTGGGCCGTGGGGAGGACCGGGTCCCGTAGAAACAGGGAGGGAGGTGCCCTAAGGGAACATCCCTCTCCTGCCCGCGCGCGCCCTCTGCCGGGCGCGCTCTGACGCTGTCTCTCCGCCCCTATTAGAGCGCCCGGGCCCGGGCGGCGGGACGTGCGAGCCGCGGGGCGGCGAGCCGAGCTCGGGGCCGGTGAGGCGCGAGCTCAAGCAGTTTCTGGGCTGGCTCAAGAAGCACGCGTACTGCTCGAACCTCAGCTTCCGCCTCTATGACCAGTGGCGAGCCTGGATGCAGAAGTCACATAAGACCCGCAACCAGGTAGGAAGGAGGGACGCCCGGGCGAGAGGTGGAGGGGTGGGGCCAGGGGGGTAAACGGGCTGGGGAGGTAGGTCCTCACCCCTCAGACACTGCCTCCTTCCTTCCAAGCACAGGACGAGGGGATCCTGTCCTCGGGCAGACGGGGCGCGGCGAGAGGTAAGGGGGGCCCAGGTGGGTGGGCAGGCAGGGAGACAAGGGACCCTCCTGATGGCCGTAGGCCACGGGCCCTCCACCCTCAGCCCTAGTTACTGAGGTGCAATCCCTTCCTCCATCTCTTATCAGCATTTACGTTAACACCTACTGTGTGCCTGCCCCTGTAGCCCTTAGTCTAGTAAGAGCGTCCAGATCCCTTTAAAATGTCCAGAGGGGAATGTCATCCTCAGGGATGAATGCACATAGCCACCCGGTAGCATTATATGAGCGCCTACTGCATACCGGCCCTGTGCCAAGCACATTACCTGCAGGACACTCCATGGGATAGATAGATATTACTTTTCAGATGGGGAAACCGGTGCCTAGAGAGGGGCAATAGCCTACCCAAGGTCACCCAGCTGAAAGTGGTGGGACCAGGACCTGAACTGGGGCCTCCTCATTTGCTCTGTGGTCCTGGCCCGCCCCCCCCAGGCTCCTTGCTAAGCCTGGCTTCCCCTCTGCCTGCAGGTCCTGCCAGATAAGCTCTAGAGGCTGGGGCTGCCCTCCCTGCTGCATGGAGACCCAGGGGCCACCCCCAGACTGGGGGCCACCTCTGTACCCTCACCTCAGGGTGCCCCAGCCCTCTCGGCAGCAGCTGGGGCGAGCACTCTGAGCTCCGAGGGCCACAACAGCTCTGGCCTCCACGTGAGGTGCACCCCAGTGGGGGGAATGTGTGTGAGGGGGGCTGAGCTTCCCAGAACGCCTGCCAGGGCTGGGGGTGAAAAAGGGTCATTACTCCCCCCTACCCAGGACCACTCCAAAGAGTCTTTTTAAATAAACAAACTATTTAGGTGCCCTGATTGTGAAGGTGAGTTTGGGGCTAGAGTGGCCTAGGGTGGGGACTGACGAGGAATCCTGATGACCCGTTGGGATGGGAATCTTGACCTCCCAGAATTTCTGACTTTCTCCATGATCTGAAATATCTGGTTCCAAACTCCTTGGAGAGTGTGATTCAAAACACCAGGGTTTTTACACTCATGGAGTGGGGGAATCTTGCACCCGCCATCCCTGGCTTTGTGGGATCCCACCCCAGCACAGAGAGACAGTGGAGCAGCTGCAGACGAAAGGTTCTTTAGGTTCTTTATTATGAGAGGTGAGGCGAACTTGAAGAGGGTCAGTGGTCCGGTGGGGCATGACCCCAGCCAGCTGGCAGTCAGGGCAGAGCGCTGCATGCCCCATTTCCCATCTCCTTTGGCTTGTCCCTGGGGAGCCACCATCACTCGGCAGATTCTGCATCAAACCTGAGATCCTGGAGAACATCGCTGATCGCTTCCATGGTTTTAATTACCCTACAAGAGTGGATGGGAACTATAAATAAAACCCAGATGGGGCAAATTAGCCGCCGCTGCGCAGCTCCGAAGGGGCTGTAGCCAGCCGCAGGCTCTCCTGCCTGCCGCCAAACCTCCAGGCAGCACTAGCAGCCAGAAGGACCATTTAGGTGCCTGGGAGGATGGGTGGTCCCACGGGTCCCGAGTGGCAAGAGAAAAGGCCATCTTGGGTGGGTGTGTGCCATCAGGAAGGTGTGCAGGGTGACGGTGGCACATGTCTAGTGGGTGTGCACATGTGTGCGCTTGGGGGGCCAAAGGCAGGAGTGTGCAGGCGTGTGCCTGGTGGGGCCTGGGCGACCATGTCCAAGCTCGGAGTCGAGCCATGTGAGCAGGATTGGTGTGTATGAGGTGCACAGCTGTGTCCTGGGAATGCACAGCGAGTCTGGTGTGAAACTGCACAGCCTGTGCGCTGGGGGAGTGTGTAGTACATCTAGGAGTCACCAAGTGAGTACTCTGGCGTGCACACCCTAAGGGTCGTGTGCAGATCTGCCCTTGCCAGCCCTGGGGCGCACCTGGCTGGGGGTGGGTGCCCAAGGGTGCATGTGCAAATCTAGCATGGTCAGCCCACTGGGAGGCGGTGCTCACTTCATCTTCAGCCGGTGCATCTGCAGGTTGTCCTGCCCAGTCAGCTCTGGTGTCCCCATCAGCTGCAGCAGGGCCACCTGGTTGGGGAATAGGCAGCAAGGAGGATGTCACAACTGGCAGAGGCCACGCCCTGCCCTCCCACATAGTAGGGAGGAAGAGACACTGAAGCACCAGGAAAGGCAGCGCAAGGGTGGGGCCACAGCAGGCGGGAGTCTCAAGGGTCGATACTTAGCGCAGGAGGAATCTAGGATTAGGTTTAGGGGGGCTCCTGAGGAGAGGGGCCGAGTGGGCGGGCCCTAGAATCAGTGCAGAGCGCAACATGGGCATGGCCTCACGTAGGCGGGGAAGGGGAACAGTGGTGAAATCTCAGCCAGGGATAGGTGGGCGGGGGCGGGGGTGGGTGGGTTGTGAGGGTTGTGAAGTAGGCGGAGTCTCAGGGACCAGCCAGGGAGTTACAATCCCAGGGTGGAAGTAGGCCAAAAACCTAGACTGGGATTGGGTCTCTACAGCAGCGTGGCCTGGGAATCCCAGCGTAGAGTGTGATGTGGGCGTGGCTTCGCGTGGAGCTGACCTGGGAATGGTAGTGTATCTTGGTCAGGACTGCCTGTAGAGGCAGAGTAGCCTGGGCCTTGGATCCCTAGCGGGAGGAACAGGCCCAGAACCTAGGCTGGGATCGAGGGTGTACCCGGAAGGGGACCTGGCCTGGAAATCCAAGGCCCCCAATCAGCAGGGGGTTGAGTACCTGGCCTGGGGCATTGGGACAAGCCAGGGCGGGTAGGAGCATTGTAGGGGCGGGGTCTGGGATAGGGTGGGCGTGTCCTGGGACTAAAGATCTGGGTGAAAAGTGGGGGCGGACAGGAGGGGGTTAACCCTGAGACTCTCCAGTGAACTCTTAGTGGATGACTGAGGTGGGGCAGGAAGAGCGGGTGCTGGGGCGCCAGGGGCGGGGTTCAAGGGGACGGAATCTGGCCCCTCCCCCAAGGGGTACACAGTGGGCCAAGGCCCGAGAGACAAGCCGTGGAGTAGGGGGATACATGGCCGGGGGGCGGGACCTCACCGTGGCCAGGCGCGTCTCCTCCAGCTGCTGCAGCCTGCGCACGTGGCTCGCAAGCAGCGGCTGCGCTCGGGGTCCGGCTAGCTCGGCCTCCACCGCCAGCACCTCCCGCGAGGCGGCGGCGAAGGCCTGGGTCACCTCGTGTACTGTGCTCCGGTAGCGCGGAAAGTCGTAGGGCGGGCCGCTGCTCAGGTACTGTCGGTGGCCTCTGCGGCAGGCGGGGATCCTGAGGCTACGGCCCCGGCTCTCAGGCCCTGCACCCGCATCGACCACCTGAAAGCCCTCCAAGTGTCCCCTAAACCCCAGAGTGTGGAGGACGTTCTGACTCCCGCAGGGTAACCCAAGACGGGCCCACCCCTGCGCACGCGGAAGGGAGCGATCTGGTCTCCCCGCAAATCCCGCCCCACCTCTGACACCGCGGCCCCGTGGGGACCCAGTTCCTCCCCCAAGGCACGTCCATCCCCGGAGCGGGCTGGGGGGCTGACACCTCCCCTCCCCTACGCGCTCACTTACTCATCCAGCCGGCGGAAGGCCTGCGCGCGCTCAGCCTGCAACTGGTGGATGCGCTGCACAAGCGCCCGTATCGCGGCATCTTTCTACGGGGCGAGGGGCACGGCTAGGGTATGAAGCCGGCGCCCCCGTGCCTGCACCGCCCGCCCCGCGCCTGTCCCCGCTCGGGCTCGAGCTCACCCAGGGCCACACCAGCTGCTCGCGCTCCGGGGTTCCAGTGGCTTCCACATCACCGGACACCGCGGGGACAGCGGACTCCGTCGCGGCCTCAGTGATGATCATGACTGCGCAGCTCTGGTCCCGCCCGGGAGCAGGTTGCTCCGCTGCGCCTGGCGCCCCCTGCAGGCCCGGAGGCCTCTGGAGCCAGCTTGTGGCGGCCAGCTAACCTGGAGACCCCGGGGGAAGAATGGGGAGCGAAGACTGGGGGCCTGACACCCTCCGCCCACCCGCAACCCTGTGCTTGTTCCCGACCAGCGCCTGCCTTAACGTTTTCGACCTTAAATGTACGGCTCTGTATACAGCAAGGCTGTCCTTCAGCTTGTTTCTATGCAGCTATGTCAAAACCCGACTTCACTTCCTCACATCCCATCCCCACTAAGATAAAGAAAATTGAATCCAGTAAGTGATAGCCATCATCTAATGCCACGAGGTTGTGACAAGAGTGAGATTTGAACGTAGGTTCTGACACTGGAGAATTCAAGTCACTGGCACCCACAGGTTCTGTGTGAACTGCTCTGAAGGTGGGGGGGCTGTGCAAAAGGCCCTGAGGTGGGAGTCTGGTGCAGGGCTGAGGTCAGGGGTGGGGGGTGGGAGGGTTCCTATTAAGTACAGAGAAGGCCTGGGAGCTGGACATACACTGCCTAGTTTGAGCTTCAGGAAGCTTCCTCCTCCAGGAGTGGACACAGGGTAGACCAGAAAGATGGTGGTGGCCTGGCCTTAGGGAGGAGGGGGCAACTGACAAAAATGAAACCCAACTGAGGCCTGAAGTGACAGCCTTTAGCTGGCACTCCAGGTCTCAGCTGTTCTCAGGCATTCAGCTGTTCTCAGGCATCACTGTCTAGGCCTGCGTTGTCACCTACAGGAAGCCCCAGTCACCCCAAGACAAATAGAAGCATGGCCTTGTCAGGGCACTACAAGCCCTCACCTGACAGACATCAGTCTTGGATGGGACCCAGGAGCTCCTAAAGGTCAGTCAAAATTGAGAACAGGTATTTTACACTAGGTGGGGTGTTCCTTCCTACCCCGCCATCCACCTACATCTGAACACCTCCAGGCCCCAGATGTGAGGGTTGTTAATGTGCCTGACCAGGTCCCACCAGTCCCTAGGCTGAGGTCTTTATTCCCATATTACAGATGACAAAATCCAGATGGGTGGGCTCACTAGGCTATGTGGCAGAGGGCCAGGAGTGAGACTTGCCTGTGCTATGGTTATGACAACTTTAGACATGAAGGGCAGAGACCATGGCCCACTTTACAGGTAAGACAACTGGAACCCAGGACAGAGGACCCCCAAGAGCTATGAAGAACTCAGTGACAGGAAGTCCCTCAGGGAGATGCCCGCACCTCAGCCACCTCCCCATTGGACAGACCAACCACGTGGACACCAGTTACTGCTTCAGTCAACGAAAGGGAAACTTTACTGAGGCCCCAGGGCCATGGGGCTTAGGCAGGAGGCCACCCTGCGGGCAAAGAAGAAGCCGGTGGAGGGATCTTATTTGACCTTCTTCTTGGGGCGCAGGTTGTTGGTGTGGCCGCACTTCTTCTTGCGGCAGTTGACAGCACGGGGGTGCAGGCGAGCGTAACACCTGTGCGAGGACACGAGCGAGTGGTGAGGGCACATCCCGACCCCCACCAGGGCCAGCCCACACCCCCAATCTGAAGAGTACACACTTGCGGCAGATCATCTTGTCGCAGTTGTATTTCTGAGCGAGCTGGCGAAGGGAAGGCTCAATGATGCCACCTCGCAGACGAAGCACCAAGTGCAGGGTGGACTCTATAGGAAACGAAGGGCAGAGAGAGACAGTGACTGAGCCTAGGCTCACCACCTCAGTCCCACAGGTGCAGGGCAGCCTCCAGTGCCCTGCAGACCAGAGCTTCTCACGTGTGGCAGGGACACATCGGAATCCGTTGGGCGTTCTATGTGTAGATGGACACACCAGCCCAGCCCACCCCACAGAACCTCCACCTTGTCATTTCCCACCAGTCCTCGGGGAGTCTGAGACTAATATAAATATACATCAACAGTGGTGTCCACCTGGGTTTCCCCAAAGGCAAGGCAATTTCTAAGTGGTGCGAGGACGACCTTTTATTTTCCTAGGTAAGACATTTAAACCTTTTGCTGCAAAAAGTGGTGCCGATTTTCTTTAGTTATCACACTGAGAAACACAAACACAAGAATTAAAGAAAAAAAGTGAATAAGAACATGAGAAACCATCGCCATTTGGAAATCCTGGTGGAGATCTTGAGATGCTTTCCAGCGATGGAAACAGTACCTTACAAAGCAATACTCCCTAGCCCTATGTGATCCTCACCTTAAGAACAATCCTCCTCTACAGCCCCCTCCCAGTGCTGAAGAGGTTGTCAGGGCCCCATCCTGGGTCCTAGGCCTCACTGAGGTACTGTCTAGCCACCCCACCCCTGTACCTTTCTGGATATTATAGTCTGACAGAGTGCGGCCATCCTCCAGCTGTTTGCCCGCGAAAATCAGACGCTGCTGGTCAGGTGGAATGCCTAAGAAGAGAGCACTTCAGTTACTAAAGCTCTGGCAAGAATACTACCGGCAGATCTCCCCTCCCTCCACAGGGCTGTGCCAGGATCACCCCCAAACTGTCAAAAGGGAAAATGAGGTAGAGAGGACAAGCTGCCTTCCCAAGATCACACAGGGGAAGCACTGGCATGGCTGAGATCTGTCCAAAGCACCCATTCCACACAGGACAGCACATCCCCAGGGCTGAAGGGACCCCATTTTGCGGAGCACACAGCCCCAACCCAACTCACCCTCCTTGTCTTGGATTTTAGCTTTGACATTCTCAATGGTGTCACTGGGCTCGACCTCTAGAGTGATGGTCTTGCCCGTCAAGGTCTTCACAAAGATCTGCATCTCTGCGTCTGCTGGCGAGAGAGGGGGGAGAATGGCCGGATGGAATGGTGAGCACTGAAGGTCTGAGCAGCCCGAGCTCACAGGCTGGCCAGCCTTAGTTCCTGCCAGCCCTGTTCCAGCATCGACTTCAAATGCAGGCCCGCCCCAGAGCCTGTTTCCTTCCACCCTCCAAGCCAGCAGCTTCGTCGTTGAAGATGGAACGAAAAGTACAGGTCTACGGCACCACCTTGCCAAGAACGGTCTGGAGGTCCCATCCTTCCTCTCCTCCACCAGCCCCCGCTCTTCCTGCAGCCGGGGTGGGAATCCCATCTTAGTAGCATCCCCCCCACACGCTTTCCTCCCTACAGTCCCTTCTCCTAATTGCAAGCACAGACACCCAAAACTTTGGCTTCCTTCTGGGTTACGCCCTAATCCTCAGACCACATTTCCTGCCTTTGATCCAATCCATAAGTAACAACTGCCAACCACGTGCCTGATACTTGTTTACACAGGTATTTCTGTTTTTTCACTTTCCAAGTCTAGAAAATGGCTGCTACTACCAGACTCTCCTTACAGATTTAGAAAAGGAGACGGGTAGAGACCCAGCTCAAAGGCTTAATATTTTTAAATGGACTGACAGAGTGTGCGCCACGAGACAAAGTTACAGTTAATACTCCTCCCCATTAAATCGGATCTGCCCCGAAGGACACATCCTCGCCCCAAAGCCTCGTCAGATAGCTGGGACCGGCGGAGCGGGCAGGGTCCTCTTCCAAAGGCCGGCTTCCCTCCCGGGGCCCAACTCGGGCTCGGAACCCGGCCCAGGGTGCCTTGCTAAGCCGCCCCACAGGGCCTAGCTCACCTAGACGGATTCCAGGCCGCCCCCTCCGCTGCCTGGCCCCCCGCAGGCTACCGCCCAACCCTGCCCAGGGCCAACCCGCAAGTCCGCCATCACCGACCTGCTCCGTTGTCTCGTTGAAGAGAAAGAGGGCCGTTGAACCGGAAACCGCCGATTCGCCGCCGAGGGCGCCTGCGCACCGAGCACGCTGCGCGTCTGCGTCACAATCCGCGCCGCGCCCCGCCCTCGGCCCCGCCCCCCCTGTTGGGTGTGGGCGCACGAAGCCGCGGCGCCTGTGGGCGACCGGTGCCCACCTGCCTCGGGGTGTGAGCTCCGCCCGTCGGGTCACGTACGATAATGCCGCACCTTTCCTGGTGTTTCTGCCTGCTGTTTCCAGGCCCCCTGAAGACTGCCCGCACGTAGCGGGTGCTCCGGAAATATTTCAACAGAGTAGGGGAAACTGTTTTGTGCTAAAGTGGAGGCATTAAGCAGAGGGTCTGCGGGTCCAAGACGCAAGGGTCGAGGCAGGAGGCGGCGTAAGGGCCGAACGTGTTGGAGCCACTGGAGGCCGGCCGCTGTGCACAGATGGATTAAAGGGCGGGTCCGTACAGGAGCACGGAGAGCAGGTGGGGCTGGTGCATTCACCCAAGGAAATGGGGTGGGACCCAGGGTCTGTTTAGGATATAAGACGGAGAAGACTCAAGGATGGCTAAAAAGTGCTGGGCGCCGGAAAGCGGTGAGAACTGAGAAGTTACCTGTGGGTTTGGCAGCGTACCTTATTTCCTTGAACACTTCCCGGCGCCCCCTATGGACCAGGCAAAAGCAGACACTCTGAAGTCTGGGAAGAGGCCTTTAATAACGTAATTTCTAAGTGCTCCAAAGATGAGGGGACTCTGTGAGAGTGTCTGATGGGGAATGAGACCCTAGCTCCTTGAGGAGCCCACCTTAGGGCTGAGATTTGGAGAAGGAGTTACTCACGGAGGTAAAGGAATAATGTTGTGGGCAGTGGGAACAGCACATTTGAAGGCCTGGTTGGTGATAGGAAGTGGGGTTATTATGGTTGCCACCACTGGAGACTCCCACTCAAAGGAGAGCAGCCCACTTCTTTCCAGCTCAATGGTGCCTGGCTGTCCATAACCATCCTGTCCCACATCCAGCACTTGCCCCCATTCTGGACTGCTGGGCCCAAGGATGGAAGGAAGCCACTGCTAGGTGCACCCTTCCCTTTTTAGTAACAGAGTCTTTTTATTGATAACTTCCCAACAGCATCTGTAAACATCGGGTACAAAAATATTCTGCTTAACTCTGTTCTCCAAGGTGGCTCGGCTTGCTCCATGGAGGCCCCAGGAGAAGCCTGCTGGGCCCTCAGGGTCCACACCTCTGGTCCGAGAAACAGGGCCTAACCAGGCTCGGTGCTGAGTGGATGGCTAATCTCTGCCTTGAGGCTTCTACAACTGTCTCAGAAACCTCCTTGAGATGACTGGAGAAAGTATTCAATACTGTCATTGGAGGAAGGGGCAAGGAGACCAGAATGAGTAGGCACAGGAGTGGGCTGGGGTGAACTCAGACATGACAGTGCTTGGCCACCTTGAGGAGGTCCTGACCAGGGTGCTGGGGCAGAGGACATCTGGCTCTGGTCTCTGGAAACCTTTAGGTGTTGCTCAGAGCAGACCTCAGGCCTGGCTCTGGAAAAGCTCCCTTGCGCCCAACCCGACTCCAGCTGGACTGGTCATCCCCTGGCCTGGCAGAGGGGTCTACAGAAGAGAGACGTTCTCAGTGAGGAAGGAGGGGGAATGATAGATCCCCAGGAATTCCATACCCCAGGGAAGGAGCCTTGTCCCCCAGTGAGCCCCAAATGACAGAGTAGGGTGGCAAAGCTGACTGTCTCAAGGCAGGGTTACCCACTGCCACCTCAGACATCTGGGCAGTGGCACCGCTGCTGCCCTGAGACCCCTCCGAGCTCCTGGGAGTTAGGGCTACTCGCCCGGCGTCTCCTCGTCATCTGTATGGCTGTGGCCATTGATGGCAGGGGAGCCGGGCCGGACGTGGGACAGGTCCTCGAAGCCGGGGCTGAGGGAGGGTGAGACTGTGTCGGGGCTGGTGTCACATGAGCCTGTGCTCTGTTCCGAGGTGGCAATGGTTGTTGTGGTACTGGGCGGGATGGGGTCTTCATCCTCGTCTTCCAGGAGGGACGCCTCCGGGATGTCTGGAGGAAGGAGGCCCAGGAGTTGGCTTAGTCACCATGCCAGGCACTGTGATGAGGGATTAACTGGGCCCGGGACCCCTGACAGCTACCCCCACCCCATGGGACATAACTTGGTTCATTTTACAGATGAGGAAACTGAGGCCCAAGCAGGTGAGAGGCCTCTCTTTAAGGTGAGGTAAGGTAAAGACTCAGGTTCTCTGGGGTTAGGCCTACGCGGGCCCTGGGGGCAAGTCTGAGCCTGGCTCTGCCCTCTTGACTGTGTCACCTGGGCCAGGCCCCTCACCTGCCCATGTCTCGGCTCCCTGCTCTATAAACTGGGAATGACAGCATTGCCTTTATGCCTGTGGTGGTCAGCGGCCCTGGAGTTGGGGAGCTGTTGGCCCATTTTGCAGACTGGGTAAACTGAAGCTCAGCATGGGGGATGCTGTGCTTCCTCTGACACGTCACTGCCCCTCTGGGCACAGTCCCCACCTCATAGGTGGTTGTGGGTAACAGCCTGGCTCGTAGGGGTACGTGACATTCACTGGGCTAAGGACTGACTGTCATCATTCTTGTCCACATACCCTCGTGTGACCTCCCCCAAGGGAGGAGACTCTCATCCCAACACCTGCTCCGCAGGTTGCCAAGAAGATCAGGCCAGCACTCCCGCCCCTGCCCCAGGTCTTACTGGACCCACTGCCCACTAGGGCCCGGGCTTGGTGTCAGCCCTTGAGGTGACCTTCCAGAAGCCAGCCCTGGGCTGAGGGCCCTGGCATCCAAGGGCACAGAGCCCAGAAACGGGATGTAGGAGCTCTGGGTGACACTTACGGCTGAAGGCCTCCGGGTGCTGCCTGGCCAGCTTCCCTTTCAGTGTCCTGCAGGGGAAGGGAAGGCACACAGGGCTGAACCCGCAGAGTGTGCAGGCTGGGCCCGGTGCAGGCCAGGAACCTCCCCCTCACTGCTTGTCATACTCTGCTCCAGGGCTGGAGGTAGGACTGGGCGCTCAGCCAGCAGACCTCCCACCCCCAGGACGGATGGCAGCTACCCAGCTGTCACCCAACTTCTGCGTGTCCTTGGTGCTGGCTCTGCGTGCTGGCTGGGCCCTCTACCCCTGTAATGCCTCATGTCTAAACCTCTTCTACCAGGACAACCTTCCAGGAAGCTTCCCTTCCCCTTGCCTCAACAGGCACTCCTCTGGGTGACTTGTCCCAGCCTGTCTCTCCATCCCCAGGGTGAGGATGTCTGTGGGGGCCAGGAGTGCTGACTATCCACATCCCAATCACCGAACACTGGCACTCACTAAACTGAACTTCACAGAGAAGCACCTGCTTCCCTTTTTAACCTGCTGGTTTTTCCTTTTTACCTGAAGTAAGGCAGTTCTGTTTACAAAGAATTACAAAAGGCTCTTCAGAGCAGTCTCTCACCCTTGACTATGGCCAGCCAGCACTGTCCCCCCCAAACCCCCCCCCCGAAGTACCACTGCTGCTGCATCCCTGCCTGGGTGGACACACTTATCTCCTTCCTGACTGACACAGATACACACAAAAGGTGTCAACCCTTGTGGTTCCTACTCTACTCCCACCCCTGCAACACCACACGTGGGCAACCAGCCTGGTGAGATGCCCCAGAAAAGATACGCTTTGATAAAGGATTTATCCGGCCTGTCTTGTGATTTCTGCACAGAGCATGCTCCAAGGAAACATGTTGCCCTCAATCTGTGGCACCTGCTCTGCCAGCAGATGTGGCTGCCCCCGGAAAAGAAGAAGCGGCACCGTCAGCCAGAAATACAGCTGTAGTACCAGCTTGTTCCAGGCCTGGGCGCCCCAGCGGCAGTTGTTAATGGCAGCAGTGGTGATAGGAGCTCCGGGGGCTGTGTCAAGCATTCTATGTGGCTGGGGACTTGGACATCGTCTTTCTCTGTCCTCGTGGAAACCAGCTTGAGAAGGACCCACAAAACCTGGCAATCTCACTTTCCTCTTGGGAGAAGTCCTGGGTGGAGGCCAAGGGGGACACGAGGCTAGCCTTTCACTGTCTGCTCCTGCCTGCCTTTTGCATTATGGGTCTGGCACTATGTTGCATTTTCAAAAAAGGAATAAAATTTAAATTCAGAAACTCCAAGATTTTCAGATCTTCTCCAATACTAAGTGTGCAATAAAGCCTCGTAAAACAAGCTGAATCTCCCCACCGCCCTGCTACGTGGAGAGGACGGCCCTCATTGAAAAGAGGAGGAACCCTCTTTTCAGGCTTAGAGGCTCAGAGCAGGAGGCAGAGACTGGAGGGCCAAGCACCCACCTGATCCTGCGGAAGATGCTGTCCAGGTCCCGTTTCATCTCCACCAGGGTCCTTGTGTGGTGCAGAAAGCGCTCGCTCATCTGCTGCAGGCGGGCACTTGACAGGTTGTTGAAGTTGAGCAGCATCTCGTTCGTCTTCTCAAAGCGGTCCAGCCTGGTGGCGGAAAAAGGGCACCAACTCCTCTGCTCAGCCTCCAGGTCCCTGCCAACTGATCCTGCTAGGCCCTTTCCTGCTCCATGACCTTTGCGTAGACCATTCCCTTGACTTGTGGAGTCCTACCTGGTGTTTGAGCCAGCTAGCAAACTCCTATTCAACTTTCAAAACCCTACTCAAAAATCCTACTCAAGTGTACCCTTCTCATGTAGCCTTAACCCTCTCCCTCAAGTAGACTCTTTGACACTCTGACTCCCCTAGCCCCAGCTTCTTTCTCTGGCCCAGCCCTGACACCCCGAGGCCAGGAAGGTTCAAGTCTGATTTTGTCTCCCCTCGGTCTGGGAGTTCCCCGGGGTCAGGTCTGAATCTGAACTAAAGACCTAGGAGGGAGATGGGTATTGCTGAGACCCAGACATATCCAGCACCCCTGTCACAGGGCAAGAAAGGTAAGGTATCAGGTCTGTGCTGTGCTGTAAATGGAAGGAAGAGCCTTTGGCTTAAAGACACAAAAATAAAGCCCCAAGAGACCATGTTTCCCCCCAAAGGTTGTGTCAGCCCTTCTTCCCCACAGAGCAGGCCGGAATTAGGGTGAGGCTATGGTGGCCACAGTGCCAAGCCCCAAAGAGGGCAAAGGCCATTGACAGCCCTTCCAAGTGACCCTGGGTGCTCTGCAGAGACAGCCTAGGCTCTGAGAGAATAGGTTCCCAACAGGAAGTGAGCCGACTGGCTCCCTTAAATCCCCCAGCAGTTCCTTCCTTATCCCCCCCACAAGTCTCCCCACCCCAGGCCTCGGGAAAGGAGCCGCTGTGGTCCCCGCCAAACTGTCCGCAGCTGCGAAACTGTCCCAGAGCCCTGCTTCCTGTGCCAAGGCCTCGCCTCCAGACCAGGAAGGAATTTACTTTGGAGCCAGCCAGCAGATTTGCTCATTTCCTTCATTTTATCACCAGTGTGGGCCCAGGGTAGAGGCGGGCAGGGCAAGAATGCTGGCCAGCAAGTGGATTCCTTCCCACACCGGGGGCCGAGGGCCCTTGGCTTCCACTCACATGTTCTTCTGGGCCAGGATGATGGCGTTGACGTCGTCCGCATTCACCATGCTCAGGATGCGGCTACAGAAGACCCTCGAGGCCGAGTCCGGGGGGTCCATCTCTTCCTCCTCCTCCGCTGCCTGAAACAGGCAGGAAGAAAGTGTTTTCAGTCTGCATCAGGAAGTGGGGGGAGGTGGGATGGAGAGGAGGGGCTGGGAACCCCACAGGCCACCTGTCCGTAAGTGGGTCATGCCACCTGAGCCTCAGCTTTGTCATGCCAGGAACTCGGGGGTGTTTCGAGAACCACAGGAGTTCCTATTTATAACTTGCACCCAAGCACATCACAATCCCATCACCCCTCCCACCTCCACACCCGCCCCTCTCCATGTGCCCAAAGCTACAGGCACCTTCCTCCTGCATAGATCTGCCCCCCTCCTCCTGGCTGCCCCCTCAAATCATCACCCCCTCCAATGCCTTTTCTCCCAAGAGGTCTATGATGACTACCCCTATTCTGGTCACTCATCACTTCACCTTTTTTTAGTTGCTCCACTGTCTCATCTCTTCCTGAAATTATCTTAGTTATCAGTTAACCCTTTTGCCTGTCACCCCCACAGCAATATTAGCTCCAATAGAACAGAGGCGTGTGTACTTTCTTGCTCGCTGCTCTGTCTCCAGAGCCCAGCCCAGAACCTTGTTCACAGAAAGGAATTGCCCGAGAATTTAGTTTGATGAAGGCAAACAGAACCTTTCAAACTCAGCTCTGAAGCTAGACTTATATCAGCAAGTTAAAGCCAAGAATTTCAGGCACTGGCAGCCAGGCTGTGGGCCCCAGCAACCCAGATGGCTCTGTGGCTCTTGGCTCCCAGCTTCCCTGGCACACAGATGCCATCCCAGCAGGTGGGGAGTTCCTGGACCATGCTAGGGCAGGAGGGACCACAGCTTCAGCACTGACCCTCCTAAGGGGGTTCAGGAAAAACCCAGAATCCTGACATAGCTTGGCTCTGAGGTCTGCACATTTAATGGCCGACAGAAAGGCCCACTTGCAATTGGTTAAGATTCACACACAGGATCAGGAAGGGCCTTCAGAGCCCACTTAACTACCCTCCTCTTTATTGAGCACCTACTGTATACTAAACAAGACACCAATTTCAAACACTGGCAACTGTTACCATCCTTATTTATATATGAGAAAATTGAGGCTCAAAGACTGAGGAACTAGGCCGTTGTCACACAGCCAGTGAACATGGGTCACAACTCAAACGCCCACAGACCACAGGATCCACAAATGTGTGACTCTGACGTTCAGTAGCTACCTGTGACAGGACAGCTGCTTCTTACAGCACCTGGTCCTGCCAGACTTCTGATTGTCTCCAGAAATAAACCTGAAATATGGATTTCTTTTTCCTGTGAAATCGCCTCATTTACAAATGTTAGCAACTAATATTTTTCTTACCCCAACACCATAGAGGCCAAGAATACGTATCTATTTGTGCCCAGAATCTGGCTATCAGTTTGCAGCCATTACGTGCCTTCTGGAGATAAACTGCCACACCTGATGAAATCCACCCCCTCCCCAATCACCATGTTTGAGCTCCTTCTATGTACCAGGCATGGACACCCACACCCTCCACATTTCCAAAGAAGATCATGTATAAAGAGGACACTTGGGGGGCTTCCCTGGTGGCGCAGAGGTTGAGAGTCCACCTGCCGATGCAGGGGACATGGGTTCGTGCCCCGGTCCGGGAGGATCCCACATGCCGCGGAGCGGCTGGGCCCATGAGCCATGGCCTCTGGGCCTGCGCGTCCGGAGCCTGTGCTCCGCGTACCGCAAAAAAAAAAAGGACACTTGGGCTCTCAAAGGACAGAATGTGGTGGGAAGCCCACAGCTAGAGCCTGGCAGGTGCAGGATTTGGACCTGTGGGAAATGGTTCTGCTACAAAGATGGGCTCTTTCCTGTCTCTGGCTCCCAGATGTGAGGGCTGAGGGATTCAAGGCACACTGCCCCACCAGCTGCCTCTCACAGGAAGCCTTCCCTGACTAACTGCTAATCTGGCCCACATACAGAGTGGAAATGACCCAGCATGGGCTCTGATCCCTGCTCCAAATATATTTATGGGGGACACACGCAGAGAGGGAGGCTGTGTGACCTTGGGAGAGTCACCTCACTTCCTAGATCCGTTTTCTCACCCAGAAAATAGGTATAACAAAGAGTCAGAATCTCACAATGCTGTCTGTGGGGACTAAAACCAATAGTGATAAGAGGTGCTGGGCTCGGAGCAGTCAGTTTCTCCAAGTGGAGTGTGAAGAAATCCTAGGACAGGGCCGGGGAATCAGTATTCTAATGAGGGCCTCCCTAGTGCTTCCAAGAATACAGAACAAACACTTATACAGCACTTCATTTAATACCCAGTCTCCCCTACAAGGGCATCTCCGAGGGCACCTAAGACTCCCATGGGTGGGCTCAGGTCACACACCAATGCGGAGAGGCGCCGCAACTCCACCCAAGTCATTTAACAGAATTTAATTTGGCTGCCCAAGCTCAACAAAACCCGCGAGGCGGGGCGGGGCTCACAAATCCCCTCATGCCCCGCCCCTGTGAAGCGGGAAACTGAGGCCCAAGCAGGTCAACGCCCGATTCCGGGAGACACGGCACAGCCTGAACACAGGCGGCCCCAACTCCCGCGCCTCGGATCCAGACTCGACCCATGGCGCCGCCCGCGCGTCCACCGCGCAGACGGGGAAACTGAGGCCTGTGCGCAGGAGGGGTGCCCAGATGTTGCCAGCGGCGCGCCCCACCCCGCTACAACCCGAGGACCGCGCCCGACCCGGCCCGGCTCCCCAGAGGCCCCTGCGACCCCAGGCCCACCCCGAACTCGGCCCCGGCGTCGGTGGCAGCAGCACCTGCACATCTGGCGGCCTTGCTCGCGCTTCCGGGATGGCGCCCGCGCCGCCGCGACGTCACCACGCACCATGCGTGCGAGAGCGCGTGGCGGCGACGTGCCCTGGGCTGACTTGCGTGCGTGGAGGCGCGGCAAGAACGGGTGGAGCTTAGACGCAGCTTCTATTTGCGGGTGCATCACAACAAATAGCCAATCAAGCAGTCCCTCTCGCGCCTGCGTAGTTTCCAAAGCACGAGCTCCAAGGCAGCCCGGAAGGGGGGAGGGGAATGGGGAGGGATGATGAGACAACCACTTTTATAGATGGTAAGACTGAGGTCCGAGAGCGGCAGGCATTCCCACAGGGTCATATAATCCTCGAGTGGCCTGTGGTGGATCCAGACCCAAATGTTCTGCTTTCCAGGCTGGGAATCAGACTCACTCGGGTTTAAAAACCCCTGCTCCGTTTTTGGTAACCTTTTTCTGGGCCAGGATCCTGCATTGCATTTAGTCATGTCTCCTTGGTCTCTTCCACTCTGTGACAATTCCTGTCTTCCTTAATCTTTCATGACCCTAAGACTTTTGAAGAGTACTGGTTTTGTAGAATACCTAACATTATGGGTTTGTTCAATATTTCCTCATGATTAGACTGAAGTTGAGCAGTTTGGGAAAGAACCCCACAGAAGTGATGTTGTTTCCTTCTCAATGCATCGTATCAGGAGGCACTGGGATGTTGATATGTCTCATTGTTGGTGACTTAACTTTGATTACTTGCTTAAGGCAGTGTCTACCAGCTTCTCAACTGTCAAGTTACTATTTTCCTTTGCAATTAATAAGTATCCTATGGGGGGATACTTAAGAGACCATGTAAATACCCTTGGTGTTTTGGTCTTGGTTTTTTTTTTGTTGTTGTTGTTTACATATTTTTCACCCTTTAGTTTTAGCATCCATTCATGGCTCTTGGCAGCAATAATGATTACTTACTATGTGTTTGCATAATGGTGATTTTTAATTTAATTATTAATTGGAATTCTGTTGTAAACAAGAGCTGTCCATTCTTCTCAATTATGTATTCAAGTATTTATATCACTATGGAGTCATGAGTATTTATTTTATTCTGTGGCTTATAATTAATTTCTATATTATTTATTTTACTGCCCCTTTAATTTAGCTCCTATGTCCTTTTAATATGTCTCCATGTTTCTGTGAGTACGTCCTTACTTTTGGCACCACAAGATGTTCTGTGCTTGCTTTGGAATATCCCTGGAATCAGCCATTTCTCCAAGGAGCCTGGTTCTGCTTCTTGGAGAATGGTATTTAGAGACCAAGATCTGGGTGCTGGGTGTGCTCACTGCTACCCAGGTATTATTGCTTAGAGACCCTCTCAGCAGTCAGAGCTACGAAATACAAGTATGTCTACTAACCCATGCATATACACATCTATTTTTAGTTCTATATCTGTTCCCTTGTGTCTCTACTGAAAACCATGAGTTCATACTGAGATGAGGATGCATTAAGTGAGATAACCCAAGTTAAATGCATGAACAAAATGGGGCAAATAGTAATTGCTTGATAAGTGTTAGCAGTTATCATTAGTTTCTGAGGTCTTATGAAATGTATGTTATATATTATATGTCTGATTTTTCTGTGTCTCAGTTTGTTAACTGTGAGTCTGGGTGAACCTAGCATCTGCCTCTTAAGGTTGCTAAGAGCTTGAGAGATACACACATACCCTTGGGCACATGGAAGACTCTTTGAGAGCCCTGGAATTGGCATATCTGAGTTCTAATTCCAGCTGTCACATCCTAGCTGGGTGGCCTTGAGCAAATGGCTTAACCTTAAGAAATCATGCAGGTTAATTCCTTACAAGAGGGGTCCCAACCCCAGGCCGTGGACCAGTACTTGTTCTCGGCCTATTAGGAACCGGGCTGCACAGCAGGAGGTGAGCGGCGGGCGACCAAGCAGAGCTTCATCTGCCGCTGCCCATCACTCCCCATCTCTCGCATTAGCACCTGAATCATTGCTGGCATTACGGCCTGAACCATTGCCCCACCCCACCCGCATCCGTGGAAAAATTGTCTTCCACGAAACCAGTCCCTGGTGCCAAAAGGGTTGGGGACCGCTGCCTTACAACAGAGTTTGGCCCATTGTAAGCCCTTGGTAAATTGAGGGTAAACTCTATTATTACTCTCACGCTCTCCTGCATTCATTCACTGAAAAGTTAATGATGATCAGGAATCTTATACATTCTTATAGTTCAACCAACAGTTTTAAAAATTGTTCAGTAAACCCTCTAGTCACCCCTTCTGGGTTTGGCCCATATTCTGAGAATCCAGAAAATACTCAGTCCCTGCCTAACCTTGGAGGATGAAGGAGAGCCTGACAGACAATCCCAGCCCTGAAGGGAACAATGTGGGTTAGAGGGAGGAGAGAGTCAAGGTTGGAGGAACCTGCAGAGTGGGGTTGTAAGGACTTCTGAAGGCCAGGAAGCAGGTACATCTGGATGGAGTTTTGAAGTAGAATTAGGAGTTTTGCAGGTGCTGACAATCACTCAGGACTGAGGGGATCACAGGAGCAAAGACAGGATGGTGGGAAAGCACATAGTGTGGATTTGATCTTTTAAGAATTGTGGAGCTCCATGAGCCAGACAGCAGCCAGTGCTGAGAAGAGCCTGGGTGGCGGCTGCTGGGAAAAGTAGAACCGTGGCTCTGTCTGCATGGCTTTGCCAAGCTGTAGCAGAAGAGGCCCAGACTGGAGAAACCAAGCTTTTCAAGGGGTCTCTTGGGCTCTGTTGGAGGCCAGGGAACATTTACGAGTTTCCTGGAAGGGGTGGGGGCTGCACATTGAAGTCAAAAGGGACTTGGCTGGTCCCAAATATTTTCCTTTTTTATTTTGTTTAAATTTTATTTATTTATTTTCTTGGCTGTGTTGGGTCTTTGCTGCTGCGTGCGGGCTTTCTCTAGTTGCGGCGAGCAGGGGCTACTCTTTGTTGCAGGGCACGGGCTTCTGATTGCAGTGGTTTCTCTTGTTGCAGAGCACGGGCTCTAGGCGTGCGGGCTTCAGTAGTTGTGGCATATGGGCTCAGTAGTTGTGGCTCGCGAGCTGTAGAGTGCAGGCTTAGTAGTTGTGGTGCACGGGCTTTGTTGCTCCGTGGCATGTGGGATCTTCCCAGACCAGGGCTCGAACCCGTGTTCCCTGCAGTGGCAGGCGGATTCTTTTTTTTTTTAATTTTATTTACTGATTGATTGATTTTTGGCTGCATTGGGTCTTCATTGCTGTATGTGGGCTTTCTCTAGTTGCAGCGAGCGGGGGCTACTCTTCGTTGTGGTGCATTGGCTTCTGACTGCTATGGCTTCTCTTGTTGCGGAACATGGGCTCTAGGCGCACAGGCTTCAGTAGTTGCAGCACGCGGGGTCAGTAGTTGTGGCTCACGGGCTCTAGAGCGTAGGCTCAGTATCTGTGGCACATGGGCTTAGTTGCTCTGCGGCAGGTGTGATCTTCCCGGACCAGGGATCGAACCTGTGTTCCCTGCATTGGCAGGTGGATTCTTTTTTTTTTTTAATGAGAATAAATTTGTTTTATAGAAAAAGAACATATAAAATACACAAGAACAGTTTAAGAATAATTACAAGTGAATACTTATGTATTCAGCACCCCAGTTAAGAACAGAACATTCCAAGTACTTTAGAATTCCTCTCTGCATTTTCTTTTTTTTTATTATTATTAGTTTCTGCTTTATAACAAAGTGAATCAGTCATACATATACATCTGTTCCCACATCCCTTCCCTCTTGCATCTCCCTCCCTCCCATCCTCCCTATCCCACCCCTCCAGGCGGTCACAAAGCACCGAGCTGATCTCCCTGTGCTATGCGGCTGCTTCCCACTATCTATCTACCTTACGTTTGGTACTGTATATATGTCCATGCCTCTCTCTCGCTTTGTCACAGCTTACCCTTCCCCCTCCCCATATCCTCAAGTGCATTCTCAAGTAGGTCTGTGTCTTTATTTCTGCTTTACCCCTAGGTTCTTCATGACATTTTTTTTCTTAAATTCCATATATATGTGTTAGCATACGGTATTTGTCTTTCTCTTTCTGACTTACTTCACTCTGTATGACAGACTCTAGGTCTATCCACCTCATTACAAATAGCTCAGTTTCATTTCTTTTTATGGCTGAGTAATATTCCATTGTATATATGTGCCACATCTTCTTTATCCATTCATCCGATGATGGACACTTAGGTTGTTTCCATCTCTGGGCTATTGTGAATAGAGCTGCTATGAACATTTTGGTACATGTCTCTTTTTGAATGTTGGTTTTCTCAGGGTATATGCCTAGTGGTGGGATTGCTGGGTCATATGGTAGTTCTATTTGTAGTTTTTTAAGGAACCTCCATACTGTTCTCCATGGTGGCTGTACCAATTCACATTCCCACCAGCAGTGCAAGAGTGTTCCCTTTTCTCCACACCCTCTCCAGCATTTATTGTTTCTAGATTTTTTGATGATGGCCATTCTGA
The DNA here is from genome assembly GCF_964341445.2 of Mesoplodon mirus. Lineage (NCBI taxonomy): Eukaryota > Metazoa > Chordata > Mammalia > Artiodactyla > Ziphiidae > Mesoplodon > Mesoplodon mirus. The sequence goes on from NC_138980.1 coordinate 44,088,522, forward strand.
CTGGTGTGAGATGATATCTCATTGTAGTTTTGATTTGCATTTCTCTAATGATTAATGATGTTGAGCATTCTTTCATGTGTTTGTTGGCAGTCTGTATATCTTCTTTGGAGAAATGTCTATTTAAGTCTTCTGCCCATTTTTGGATTGGGTTGTTTGTTTTTTTAATATTGAGCTGCATGAGCTGCTTATAAAATTTGGAGATTAATCCTTTGTCAGTTGCTTCATTTGCAAATATTTTCTCCCATTCTGAGTGCTGTCTTTTGGTCTTGTTTATGGTTTCCTTTGCTGTGCAAAAGCTTTGAAGTTTCATTAGGTCCCATTTGTTTATCTTTGTTTTTATTTCCATTTCTCTAGGAGGTGGGTCCAAAAGGATCTTGCTGTGATTTATGTCATAGAGTGTTCTGCCTATGTTTTCCTCTAAGAGTTTGATAGTTTCTGGCCTTACATTTAGGTCTTTAATCCATTTTGAGCTTATTTTTGTGTATGGTGTTAGGGAATGATCTAATCTCATACTTTTACATGTCCCTGTCCAGTTTTCCCAGCACGACTTATTGAAGAGGCTGTCCTTTCTCCACTGTACATTCCTGCCTCCTTTATCAAAGATAAGTTGACCATATGTGCGTGGGTTTATCTCTGGGCTTTCTATCCTGTTCCATTGATCTATCTTTCTGTTTTTGTGCCAGTACCACACTGTCTTGATTACTGTAGCTTTGTAGTATAGTCTGAAGTCAGGGAGCCTGATTCCTCCAGCTCCATTTTTCGTTCTCAAGATTGCTTTGGCTATTCGGGGTCTTTTGTTTTTCCAAACACATTTTGAAATTTTTTGTTCTAGTTCTGTGAAAAATGGCAGGTGGATTCTTAACCACTGCACCACCAGGAAAGTCCCCCCACCACCTCTTCTGACTGGCCACCCTTCCTTCCTCCTCGCCTTCCTTCCTTCCTTCCACAATGATTTCCCTGAATACCTCCCTCTGTTTTGTGCCATGCAGTATGTAGGCCTCAGGACTAAAACAATAAGAAACAATGTACCCTTCTCAGATTTTGGGGGTCTTCCAGTCTACTGGGTGAAGCAAAAGTCAACTGATGGCACAGACACAAGTGAATCAGTTATGAAGTGGAGGTTGATTTTACCAAGACTGCAGCCAATCAGGACACCTGGCCTTGCCATGGGGAGGTCAGGGATGGCTTCCAGTAGGAGGTGACCACAGAGCACCTATCTGACAAGTTACCGCCAAAAGCCAGTTACCTTCTCCAGTGTTAGCTACCTCCAAAAGCCAGTGTCCTGCTCATTTATTCATTAATTCATTCAATTATTCATTCATCTATTGAACTCCCATAGGCCCTTAAGCATCATTCAAGGAGGTGGTGAGGACAAAACAGACAAAATTCTTTCCAGGCTGGAGCAAAGTGGGGGCAAGGGGGGAAGCAAAAGAGTGAACAAGATCATTCTGGAAGGGGGTAACTGCTGGGAAGAAAATAAAATATAGTGAAGAGGAGTAAGTGCCCCCTCTTTCAAAACAAGAGCCATAAAAACCCTTCTAATCAATGCTGCCACCTTCTCCTGGGGCCGTGGGCACCTTATCATACTCTAGCAGAAGGTGCAGGGAGGAGTGGCCCTGCTCACTCAGCAGTTAACCTAGCCATTATTGAGTTCCTCCTGTATGCACCAGGCCACCCTCCCGGGATTAGACAGACCAGGTGCGGGGGCGGTGTAGCGGGGGGGCGGAGGTTCTGTGTGCTCTTGGGCACGTCGCTCCCCCTCGGGGCTTCGGGTCTACAGAAGTAACTAACGGTTCAGAGTGGGTTATCCAGCAGTCTGGCTGCCCTGACCTGCAAGCCTGAGCTCCTTAAGGAAATACCATTTAGTGTTGTCCTCCCAACAGCCCCCAAGGTGAGAGTGCGCGCATAGAGGTGTTTATCGCCATTTCACAGATGAGCAGAATGAAGCTCAGACAGGGGTTTTAAGTCTGGCCAAGCTGCGCGGCGCTGACCCGAGAACTGACTCGGATCTACAGCCCCCCGCCCCCACCTCCGCCCCCGCCTCCGTCCGGGGTTGGCGCGACGGCCTCTGCCCCTTTAAGAACGCCCCACGGATACAAGCAGGAAGGGGGCGGTGCCTGTGCCTGAGACGGATGTGCTCGCGCACCAATGGACGCTGCAGTCTCTGAGGCGGCGTCCAATGGGCGCGGCGAGGGCGGTGCTGGGCGCCAGAGCCTGGTTCCCGAGGCGCGGCGGCCGCGGCTGGGGGCGGGGAGGGGGGCGCAGGACCCCAGGCCGGGGTCCCGGAGCCGGAGGCACGTGTCCCGGGGCGCCGGCGGGGTAGCGCCGGCCCGGAGCGCTGCCCGGACCTGGGCTAGCCGGGGACCGGCGCGGCGGGGGCTGCGGCTGCTAGGCGGAGTGAAGGGCCGCGGGGGGAAGCGAGCCGGGGGGCGCGGAGGGTCTGAGTGCCGGAGAGGGCGCGGCCTGGTGAGGGCAGCTGGGGGTGGGGGCCACGGAAGGTCAAGGGCAGCGGGTGGAGGCGCTGCCGGCAGAGACGTGCAGGGCCGGGGGCGCCCGAGGGTTGCAGGGGGTCGGGAGCCCCAGACTGGTGGCGTCAAACAGGCGTAGGGCGTTGGGAACTTGGGTGGGAGGTCGACGGTAGGCCAGGCCGGTGCAGGGGGCGTCTGGAGAGCGTGAGGTATTATGGGATAGGGGAGGCGTCTGGGGGTATCAAGGTGTTTGGGGGCGACAGGCCAGCTGTGGGGGAAGCTGGCCCGGGCTGGGGTCGGTGCTTGGGGTGGGGGGAGGGCTATTTATGCGAGCGCAGGAGATGGTGAGGGTGGGGGCTGGGAGGGTCTCAGAAAATGGGACCCGAGCCCGGAAGGAGCAGGCAGGTGAAGGTTAGGGAGGGGATGCTGTGGGTTAGAATGACGGCTCTACCACCGCCAGAGCTTGGGGCCTGGGGGAGGCGGACAGTTCTTGATGGTCCAAGGAAGAAGCCGTGGGGGTCTCGACCACTCCTCCTCAAAGGAGGCTACTTTGAGAAGGTGGTAAGAAGGCCTGAGGAGAGGAGAAAAGGCTCCCAAGGAATGACTTGGGTCACGGTCCCTGGTGTTGGGGGCGGTGGTATTAGGTTCAGTGTATGGAAGGAAAGCCTTGGGGTTTCTGGGTGGCTCCCCTTAGGAGAAGGGACAACTGGAGGTGGGGAGCCCTGGTAAAGATTCAGTTATTTTTCCCTTGGGCTCTAAAAAAAGTCTCCCCAAGATCTCAGGGGTTGTCCCCCTGAAAAAAAATCCCAGCACCAGCTCTGGACATTTAAGCAGATAAAGCCCTAGGTTCAAATCCTGCCTCCTGTGGTTGGCTTGCTCTGTGACCTTGGGCAAATGGCTTCGCCACTCTGGGCCTCAATTTCCTTTTCTGCAGGGGGATGTTCCCTACTTCCCCGGGGTGTTTATAAAGATTAAATAATAATTAATAATAGCTAACACTGTTTGAACCTGATGCCAGGGCTTGATGAGTGGGTTGTTAAGTCCTTTGGACAAACCAGGGTTGTTACTCTACCCACCCTGTAGATGAGGAAACTAAGGCCTGGAGCCCCTGAGTCACACAGCAAGTGATTGGCGGTGTGGAGAATGGAGGCAGAGGAGATTGGAGGGGCTTGGTGGGATTCTTACCCCCATCCATTCTCCCCACCAGGGCCAATTCCCATCCCCCCAGCAGCATGGCATCCTGTGCTGAGCCCTCTGCTGCGGACCCTGAGCCCACTGCCCCGCCACCTGCTGGGGTCCCACCACTTGAGGACTTCGAAGTGCTGGACGGGGTGGAAGACGCAGAGGGCGAGGAGGAGGAGGAGGAGGAGGAGGAGGATCTGAGTGAGCTGCCGCCACTTGAGGATGTAGGGCAGCCCTCACAGGAGGAGGCCGAACAGCCCGGGGCCCTGGCCCGAGAGTTCCTGGCTGCCATGGAGCCGGAGCCGGAGCCCGCCCCGGCCCTGGACGAGTGGCTGGACATCCTGGGTAAGGAGCAGGGGTGGCTCGGGTTGACCGACAGCGCCTGGACAGCTCAGGTTCAGGAGTGACCTTGGCCTAGGCCCTCTCCTCCCCTGAGCCTCATTTCCCCATCTCTGTTGTGAAGAAGGTTGGAAGTAAAACATGTGGTAACCACGTTGATCGCCAGCCACAGGCAGTTGTTTGAGACACTTCATGTTTATGCCCTTTTTTTGCCTCCCCACCCCATGACTTGCTTTCGCAGAGCTGCTGACAGGGCTCAGAGAGGCTGAATCACTTGCCCAGAGCCACACAGCCAGCACAGCAGGCGCTGGCAGCTCCCAACCCCCACTTTTCTTGGCATTTGTCTGGCAAGTGCCTGTCCCCAGAACAATGTGTCCTGAGGTCAAATAGATCTGTGGAACATCCCATTTTGTTCATCCCTGTGTCTGGTTCATAGTATTCATTAGTGTGCTAATTGTTCAGAAGAGTCCTGCAAGAAAGAAACTAGGAGAGCCCACACATGTGCCACCCCCATGTACCCCATCACAACAACTCTAGAAGATGAACACAGCGCTACTAGTTCTGATATCTAATACGCTAAGTAATGCTAATGGCCACACAAATAATAGTAAAACATTATTACTGCCATCGTTAGCGCTAATGATACGGTCGTATCAAGTAATACTGGCACTGGTAAAACCGAACTGGTACTGATTTCACCTCCACTACAGATATAAACCTTACTGCGCCTAAAAATAACACCAGGTGATATTTACTGAGCACTGGTTCTGTGCCAGGCCTGTGCATCATCTTATTGTATCCTCACAACAACCCCACGATGTAATTCCTGCCATATCCCCGTTTTACAGATAGGGAAACAGGCTCAGAGAGGTGAAGGCACTTGTCCAAGGTTGCACAGCCTCCTTGGCTGTATTAAAGTTTGGGAAGCTCTTCTCTAATGATATTAAGAGCTGCACTGCTCCCTGCCTGAGCATGAGGATGCCTCTGTTTGTTTATATTCAAGCCAGCTGCTTTCTGAAGTCAGAATTCAGGCTTCTAGACAAGGAAACTGAGGCCTTGAGAGGGGATGTGATTCTACATCCCTTGGTTTACCTGGGTGAGAGGCAGTGCCTGGTTGAGGTCCTACCAGCATATCCACTATTAGTGCCCAGAAACCTCAAGACACAGGGGTCTCTTGACATCCTCTAGATCACTGGTTCTCAAACTGGATGCGGGGGCATGTATAAGTTGGGGAGCACTGCAGAAATTTGGAACACTCTAGAATATTCCATAGTATGAATAGATCTCTCTGCCCCTAACCTTTAGACTAGGGTCTACTCAGATTCATGGTAGTATTTTCCAGACCAGTGGAATATTACGGAATACAGGTACTTGTTGGAACATGGGTGACTGCAGATGATGTCAGTCTGACGTGCCCCATAGGTGTAAGCCCTCTATTGCCCCAGCAGTTGTCATGGCATGACAGTGGGTGTCATCATTGTGGGGGCTCCTCAAGTGGATTCATGAGAGCATGGGGCCTCATGCCTGGTACTCAGTAGGTGTTGGCTGTGGCCATTTGGCCATTCCTAAGATCGTTTGGGGTATGGAGGGGTCTCTTCGGCAGCTGGAGGGGGGCGTTGGGGGCTACCTTTGCTTATAGGTCCTTCTGTGATGTGGTGCTTTGGTCGGGACACAGTCCTGGCATCACAGGTACTCTGCTAACCAAGCAAACTACTCACTAGGTGTCACCAGGATACCCCCTGACCACCCCATTTCATGGCTGGGTAAATTGAGGTCCACATGTCACAGGGCTGAGATTGGAACCGGAGGAGGGAGGAGAGGGTACCTCCAGAGTCTCATTACTGGGTATCCCTGCTGCCCTGATTGTGGTAGGCAGGATGGCTTTTCTCAGCCCTTTGCCCTCACTGAGCCTTGACTTTCTTTTTTTTTTTTCCTTCTTTTGGCCACACCACGTGGCTTGCGGGATCTCAGTTACCTGACCATGGATTGAACCCGGGTCACAGTAGTGAAAGCCCAGAATGCTAACCATTAGGCCACCGGGGAACTACCTTGGTTTTCTTAAGATAACAGACCAGCCAGCGTTCACTGAGCCCATCCTTGGAGCCAGTATTGTCAGTCCCCAAATCAGCCCTTTCATGCCCAGCGTCCAAGCTGGGGACACCGAGGCCCAGAGGCATGGGGTCACCTGCCCAGTAAGTGGCAGAGTGGCCACTGAAAACTCATCTTGTGCCCTGGTGCTGTGCCACCCCCAGGATAGGCAGAGCTGGGGAGGGGGAAGTGCCCAGGGGGCAGCCCATCTGAGCTGCTCAGTGACAGGCTGCTTGTCCCTGCTCCATGGCAGGGAATGGGCTGTTGAGGAAGAAGATGCTGGTTCCAGGCCCACCAGGCTCAAGCCGCCCGGCCAAGGGCCAGGTGGTCACCGTGCAGCTGCAGACTTCGCTGGAGAATGGCACACGGGTACAGGAGGAGCCGGAGCTGGTGTTCACCCTGGGTGACTGTGATGTCATCCAGGTGGGAACGGTGCAGGGCCTGGGCAGTTCTGGGTGGGGAGGGGCTGGGGTGAGATGCAGGGGAGGTGGTGGTGGTGGTGGTGGCGGCCGGGTGGGTGGGCACTGCTGTGCTGCACCTGGACCCACTCAACTCATGCCGCTCCCCTCCCCGACCCCAGGCCCTGGATCTCAGCGTCCCGCTCATGGACGTGGGAGAGACGGCTATGGTCACTGCTGATTCCAAGTACTGCTACGGCCCCCAGGGCAGGTGAGTACCTGCTGCCTGCAGGGGTCCCTGTGGGGGTGAGGAAGTGGGTGGGATGGGTTGCTCCCGCATCTCACCCCATCTAGGTGTACGGTTTATAGAAAAGGAAACAGGCTCCGGGAGGGGAACTCCTGCACCAAGTCACGGAGCTCGAGTAGCAAGAGTTAACTTCCCTTGTGTTTTACTGAGGAGGGGGTGACAGCCCTTTCCCGCCTGCGCCCACTGAACCTAGCGTGTCTGGGGTTCAGTCATGGTGGCCGCTGGGTCTGAGTGCTGTCCCCACCCCATCCCCCAGCAGGAGCCCATACATCCCCCCACACGCGGCCCTGTGCCTGGAGGTGACCCTGAAGACTGCCGTGGATGGGCCTGACCTGGAGATGCTCACGGGGCAGGAACGCGTGGCCCTGGCCAACCGGAAGCGGGAGTGTGGCAATGCTCACTACCAGCGGGCCGACTTCGTGCTGGCCGCCAACTCCTACGACCTCGCCATCAAGGCCATCACTTCTAGTGCCAAAGGTGACTGCCAGGTCGAATCCCAGCACCTCCCCTGCAAAGCCATCCCCACTAGTGCTAGAAACTTCAAGCCACAGAGGGCCCCAGATTCAAAATGTTATAGAAAATTCTAGAATATGGATAGATGTTTAGCTATGCCTAGTCTTTAGATATTTCTAGACTTATATCCCAGGTCAGTGGACTGTTGCGGAGTTCAGGTAGATGTTGGAACGTGGGTGACTGCAGATACTGTCAATCCATGATCAGGCCCTCGTTCACTTAGGCTCCGTTTTGTCGACTCCTTGGGAATGCCCTGAGGACGGCACTGGTATTGGCCCGTGTTAGAGATGGGGAAACAGGCCAGAGAGGCCTGAGGTCCCCCAGGGAGTAGGTGGTAGAGGCCCCAGCACTGGGATCTTGGAAACTCCCCATCTCTTGTGACTGGGACACTCAGAGACCCTTCCCCCGCAGTCTCCTCCAGCACCAGGTGCACGGGGGTGGGCCTTGGCCTGGGTCACATCATCCCTCTGCAGATGGTTGTGGGCGGCTGGCGGCGTGGTGACAGTGGCTGTAGTTGAGTGCTGTCCCCCCACAGTGGACATGACATTCGAGGAGGAGGAGCAGCTCCTGCAGCTGAAGGTGAAGTGTCTGAACAACCTGGCAGCCTCACAGCTGAAGCTGGACCACTATCGTGCAGCGCTGCGCTCCTGCAGCCTTGTGCTCGAGCACCAGCCCGACAACATCAAGGCACTCTTCCGCAAGGGCAAGGTGAGCTGCAGCTCACAGGCAGCAGGCGGGCAGGCTGGCTCCCTGACCTCAGAGCAGTGACGCTGGTCCCAAACCCTAGATTTGAGAAAGGCATAGGTATCAGTCAGCCAAGCTCCCTGGGGTATAAATGGGGAAACTGAGGCCCAGACAGGTGCAGGGGTGTGGCCTGGGTCATAGCAATTCATTGACTGAGGCCAGATTTTCTTTCTTTCTTTTTTTTTTTGTGGGCTGCACCACACGGCATGTGGGATCTTAGTTCCCCAACCAGGGATCAAACCCGTTCCCCCTGCATTGGAAGCGTGGAGTCTTAACCACTGGACCACTAGGGAAGTCCCCTGACTGAGGTCAGATTTGAACCCTGGGTCTTAGGTTTCCTCTACTCCCCAACACTGCCCTTTGGCCCATTGGTAACTGTTCCTTGCATATAACCCTTTGTGACTCCCATCTCCCTCAGAGTAAAAGCCGGGTTCTTATTTCAGCCTTTAAGGCTCTGAGCTATCTGGTCTTCCTCCTGCCATCATCTTCCAGTATACTCTTGCTTTTTTGCATCCTGCTCAGCTTCTCCACTACTTGCTGCCTGGGCCAGGTCTGCTCCTACCCCCGTGCCTTTGCACAGGCTATGTTCTCTGCTTGAGATATTCATACCCCAAATACACCCATGGGTCCTTCTCTCACCTCCTTCAAGTCTTTGCTCTGATGTCACCTCCTCAGGAAGTCCTCCCTATAACACCTACCCTGACCCTCTGCCCTGCCTTCATGTTTTCCGTGTCACTGTCAGCATGGCCAGGTGTCATGCCTCTTGTCCATCTCCTTTACCAGAAGGTGGGGATTTTGTATGTCTCATTCACTGCTAAATCTCTAGTCCTTCAAACAGAGCCAGGCATACAGTAGGTGCTGAGTAAGTGCTGGTGGAATGTAGGAGTGAATTTGGCCTGAATGGACTTGACTTTAATTGCTTTTGTCCCCATCTCTGTTCATCTTCACTCTGTTGGGATAGGGGGTGCTTTCAGCGTTTTTTAGCAGTAAATCAAGGAAACTGAGGTGCAAGCAAATGCAGGGTCCCCTAGTGTGTTAATGAGAGGCCTGAGCAGGCCAGCCAGCATTTTTTAAGTACTTTTTGTGTGTAGAGTTCTGCATAGAAACAGAGAGGAGAGAAAAGATGCTGTCCCTGTTTTTCAAGGGTTTAGAATCTTCTTGTGGGGAGTGAGACTGTCTGCTCATGTAGCCTTATACGTGTTTGGGTCTGCTGGTTGAAGGTGATGGAAGACCACTCAAATAGATTCAGCCAAAGGAATTAACGACTTGTGGAACTGCCAAGTCAGGGGTAACTGGCTTCAGGCACGGCTGGATCCAGGTGTTTAGAGATGTTGTGCAGATGCTGTGTCTGTCTGCCGTGTTTCTCTCTCAGGCAGGCTCCTCTCTCAGGGTGACCAAGATGCTCCCTCGTGCTCTGCCAAAAGCTCCAGGCTTCCATCCCTTGCACTTAGCAACTGGCCTCTCAGTGGTACCATCAGAGTTCAGGCTGGATCTCATTGGCTGGCTTGAGTCACATGCCTGGCTCTGAATCATTCGATGTGGCCAGAGCTTTGGCAGCATCCATTTGGCTTCTCGAGCCAGCCGAGGTGGTGAAGGAGGAGGAGAGACCAGCACCTGGGTCTCCTGCGCAGGATGAGCCAGACACCCAGGAGAAGGAGCAGGTTAGGGGAGTGACACCAAGCCTGCTGGTCTGCTCATGTAGTCTGAGGGCTCAGGGGAGCAGTGTAGGGGTGACTGGACCCCCGGGGCACTTGCTAGAGATACATTTGGGACTAGTCAGGTGGCCAGGAGCCTGGCAGGGCTGGGTCTCTTGAAGGAGAACATGGTCCAGCGTGGGTCCAGAATGATATACTCCCCACTTCCTCCCACAGGTGTTGGCCCAGCAAGGCGAGTACAGTGAGGCCATCCCCATCTTGAGAGCAGCCCTGAAGCTGGAACCTTCCAACAAGGTGAGCAGAATGGGGGCACCCTGAGATTTGCTGTGCCGGCCTGTCTGGGAAGTTTTTCCTGTGGTCTGCCCCTTAGCCTTCTTGCTGTGGCTTTCCCTATGGTGTTTCTACCTGGGAAGTGGCAGGGGGTAGGTAGCTGAAGGGCCCCAGCCCACCTGCTGAGACCCTTATTGACCCTTGCATAGGCAGTCTGGACTCACCCCCAACAGGGGTCCCAGAGGCCAAGGGCACTAGCCAGCCTGGCCAATGCCAGTGTCTTCAGCTTTCTTCCCAGAACCTTCCTCTCTCCGGGCCGCCCTTTCTCCACTCCATCTTCTGGCTTCCTAGGAGGATGGAGATAGCAGCCCTCACTTCGCTGATGCCCAGAGAATAGCTGACAGAATTCCCATGTCCCAGTGGTTCCAGCCCCGAAGGGCCCCAGAAAGGCAGACTGCTAGCAGTGATCGTTGGCTTCTGCTGCCACCTGCTCTCACAGACACCCCCCTCTCACAGACGATCCATGCAGAGCTCTCAAAGCTGGTGAAGAAGCACGCGGCCCAGCGGAGCACTGAGACCGCCCTGTACCGGAAGATGCTAGGCAACCCCAGCCGGCTGCCTGCCAAGTGTCCTGGCAAGGGTGCCTGGGTGAGCTGGGGCCGGCGGGCACAAGGAGGCTCCCAGAGTAGGGGCAGGGGCTATGGGCAGGGTACGCCATGCAGAGGGAGTTTCTTCATTTTGCAAACGTTGATGTCTTCATGAACTGGGGTGTTGTGGACTATGCTGGGGACACAGAGAAGCCCCAGTGCTGTGTGACCAGGACTAAAGCAGAAGATAAAACACAATCTGGAGGGCTCAAGGTGGGGCTCCTCCAGAGGGGAAGGGGAGGTGTACCAGAGGAGGGGACATTTGGCTTGAGTTTTGATGCATGAGTAGGTGTTTTCCAAGAGGCAGGCAAGGCATTGTCAGGCAGTGGTTTCCTGGGAGGCCTGTTTGGGGCCTGTTGCTAGCTGAAGTGCAAGACATCCGTCTTGACCGCTGTCTAGCCTCCTCTTCCCTCTGCTTTATCCACAGTCCATCCCATGGAAGTGGCTGTTTGGGGCAACTGCTGTCGCCCTGGGGGGCGTGGCGCTCTCTGTGGTCATCGCTGCCAGGAACTGACCGCCTAGGTGGCCGCCATCCCCTCCACTCACTGTGGACCCCACCCTGCGCTCCCTAACTCCCCCAGGCTCCCTGTCCACTGCCCTAACTGGCCTGGCCCCCTCCTCTGGGGCGGGGGCAGTGAGGTTTGGGGGTCACGTGGCCCAGCAAGCAGGAGGGACTGAGCCCTATAGGAGGAAAGTGAGGCAGGGCCCGGGTCCCACATCCAGCCCGGAGCAAGGGGGCCCTCATTCCTCCAGACCCAATTCCCAGCCCTAACCCCACTTCCTGGGTTAGGTCCCAACAGGGACCAGCCTCAGTTTCTCCTTCCCAACAGGCCTGGGGGCAGCCCTTCCCCCACCCATTCCCTGTCCAAGCGCCAACTCCTCCTGCCCCGCCTGCTGCCCTCTGTCCAGGTACCCCCCACCCCACCCCCCAACACACACACAGTGAAATAAAGCCTCCCACCCCGCACCCTGCTGGCTCTGGAGCCTTCTTTTACCATCGCTTGGGGCTGAGCCAGAGACAGCCTGTGCCTTGTCCAGGGTCACACAGGACCGTGGATATGGCCGAGCCAGGACTAGAGTGGGGGTTGTCTGCTCTCAGGTCACAGCAGACCGTCTTTACCAACGGGGAAACTGAGACCTGGAATAGCGGGGCGTTATGCTCAGGGTCCCTGGTCAGGCTCTGCGGGGGTTCACAGCTAGCTATGCTCCTTACCCCACCTCTCTTGACTCTGTTGCCTCATCTGAAATTGGGGACCTTGATGGGACCTAACTGGGGACTGTGCTGAGCCCTCAATGACCACAGGGGTCTGGCTGTGCAGCAAGCGGACAGCCCCATGTCTGGGCAGCAACATAGCCAGTGTGAAGACCTTGGAGCAGCGTCTGTCCAAAGTTGATAAAGGTGGGTGGTCAGCAGAGCTGGACCCTGCAGGGCCTTGGGGGCTATGGGGAGGGGTTGGGTTTGATTCCAGGAGCTCCATCCCATCTCCTTTTCCCTACAACCCAGGGCTGTCAGAGCTTCTTCCCAAAATGTTGCCCACCGTCACAACCAGGACAGCCAGAGCCAGTGTTTGGGCCTTTATTAACCTGAGTTCCTCTCGCTGCTGCTGTCTCCGAGATAGACCACACAAGTGTTCGGCCTGCCCCCATCCCTTACAGTCCAGGAGTAGAAGCAACTGGCCACAGCCACCCAGCAGAAGGTGGCCATCAGGCCTGGAAACTAGATCTTTGCCCTGCCTGCTCCAGGCTGTTGCTGGGCCACCTGGATTACTCTCAGGGCACAAATCGGGGTGGCTTGGACCTGCTTCTCCTCTCCACCATTCAGCCCCCTTAGGTTTCTACCTCGTCCTCAGACAGGAAGGGGGCTCCATGGAAGGTGCTGGGGTGGGGACCATGGGTTGGCCAGGCTTGGGAGACCTGCATCTCAGGCAGGATACCCCTCTCTTTCCTCAGTCTCCTTGACTTCAGGCTGGGAAGCTGGCCTGAAGGTTGGCTAGCGGGACTGTGGGCCGGCTGGGGTGACTTCCTGGCCCGGGTGTGAGAGTCACCACCGCTGACATTCCTGAGCACTGATTGTGTGCTGGCAATGGCGTTAGTCCACTGTTTACCCACAGCAGCCTTGTTCTGTGCCCATTTTTCATATATTCTGGGGACAAGTCCTTTGTCGTATAGGTATATTGTGAATATAGTTCCCACTCTGTGGCTCACTTTTCATTTTCTTAATGATGTCTTTCAAAGAGCAGACATTTAAAATTTGATGCAGTCCAATTTGTCATTTTTTTTTCTTCCATTCCATGTGCTTTTTGTCACTATTTGCTGAGCCCAGCATGTAGAGATTTTCTAGGTTTTCTTTTAAACGTTCTATGGCTTTAACTTTTGCATTGAGATCTATGAGCCACTTTGAGTTAATTTTTGTATGTGGTGTGAGGTTGGGGTTGAGGTTCATTTTTTTCTTCTTTTAAAATATTAATTAATTAATTTGGCTGCGCTGGGTCTTAATTGCAGCACACGGGATCTTCATTGCCGCGTGTGGGACCTTTAGTTGCAGCACACAAACTCTTAGTTGCGGCGTGTGGGATCTAGTTCCGTGACCAGGGATTGAACCTGGGCCCCCTGCATTGGGAGTGCAGAGCCGTAACCACTGGAGCACCAGGGAAGTCCCCATTTTTTCCCATGTAGCCATCAGTTGTTGCTGAAACATCTGTGGGGAAGACTTACTTTTCCTTAGTGAGTTACTGTGGCAGCTTTGTCAAAAGCAACTGACCACACGTGTGTCTTTTCTGGACTCTGCTCCATGGTGAGGGTCTCTGTGTCCCCTTGGCAGGTTCCATACTGTCCTGAAGACTAGCTTTTTAGTAATGATGGAGTCAGGCTGGGTGTGCCTTCCACCTTTGCCCCTTTCCTCCGTGGTTGCTTTGGTTGTGTCCCATTATTAGCTGAGCAGACCGAGGCCCAGAGAGGAGACAGCTCCTGCCCAGGGTCCCACTACCTGGAAGCAACAGGCAGGATTTGGCCCAGGTCAGCCTGCCTCCAGAGCACATGCTCCACCCACCAGCTGGTTCTGCATCTTACTGCAAGTTAAAGCCAGGAGATGAGAAAGGCCTTGAATGCCACGGCCAGATGTGTGACTTTAATGTGTTCACCCCCTTGGTCATTCCATCCTCAGTAGTCTGAACAGGGTTGGGGTGGGGAGCCAGGACATCCAGGACGAGGGGCATCGAAGTTGCCCTAAAGGCACAAGGAGGGCTTTGGTGGGTGGCAAACAGTGTTTGCTCCTGGCTCAGGCATAGCATGTGCAAAGGTATGCTGGCTGGATGGTGCGTGGTATGTTCAGAGGACAACTAGGATGGATTTTTCTTTCACATCAAAACGTATACCAGTGCCTTCTGTGTACCCTGTCTTGGGCGATGACTCAGCCTGAACTTGCCCTCGAGGGGCGCGACTCTCAGTGGGCTGTGAGTTGGAAGTGAACATGGTAGAATGAGCTTTGCGTGTGAGAGCTCATGTCTCCTGAGCACTTCAGTGGGATGACCTTTGCATACTTCCATGTCATGTCATCCTTAAAGGACAACTTCCTGGTGGTGACTGTTGGCTGGGGTCACCCAGTGTGGAATCATCAGTGTCTCTGAGTGCCTGTGCTCTATTTCTCCTCCTGGTGGAACTCACCTTTACTCCTCATCATGCAGATGGAGCTGGTTCCCCACCAGCCTTCAGGGGTGGATCTGCAACCCAGGCCTGACCAATCAGAGCATTCTAGCCCCCTGGCCACAGTGATTGGCTCCTGGGTGGTCACGTGACACACAGTGAACTATTAAAGCCGCCTGTGGTACTTCTGCTGGAGCCATGAGGGCACCTGGAGCCCCACCTGCTTTAGAGTGGTAAAGAAATAACTCATCAGGCCTGGGTTGTCCAAACCATGCACATTTAAAGGACTGGCCCTTGACTGGCACCTGGGAGGTCACCTCTAGACTCTTGGAATGTCCTGACTGGTGTAAGTGTTTACCTGAGGTCGTGGGCCACACCAGATAGTCCATGCTAACAATATGATTTAGGGTGGGGGCTTTTGGCCACATGGTATCAGTTCAACCACTGGATGGGCTGGAGACTGAATTTCATCACATGGGTGGTCAGCCATATCTGCATGACTGACCCCTCCTCCCCAACAAAAACCCTGGACAAGGCTCAGGTGAGCTTCCCTGGATGGCAGTATTCCATGTGTGTTGTCACAGTCATTGCTGGGAAAATTCAGTGCTGTCTGCAACCAGAAGCTTGTGCCTGGTTTCTCCTGGTTTCTGCCTTATGCACCCTTTTCCTTTGCTGATCCTTATCCTTTGGCTGTGATCAACCATAGTCACGAATGTAACAGCTTTTCTGAGTTCTCCTAGTGAATTATCAAACCCAAGGGTGGTCTTGGGGATCCCTGACAACAGATGTCTTTACCCCCGTCCTGAGAAGAGCTGTGAGCGCCCCCCCCTACCCATTGCACAGATGAGTCCTGAGGCCCCAAAAGGTAGACTTGCTGGCTCTGAGGTGCCCAGCTAAGGGAACACCGGAGCAGGCTGCTTGCTGGCCACCCCACCATGCAAAGGGGCCAGCTCCAAACTGAGTGTTCTCATGGATCATCACGTTCCCTTTGCTGCAAAACTGTTTGCTTCAAAATCCCAAAGGTCCATTTGCTCTGACCTAGCATCTCAAGTTTCAGGAAGTTCTGGGACAGATGTGCAGAGATGTGTCTCTAAGGGCTGTGCGTTGCAGAAGTTTTAAGGCGTTTCTAAGATTTCTCATCCTGTGTCATCCCAGGTCTGGGAATGTGGTAGACCTCACTCCCATGATTGTGTTGTTATTGGGCACAGTTTACCTTAAGATAATCTGGGTGGGCCTGACCCTGCTGGTTGTAGAAGAGGAAGTCAGAGGGATTCAACATGAGGGAGGTCTCTATTGCTGAGATGGAGGGGGCCACGTGGCCAGCGCCTGAGAAGGAAGTGGGGACCTCAGTCCTACAACCACCAAAAAATGAGTTCTGCCAACAACCTGAAGGAGTTTGAACACAGATCCTTCTCCAGTTGAGCCTCTGGATGAGGACACAGCCAAGCCAATACCTTGATTACAGCCTCATGAGACCCTGAGCAGAGAACCAGTTAAAACATACTAAACTTATGACTCACAGAAACTGTGAGATAATAAATGTTCCTTATATTAAGTCACTAAGTTTGAGATACTTTGTTACACAGTAATAGGCAGCAATAACAAACTAATACATATATTAGCGATAACCAACTAATGAATAGTGGGTGTTCATCCTAGTGTGGTTTAAAAACCCACAAACTGCAAACAACATAAATGTCTAACAGAAAGAGATTATGTACATAAACTCTTGTAAACCCATTAATAATAATAATAACAATTTCCATTTGCCTTTGGTCTAGGGCCAGGCTCTTGGGTAAATGCTGTTGTTATCCCTATTTTATGGATGAGCAAAATGAGGAACAGAGAGGGTGAGACACATCCAAGGCTACAAGGGGTGAGGGTCAGGCTAGGGTCACTGTTCCCATCACAGAGCTAGACCTTTTTCAATGGGCTTGCTAGGTGGAATATATGTTGAGAGGCTACCCAAGGTGATCAACTGGCTTCCAATTTCTTGGGTGACCTAGTTCTTAAAGGCTTTTGGAGAGCATGCCAATGCCTGATGATTTCCTCCATTATCGTTTCAGGGGTCCTGTTGGGAGCCACTGGGGCATTAAGTGTAAAGTGGAGAAAAATCAATACTTGTTACCAAGCACTACAGCCCATGGTTGCAGTGTTCCTAAGTCTTTTAACTTCTCTAAGTGCTCAGTTTCCTCCTCTGGCAGATGGGACCAAGCCACTGTATCCACCTCAAAAGGCAGTTGTGGGTGCCAAACACTGAGCACAGAGCCTCATGTGTTTTAAATACTCTACGTGGGGTGACTGTTACTAGTACTGTTGTCTGTTTCTCAGATGAATCCACTTACACTCAGAGGGCAAGTGCCTTTCCCAATGTCACACAGCAAGCTGGTCAGCACTTAGAGCTGGCTCCTCCCACGTTCTACTCCATTCAGCCGTCTGGCTGTCTCTCCCCTCCCCATCCTCTAACTCCAGACTGCCTGCTCCACAGCTACCCTTCTTGCCCTTCTGTGGCCCTTCTAGGGGCAGTGCAGCCCTGGCCTGCTCCAATATTTTTCTCGCCCAGCCTCCGGATACACAGTTGGGCACGGCAGTGGGTAAATGGGTCAGCGTGTCTGAGCAAGTGCTGGCATCTTGGTGGTAGGATGGACTGATCCCAGGTGAAGGGTGGAGGATCCCAGAGCTTTGGCCCTGAGCTCAGACAGGCTGGAGTTGGAATCTCTGCAGCAGTATGTAAGACCTTCCAGATTCTCCGAGCCTCGCTCTCCTCATCCCTGAAATGGGCTGGTAGCTGTGTTGTGAGGATTAAATGAGATCATTTATTAATTCAACACATATTTCCTGAGCACCTACTCTGTGCTAGGCCCTGTGCTGGGGTTCAATGAGGAAATACAGAAAGGGACCCAGGTACCAGAGGCAGGATGAAGGGTAATCAGGAGGGCTCTGGATCAGAAAGATCCAAGTTCAAAGTTCCAAGCAGCCCATTCACTGGTAGGGTGAATATCGTCACATGCTGCCTAACCCTTTTGAGCCTCAGTTTCTCCATTTGTAAATGGAGATATTAATGACAGGTATGGGAAAAGGTTTCACAGACTCTAGCATTGCCTTTAGGGTCAGCAGTTCATGATCGGAGGTTAAGAGATGGTAGTGCCAGCCTGGCACTGGTGGGCAGAACTAATGAGACCACCTGGGTAGAGACGTACACCTTCACCTTCCTCTCTCGCCTCAAAATATTCATTCTATGACCACCGTAAATTAGATTCAAGCGAGAAGGAAAATGACTCAGGAACTTTTTGCAGGTCAGAAGACCCAGGAGCCCAGGAGGAGCTTTCCTGGGCAAGCCAGAGCTGGTCTTCAGCTTTAGTTTCCCCACGTGTAAAACAAGAAATTGATAAAATGGCACAGTTCCTGTGAAAAACAGTTTGGCAGTTTCTCAGAAGGTTAAACATAGAATTACCATATGACTTAGCAATTTCATTCCCAGGTATAGACCCAAGAGAAGGGAAAACATCTGTCCATACAAAACCATGTACTTGAATGTTCACAGCAGCACTATTCGTAATAGTGAAAAAGTGGAAACAACCCACACGTCCATCAATGGATGAATGGATAAACAAAATGTGGTTTATCCACACAATGGAATATTATTCAGTCATAAAAAGGGATGAAGCATTGATACAGGTAACAGCATGGACTAACCTTGAAGCCATCATGCTGAGTGAAAGAAGCCAGTCACAGAAGGTCACATATTGTATGATTCCATTAATATGAAATGTCTAGAAAAAGCAAATTCATAGATAGAGAAAGTAGCTTAGTGGTTGCTAGGGGCTGGGGAGTGGGGTGAGGAATAACCTGCTTAGTGGGTATGGGGTTTCCTTTAGGGGTGATGAAAATGTTCTGGAACTAGATAGTGGTAGTGACTGCACAGCACTGTGAATGTACTAAATGCCACAGTATTGTACACTTTAAATGGGTTAATTTTATATGTGAAATGTTTTTTTTAATAGGAGAACTGGACAACCACCATCTCTCAGGGCCCGTGGGGATGTAGGATTTTATTCTATTAAAACTCTACTTTTTGGGCTTCCCTGGTGGTGCGGTGGTTGGGCGTCCGCCTGCCGATGCAGGGGACGTGGGTTCGTGCCCCGGTCCGGGAGGATCCCACGTGCCGCGGGGCGGCTGGGCCCGTGAGCCATGGCCGCTGGGCCTGCGCGTCCGGAGCCTGTGCTCCGCAGCGGGAGAGGCCACGCCAGGAAGAGGCCTGCGTACCGCAAAAAAAAAAAAAAAAAAAAAAAAAAAAAAGTCTACTCTTGGGACTTCCATGGTGGTCCAATGGGTAAGACTCTGCGCTCCCTGCGCTCCCAATGCAGGGGGCCCGGGTTCGATCCCTGGTGGGGGAACTAGATCCCACACGCATGCCGCAACTAAGACCCAGCGCAGCCAAAATAAATAAATAAATATTAAAAAAAAAAAGTCTAGTCTTATTGCGAGCAAAGTTTACCAGCCCCCACAATTCCCCAACAACCTTAGGGAAGCCCCACCAGCCCAACCCAGCGTCCAACGCGCGCTCGGTTTGCATAGTCACGCCCAGCCACCCACCCAGCCTGCCGCTGGTTCCGCCCCCCCCCACCACGTGTTTTGCGCCGGCCTGGCCCCCTCCGCGCCCTCGTTGGGGCTCTCAACAGAAGCCAAAGGCGGAAGACTTGGAGAGACCGCATAAGTAATACATCACATCAGCGGCTGGTGGGGCGGGGCTTCGACGGGCCTGGTTGTCAGGGTCATGAATAATACACATTGAGGCGGGGCCTGAAGGTGGGCGCGTGTCGGGGCGGAGTCCGGGCACGAAAGTGGACACCTCTAGAGTCTTGAGAGGTGGGGCCATCCGCATCTTATGAATATGCAGGAAGTCGGGGTGGTGACTGTGGGCCTCACAAGGCCCGCAGGGTGGCGTGGCCAGCCGCGTCTCACGAATAATGTAGCACGTCGGCGGTGGGTGCGGCGGCGATTGTGGTTCTCGCTGGATCCGGAGGGGGCGTCGCCAGTCGCGTCTCATGAATAATGCAGCGCGTCAGCGGGCGGCGGGGTGGGGCGTGGCCGGCGCGCCTCCGGCCCTGGAGCCGGGAAGGGGGGGGCGGGGGAGCGATGGTCGCAAGATGGCGGCGCTGAAGGAGGATCGGAGCTACGGGCTGTCGTGCGGGCGAGTGAGCGACGGCAGCAAGGTGTCCGTGTTCCACGTGAAGCTCACCGACAGTGCCCTGAGGGCCTTCGAGAGCTACCGCGCCAGCCAGGTGAGCGGCATGGGGCTTGGCGCGGCCGTCGGGGACGTCGGGGCGCAGGTCGGCCTCGCGCGCCCCTCTCCGTGACGTCCTTGCCTGGGGGCTCGGGGTCCGGCGTCTGAGGTGCTGCTCGCGGATTCCTGGGCCGGTGGGGCGCGGGGTGGGCGCCTGTCCGGCTCGGAGCGCGGGGAGCCTCGGCGCGGGGAGACGACCCTGGCGGGCGGCCCAGGGCGGCCGAGGGGCCCGAACTTGCGCGCCTGGTCCGGGGGACGTTCTGTGTCGGCACCTGGAGGCGTCCGGGGCCTTTCCCGACACTAAACCGGCACCTGGGCAAGAACTCGTTTTTTTACCTGACCAGGGGAGGGGGTGGAGGCAGCGCCGTCCGAGCACGGGAGGTGGGGGTTTGGGACTTCTCAGTCTGGCTCCTTGCAGGGTGGCTGGTAGGGATGGCTGACTGCTCCCTGAGGAGCAGGTTTTCCGTCTAGGACGCTGGCAGGGTGGGTCAGTGGGGCACCGCTGTCGGGGCATCTGTGGGGTCCTGTTCCGTTTGTTTGCGGAGGTTGTGTCTACACTTGGGGGCCGTCTTTGATGCTTTCCAATGAGGCCTCTGGAGTTGGGTTCACTCTTGGTTCTTGCGAAGGGGAGTTTGGGCAGAACCTGACAGCTTGTCCCCAACTCCCTAGGTGAACCTGAGTCACTGGACACCTTTAGAAAATGGGAGTGTTTTGTGGGGGGAATTGCTGGCATGGTGCCTCTCCCAAGCTGGGAGCCTGTTGTGGGCACCTGGGGAGGCGCTCTGGCCACTGCACCTGGCTGCTGACTCTCAAACTTCTCAGGGGCCGATTTGGGCCCATCTCGGGAAGTTCGAGGCGTTTCAGTTCTGCCACCTGGCCCGGGGGGTTGGGGAGAGGCTTCTTTCTACCTTCTTTCAGGCCTGACTTTGGGGCACATCTGGGGCCGTGGTCAGAAACTGCTTCTTCCCATTTCTGTTTGTGTCATGGCGCCCTCCTCCTGTGTTGGGACAGAAGTTGCAGGTGCCCAGTGGTCAGGTCCTGAGGGGAGGTGGTTTGGGAGCCCTTTTCCTCCTTTCCTGGAAAGTGGGGGCTTCATAGTCAGTGGCTATAGGGGGAGGGGTCTGGCGTCAGGTTCAGGGAGGCCCTGCCGTGTGCGTGTGTGTGCGCGTGTGTACTGGGGATGGGGGGGCCTCGGGCGGGTGAGGAGAGAGACTAACTAGGAAGGAATGTGGCTTTCTTCCTGCCCTGGACTTGTTCGGCACCATTAGCTAAGCTGGGAATTTCTTCCCCTGTTTTGTTCCCAGTGCCCACCCTTCCCGCTCTTCTTCCCACTTTTTTGGACAATTTCCTTCCTGTCCTCGTGTCTCAGTGTCCCCTTCATAGAACCGGGATTTCATCTTTCTGGAAGAGTGAGTTCTCACCTTGTCAAAAGGGATTCCCCAAGGTGAGGCTGGGGTGCCACTGCAGATGAGGAGGAGGGGGCACGGTGGCCAGCTTGAACCTCCCTTCCTTGTGGAATTCCAGCCGGGAGTCTTTTTCCCTGGGCAATTCTGACTTGTTCCCCTGGAAGGCAGGATTTCCTAGAAACAGCTGGGGGAGAGCTTATGCGTCATGTAAATAAGGTGAGCTTGGTACCTGGTCACTGTGAGTTTGGAGCCCCGCCTTCCCTGCCATGCTGCCCTCCCTTGATCTAGTCGTCCGGAAGGCCCGCCTGTGCGTCCACCTCATGCTGTCACGCTGCTATTTTTAATTTAGGGTGTTGGTTTCATCCCCTAAGCTGGATCTTCCTCCTATGAGGGTGAAGGTATAACTGTAGACTCAAGTTCGTCCCTCGGAGAGCCCAGCTGTGTATGTCCATGTTGATCAGCCGGAAGGGGCTCCCTCGAAGAGCTTCTCCTTCTCGAGCTACTCGTGTTAACTTGGCTGGCTGGGCTAAATTTTGGGGGTGACTCAAACTTTCATTTTTCTCAGAGGCTGACTTCTTTTTTTTTTTTTTTTTCTTTTTGCGGTATGCGGGCCTCTCACTGTTGTGGCCTCTCCCGTTGCGGAGCACAGGCTCCGGATGCGCAGGCCCAGCGGCCATGGCTCACGGGCCCAGCCGCTCTGCGGCATATGGGATCCTCCCAGACCGGGGCACGAACCCGTATCCCCTGCATCGGCAGGCGGACTCTCAACCACTGCGCCACCAGGGAGGCCCCAGAGGCTGACTTCTGATTTAAGTTACTTGGCAGTTTTGTATTTAATGTTATCCAGTGGGCAATGTAGTGGACTGAAGTAAAATCAGGACAGCTTGGGCACACTCAGTGTTCTTGGGTGGTGGGCATGGGGAAGGTGACTTGAAGAACTTGTTTGTGTGACTAGTGAAGTGTATTAGTTATTAATAAAACCTCATATGTTTGACTGTCAGTAGCGTCTAGAGTTTTCTATTCTCTAGCGCTGTGGTTATATGGTTTGCCAGTGACAACTTGTGGGGAGGGTTTTTACTTTTACTTTTTACAGTTGTCCTTGAACAACACCGGTTTGAACTGCCCGGGTCCACTTGTATGTGGATTTTTTTTCACTAAACACATACTACAGTACTAGGGGACCCACGGTTGGTTGAATCTGCAGATTCAGCACTCAGGATATGGAGGGCCGACTGTAAAGTTTATAAGGGATTTTTGACGGCTCAGGGATTGGTGCCCCTAGCCCCAGTGTTGTTCAAGGGGCAAATGTAATTGCAAAGAGGTTTTTACAGACTCAGATGTGGCAGGGGCCTGGAGAGGAGCATCCTTCAAAACTTTCTCTGTAGCTCCTGGGAGCCTAGCTGTTGGAGTAGCCGGAGAAGTCCCTGACAGCTTCCCTCTGCAGAGAGGTCTGGAGTCTGATCTGCCTTTGTACAGACCTAGTGACCAGCCTGGAACATGGTGGAAGGTAAAGATGTAGTCATATGTGCAGCTGCCAGCGTCCAGACTTGGGCTTCACGCAGTCTTGAGTGCATCCCAAGGCACTCCCACGGATCTCCCTTTTCACTGTGATGGGTTACTTCCGGGAGAGAAGAGAGGGGAAGCGTAAACACAACCCATCTTTCCAAGACAGCATCATGCGCCTATTCAGAGAAGTGTCCCTGACAGTGATTCAATGGAAGTGGCCCTCCCTGGGGCACCTCCCTCGACCACCTGAGTATTTCATCGTCGGATTGGGTGGGCTCTGTTGCTGAGTGATCCTCCCCTCTCCCAGATTAAAAGGTCTTTGATGAAGAGTAGCATATTGTTGTTCAGGAAAAATTGAGGGCCCAGGGAGGGGCCCAAGCAACCTGGGAATTGGAGGCTATCTGGGTTTGAATCTCTGAATCTCGGCTCTACCTGCATGAGGCCTTGGGTCAGTGCCTGACCCCTCCCAGTCCAGGTCCTCCTCCTCAGAGCTATGAGGATCCCAGTGGCTGCTCTGGATCCTTCTTCTCTTTAGGATTATGAGTGTCCCAGTACCTGAGCCCTCTCAGCTCCTAATCCTTCCTCTCTCAGGGTTGTGGGTGTGGCAGTGCCCAACCCTCTCTGAGCTCTGGATTCTTCTCTCAGGGCTCTGAGGGTCCCAGTACCTGACCCCTCCCAGCTCCAGATCCTTCTCTCCGGACTCTGAGGGTCCCGGGCCCTGCCCTCTCTGAGCTCTGGCTCCTCCTCTCAGGGCTGTTGGGATTCCTTTGGCACACGTGCGGCCCTCGGTGCAGCCCTGACCCCTCCCAGGGTCTCAGCACTTGGTGTCGGTACCCAGGGCTGGTTCCCACCTGGAGGTTTGAGCAGAGACTATGGGAGAGCCTGGGCTCCTACATTTTCCCAAATCTGATTGAGCGCCTGGTCTGTACAGGGACACTGCTCAGGGGCTGGACATTTATAAGTGACCAACTGGGTCCCCAGTCTCTCGAGCTGGCATTCTAGAGGCAGGAGACAGATGATGAACAGGGTGGCACACAAATCTGCATGAAGAGCTTGTCAGCAGTCATTGTCAGGAAGGAAATAAAATGGGGCAATGTGAAAGGGCGCTGCCTAGGAGATGCCAGAGCTGAGGTCTGCTGGGCGAGGGGTCCCCTGGGGGGAAGGGGTGTGAGTTCCAGGCATGGCACATGCATAGGCCTTGAGACATGAGGGGCTGGGGAGGGTGTTTGGGCAGGGGGCAAGGCCCAGGTAAAGACGTGGAGGCAGCTGCAGGGCTCTGTCCTGGGACGGGCTTAGGAAGAGGAGGTCTGCAACAAATACTCTGTGACTGTTCTGGACCCACGCTAGGGGCTGCTTGCCTGCTGCTGAGGGGCTAGCTGCGTGGGTGTCAGCCTGGCCACCGGTGGCAGGAGGAGCCTTAATTTAGCCTCTACTCCCCTCCCACTGTGAGGCCCCAGGAGGTGGGTTCGTCTCTCCTTCCTGGGGGGCCGCCCCGCTCGGCCCTAACTAGGTCGCTTCTTGCCAGCCCTGTCTGTTTTTCATATGAGCTGTCTTTATTTTTTCAATTTTCTTGGCTGCGTTGGGTCTTCGTTGCTGCACACAGGCTTTCTCTAGTTGCGGCGAGCAGGGCCTATTCTTCGTTGCGGTGCACGGGCTTCTCATTGCGGTGCCTTCTCTTGTTGCGGAGCACAGTCTCTAGAGCGCAGGCTCAGTAGTTGTGGCGCACAGGCTTAGTTGTTCCGTGGCACGTGGGATCTTCCCGGACCAGGGCTCGAACCCGTGTCCCCTGCATTGGCAGGCGGATTCTTAATCACTGCGCCACCAGGGAAGTCCCCGAGCTGTCTTCAGGAATAGCTAAATTCGCTGCCCCTCCTGGCCTCTGGCCAGGCCCCTGTAAGCCCTTTGTCCAGGCACATGTCATCTTGACAGTTTTGGCAGGAAGGCTAGCTTATTGTTCTCACTGTTCATTGGAGGCAGTTGAGGCTCTGAGGGGCAGCGTTGCCTGCCTGAGGTCACGCTGACTGTCCTCACTGGCCCAGGCTGCCTCTCCAGTTGGGCAGGAGTTTGAGCCACAGCTATGAAAGGGAGTCCCACTGTGGTCTCAAGTCCTCATGACATGCCAGCATCCCAGGGTCCCGAGAACATTGGTGACATGAGTGGCCATGCAAATTCCTGAAGTTGCCAGCTTTGACTGTACCTTGCCCTCTCCCCTGAGAAAGCCTGCAGGTGATAACCAGTGCCTGTGGATTGTGCCCTGCATGCCAGCGCTGGCCTGAGCTGTACATGTTACTTCATCTTGTCCCCTGGCTGTCAGCCCTGTGGTGGGGAGCGGTTCTCATTTCTCAGGTGAGGAAACAGGTAAAGACTCTGGGAGGCCGAGTCACCAGAAGGAGTCTCCCAGCTGGGATGGGGCTGAGAACCGGGCATCTGGCTGGAATGCAGTGTGTGTGTCCTTGAGCTTTGCCTCCTCTGAAGGGTGGTGGCCGAGTGGACTGGGCTGGCGCATTGGTGTCAGGAGCATGACGTAGGGGTTCGGTTTGCCTGTGTGTTTCAAGGTGGGCACTCAATAGGTCTGGGTGGGGTGAGTCCCTCCCAGAGGCGCATGTCTCATAGGTACTGAGGGAAGGCGAGCAACCTGGGGTATGGAGTGAGTGCTGGTCATTTCTGCAGATGGCCTATGAGGCTGTGTGAGGGACCAAGCCCCGCATCTGCCACTGACCCTTGACTAGGCTTCCGGCAGCCATTCACCATGGTGACTATGTGTAAACAGCTGGTGGCTCTCGGAAACCCACCCTCTGTTGACTCATCGGCAAGGCCAGAGTTCATCACCCTTGAAGTAGTTTTGACATCACACCCAGATTGTGACATCTCTGGGGAGTCCTTGAAAAACAAGACTGTTTCTCCTGTTCTGTGCATCTCTCGTCCCAGAGCAGACCCTGGTTTTGGGAAATCTGCTTCTTCGTGGCAACAGCCCTGCTCAACGTGCCTGGCTGGAAATCCATCCTGTGCCTTTGGGTTTTGCCTCCCCTAGGTCCTTCACTTGTAGGGCCTTGCTCCCTTGCTCTCTGCCTTTATGACTTTCTCCTTGGTCTGTGACTCTCATGGCCTGGAGTTGTCTGAGATCTCATCTCTAGCGATACATGGCCACTCTGCAGTCACCCAGAGACCACAGGGATGCTTTCTAGGACAATCCCTGCAAACAGCCTCTGACCTGCAGTGCAGTAAGTGACACAGACAGCCACCATGTGCAGTTTTATCACTTTGCTTTTTAATAAAGAAGCTGGTGTCCAAGTAAACCATTCAGGGGGAGATCTCCTGTTCCCACACTAAGTGGCTGCACTGGAGTCTGATGCTAATTATATCCTCCTAGCTGGGTCCCTCCCTGGCCACGTTGAGATGTGGCTCCTGGCTGAGTCACCAGGTCAAAGGGGTGCGTTGGTGACTCGCCACAACCCCTCCAGAGGGGAGGGGGCCTCGCATGTCTGTGAAGTTTGTGGGGTCACCGAACTCCTGTTTAAAAGCGACACATGTCAAAAGTTTCTTTCTTTTTACCACAGAAGCTGTAGAGTTCAGTGAAGAACACTAGCAATTCCCTGTTCCGTGGGCTGTTGTTAGCACCTCAGCGCCTCCCTCTGTCTTGCATCCAGAGGAAGTGGACATCATAGTGGTGTCCTCATATAATCTTAGGTCTTGATTTTTTTTTATTGCAGTGCTAAACTTTGTTTTTTAGTGGCTTTAGTCCTAGTCTGCTGTCCGGTACTGAGGACTGTGCAGAGATGCTAAATTGCAGTGAGAGGCACCCCTGGTGTACCTGTGCATTTGCGAGTGGAGCTGGAGGTTGCAGGTGCTGAACGGTACAACTATTGTATGTTGAAATCGAGGCCCAGGGGGGATTTGGTCTGGTTTGTGGTGTTGGATGCTGAGGGAGGTCAGGCCTAGAGGTGGGGAGGCTGGGGGTGGAGACTTTGATGGCCTGAGCTGGGGTCCACTGGGGTCGGGCAAGGGGACAGATGTAGAAGTATTTGGGCTGCCACCTGTACCTGGTTGGAGGAGGTGGACATTTCTAAGCTTTCCTGATTCTGGCCATAGGGCAGAAGTGTCTTTGCACACTCGGCTTACTGTCATGCCTGAGCTGGGTTTGTGAGAGTCAGGTTATGCAGGGCTTGATGAGACGCTAATGGTCACCTCTGGAGTGACTCTTGGCTGGAGGAAAGGCGACTATGGCTGATCAGAGAGCTGCTGCAGGTCTGTGGTGGGTGAACAACATCAGCATCATCGTCATTGATGTGGGGCGAGGTGGAAGACGTGCGTGTGCAGCCATGGTGATGCTGCTTCAGGGCCCATGTCTTTCTGGGTTGCCGCCTTTGTCTCAGGGTGTGATGTCATGAGTTTCTTGCCAGTGTCCTAACCAGTGCAATTTGAAGGCGGTTTAGAACGGATGTGGTGGCTGTGGAAGCCAGCAGCCTTTCTTTTTCTGGTTCTTGGATTGTGTTCATTGCTCAGGGGCAGTTGGATAGCAGGCTTCCTTTATTGTGCTGGCATTGACCAGTTTCTGGACAGTGGGTGTTCTGGACACTGGGGGAGCCAAGGCTGGGCCTGGACATAGGGGCTGCAACCTGAGACAGCATTTGGGTGTCACTGTCACCCCGAGTCAGCCTCATGGGCAGGTGAGCAGGTGGGCTACGCTGTCCAAGTGCAGATAACATTGGGTCGAGGGCTCAAGGCTTGCTTAGCACTTCCCAGGGTTCCCAGGGACACTCCATAACAGGAGGTCCTGGAGGAGTTCAGCCCGCCTTGGACTGCTGTGCTTTCAAGAAATTAATGAGCCGCCGATGATCAGGGGCTGTGGGTAATGCTCCACATCATTGCTCCATCATCGGTGTTCTCCTGGTAGACCTTCAGAAAGGGAGACTGAGGCTTGGCACAGGACACCTTTCCCGAGTACGTGCCCTTCCACCTACCCTGGTTCCTAACCCAGGCCTACTGGGAGGGTGTCAGCTCCTCACTGTTTGCCTTGCTGCCCCTGTGTCTGTCCTAGATGCTAAGGGAGGGTGGCCTAACAAGGGAGTGCCTCCCTCAAAGGATGCTACACGTTGGGGTCAGGTAGCCTGGCTCCAGCCAGGTCCTGCTGACAGCCTGGGGTCCCCGGGCTGCTGGCTCCCTCCCAAGCCTCAGTTTCCTGGGTTGAAGCAACACCTGCAGTTGTAGTGGCCTCCCAGGTCAGATGGGCGAAACGTATGGATGCTGACCACTCCTGCCCCCGTGTGTGTGTGTGTGTGCGCGCGCGCGCGCATACTCTACAAAGGATCTGAGAAAGTGAAGCCCTTCAGAATTTACAGTATCCACTTCTTTGCCTCTATTGTCAAGGATTTTTTTGTAAAAGAATGGCTAGATTAAATGGATTTCCCCAGTCTTTTTTAGCCACTTTCCTGCCTGGAAGTCCACCGCACTGTGTCGGAGGGGGCTGGGCCCTCATGCATCCCCCTTCTTGATCCCTTGAGCGGCCTCAGTGGGCAGTGCTGGTGGAGCAGGCAGTGAGCAGAGGCCAGATGGAGCTGAGGAGGGACGGGAGGTCGTGTCCGACTGGGCCTGGGGATGACTGCTGAGGTCGCTGGGTTGGTGGCCGCTGCCAGCAGAGTGTGAGGAATCAGCCCCAGAGCCCAGGGTGTAGTGGCTCCGTCTTTGCCTTCAGGTTGTGCTCAAGCTTGTGAGTGTTGGGGAGTCACACAAGGGCAGTCTCGAGGGGCCAAACCCCCTCTCCATTCGAGAATTCTGTTCCCTAGTTATGTGAGGAGGGGTTCCTGGCCCTTCCATCATCCAGCTTGGCTGACTGTGGCCCTGGCAAAGGTGTGCAAAAGCCGAGTAATGAGGGGCCACCCCGTCCGCCCCTGCCCTTTCCTGGGCCCCTCGGCTTCTTTTTGGACAGGAGTGGCAGGACACGGGCATGAGAGGCCTGAGGAGTCCCTGGCCTACCTCTCTCCTCATCTGGGCGTGTGCCTGTGGCCTTCGTGTCCTGTTTATTAGACTGACTGACTTGGTCTCACCCTGCAGTCCCCACATCCCTATGGGGGAGGCCAGCCGAGGGCATGGTGATGATGGCTGCCAGGTGGGAGAAATGCAGCGACGATGGGGAGGGAGGTGCCCTCGGGAAGCAGGGCAAGTGAAACCATCCGGGAAAGGCCTAGAATGTCAGCATGAGATCTGAGAGAGTAGCTGAAGGAGGGAGGCTGGAAGGGAGGCTGGGAGGGTGGAGCAGCCAGAGGAAGTTGGGGGTAAGGGGTGCCTGAGCCGGAAGTTGGGGTCAATTTCATCATCCAGGGAAGCCCTGAGTGAGTAGCTGTGGCTCCTCTGCTTTGTGTGGGTGTAGACGGCTGCAGCCCCTTCCTGGGGGCTCCCTGTGGAAGGCTCGACCCCATGGCTGATTTCACTCTATGCATGAACATTTTCCCTTGGGGGATTCCTTCTGTGACAGGCAGGACTGGGGGCAGGGTTGTGGTCAGGGAGGCCTTGGGAGTGCTAAGACCAGTCAACCCCAGTCTTTACCTGGGATCTCTCAGAGGCTTTTAAAAAAATTTTTATTATTGTTATTTTTTATCTTTTTTTTTTTTTAAGACCACTCCTATTTATTTATATCTGTGTTGGGTCTTCGTTGGTGCACATGGGCTTTCTCTAGTTGCGTGGAGCGGGGGCTACTCTTGTTGCGGTGCGCGGGCTTCTCATTGCAGTGTCTTCTCTTGTGGCAGAGCACGGGCTCCAGGTGCATGGGCTTCAGTAGTTGTGGCACATGGGCTCAGTAGTTGTGGCTTGCGGGCTCTAGAGCGCAGGCTCAGTAGTTGTGGCCCACGAGCTTAGTTGCTCAGCGGCACGTGGGATCTTCCTGGACCAGGGCTCAAACTCGTGTCCCCTGCATTGGCAGGCAGATTCTTAACCTCTGCGCCACCAAGGAAGTCCTGTTACTTTTTATCTTTTTTTTTTTTTTTGTGGTACCCGGGCCTCACTGTTGTGGCCTCTCCCGTTGTGGAGCACAGGCTCCGGACGTGCAGGCTCAGCAGCCATGGCTCACGGGCCCAGCCGCTCTGCGGCATGTGGGATCTTCCTGGACCGGGGCACGAACCTGTGTCCCCTGCATCGGGAGGCAGACTCTCAACCACTGCGCCACCAGGGAAGCCCTATTTTTTATCTTTAATTGTAAAATTAAATTGTAAAATTCACATAACATACATTTACCATCTTAACCATTGTTAAGTACACAGTTCAGTGGCATCAAGTACATTCACATTGCTGTGCAGCCATCACCACCGTCCATCTCCAGAACTTGTTCATCTTCCCAAACTGAACCTCTGTCCCCATTAAACACTAACTGCCCATTCCCCTCCTCCAGCCTCTGGCAACCGCAATTCTGTTTTCCGTCTCTATGAATCTGATGGCTCTAGGGACCTCTTAAAAGTGGAATCATACAGTATTTGTCCTTTTGTGACTGGCTTATTTCACTTAGCATAATGACCTCAAGGTTTGTCCATGGTGTAGTATGTGTTAGTATTTTCTTCCTTTTTAGGGCTGAATAATTTTCCATCGTTTTGATCTACCACTTTTTGCTTATCCATTCATCTGTCAGTGGACATTTGGGTTGTTTCCACCTCTTGGCAGCTGTGAATGATGCTGCTATGAACATAGGTTAACAGTTATCTGAGTCCCAGCTTGCAATTCTTTTGGGTATACACCCGGAAGTGGGATTGCTGGATCATATGGATCATATTCTATGTTTAACTTCTTTTTTTGTTTTTTTAAATAAATTTATTTATTTACTTACTTATTTTTGGCTGCTTTGGGTCTTCGTTGCTGTGTGCAGGCTTTCTCTAGTTGCAGCCAGCTGGGGCTACTCTTCGTTGCAGTGCGCGGGCTTCTCATTGCAGTGGCTTCTCTTGTTGCGGAGCACGGGCTCTAGGTGCATGGGCTGCAGTAGTTGTGGTGCCAGGGCTCAGTAGTTGTGGCACACGGGCTTAGTTGCTCCGTGGCATGTGAGATCTTCCCGGACCAGGGCTCGAACCCATGTCCCCTGCATTGGCAGGCGGATTCTGAACCACTGCGCCACCAGGGAAGTCCTATGTTTAACTTCTTGAGGAACTTCCATACTGTTTTCCATAGCGGCTGCACCATTTTGCATTCCCACCAACAGTGCACAAGGGTTCCAGTTTCTCGACATCCTCCCCAGCACTTGTTATTTTCTGCTTTTTTGATAGTAACCATCCTGACGGGTGAGAGGTGATCTTGGAGCCTTTAAAATGTACTAAGATGCTTGTGACTCTCTGGTGAGTGTTAAGGTCTGAAGGGCCTCTGGCACTTGTTGGACTATTGATAGGCTCAGGAATTCCCTGTGAAGGTGACAGAGAACCTGACCCCAGCGGAACGGAGGCATGTTGGCACCCACACTTGAGGTGGGCTTGGGCTGGCTTCAGGTCCTGCCTGAGGGAAGATTTTGAGAGGGTCACGTGGGAGCAGATGACAGGAAGGGCAGGGAGAGCAGGTGTGGCCCCACCCTGAATGAGAAGCTGTGGTCAAGTGGAGATGACAGTGACAAGGGGAGGATAACAGTAATGAGTTGAGATAGCAGTGATGGTGTAGGAGCCTGGGCCCAGTCAGGACCTGGGTCTCTAAGTTGGGAGAGTTAGTACGTACCTTGGGTGGTCTGGAGAACTTGTGGCAGGGGGCAAGCAGTGGGGGCTGAGGGCCAGGGAAGGGTGGAAGTGTGTGTGACATGGGGTCAGCTCAGGTAGCTCAGCTCTCTGCAACCCTCACCACTTCCTGCCCTTCCAAAGGCAAGACTTCTGTGCTCCCCACTCCCCCTAAAACCAAACAGAGGCCCTGAGGTCATGTGACAGGGAGGGGCTGGGCTCCTCCCTGCGGGCACCTGAGGCTGCTGGGCCCTACCCTGGTCATGAGCTCCGATGGGGCAGAATCTACTCGACTTTTGTGAGTTTAGCAGTTTGTGTCCCATGTTGAATCACAAGGGGACTATTTCGGAAAATGGGCTTTCTTCCAGGTGGGAAGCGGCCTGGAGACCCCAAGGGTCAGGCACTGCCCTTTGTGGGGCACTGGGCAGGTATAGGCTGAGCCTCAGCCTTCAAGACCTCCAGTACCGTTGACCCCTCTCCTGCCCTTGGCCTGGCCTCAGGGCCTGTGTGAAGGTGCATGAGGGGGAGGAGGAGCAGTGTTTTTTTCGGGACCCTTTGGGCAGATGCAGCCCACTTGCCCTCTGGGGGACTCCAGCAGGTGGGCTCCCTGTCCAGTCCTGCTTCTGTCTCCCCTTTTCTTGCATGGTGTGTGTGCATGCATGCGTGCGCACAGCGCACACCCTGGCCCCCATGCTTTTGGTTCCCTCCATCCAGGGGAGGCTGATCTGAGAGGGCCCAAGGGCCCTGGTTGTGGTCACCACCCTGTTAGGCTGCCCTGGGCTCAGGGTGACCTTGCCTTCTCTTACTACCCTGAAGAGAGTAAGTGGGCCGGGAGGTTCCTTTTTCCTTTTAAAGTTTTATTTATTTATGTATTTATGTATTTATTTAGGCTGCACCAGGTCTTAGTTGCAGCATGTTTTAGTTGCGGCATGCAGGATCTTTTTTTTTTTTTGGCTGTGTTAGGTCATCGTTACTGTGCGCGGGCTTTCTCCAGTTGCGATGAGTGGGGGCTACTCTTCATTGAGGTGCGCAGGCTTCTCATTATGGTGGCTTCTCTTGTTGCGGAACACAGGCTCTAGGCGCGCAGGCTTCAGTAGTTGTGGCACACAGGCTCAGTAGTTGTGAATCGTGGGCTCTAGAGTGAAGGCTCAGTAGTAGTGGCACATGGGCTTAGTTGCTCTGTGGCATGTGGGGTCTTCCCGGACCAGGGCTCAAACCCGTGTCTCCTGCATTGGCAGGTGGATTCTTAACCACTGCGCCACCAGGGAAGCCCATGCAGGATCTTTTTTGTTTTTAGTTGTGGCGTGCGGGCTTCTTAGTTGCGGCACGTAGGATCTAGTTCCCTGACCAGGGATCGAACCTGGGTCCCTTGCATTGGGAGTGCAGAGTTTTACCCACTGGACCACCAGGGAAGTCCCCTCCCTTTTTTTTTTTTTTTTTTTTTTACACGGTGACTTTTTGGGGAAATTCAGCTTCCTGCTGTGGACCTTGTGGTTCTCCCCACATCTGGAGGGAGTGATTTAACGGTCCCGGTGCAACACTTCCAACAGGAAGGGGAAAACCCACTGAATTGAGTCAGGACAGCCTAGCTCACAGGGGCTAGAGTGGGGGCAAGCTCAGCTTGGCCTCGCCCTTGATGGTGGGTCCCTCCCTGCCACATTTTCAAGGTCCTGACAGTGAGCCAGTGCCACATCGCCCTTCTGACTGCTCCCTTTACCTGTGGGATTAGTGGTGGAACTGATGGGCCCTCTTTCTGGCCCTGAAGAATCTGAGGTCTCTTGTGCCCAGCGTTGCTGCTGTAGCTGTCGGCCCCCAAGACCAAGGCCTCTGTAGTTTGCCACCATGTTAGGTGAACAGAATCGGATAAGGACACTGATGAAGTCACTGTTAACGGCGTGTTCTTTTTTTCAGTGTCAGCCTTAGAGTCTAAAATGAGGGCCAAATCTGGCCCCCACCTGTGTTTGTAAATAAAGTTTTATTGGGACACAGTGGTGTTGTCTATGGCTGCTTTCGCACTGCAACGGTGGCAGAGTTTTTGCAACAGGGACTGTCTGGCCCTCAAAGCCTGAGACATTAACTCTCTGGCTCTTTACAGAAGCCTGCATTTGCTGGTCTGGAGTGTTGGGATGGGTGTGTTTAGCAGACTGTTGCTGTCCTGGGGGAAAGCTCAGGCCTCGGACCCCTGGTCCCTGGGTGAGCCCTGGCAGACAGCTTGCCATTGCATCTCAGGGCTAGACCGATGCTTCAGAGGGTCCTTTTTGTCCAGCCTCTTCATTTCATGGGTGGGATGTCTAGAGAATGGTGGTTGGCCCACGGTCACATCAGCATAGATTAAACCGAGCCTCAAACCTAAGGGTGTCCACTCTGGGACTGCCTGCCCTCCCAATTTCATGGAGACTCCGAGTGCTTCCTGCCCCTCTTGTGAGTCACTGGGTTTCCTGGGAGCAGCTTTTCTCAGGCACAGTGACAGGTTTGGCACAGCTTCCAGTGGGCCTGGCCTTTTTATTTGTGACCTTCTGGTGAACTCTAGAAACATAACTGTGCAGCCTGGGTGGGAAGGGCTGTGTGCGTGTCCCTGGCCGAGCTGGGAGGGTGGGCATCTGCCTCTGATTCGAGTCAGGCTCTGGCTAAAGTCCTCCTCATCCCTCAGCCTCAGCTCCGTGGGTGTACAGTGGGGCTGGTGTCACCTTCCGAGGGGGGATTGTGCCCAGTAAGGGGTCAGTTCCCGCAGTGTTTTCGAATGTGTGTTTCATGACATGAGGAACAGTCAGATGACAGTGGTTTCAGATGGGTCCCTTGGGTCCCTTGTGTGGAGACGACAGGCAGCAGGCCTCTTCTGCTCCCCAGGAGTGAGCTGTCCTCAGGCGGGGCCCGGGGGTTGGCGTTCAGTGAACCTTTGGAGCTTTCTCAGCTCTGGACGAGTGCTACCTGTAGTTAGATTCTGACAAGTGCCATCTGTAGATGATTCTGAGTTGGACACTAGAGAAGGCCTTCTTGGGCAGGCCTCTGCCAAGGGGCTGTGGTTTCTGGGTTCTGTTCCCAGAAATGGCATGATTTTGCTATTATATGGTGTCGTTTCTCCCTTTGTAGAATCAGATGGCACTGTTGAGCTGTGGCAGGGTGGGCAGGGGGACGGTGTAGGGGGAAGTTCGAGGGAAGGGGGAGGTCCAAAGGGGGATCATACTGGGGACATCCCAGGGTGGAGAGACTGCTGGGAGATATCTGGGGCAGGGGCAGGCCACAGCTAGAAGAACATGTTCCTTCCTCCTCTGGTTGTACTATTTTTGGTATTGGATGCTCACAGATGTCTGCTGGTTCCAGCAAAATATGCTCAGCTTACAGTGGATCTGGCTAGTGGGATGAGGATAACCAGCCCTGGTCGCCTATGTCCAGCTTGTCTCCAGCCTGCTCTGGGGAGGGCACCAGGCCCATGCTTGTTCCCTTACCTGTACACAGGGTCCCACTAGTTGAGAGCCTTGTTTGTAGAGCCACATGACATAGTGATCCGTGCCAGCTTGCCCTGACAGGAAGCGGAGCTGTGTTAAGAAGGATTCTGAGGTGGTGTTTGGCCTGGAGTGTAGGATTAATGGTATGTGGCCCCTGGCCCTCCCTGGTCTTAGCCCTGCCATCTAGCATCTCTGTGGGGAGGGTCCCTTCTTGTCATTGAGCAGGTGAGGTTAGTGGCCCCCCAGGTGAGCCTGGGCTGTGAGAGTGGGGCCAGCGAAAGGGGTCTGCCAGTGCCTGGGTGTGCAGGGCGAGGCTTACAGGCTGTCAGCGGAAGGTGGACTGATGCCATGCTACAAATGCACAAGGCTTTGGACCTCTTTTTCCCCAGGGGTTGAAGGTGACTCACCAGGGTCTGTGCCCCAGAGCCGTGGCTCTGATTGCACTTTGTCCTGAGATCTTCACACAGCTCCTGCCACCTGCCTCTCTTCCTCCTGGTTTTGGTCTCTCATGTAAGAATTCACTGAGGCCTGGATGCTTTCGTGTGACAGGAATTGCCAAGTGTGTGATCTGCTGGGCACAGCTCAGCCTTGGTGAGTGGCTGGTCTGAGCGGACGTGGCTTCTGCCTCCATGCCCTCTTCTTGGAGCTCCTGGTGCTGTTCCTGGGGCTCAGCCATTCAAGAGTGAGCACACAGAGTGGGTGTCCCCCTGCTGTTGCTTAGTTCAGGGGGCGGGCGAACTTGGAGGTGTTGAAGCAGGTCACTGGAGGACGCAGGGCCCAGGCCTGGGGCAGTGAAGCAGGATACCTCGAATTGGCTGAGCTGGGGCTGGTTTTGAGCCAGCCTGCAGACCTGGGGAGGCTGCCCACTGCCCCGTGTTCATATGGGCACCCAGCAGGCCTAGGTACAGAGGTTCCGGGTGTCTGAGCTCTGTACCTCAGACAGCTGAGGGCCGGGGTAGGGAGTCAGGCCGTATTGTTTCTAAACTCTCACTGGTATTGACCATGCATGGGCTGGGTGGCTGCAGAGTGCAGTGCAGGACACGGTTTGGGGAGAGGGGACTGGCTGGACAGTGGCACCACCCTCTGGACCGCAGTTTACCCCCCCGCGGGATGGGGGTCATGTTGTGGGGTCTGTGCCTTCCTTCCATGTTGCAGCCTTAGCTGTCTAGCAGAAGAGTCAAGGCCTGGGGTGTCTCTGAAAGGTAGGCATTTGCTCCTCTGTTGGAGCCATAGGCCAGGGATCTCCTGGGTGCAGGCATCATAGACCTCAGGCTAGCCGGCTCCTCTGCTGCTCAAGGTTATGGGGTCTTTGCGGGCCCTCAGAGCCTGTCGATTGGACAGGTTGGTGGCCAGACTCGGTGGTGGCTGTACAGGGCTTAGCAGAGGGG
The DNA here is from genome assembly GCF_964341445.2 of Mesoplodon mirus. Lineage (NCBI taxonomy): Eukaryota > Metazoa > Chordata > Mammalia > Artiodactyla > Ziphiidae > Mesoplodon > Mesoplodon mirus. The sequence goes on from NC_138980.1 coordinate 44,124,480, forward strand.
CATGTTCCATTGTAAAGAGCACGTTAGAGGTGGTGAGCGGGGACACAGTTCATGCACAGATGCTGCCGGGCCTTAGGCAGGATGCAGGCTGGGAGCTCTGTTTGTTTAAAGTTGGGTCTTGTGTTCTTTGTTGTTACTTATTAAGCCATTGATTAACCTTGTGGGTGGTACCAAGCTGGCCTTAGGCCTGGCAGGTGGGGTCTGAGCTCTGCAAGCTGGCCAATTCTGGACGGAAGAACATTGTTGCTTTGAAAACCGGGTGCTGGGATTGAGGATTCTGGAGCCTGTAGTTGCTTCCCTTTCTGGCCCAGTCATAGGTGAACGTGACTGAAATCAGATGTGCACAGCAGTTTCACATAGGCATCCAGGAGGAATCCTGAAGTCTGCGGAAAATTTAGGGGAAATTTAGAACAGTGATCCCCACGTCATCGTTTTCACTCAGGATGTGCCTTGAGATTTTGGTAACTCAGAGTGTCACAAGACTGCATTTGAAAAACAGAACAGGAGTGGCGTCAGTCAGTCCACGCGGGCAGATCCCTCAACAGGGTGGCTGGCCTCCTGCCTCTCTTCAGTCCCCTGCACCTCCCCAGCCTGTCTACATGGTGGCCGAACACCCGTTGCCCAGGGCCTGAAATGGAGCAGTGTGTGTGTGTCCTCTGCACACTGCAGCCACCTGGTGAGTCCTCCCCAGGCTCTGAGGCCCAAGCGAGGCCCTGGCCGCAGGGAGTAAGCAAGTGGGATGCTGACATGTGGGGTCCTGGTCAGCCCCAGGCATCTGGCCCAGAGCACCTGTCCTTAGGTGGACAGGCCGGGCTGCAGCCAGGCCCCAGGTGTGACATCCCAGTTTTGGAGTGCCTGGCCCTGTGCTGGGCGTTGTGGGTCCTGAGTGAAGAGCGACGGTCCCGTGGGCTCTAATTCCACCTACAGGTCAGGAGGGCTTGCTGGAGAAGGAACATTTGCTGGGACCTGTTGGAAAAGTGGAGTTCCTGGGGCCAGAGCTGGTGGTGGGGAAGAGTCTACACCCCAGGAGGCCCAGGAGGCTGTGCTGAGGAAGAAGCCCGGCCCTCTCCCAAGAGTGCCGAGATCAGACAAACAGGTCAGAGTGCTGGGGAGGGTGGCCAGCACACGGCACCGCAGGGCACAAGCTTCAGGAAACAGCATGTGTGCCTGTGCCTCAAACACTTTTCCTCTAGGTCTCTACGGGCCTCTGTCTCCCCCATCTTTGTATTCTCTGCTCAGAGGGCTCCTCCGTGTATCCCCAGCACTCAGCGTGTCCCCTGAGGTGTGAGTGCTCCTGTCCCAGCGTCTGGAGCCACATCGGCACGCTGTAGCAGTGGGGTGAACCGTACCATATGAACATGTGGTGGGACCGTGTCCAGGAGGGGTGCAGGCCCTGTGTGGTTGCCTTGTCCAGCTCACTCTGCCCAGTCTGTTCTGTCACTTCAAGGGCCAGCATCCTGCTCCAGATTCAGGGTGCTGTCAGCTCAGCTCCCTCAGCAGACTCCTGCCCTGGAGGCCGTAACTGTTCTCAGTGGGGGGACTCTCCTCAGTCACACGTGTCTGATCTCTCCCTTCCTCATTCTCCGGCTCTGCCAGATTCCTTTTCCAAATATAAAAGCTCTGCCGCCTCCTTCTCACCAGCTTTATCCCAGTTCTCACCCCAGGGTGGTGGTATTCCCTCCCAGAGCACCATAAAATCCCCTCTTGCTTGGGGCAGCAGCGCAGGCCCCAGGGTGGACAGTGCCGCCGGAGCGCTCTCCAGACCCGCGGCTTACAACACCTCCTCTGCAGCGGGTCTGGGCCTGGTGTGTTATGCTAATTTTAACGTTTTTCTTTTTGAGCTGGGTTCCCTTTTTACCAAGTAAAACCAGCTTTAAACGCCACTTTATAAAGCAGGTGACAGGGGTGACTCTGGTGCGGGCCGGGGAGTCCTACTGGGTGGCCCATGCCATGGGGGTTGGGCCCCGGCTCTGCCCAGGAACCCTTGGTGAGATTCTGGCCTCATCCCGGGCAGTGTCATCCCACTCCCAGGGCGTTCCGAGCCTCCACAGCCTGCCTGGGTTGGGGGCACCCCAGATGGCAGCATTGGGGCATTTGCTTGGAGCCCCGTATTGTTACCAGTGACCAGGCTCCTTCCTGGGCATTGACAAACCTTGCTAGGCTGCTGAATGCTTTCCTCAAGTAGGGGCTTTTGGATTCTGCATTTATGGGCCCAGAACTTCTTCCCTAAGTTGGCTCAGAAGCAAAAAGAGGAAGGTCATTGAGTTTCCTTGCAGAACACTGACCATGCTGCACGCCACGTTCCTGCTCCTCTGTCCTGGAGATCTGGGATGCGGCCAGTGGTGTTGCTGCTGTTTGTCTTCCTTCATGGATAGGGTTTTGGGAAACCCCAAAAGCCACTGTTTGGGGTCCTGGAATGTCCTTGGTGGGGATATTTGACTTTTTGACTCTAAAGGTTTCCTCCTAATTTGGCTGGTTGGAGGGTTTTCTGTGGTGCTGTGGTCCCCATTTGCAGAATTGACAAAGGCCAGCTCACCCTGGGTTTTGGCTGCCCCAGCAGTCTGCAGCACCGCTGTCGCCAGTGCCTCCACCTGGAGCAGTTGGTGCAGGCCTGCACCCCTCCCTCCCTAGGGGTCTGTGCCCCTTGCCCCCCTCACCTGGGATGCCCTCTGTCCCCTCCTGACTCACTCCTGTCACACCCACGACTCACGGAAAGCACTCTGTCAGCATAGATAGCTCTGTGGTCATGGCTCCCGGAAGCCTCTCTGCACCCACAGACACGGGGCCTGCCGTGTGTTCTTGTGCCGTCACCCCAGGGTCGCCGTGTCTCTTCTCTGGGTCCACTGCTTTCCTGGAGCCCTCCTTCATCACTGGCTGGGAGTGTGGGTCCTTAACAGGATATCCAGCCACAGTGATAGGGGCCACTCCTGTCCTACAGAGCTCTGGGACATTTGGTGGCCTAACATGGAGTTTCTGCCACCTGTTACAAACATCCGGGTGGTGTTGCCACTCACTGCTGCTGGGGGCCACCTGTGGGCGGCGATGTGTGATTCACAGGGCTCCCGGGGACCCCGCTGCCCAGGCCCCAGCATTCTCTCCTTGACAGCCAAAGGCCTTTCTTTGAAAGTCTCCTCGGGACTTCCCTGGCGGTCCAGTGGTTAGGACTCCTCGCTCTCACTGCCTAGGGTCCGGGTTTGATCCCTGGTCGGGGAAATAAGATCACACAAGCTGTGCAGCGCGGCCAAAAAGAAAAAAGGTCTCCTCTTTAGTGTCGGTGCTCTTGCTGCCTCCCCTCCTTCCTGCCCACCAAGAAGCACACTCCTGGAGTCCAGAATGCTCCCCAAGGACAGAGTGTGCATGAGAGGGCCTGGCACACACCAGGCCTTTGCCGTGAGCCTCTGAATTTGATTGGGCCTTCTCTCTCTGGATCAGTGGTTTCCGACTTTGTTTTGCTCTTACATGGTGCAGCCAGCTCTTAGGCACCAGCCAGGTGTGTCAGGCAGTCCAGTGGGAAGTGCCTCACTCCCACAGAGCACACCCTGCTGAATGCTGAGGCCCCTCAGGTCCTGCCCCGTGACTCCAGTGCATCCTCCTCTGCTCCCCTGAGCAACTGGCACCTGGCTCAAGATACTCGGCCATCCCGACCACAGACTCGAGGGAGGGCCAGGCTCTGCTGTCCTGTGGGTTGTGCCTTGTTCCCCACTGCCCCCAGCAGCTGACCTTTCATGCCACCTCTGTGAGCGTGTCCCAGGACGTTTCCCACTTCTTTTTGCATACCAGATTGTCTTATTCTTCCTAATTTTGTGGTAGTGCTGGGCAAAAATGGTATCTCTCATTTGTGTTTTGTTGGTGGCTTCTCATGTATTTTAGCCACTTGTACCGTCTTCTCAGTCTGCGCCAGTCGTCGCCTTTTCCTCTTGGGGTGTGTGTGTCTTTGAATGGGGCTCACTCCCGCGCCAGTTAACCCCCTCAGCTCTCTCACTGGAACGGCATTGTGGCGTGGTCATTTCTTCTCCCAGGTGTGACCCACCACACACTTTTTAAAAAAAATAAATTTATTCATTTATTTATTTATTTTTGGTTGTATTGGGTCTTCATTGCTGCGCACGGGCTTTCTCTAGTTGCGGCGAGTGGGGGCTACTCTTTGTTGCGATGAGCGGGCTTCTCACTGCCGTGGCTTCTTTTGTGGAGCACGGGCTCTAGGTGTGTGGGCTTCAGTAGTTGTGGCACATGGGCTCAGTATTTGTGGCTCGCGGGCTTAGTTGCTCCGTGGCATGTGGGATCTTCCCAGACCAGGGCTCGAACCTGTGTCCCCTGCATTGGCAGGTGGATTCTTGACCAGTACACCACCAGGAAAGTCTGTGACCCACCACACTCTTGACCAAACAAGATCGCCTCAGTTTTGGCTTGGCTGTCCCTGTGAGTGACACTTACTCTTAGGCTCTTTTCTGGCAAGTCAGATGTGTAAAGTTGGCAACCAGCTGGCCATTTGTCACTTGCTTGAGTGTGACCGTGGACCCAGCTGCCCAATGACTTTGAAGCACTTAGACTGTGTTGTTAGACTATTTTCCAGGGTCTTGGGTTTGCTTCCATTTACCTCAGTGACATATTAGTGGAAAAAACGTGCTTGTGGATTGGAAAATACTAGTTTGTATAGCCCCTGTTGGTTCCCAAAATTATTCCATATATGTATAGTGTTTGAGCCCACGCCAACTTCAGGAGGCAGGGGTGGTCAGTTAGGGCCACTGTGCCAGGCTGTGGGAGTCACTGCTTGTCCCTGGGTCAGAGTGAGGGCTCACTGAGAGGTCCGGGCCCCTGTGCCATGCTGGCCTTGGCTGGGATGAGGATGTGCCATCCATCAGCCCCAACACACAGCTGCTTCCCTGAAGGAAGCCATAATTCCCCCATCATCCCTCCATCCTGCAAGGGTGGTTCCTATTTCTACCTTTGACAGAGTCAATTCCTTGAGGAGGAATCTGCTGACAGGTCCTGCTTGGAGAAAACTGGATTTGACCTGCACGATTTCAAATGTCATGACCAGAGGGTTGATGGGGCTGCTGTTAAATGAATCCACGACAGATGTCTGCGTGGTGAGTGCTTCGTGAGCACCATCTAAGGGGGTTCAATCAAATGCTGAACATGCACTGGGGTCCTTATGGAGATACCCACCACGTACATGGCAGATGTGGAAACATGAGTGCAGCTAGTAGTCATGTTTTACTTAAATGAGCACTTATTATTATTACTTTTATTATTATTGACTTGTTATCACTTTGTTGAATATTATTTGAGGTCATCAATACAGTTTTGGGAAAGGTTCCGTAGCTCTGATGGTTCCCTTGGTTTGGGGGGCGGGGCGCTCCCTTTGTCTGGGTCTGGCCTGTCAGCCGTCCCTGGTGGGGATAAAAAAGGCAGGAACAAGGTCATTCCCATTTCTCAGATGAGAAAACTGACCACACAGTTGATTAGAGGGTCGTTTCCCTCACTCTGGAGGTCCTCGGAGGTCTCTTGGCCTTGCCTTCTTCCTTGCGTCAGGGTTGTTGTTGTTTTTTTTTTTTTAAAGAGTGTTGCAATGCTTTATTTTCCAGTGTTCAAAAACTGAGAGGCAGGAAGGAGCTGGAGGTCACGTGTGTGGCAGAGCCGGTTTGTGCTGTTCTGTACGTTGTTTCAGCACAGCCCCGTGTGACCAAGCCAGAGAGATTAAGTGTCTTACTTAGGTCACACAGCTCTTAAGCGGCAGATCCTGAAGTGGAAGCGAATCCTCTGATCTTAGTTCTGGGCCCTGAGACAGAAGTTTTGCTTTTGAGTCCCAGCAGCTGCTGAAAGCCCCAGTGTATCATTCCTGTTCTTAAGCCTTTGGTTCCCTGTCTCTGCTGGGACCGGTTGATTGATGTGGAAGCCTGGCAGGTGCACTGCTCCGATCTCCTATAAAGAAAGGACAGGACACCTCCAGGTGCTGCCTCAGCTTTCAAGCAATGCCCAGCCCTTCCCCCCCCAGCTATGGGTTGGGTTTGAATGGCTTGGAGTGGTGTGGAGGAGGGGACCCTGGACCTTGGAGGGGGTTAGAACCTTTTGGCTTAAGTTCCTGCATAAGGCTGTGAGTTTCATGTTACGTTCTCCTTAACCCAGCCCCCGGGGCAGCGTGGTGGTGATGTGAGGCTGGACCAGCCGAGGGCCCCCAACTTCACTTGATCTCTCACTCTGGTTGATTCTGTGTTCCTAGTCTAGAAGTCCAGAAAGCGTTTGGACTGTACTGTGCAGTCTCACTGCCGATGCACGCGACTGTCAGTGCCAGCGAGACACTTCCGTCTTCCTTTCCTAAATAGACCTTCTGGTCCTCCTTCCGCTGAGGCGGCTGGCCTGGAGTCCTGCCAGGTTCTCCTTCTGTGATGGCGCAGATTGTAAGCTGCTCCCGAAATCTAATTTCAGGCCTGAGATAAAATGGTTTTGTTGACCTGAGGTTGTTGAGTAGGAAGGCAGGAGACTTGAGTTTTCCTTCTAGGGGTTTCGTGTTGCTGGAGTGATGTTTGCTCACTTAGAAGACTCGGTATTCCGGCCACGGTGAGAGTCCACTGTGCTCCTCCTGTCGCTGAGGCTGGCCTCACTGTGTCTTCTACACAGACTACCCTTCTAGAAACTTTAAAGAAAGTTGTTTCTTGGGCTTCCCTGGTGGCGCAGTGGTTGAGAGTCCGCCTGCTGATGCAGGGGACACGGGTTCGTGCCCCGGTCCGGGAAGATCCCACATGCTGCGGAGCGGCTGGTCCTGTGAGCCATGGCCGCTGGGCCTGCGCGTCCGGAGCCTGTGCTCCGCAACGGGAGAGGCCACAGCGGTGAGAGGCCCGCGTACCGCAAAAAAAAAAAAAAGAAAAGTTGTTTCTTGCACCTGACCTGGTTTTATGCATTTTCGAGTCCAGGAAGACGTGTTCTGTCACTCACAGGTGTGGCACATGGCTGGGCCTCCTCAGGTTTGGCCTGTTGAGCAGCCGAGTGGTGGAGGCAGCACTTTCCCGGGTCACCCCTCGGGAGACTCTGCTGCTTCCTGAGCCTGGAGGTTGCTCTGGCTCCGTTGTCTCCGAGATGACAGATTGCTCACTGCAGGAGGCTCCTGCCTCTTTTGGAATCTCAGCCAGTGTCTGTGCTTGAGGTCCTCCTGTGTGAGGCAGGGGCTGCACCACCCCTGGGCTCACGCATGGCTCTCCTTTCCTCCAACATGCCACGTGGCACACACTCAGGCACGGCTGTCGCAGCTCGAGGTTGTCAGGATCTGAAGTTTGGCTTGGTGATGCTGAAAGGCACCTGCGTGGGGACCTGGCCGGTCTGGGTTGAGTCCTCCTTCCCTTGTCGTGGGGCTCAGGCATGGCCTGAGCCTCAGTTTCTCCCTCTGTGAGGAGGGAGCAGTTGCCCCTTCCCTGGAGGTTGCGGGGAACTGAGTGGAGTGTCAGATGAAGGGCCACGTGAAGGGGTGTCCTCTGCTCATCGCTGTCACGCTGAGGAGAGGATGCACTCGGCCACATCTGCACGCCTGTCCAAACCCTGGACATCATCTTTTGGGGCGTGCAAATCCCCGCCGTCAGGGCAGGGAGCAGGTGTGCCAAGGAGAGGCCCCTTCTGGAGAGTGCAGGGGACTCTGCTCGGCCCTCCTCTCTGAGCCCTGTCACCCCAGGCTCAGGTCAGAAGGTCAGCAGAGGCACTGGCCTCTGTCAGATCTTTCCCACAGCCCAGGCTGAGGTACTCGGGGTCAGCCTGCCCATCCCCTACCCTAGTGCAGACTCCCAGGAAGTGGCTGTGCAGGGGACCTGGCTTCTGCCGGCTCTGCCTAGCGCTGGGGGCCCCTCTTCCCTCCCCGTCACTCTGCTCTGCCTGGCTCAGCATCCTTAAGACTGTTCTCTCTGTTTGGACCACCCCCTGCCTTTCCTCCCTCAGCTGTAGTGGGGAGCTAACGGGGACACGAGTGAGGAGGAACGGCAGAGGCCAGCATCTCCCATCTGGGGTCTCCTGCTGCTCCTTACTGGCTCCTGTTCTGTGCCCCAGCTGCCCAGAGCAGTGGTTGACAGGCGCGTGGGACCAAGCGACGCCCCTCTGGGTGCTCAGGCCCTTCTCTCCCTGCTCCGTTTCCCTGGTCTGGCCTCCCTTGAGGTCTGTCACCTCCTGTCCTTCTGGTCTCGGCTCAGCGCCCCCTCTCATCCCATCAGAACAACCTCTCCCAGTGTCACTCTATTGTCCACTCTTAAACTGTGCCAAGGGACCCTGAGTGGACAGGGCAGCATCTGTCTTATTGGCTGCTGGGTCCTTGCCTCCTGCCTCCATCCTTCCGGCTTGCTGTAGTGCTTTTGCTGCCTTCTCCAGCTATTAAGTCCTAGGCGAGATGGTTCTGAGATTGCACCTGCCAAAGGTGCCAGGTGTCCAGGGGTTGCCAGCTCAGGACGTGGAGGGAGAGGATTCCAGTCTGGCATGGGCAGAGCTGATGCAGCTCTGAAGGCAAAGAAGATGCTGGAAGATGCAGTTACCTGGTCTGGCACCCAGAATGCTGGCAAATGAGTGTGGGGTGGTGGGAGGGGTCGAGCTGAGCAGAGGTAGGGAGTTGGAAATTTTCGTTTGTGGTCTTTAGTGCCAGGCAGCAGAGAGGAGGGACCTGGGGGGTAGAAAGACCTGGGGGGATTTCAGGGGGGGTCTTTGGTCTTTGGGGATCCTCATGCCCTGGGATAGATTTCTAGTATTGATTTTTGTTTCTGATTACCTGCCTGGTGAGAGAGACCTTACTGTGCCCTTGTAGGACAGGTCACCTCTTAGGGGTCTCTGGGACTGTCCCCTCTGGAGGGCACCTGTGTGCTGGGACCAGAGCAGACAACACTGGGAAAAGTGATCAGTGACCCAGCAGGCCTTTCCTAGGCTGCAGGGTAAAGGACGGTGTTTCCCAGGGACCAGGTGGCTGGTGGGCCCTCTCCCTTTGTCTGTGGGGCTGTCTAGGTATGGACGTCCTGCCTGCCCTACCCGTTGGGTCACGTGGTAGGTTAGAGAGGGAAAAATATGCCATGTTCTTGTCATTTCATCCTCCTGAGTCGGGCGTCTTGCTCCCATTTAACGGTCTCTGTTTTTTGCCCAAGATGAAGCCCCACACCCTGCGTTCAGGGAAGCCCAGCCCTTTCTGCCCTGGCTAGCAGCCTCAGAGGGGACAGAGGTGTCATTATGCTGCCTAGAGCCCAGGCAAGCTCTGCAGTGCCGCAGTACAGAGAGGGTGTTTTTTGGTAGGTGCTGGGTAGAGCTTCCCAGCAGGGCCTGGTGGGCAGCTCTGGTGACAGTGGCCCCTTCTCACCACCCTGGGGTCTGAGCTGCCTGTGACGGTCTCCTTCTTTCCTTTTTAGGTTCTCATACAAATCCCCGGGCTTGTAGAAATGGTTTGTCTTTGGTACATCCCCTGCTTTCCTCCTTAGTTACCCTCCTGGTCTGGTCTTGGTGCAGAAGACGAAGGCAGCCTGCCGTCGCCTCTGCTTGTCCAAGTGGCTTTAGAAACCGCACCAGATCAGGAGCAGCAGTTTGGCCCAGCCTGCTCTGTGAGGTGTTCAGAGCTGCTCTTTTCATTTTGGGGGTGGGAGGGGGTCTTAGGAGGAATTGCTGGGTGTGGGGGGAACATGTACTTATTCTAGCCTTTCCTGGTGTCCTCTCAGCCCAGCTGATGGAGGCCCAGCTGAGGCCAGCACACAGGCTCTTCCTGCCAGGGGGTTTGGGGAGATGGGGCAGGAGGGACAGCCACTCCAGGGAGTAGGCAGCCTGACGCTGCAGAAGGGCAACCTGAGTGAGAAGGCGAGGCTTTAGAGAGGGGCCTGCTCAGGGGGAGGTACTCCAGACAGGCGGGGGGGGGGGATCATTCATTTCCAAATGTCCTCTCAGTTGTGTGACATCTTGTGGCGCCTGCATGCACCTGTGTTCATGATGTAATAATGGCATTTTAAATAATTGGAACCAGATGCTCTAGGACTCAGCCATGTGTTCCCCACTGCATGGAGGACCCCCCCCCACCCCACCCCGTGGGCATCAGCAGTACTGGTGTGGAGGCCGGGGTGCTGACATTCCATGCCCGAGTTAGCACTTTACGTGGCTTATCTGGTGATTCCTCACCCCCAACTTTCTGAGGCCAGGAGTAAATAGTGTTTTAGAGACAGTGGATTAGTAGGGGTAATTTTTTTTGAACTACAGCCTACTTTATAAGCACCTTCCCAGTCAGGCTGTCGTGGCCATGCCCTATTTGGGGCAGCTCCTGGTAAGTCACTGAATCACAGACAGGGGCCTCGGCCCTTTCTGGGCATGATCCCTCTCAGATGCCTAAAGTATGTAGAATTACCAAGGAAATGTGCTACACAGAGAGTGAATAAAGTATTAAAAAGGAATGTGTGACCTAGTAACAAATTTATTATGTTAATGTGTTAAGTGATGAGATCTAGCAGTGGATCTAGTTGCTGTAATTTTGAAATTGTGGTGAGCAAAAATGGTGTTTGAAGACAGCAACAAACCATCATTTGATGCGCTAAAGCATATCAGAGTTGATACTGCTCATAACTGCTGTAGTTTGTTGCCTGCCTTTGTAACTGAAGGAAATGCTAAGTTACAGTTAGTGGAAATAGATGTGTTTTTTCTTCCCACCCAAATTCAAGGACGCCCCAAATGTGAGCCCTGTTCTGTACACTTCTTCCGATGTAGGGCCCTCAGCAGCTGTCTCGGGCATGGACCTCTGTAATCTGCTGTGAGGAATGAGGAAGGTCCCTAGTCTCAGTCTCGGAACCGGGGCTCCTTTGAGAGCTGGACAACCCCATGGCTCTGGCCAGAACCTCTTGTGGGGCTAGGACGTCAGAGAGGTCTCAGAGGAGGGCGGGGATGAGTTGGGAGCCAGCACCAAGGACCCCAGGGCCAGTCTGAGACAATCTGAGTATCAGGATAAGTAAGGACTGGAATGCACTTGAGACCATTGCAAAAGGCAGTCCACGAGTCTGTCCATATCAGGGTTCTCCAGAGAAACAGAACCAATAGGAGTGAAGGAGCGAGAAGAGACTTGTTTGCGTGTGTGTGTGTTTGTGTGTGTGTGTGTGTGTGTGTGTGTGTGTTTGGCTGAGCCTCGCAGTTTGTGGATCGTAGTTCCCTGACCAGGGATCGAATCCAGGCCACGGCAGTGAAAGTGCCAAGTCCTAACCACTGGACCGACAGGGAATTCCCTTGTGTGTGTTAAAAAAAAATTTTTTTTTATTGAAGTACAGTTGATTTACAGTGTTGTGTTAATTTCTGCTGTGCAGCAAAGTGATTCAGTTATACAAATATATACATTCTTTTTAAAATATATTTTCCATTATGGTTTATCATAGGATATTGAATCTAGTTCTCTGTGCTATAGGGTAGGACCTTGTTGTTTATCCATTCTATGTATAATAGCTTACATCTGCTAACCCCAGCCTCCCACTCCATCCCTCCCCCACCCCTCTCCCCCTTGGCAACCACAAGTCTGTTCTCTATGTTTGTGGGTCTGTTTCTGTTTCATAGATGGTTCATTTGTGTCATATTTTAGATTCCACATATAAGTGATATCATATGGTATTTGTCTTTCTCTTTGACTTACTTCATTTAGTGTGGTAATCTCTAGTTGCATCCATGTTGCTGCAAATGGCATTATCTCATTCCTTTTTATGGCTGAGTAGTTTTCCGTTGTGTTTAGGTACCACATCTTCTTTATCCATTCATCTGTCCATGGACATTTACATTGTTTCCACGTCTTGGCTATTGTGAATAGTGCTGCTGTGAACGTAGGGGTGCATGTATCTTTTTAAAAATTATTTATTAGGCTGCTCTGGGTCTTAGTTGCGACATGTGGGATATAGTTCCCTGACCAGGGGTCGAAACTGGGCCCCCTGCACTGGGAGCGCTGAGTCTTAGCGCTGGACCACCAGGGAAGTCCCATATGTATCGTTTTCTGTCTGATATATGCCCAGGAGTGGGATTGCTGTATCATATGGTAATTCTATTTCTATTTTTAGTTTTCTGAGGAACCTCTATACTGCTTTCCATATTGGCTGTACCAACTTACATTCCCACCAGCAGTGTAGGAGGGTTCCCCTTTTCCCACATCCTCTCCAGCATTTGTTATTCATAAATTTTTTTTTTAATTAATTTATTTTATTTATATTTATTTTTGGTTGTGTTGGGTCTTCGTTGCTGTGCGTGGGCTTCCTCTAGTTGTGGTGAGCAGGGGCTACTCTTCGTTGCGGTGCACAGGCTTCTCATTGTGGTGGCTTCTCTTTTTGCGGAGCACGGGATCTAGGCACGCGGGCTTCAGTAGTTGTGGCACGCGGGCTCAGTAGCTGTGGCTCACAGGCTCTAGAGCACAGGCTCAGTAGTTGTGGTGCATGGGCTTAGTTGCTCCGCGGCATGTGGGATCTTCCTGGACCACGGCTTGAACCTGTGTTCCCTGCATTGGCAGGCGGATTCTTAGCCACTGCGCCAACCAGGAAAGTCCTCGTAGAGTTTTTAATGATGGCCATTCTGACCGGTGTGAGGTGATACCTCATTGTAGTTTTGATTTACGTTTCTCTTAATAATTAGCAATGTTGAGCATCTTTTCATGTGTCTATTTGCCATTTGTGTTTGAGAAGAGACTTCTTTTAAAGAATTGGGTCATGCAGTCATGGGGGCTGGCAAGTCCAAAACCTGTGGGGCGGGCTGGCAGGCTGGAGACCTGGGGAAGAGCTGATGTTGTATCTTGAGTTCAAAGGCTGTGCGGGGGCAGAGGTCCTCCTTTTTCCAGAGGATCTTGGTCCTTTTTTCTCTTACAGCCTTCAACTGATTGGGAGGGTTGTGGAGGGTAATCTACTTTACTCATAGTCTACTGATTTAAATGTTAATTACATCTAAAAAATGCCTTCACTGCAACTGGTATTTGACCAAGCAATTGGGTTCCGTGGCCTAGCCAAGTTGATACATGAAATTCACCATACTGCTGATGGTAGCATGTAAATAAATTAGTGGGGAAAAGGGAGGGCTCCTGCTTATGGTGGGATGCCGAGGCTGCCAGAGACAGGGACTGAGTTTTACAGTCACCACCACGAAGCTATGGAGGGTGGGGCTGGCTGAACCCGGGCTGTGGGTGGAGAGCAAGCGTCTGTTGTGACCTGCATGGGGAGAGGGCAGACCGAACAGGGTGGCTCTGCCTGGGTGATCAGAGTTAACCATCCCAGAAGGGCAGACAGACCCCTCTGCGAGTGCCTCTGGGTGGGGTGCCGTGGAGGACAATGGTCACCTCCCATCATGCGGATGGAGCACAGTGCAGTTCATCACAGTCACACTAGGTAGACCCAAAATGTAGCATGCTCTAGTAAAGAAAAGGCAGGGGCACCTGTATCCTCCAAAAATGTCAATGTCCTAAACGTCAAAGAACAGCCAAGAGGGCTTCCCTGGTGGCGCAGTGGTTAAGAATCCGCCTGCCAGTGCAGGGGACACGGGTTGGAGCTCTGATCCGGGAAGATCCCACATGCTGCGGAGCAACTAAGCCCGTGCGCCACAACTACTGAGCCTGCGCTCTAGAGCCCAAGAGCCACAACTACTGAGCCTGCGCTCTAGAGCCCGCGAGGCACAACTACTCAGCCCACATGCCACAGCTACTGAAGCCCGTGAGCCTAGAGCCTGTGCTCCGCAACAGGAGAAGCCACTGCAATGAGAAGCCTGTGCACCATGACGAAGAGTAGCCCCCGCTCGCCACAACTAGAGAAAACCCACACACAGCAACAAAGACCCAATATGGCCAAAAATAAATAAATAAACAAACAAACAAACAGCCAAGAAACCTCCAGATTAAAGGTGGCTGATGAGACGGGGTGGCTCAGTGCTGTGTGCTGTTCTCCTCACTGGAGGGAGGGCAGTGGGAGGACACCACCGAGCCAGGTGGCAACGTGGAAGGTAGACAGTGGTGTACAGTGTCCCGTCAGTAATGAACATGGTGAAGCTGGCGGCTGTCATGTGGTTTACTCCTAGGAGACGCACTGAGTGTTTAGGGGTGAAGCACAGTGGTGTATGCAACTTACTCTCAATTGGTTTGGGAAAGCAAGTGTGTGCACCCAAATCTATACGTTATGGCGTGCATGTGTGCGTAGGGGCAGAGAGCTTGTGGGCAGGTCAGTGTGGGGTTTAAAGGTATTTGGGTATTCTTTGTGCTCTTGCAGCTTTTCTGTGAGCTTGAGATTATTTCCAGATCATATTTAGGAGAGATAGCCAGGCAGGGACGTTTGTTCCCTGCTCCCGGAAGCAGCGTCTCACCTGCCACACGGTGTGGTTGGGGCTGGCTCACGTCTCTACTCTGCATGCGGCTGAGCCCTGACTTGGGTGACCTGGTGCCAGACCATCTGCGCTGGAGACCAGCAGTGATAGGACATCCTCCTTCCTGGGACTCATCTTCAGACCAGCCCAGCATGTCTGTCAGGGAGATGTCCTCACCTGGTGGCAGGAGTCTGAGTGAGCGTGCCCCACTGGGAGCCTTTCTGAGGAAGCCTCAGTTGAGGAGTCAGCCGGGTGGATGCAGGGAAGAATGCCTCAGACAGTGGCTTAGGGCGGGTGTCACACAAGTGCTGGGTTTGAATATCGTAAAGGGGGTCACCGTGAGCCCCCAGGGCTGCAGGATGTGATTTGACGAATGCTTATAAGAGTCCTGGAAGGACTCCTCATTTACGTCTACGCTCTGTTCTCACTCAGATCCGCAGTTTGCTCAGCAGAACTCCAGCTGCCTTCTGGCTTCTGGGGCGCGTCAGCTTTACACAAATACACAATGCTTAATCTTGTCACTTTGAGCCGAGATCAGTCACTTTTGTTTTTAGGCAGGTGACAAGATGTTCTGTAAAAAGGTGGCTGATGGTTTCAGACTTCTGGCTCATTTGTGCTTTCAGGGCAAGGCTCTCCTCCAGCAGGCTGATGAATGAAAATGGATCTGCAGAAACAGGAGCGCCCCGTGCAGCTCCAGCGAGGACGCTGGTCAGCCTGTTGAGGAGGGTGACAGGAGCATCCAAAGCAGCATGACCCCATTGATGCTGAAGGAAAGGCAGTCAGGGGCAAAGATCTGTCCTAAAAGAGTAGAGGGCCCTCCGCCCCCTGGTTTGGGGGGCGGTCCTGGGTTTGAGTGTGTCCTCTGCCGCTTCCTGAGCTGGTGACCTTGAGCAAAGCTGCTGGCTTCCCTGAGCCTCAGTTTCCTCATGCACCCAGAGCTGATTGTGGAAACACGTGACCTTGTCCACGGGAGGTCCCCACGGTCAGGCTCTTGAGGGCCATTGGGTGCAAGCTGCTGGCAGAACGCATGCTGCTCCCACCCCAGAAGAGACCAGCATTGCTGCCCCACCTGCTCTGCAGCATGGGCCCAGTTTGGTGACATTTCTCGTTGGGCTGTTTGCTCTGGGGGCAGGTCATGTTTCTAGGGGGGCAGTCAGTTGGTGGACCTTGGTGGACACCTGTGCACAACTTAACCCAAGAACAGGGCTGATCCTTTTGCTGATGGGAGCCAGGTGGCAGCTGATGTGTTTGGAGAGGCGGCCTGGGCCAAGCGTCACTCGCTGCTCACCTGCCGGGGGCCCGTGGGCACATTTCTCAGAACTCCAGGTCAGGAGGAGTGTGGTGGAGGCAACCCGCCCCGCAGACTTCCCAGTCAGCCCGTCCGTGCTCAGAGGGGGCTGTACTCACCACCCAGCAGCGGCAGCTGGCAGAGAGCCCTTTGAGGGGTTGGTCTGAAGCCAATGGCTGGGATGACAGCTGGATGGGCAGCTGGGCCCTGCCTCTCTGGGCTCCAGCAGCTCCTGAGTGTCCAGAGTCAAAGTCCAGGTTGTTCCAGGAAGGCCTGTTCTGTCTGTCAGGGTGATAGAGGATCCTCCTGTTCCCAGAGACTGACACCTGGGTCTGTCGGAGGCCAAGCAAGGATCGGAAGGGACTGATCCGTTCTGGGCTCTGATAGTGATGAGACCTGAGTGCCCGACAGCCACACGGGTCCTCACTGTGGAGATCTCTGCAGGTGCAGGACTCAGGGCAGTGTTGGCTCCCAGGGCCTCCCCGAGGGTCCAGCACAGCCCGGCCTCGGCCAGGTCAGGTTAGGTTCTGTTTCTCAAAGACAAGTTTAAAAATGTGCCGATTTCATACAGCCTGCTCCATGTCAGACCCTGTGAGGTTGAAGACTTTCTTGGGACATGTAGCTGGTAACTAGGGGCCCATATCTGAGCCAGCCACCTGGCTGCTCAAAGCCCTATCCCCAAACTGCAGGCTGCACCCAGGCCCAGCTGCGTGCATGGCGCCCTAGTGCTCCTCCAGGAGAAGGAAGATTGTGGGCTGAATTCAGTGGTGTTGGCTTTCTGAGGCCTTGCTGCCCAGAACACACACCTCACACGTGTTTGTTTGTCACGTTTGTTCTGCTCTCTCCTGCCCCACACATTTGAGGGCAGGCCAGGACAAGCCCTGGGCCCAGTCAGTGCCCACCCCCTGGTGCCACAAGAGCATGCCAATGACCGAGGGACCTGTAGGCGGGTCCCAAGCCCTAGGCCATCTTTTCTCCCGGATTTTTTTTTAAACAAATTCTTGTTTTATTTTTTTTGGCCCTGCCACGCAACTTGTGCGATCTTAGTTCCTGACCAGGGATTGAACCCGCGCCTTTGGCAGTGAAAACGCGGAGTCCTAACCACTGCACCGCCAGGGAATTCTCTTCTCCCAGGTTTTGATGGCTCTTTGAGACTTTTGGAGTTTTCTGGCTCAAAATATCAGAGTTGGGCTTCCCTGGTGGCGCAGTGGTTAAGAATCCACCTGCCGAGGCAGGGGACACGGGTTCGAGGCAGGGGACACGGGTTCGAGCCCTGGTCCGGGAAGATCCCACATGCTGCAGAGCAACTAAGCCTGTGTGCCACAACTACTGAGCCTGTGCTCTAGAGCCCGTGAGCCACAACTACTGAGCCCGTGAGCCACAACTACTGAGCCCGTGTGCCACAGCTACTGGAGCCCGTGTGCCACAGCTACTTAAACCCACGTGCCTAGAGCCTGTGCTCCGCAACAAGAGAAGCCACCGCAATGAGAAGCCTGCACACCACAACAAAGAGTAACCCCGGCTCGCTGCAACTAGAGAAAGCCGGTGCGCAGCAACGAAGACCCAACGCAGCCATAAATAAATAAATAAAATTAATCTTAAAAAAATATATATATATCAGAGTTGCTAGAAAGAGAGAGATTACCCAGCTCTCTGGGGAGGTTGGCTTGTCCAGACGTTTCTCCAAGCCTCTAGGATGTCTCTGGAACCCTCAGGAACAGTATCCCAGCCTGTGCTCCAAGGCCGTGTCTCTGACCCAACCTTGTGGTAGAGGCAGCCTTTACTGCCCAGCTGCTCGAGAATCGGCTCTGCTCAGAGGCAGTCTCCCTTCCCGGGGTCCCCAGCTGGTGAGTGGTGGTGTGTTCAAGGCAGGGTCTGCATGGTGAGGCCTTTTCTGTGGTTCTGAGCAATTAGGATTTACTCCTTTGCAGTGGTAGAAGTGGCGGAGGGTGTTGAATATGGTCTGGAGCTGATGCCTGAAGCTGGTCAGAGGCTGGTGGGGTGGAGAGGTAACATGGACTTGGGAGCATGTGTCCGAGGTGACACTGTGGGACCAATGCTGAGTGAGCTCCTAGGCTGGGAAGGCAGGTCCCTGACCTGGCAGCTCCCAGGTCCAGATTGCAGGTCATTTGTGTGTGTGAGAAGGAGATACAGGAGAGTGACCCTGCTGTGGGCACCAGCTGGAGGCCACGGGGTAGGGTGGGGGATCACATCCCAAAGGGGAGAGAAGGCCGAGTTCTCAGCCATGGCATTTATTTGTCTGTGATTTGTGCCTGCATCTCCTGGGACAGGTTTGGGGCGCTTTGTAGGTGATGAGAAGGGAGCAACTCGAGCTGAGCTCCTCGCCGAGATGCAGAGCAGCATCCTAGGCTGTGCCCCAGAGGACCCAGGCCATCTAGGTCAAGCCCTCAGCTTCCTTAGAGAGAGAGAGACAGAGACAGAGAGAGAGACAGAGAGAGAGAGATCATGTTGCCCCCAGGTCATGGGCAGAGGACAAGTTAGAGCAGAGTGAAGTTTGATGCTGAGTTCAGTGCCTGATGATGAGTTTTAGTGAGCATTTAAAAAGGAAAAACAGGGACTTCCCTGGCAGTCCGGTGGTTAAGACTTCGCCTTCCAATGCAGGGGTTGTGCGGGTTCGATCCCTGGCCGGGGAGCTAAGATCCCATATGCCTTGCAGCCAAAAAAACAAAACATACAACATAAAACATAAGCAGTATTGTAACAAACTTTATTGTAATAATGACTTTAGAAGCGGTCCGCATCAAAAAAAAATTCTTTTTTAAATATTAAATAAATAAATAAATAGAAAGGAAAAACAAGCCCACCCAGCATTCAGGCTCCTGGCGAGGCACGTCAGAAGCGCAATGGTGCAGAGTGCCCCAGATATCTTCCTTCCTATTTGTCTGCATTTCCGGTGTGCTTCCATCAGCCTTGTCAAGGGCTCCCTGAAAGAGAGTAAGATGAGGCCAAGGACACAACTCCCTGCTCAGAGGGAGGGGGCCTCAGGTCCCCAGAGCAGAGCAAAGGGCCTGGGCTGCAAACTCCGAGACACGGTGCTGTGGTCCTTTGCGCGAGCTTGCTCTGTTCCCACAGGGCAGCGGTAACACAGACAAGATGAGATCCGAGGTTCGGCCATGTGGGGACAGGGAGCTGAGTCCAGCGTGTGGACCTGGCTCCTCCGCAGGCTCTGCTCAGTGCTGCAGGGTGCGTGTGCCGGGGGCGTGCAGCAGGTACTGACGTGGGGCGGCTTCTTAATTTTTCTATTTGAGGAAAAGCAGATGGGAAAGATGAAATAATAACGAGGCAAAGGTGTTGAAAAGAGGGCCTGGCGCAGGCGTGGGTTGCAGAGCTCAGAGAGGTGGCAGGGTTGGTGGCTCATGAGAGCGCACTCCCCTGGGGGCAGGCCTGGGATGTGCTGCAGGCAGCTGTGGATGGAACAGGGCTCAGCGGAATAGGAGCACTTTTTTGTGTTTTTTTTTTTGCGATACGCGGACCTCTCACTGTTGTGGCCTCTCCTGTTGAGGAGCACAGGCTCCGGATGCGCAGGCTCAGCGGCCATGGCTCACGGGCCCAGCCGCTCTGCGGCATGTGGGATCCTCCGGACTGGGGCACGAACCCGTGTCCCCTGCATCGGCAGGCGGACTCTCAACCACTGCGCCACCAGGGAAGCCCCAAGGAGCACTTTAATGTGAAGAATTGTTTAGCAAATGTTTGTCTTATCCCATTACTACGGGGTCACGTGCTTTTCACAGTTTGGATAAATTGTGAAATTGGGATGCAGTCTAATGGGGCGGTGACTGAGCATGAGCCGTGTGAGGGCCCCAGGACTGGCCTTCCTGTGAGGTTGGGATCAGCTCTGCTGGTGGACTGGGGCCCCCAGCCCTGCCCTGTGACCTCCAGCAGCTCTGCCCCCTGTCTGTACCTTATTTTCCTCAGTCGTAACAGCAGGAACCCTGATATCTGAGTAGTCAAAGATGGGAGTGAGTTTCTTGATGGAGGCCTGCTGTCCTTGATACCACAAGTCACCATGTTCAATTTGGCTGTGATTTCCATGGAGAGCCTGTGCCCAGCAAGTCCGTGCAGCTCCCCTCCAGTCAGGGCTCAGATGCCACCCACCCACCGACATTTAAGTAGAACACACACCAGACCCTGCCCTGCGGGTCCTTTTGCCCTTCCTGTGTACTGACGTCCCCTGTGCTCTGACTTGTCCAGTGCCCCTGTGTAGAGTCACTGCTTTGGACACCTGGGGCAGTCGTGTCGGCTGGCACACGAGGGACCCGGGACCCGGCAGGGGAGTGGTCTTGGTTCCACATGGCCTAGGCCTGGCTTGTTGGCTTTATGGGTGTGTGAGCAGTGGAGCAGCGTGTGCTGCCGCTCAGGGTGAGGCAGGGGTATCAGGGGCGGGCAGGACACCACCTACCCCACCCCACCCCACGGGTGTTGTGAGGCTGAAACCAGATGATGTCCTCAAACCCTGCACCATCTGGCTGGTCAGCACCCAGGGAGCGTCTGGGGTCATGATGCAGAGAGCATGCAGACATGGGACTCTGAAGGAGACCCTGCAGTGGGATCTGGCGGGGGTGGTGGTGTTGGACTCAGCAGTTCTCTGGAACTTCTTTTCGCGGAGAGGAGAGGGAAGTTGGTAAGAATTTAGAAGGTTTTAATAAAATGGAGCCATTCAAAAAAAAGAAAGGAGCGGAACTTCCCTGGTAGCGCAGTGGTTAAGGATCCACCTGCCAATGCAGGGGACACAGGTCTGATCCCTGGTCCGGGAAGATCCCACATGCCGCAGAGCAACTAAGCCCGTGCCGCACAACTACTGAGCCTGTGCTCTAGAGCCAGCAAGCCACAACTACTGAGCTCGCATGCCACAACTACTGAAGCCCACGCACCTAGAGCCCGTGCTCTGCAACAAGAGAAGCCACCACGATGAGAAGTCCGCACACCACAATGACGAGTAGGCCCTGCTCGCCGCAACCAGAGAAAGCCTGCGCGCAGCAACGAAGACCCAACACAGCCACAAATAAATAAATAAATAAATAAATAAATTTTTAAAAATAGAATTAAGGACTGCTTTTTGAAGGACATTGTTAAGAGACTAAAAAGACAAGCCACAGACTGGGAGAAAAATCTTTGTAAAACTCATCTGCTAAAGCTCTGGTATCTAGGATATAAGAAGAACTCTCAAAACGCAATAATAAGATGACCCAGTTTTAAAAAATGCGTTGGAGATTTGTATAGCTTCACCATAAAGATTCAAGAATGGCAGATTAGTCCATGAGAACATTCCACGTCATTAGGGAAGTGCAAATTGAAACCACGAGATACCACTTCACACCTACGAGAATGGCTAAAATAGAAAACCTGACAACATTAAATCCTGACATGGGCGGGGAGCAAGTGGAACTCTCCTTCCTTGCTGATGGGACTGCAGAATGTACAGCCACCCTGGAAGCCAGTGTGGCCATTTCTCATGAAATTAAACATACACTTACCATTTGGACCCAGCCATCACGCTTCTGGCTGTTCATCAGGTGAAATGAAAACTCGTGTCTGCACAAAAACCTGCATGTGAATGTTTATAGCAGTTGATTCATTAGTTCCCCAAACTGGAAATGACCCCAGTGTCCTAACTTAGTCTGCAGATGGATGAACAGACTGTAGTATAATATGGTGGGTTAATACTAAGCAGTCAAAAGGAATGAACTTCTGGTGACAGCAGCCTGGTTGAATCTCCAAGGCATTATGCTAAGTGTTGTGTGGTCAGCCGGGTAAGGGCCCCCTTACCTATCGATGTCCAGGCCTTAACCTCTGGAACCTGTGAACGTGACCTTATGTGAAAAAAACGACTTTGTAGGTGGGAGTAAGTTAAGGATTCTAAAGCAGACTCACAGATACAGAGAACAAACTAGTGGTTACCAGTGGGGAGAGGGAAGCAGGGAGGGACAGTATAGGAGTAGGAGATTTTTTTTAAAAGGGTTATTATGGGATTATTTGAAATCATGTGGGTGAAACTTCTGAAAATTGTAAAGCACTGTAGAATTTAAAGAATCTTTCATTCAATAAGTTTTAAAAAATAGTAAAGTATGATAAATGTAAATCTATGTTTAGATAAAAAAAAAGCTAAGAAAAAATTATTTTAAAGAGTTAAGGATTCTGAGATGGGATTATCCTGGGTTTATAGGCCCTAAATGTGATCACAAGTGACCTTTTTTTTTTTTTTTTGCGGTACGTGGGCCTCTCACTGTTGTGGCCTCTCCCATTGCGGAGCACAGGCTCCAGATGCTCAGGCTCAGTGGCCATGGCTCACGGGCCCAGCCGCTCTGCGGCATGTGGGATCTTCCTGGACCGGGGCACGAGCCTGTGTCCCCTGCATCGGCAGGCGGACCCTCAACCACTGCGCCACCAGGGAAGCCCCACAAGTGACCTTTTAAGAGAGAGCAGAGAGAGATTTGATGCAGAGGAAGAGAAGGTGATGTGACTACAGAGGCAGAGGTTGGAGTGATGCGGCCATAAGCCAAGGAATGCCTGGAGCCTCCAGAAGCTGGAAGAAGCTAGGAAGGATCCTCCCCTAGAGCCTGCAAAGGGAAGTCAGCCCTTCCAGTGATGCTTTGATTTCAGCCCAAGGATACTGATTTCTGGCCTCCAGGACTGAGAGAATAAACTTCTGTTGTTTTACGCCACCAAGTTAGTGGTGACTTGTTACATAGCCACAGGAAGCTAATACAGTATGATTCCATTTATATGACCTTCTAGAAAAGATGCAACCATACGGACAGAACACAGATTGGAGATCACTGGGGATGAGGGGAGAGTTGGAGTACAGGTGGGCATGTGGGAATTGCAGCAGAAAGGAAGGTGGCCCGTCTGGTGCTGACCGTGTTTATTTGCTGACCCAAGAAGAGCAAACAGAAATGCATGGGAAGGTGTCAGGGACAGTTGCAGGTGATTTACATCTGTTTTTCTAATCCTCAGGATGTCTTAAAATTTTTTCCCTAAGCTTTCTGTGCACTTCTGTGACTTTAGGTAGAAATATTTGCTGTGCTGGCCACCGTGTGGGTCCTGATTTACACCTGGCTTATGGCCACTTGGAATCCCTTTTCTTGCCTTTACATGTCCCTTCACATAATGATGAATGTTGTGCCGTCCTCCCGGCCAAGGGGAGGAGCTGCTGTGGGCCCCTGTGCTGGCCTGCCATACCCTTGCTCTGCTGTGACCTCATCAAGTAAGGGTAGAAGAATCTTATCAGTGTGTCCGCCCAGGTTTCCCAGCTTGGCCCTGAGCTGGCCACGCCCACAGGACTGATCTGGGGATGCATCCCAGGCCTTCCTACCCGCCTGTGGTTCACACAAATGGCCCCTCTTGGTCCCAGACACTGTCTAAACTCTCTATGGTCTCAGCATCCCACTCGGAACCTGCCAGGAAGTTGCAGGGAGGATTCCTGAAAGCCGTTTCCCAATCGTCTCTGCTTTACTGGAAATTGGGGGACAGTTGCCAGGAGGTCGGCTGACAGGCAAATTTCCCAGGACCTAACCTCGCCCTTTGCTGGCCACGCACTGCTCAGGAGAGGTTGGATCCCAGCTCTGCAGAATCAGTTCATGGGCTACGTTTGTGCTTTGTAGAATCAGAAAGACAGACTCTTTAAGGAGGAACAGAAGCCTTCCCTCCCATCACTTTCAGGCACCTCTGAGTTACGGGGGCTTCAGGCCACAGGGAGCATGCTGCCTGGGCACAGTTGCCACTGCCCCCAGTGGGCACTTCAGGACCGAGAGGGGCAGTGTTGGGTACTGATGCTCCCCACGTTCAGCCAGTGGTGGGCATCCTGGGACTGTGTCCAGATCTGCCCCGTCCTTGATGGTCCTTCCACCTCCACTGGCTCCATCCCTTTCCCCCACGTGAAGCACCAGCTCTGTGCTCACCAGCCTCACACCCTCCCACACTGTCCATTCAGTGTGCCTTGGGTGGGGGGTCTTGTACATGTACACTTAAAAAAAATTATTGTGGGATAGGGAGGGTGGGAAGGAGGGAGACGCAAGAGGGAAGAGATATGGGAACATATGTATATGTATAACTGATTCACTTTGTTATAAAGCAGAAACTAACACACCATTGTAAAGCAATTATACTCCAATAAAGACGTTTTAAAAATTATTTATTTATTTATTTATTTATGGCTGCGTTGGGTCTTCGTTGCTGCATGCGGGCTTTCTCTAGTTGTGGTGAGCGGGGGCTACTCTTTGCTGCGGTGCGTGGGCTTCTCGTTGCGATGGCTTCTCTTGTTGCAGAGCACGGGCTCTAGGTGCACAGGCTTCAGTAGCTGTGGCATGCGGGCTCAGTAGTTGTGGCTCACGGGCTTAGTTGCTCCGCGGCATGTGGGATCTTCCCGGACCGGGGCTTGAACCCATGTCCCCTGCATCGTCAGGCGGATTCCTAACCACTGTGCCACCAGGGAAGTCCTGCACTTAAAAATTTTTTTTTAATTAAAAAAAATTTTGGGGGGGGCTTCCCTGGTGGCGCAGTGGTTGAGAGTCCACCTGCCGATGTAGGGGACACGGGTTCGTGCCCCGGTCCGGGAAGATCCCACATGCCATGGAGCGGCTGGGCCTGTGAGCCATGGCCGCTGGGTCTGCGCGTCCGGAGCCTGTGCTCCGCAACGGGAGAGGCCACAACAGTGAGAGGCCCGCGTACCGCAAAAAAAAAAAATTAAATTTTTAAAAATTAAAAAAATTTTTTATACAGCAGGTTCTTATTAGTCATCAATTTTATACACATCAGTGTATACATGTCAATCCTAATCGCCCAGTTCATCACACCACCACCCCCACCCCCGTGTGGCTTTTCCCCCTTGGTGTCCATACGTTTGTTCTCTACATCTGTGTCTCAATTTCTGCCCTGCAAACCGGTTCATCTGTACCATTTTTCTAGGTTCCACATATATGCGTTAATATACGATATTTGTTTTTCTCTTTCTGACTTACTTCACTACTTCACTCTGTATGACAGTCTCTAGATCCATCCACGTCTCAACAAATGACCCAATTTTGTTCTTTTTATGGCTGAGTAATATTCCATTGTATATATGTACCACATCTTCTTTATCCATTCGTCTGTCGATGGGCATTTAGGTTGCTTCCATGACCTGGCTATTGTAAATAGTGCTGCAGTGAACATTGGGGTGCATGTGTCTTTTTGAATTGTGGTTTTCTCTGGGTATGTGCCCAGTAGTGGGATTGCTGGATCATATGGTAATTCTATTTTTAGTTTTTTAAGGAACCTCCATACTGTTCTCCATAGTGGCTGTATCAGTTTACATTCCCACCAACAGTGCAAGAGGGTTCCCTTTTCTCCACACCCTCTCCAGCATTTGTTGTTTGTAGATTTTCTTATGAAGCCCATTCTAACTGGTGTGAGGTGATAGTTCATTGTAGTTTTGATTTGCATTTCTCTAATAATTAGTAATGTTGAGCAGCTTTTCATGTGCTTCTTAGTCATCTGTATGTCTTCTTTGGAGAAATGTCTATTTAAGACTTCTGCCCATTTTTGGATTGGGTTGTTTGTTTTTTTAATATTGAGCTGCATGAGCTGTTTATATATTTTGGAGATTAATCCTTTGTCCGTTGATTCGTTTGCAAATATTTTCTCCCATTCTGAGGGTTGTCTCTTCGTCTTGCTTATGGTTTCCTTTGCTGTGCAAAAGCTTTTAAGTTTCATTAGGTTCCATGTGTTTATTTTTGTTTTTATTTCCATTACTCTAGGAGGTAGGTCAAAAAAGATCTTGCTGTGATTTATGTCAGAGTGTTCTTCCTATGTTTTCCTCTAAGAATTTTATAGTGTCCGGTCTTACATTTAGGTCTCTGATCCATTTTGATTTTATTTTTGTGTATGGTGTTAGGGAGTGTTCTAATTTCATTCTTTTACATGTACCTGTCCAGTTTTCCTAGCACCACTTATTGAAGAGACTGTCTTTTCTCCATTGTATATCCTTGCGTCCTTTGTCATAGATTAGTTGACCATAGGTGCGTGGGTTTACCTCTGGGCTTTCTTTTTTTTTTTTTTTTTTTGCGGTACACAGGCCTCTCACTGCTGTGGCCTCTCCCGTTGCGGAGCTCGGGCTCCGGACGCGCAGGCTCAGCGGCCATGGCTCACGGGCCCAGCCGCTCTGCGGCATGTGGGATCCTCCCAGACCGGGGCACGAACCCGCGTCCCCTGCATCATCAGGCGGACCCTCAACCACTGCGCCACCAGGGAAGCCCTACCTCTGGGCTTTCTATCTTTTTTTTTTTTTTTTTTGCGGTACGCGGGCCTCTCACTGTTGTGGCTTCTCCTGTTGCGGAGCACAAGCTCTGGATGCGCAGGCTCAGTGGCCATGGCTCACGGGCCCGGCCGCTCTGCAGCATGTGGGATCCTCCCGGACCAGGGCATGAACCCGTGTCCCCTGCATCAGCAGGCGGACTCTCAACCACCGCGCCACCAGGCAAGCCCTGGGCTTTCTATCTTGTTCCACTTTTTATTTTAAATCTTTTCACATGGGAATGTGCATGGGTTGTGGGATGAAGATGAGAATAACGATTGCCCCCTGGCCGTCAGTCTCACCCTCTGAGCTTTTACCTATCTTGTCTCAACTTTTCCCTGTGCCCTCCTCATTCCCCCATTTTTGGTTTGTTTGGTTTTGCTAGAGCATCTTTAAAACGATCCCAGGTATCTTTTCATTTCATCCATGGCTATTTCAATCACTGTGTTGAATGTCAACAGATACAGACTTGTGTTTTTTAGACATCGCCTCCGCGCAGCTCCCTGAGAGCACCCTTGCTGGCTCTCCACAGGCTCTTCACTGAGGCTAGTTCAAGCAGGGTCCACACAGAGCCACATGCGACATTCGTGTTAAGTCTTTGGTAATTTATAGCACTCCATTCTTCCCCTCGAGCCATTCATCTGTTGAAGAAACCAGTTCATCGGTCCCAAGGAATTTCCCATGTCCTGCCCTGGCAGTCACTGTCCTCGTTGCTTTCCACGTGGCAACAGCTAGCTTAGGGCTTCTCGGCCTTGACTTCACTGACGTCTGGGGCTGGGTCACTCTGTGGTGGGGCCATCCTGTACGCCGTAGTCTGTTGGGCAGAGTCTCTGGCCTCCATCCATCAGATGCCAGGAGCAGCCCCCCACAACCAAGTTACGACGTCCTAAAGTGTCTCTGCGCGTCGCCAGTGTCCCCTGGGGCAGAGTCACCCAGTGGAGAACTGCAAGTGTAACTTGATGCCTTACCCACTGCACTTCCTACAAACTGGTCGCTAGACCTGGAGGTGGATTTCGTAAGCCACTTCCTGTTGCTTCACCCTCGAAGTGTTCTTCTCCATGGGAGAGAGAAGAGGATCCCGGCCGTAAGCTTCCTTCTCGCCCTCGCCCCATCTTAGGGAAGAGGAGTTTCGGGCCAGGATTCACACCTTCTCCCACAGGCCTGCCTGTTCCCCTGCCCGTCACTGCCCTGTGCCCACCCTGTTTTTTCTTACATGCATCAACATCTTTACTAAACAGGTTTCTTCACCCAAGTTGCGCCCCACGCATTGGGGAGCTGCCTGGGGGCTGAGTGACCTCAGGGCGTGGACGCCCCTGCCCTGCTGTGTTGAGGCCTCCCCACTGCCCACCACTGCCAGGCCTCCCAACTCAGCCCTGGGCTCTCGGGCAAAGCATGGCACTAGCAGTGACACTCGTTTCGCCCTCCCTGCACTGCTACTGGGGGGTGGTGTTCTGCTACTCGGGGTGCTGACAGGGCCGGTGTGGGGGTCGGTGCCTGCTACTCGGGAGGTGCCACGCTGGGCAGCTTGGCCCCGGGGGAGGGCGTGACCTGTGAGCCTGTGATGTGAGCGACACAGGCCCTCAGAGGGTCTGAAGAGACTATAAGCGTGTCATGTATAATGCTGCCAGCCTGAGGCGTAGCCTGTGCATGTACCAAGTGTGACAGGCATGGAGATGGGCGGTGTTGTGCCTGGGGGGTGGTGTCATGGGAAGTTACATTACCTGGTGGCTTGTTAATCACTGTCTGAGGGCTGACCCGAAAGCTGCTGAGGAGACAGGGAAGTGGGCATTGCCCAGGCTAGTCTGTCAGTCCCTCTGGCTCCCTAAAATGTAGAGGAGGTAACAGGATGGCAGGTACCCCTAACAAGTGGTGCGTCCTTGATCCTGTGAGCTGTCAGCCCCTGCAGGGAACAGCCAGCCAGAAGTCAAGGAAGGACCATGTTTGCACGTTCAGCCCATGCACCACCAGGGGCGTCCTAGCTGCTGGGGTCCAGGGCAGGCTGGGTGGGTCTGGAGGGTGACGCTGGTCCTACTATAAAGACACCTCTGCCTGTTTGCTCAGAAGACACTGTTGGTACCACATCTACTTTCTGAGAGGGCCCACGAACCCAGAGGGGCCCCTGTCTCGCTTATACCATGGCTGCCCTCAAACCTTGCCTTCTCGGGCTTCCCTGGTGGCACAGTGGTTAAGAATCCGCCTACCAATGCAGGGGACACGGGTTCGAGCCCTGGTCCGCGAAGATCCCACACGCCGTGGAGCACACCGTGGAGCAACTAAACCCATGCGCCACAACTACTGAGCCTGAGCTCTAAGGCCCGTAAGCCACAACTACCGAGCCCACATGCCACAGCTACTGAAGCCTGAGCACCTAGAGCCCGTGTACCGCAACAAGAGAAGCCATGACAATGAGAAGCCCGCGCACCGCAACGAAGGGTAGCCCCCGCTCACCGCAACTAGAGGAAGCTCGCACGCAGCAACGAAGACCCAACACAGCCAATCAATCAATCAGTCAATCAATAAAACAAAAACCTTGCCTTCTCACCCATGGCTGGTGTCTCTGCCACCCTTGCTGCTTGCAGTCCACCTCAGCGTCTCCGCTTCATCTCCTTACGCCATGTGCACTGTGCCCCTTACTTGTTCCTTCTGTGTGCAGTCACGGCCATGTGGTGTCCTCTCTGTGTCCAGCTCTTCCACTCTGTGAGGCATGGCCTGGGACCCTCGAGGCTCGGGAAGTACCCCTTGAGGGCAAGAACGGGTAAACGGTCCGACCAGGCCAGAGGTGCACGTTCAGCATGTCCAGAGGCAAATATGCGAGTCCACCTGCTCCACGTCCCCAGAGCTGAGGTGCAGGGAGGTCTGGGTCAGCTCTGGCACCGGGAGACCACGCCCTCCCAGTTAATCTCCTGCAGTGGGTCAGATGGTGTCAGGACCCTGGGACAGTCTGCTCCCGTCTCCCCCTCCTCCTCCTTGCCCCTGGTTGCCACCCATTTAGTGTTGCACATCCAGATCCCGCACTTCATTATGGTTATTTATGCCTTCAACTATCAATTATCTTTTACAGAAACATAATGAGAAAGAGGTCTTTCATGTTCATAAATGTTCACCATAACCTGACAGTCTTCATCCTCTGTGCAGATCTGCATGTCTATCTGGTGTCACTCTCCCTTCCTCCTAAAGAACTTCCAGAACCTTCCTTGTAATGCAGATCTGCTGCAAATAGACTCTCTCAGCCTTTGTCTGAACAGATCTTTATGTCACCTTCTCTTTTCACTGTATATGGAATTCTGGGTTGGCAGTGTTCTTGCCTCAGTATTTTGAAGATGTCCTTCTGTGGCCTCTGAGCTTGTTTCTGACATTTGGCCTCATGAGTGCTTCTCCGTTTGTGGTACATCAGTCAGCCCGCTGCACTTGTTTGCTTATGGTGTGTTGCCACGTGGTTCTTTGTTTTCTGCTGGAGCTTC
Organism: Mesoplodon mirus; assembly: GCF_964341445.2. NCBI lineage: Eukaryota > Metazoa > Chordata > Mammalia > Artiodactyla > Ziphiidae > Mesoplodon > Mesoplodon mirus. Next base: position 44,153,809 of record NC_138980.1, read on the forward strand.
TTAGGTCTGTGGATTTATAGTATTTGTCACATTTCGGGGTTTGAGGCCATTATTTCTTTGGATATCATGCCCCTGGGACTCCAGTTACATGTATAATGGATTTCTTAGTACTGTCCCACGGTTCACCACGGCTATTTTTTTTTTTTTTTTTTTTAGTAATCTTTTTATTTTCCCATATGCACGCACACACGCATATCTACAGAGTTCTTGTCGGAGTGTGCAAGCGGCGTGGGAAGACAGTTTTCACCTAACATACGTTTCTGGGCCATGGCCCTGCACCGCCATCTACGCAGCACTCCATGGCAAGGTTCCAGAACGTCCCACACAGCCTTGCGGTGCTCATTGCCGCGGTGAGACATCTGGACGTCTTTCTCATGTCCGGGCACTACTTCGGCTTTTCCGTGTTCCTACTCACACAGACTGGCCTTGGGCGCCTGTGGTAATACTCCTCCCCTCACGCTTCCCATGCCTGGATTTCCCACCGTCTAGGGCCACGGGCTGGCCTTCCTCACCTCCCACAGTCTTCAGACACGCAGCCGGGCTCACCAAGGCTTTGTTCATTTTCCTGTAGTTTTTTTTCTGTGTGATTCGTTTTGGGTAAATTGACATTACTTTGTCATCGGATTCACTAACCTTTTCTTCCACAGTGTTTAACGTTAATCCCACCCCGTAAGTATTTCATCAAGATACTGCATTTCTCAGCTCAAGAAGTTCCATGTGACTCTCCTCTGGTACTTCATATTCCTCTTCTCACCAGTTCAAGGTTCCCTTTAAGCCCTTGAGCATTTTAAATTTAGAATAGTTGCTCTAAAGTGAAACCCTTGTCTGATAATTCCATCTTCTCTGTCCTTTCTGGGTCTCTTTCCATTGACTGATTTTTCTCCTGGGTTAAGGTTCACATTTTTCTACAGCTTCACATGTCTGGAGAGTTTTGGTTTTTGGATACTGTGTGTTGTAGATTCCATGGGATTGTCTGCTGGATTTTATTGTCTTAAAGCGTGTCAGTTCTGCTGGCTGCTGGCAGGCAGTTTGGTTAGCAGTGGATCAGCTGATGTTGGGGAAGCTTGTTTTTGAAATTTCTTAGTAAGGGGAATAAGAGAATCCCTTAAATGAGGGCTGGTTTAGCTCCACTGCTGAGTGGTGCAGTGAGGACTCCTCTGGGCTGGCTGTCTATGGCGTCTCCTGGCCCATATTCCTGCGCTTGGGGCCCCACCCCAGGGAGAGACCTGAAGCCTTCCTGGGCAGCAGCTCAAGGCCCCCTGCAGGTGCCAGGAGCTGTCCCTCTGCACTGTCCTTACCTTCATGGCCCTTTGCCCGCACATGCAGTTCCTTCAGCCTCCCTGGCCCGTGGTCCAGAGGTTCCTGGAGGCAGTGAGCTGAGCAGTCCAGAGGCTCCCTTGGCCGTTTCCCTTCTTTCACATCTCTGGGCAGTGCTGCCTGCGTTCACTTTGAAAGCATTGTTGTGTGTTTTGTCCAGCACCCTAGTTGTCACCAGTGGATGGCTTATCTGGTCCCAGGTGGTCTGTCTGGCCCTGACATGGGGGCCTGCTTGTGAAGGAACTGAGAAGATTCAACGGGACGGCTATCTATCCATTCACCCCTCCATCCATCCAGTGGATATTTCCTGGGCTTGGGTGGCCCACCATGGCCTTCCAGTGGTGGAAAGGCCTGCCCCCTCTAAGTGGAGTGCAGGGCATGAGTCACCGGCCTAATCACCAAAATCTCCAGACAGAAGGTTGGAGGTGACTGCAGCAGACGTGGCTGTGTCCTCCTGGGGTCAGCCTACAAGTCCCTGAAGGGCTCAGAGAAAAGGAGGCTACAAATTTGTGTACCACCCAGCACAGAGAGCCTTGGAGGTGGCAGGTGGAGTTGGATCCTGGCCCTGTGTGGGTTTGGGCGAGTCATTTGACCCTCTCTGATACTTGAGGTTTGTGGTGGAGTTTAGCAATAACAAGCCTAAAATGCAGCTCTTAGCCTGCGGCCTGCAGGATGTGTTCCTGGGTGCCATGTGCCCTGGTCCCGTGGTGCCCCCCCTGCTCAGGATGGCTCTGGGTCCCGAGCCTTCACCAGGCTGTTAAGTCAAGGGAAGTGCAGGTGGGCTGTTCCTCAGGGATCCTGGATCTTTGGCTTTCAGTGTGGCCTGCCTGCAGGAGGCTGGAAGTTGCCGGCCTGGGGCCTTGAGGCTGCCCTGCCCAGGTTTCCCCGGAGCCTTCGGGAACAGCCAGCATCAGACCTGCACAGTGTGCAGCGCTGCTAGTGGACCGCAGCCACTCCTCCTCCCACCAGCCCAGTGGCCACCCACTGGAGTCAGGCACAGGCCTTTGATGGGTGGGGCTTGTGTCCTGAGTGCACCCAGTGGACACCCAGCAACCTCCAAGTGAGGGTCCCCGTTGGCGTCCCCTGCAGCTTGCTGGTTGGAGTGGGAATTAGCCCAGATGGTCCTGTCCTGCCTTGTTTAAACAGCAGAGGGTGGAAGTGGGGCCATGGCCCCAGGTGCTGGGAGGCACCTCTGTCATTGTGAGCGACCCATATGGCAGGGTTTCCAGAGGGGCCCACGGCACTTGGGGTTGCCCTCAGACTACCTGCCCCACTTTGAACCTGACTCAGAAGGAAGGGAGAGAACCGATGAGTTATCACGTGACCAGCTTCCTTCCGATAGCTTCTTGGAGGTGACAGGGCTGGATGCACTTTGAGTGATTCAAATAAAGTGTATTTGCTTCACAGTAAGCACCTAAAAACTTCTGTTTAAGAAGATAGAAACTTTACTTTGATCTAAAACAGATCTCCATTTCAGGTAGCCCCTGCGCCACAACAAAACAGTATGTGCCAAAGGCCACTTTGGTGGATGTTGAAGACGCACAAGTAGTTTTTAAGTACATTTTAGAACGCTTTAGAAAATTCTCTTTTCTTAAGCCTTCTTGTAACAATTTTAATTTTGTTGTGCTTCATTAAAATGTTATTGGGCCTCCGAGCTGGGAGTCTGTGACAGGTGGGATGGTCACGTGCCAGTGTGCAGGGCACTCCAAAATCAGAGACTCCTGCAGCCCTTGGAGAGGTGCCCTGGCCAGTGCCTGTGTTTCCTCCTGGAAACCGGATGGGGGGGACACAGTGGTGAGCAGGCAGCTTACCTACAGGCACCCCATGTGGAAAGTTCTGCAGAAAGGGTCAAGGCTGTCACCCCCAGGACAGAGGAGAACTGATGGGCGAGAGCCACGGCCAGCTTAGGCAGCTGCATTAACCCAGATCATTGAGGGTGGGCCCTCTGGTGCCAGCAGATGTGCTTTTGACTGCTCTTGGTCGCCAGCTGTTAGGCGGCATGGGCTGAGTGCCATTAGAATACACCTCAGGGGAGGGACTTCCCTGGTGGTACAGTGGTTTGGACTCTGTGCTTTCACTGCTGAGGGCCCGGGGTCAATCCCTGGTCAGGGAACTAAGATCCCACAAGCTGCGAGGTGCAGCCAGCCAGTCAGTCAGTAAACAAACAGCCAGCCGCGGAGCAACTAAGCCCATGCGCCACAACTACTGATCCTGCGCTCTAGAGCCCGTGAGCCACAACTACTGAGCCCACGTGACACAACTACTGAAGCCCGCGCGCCTGAAGCCCATGCTCTGCAACAAGAGAAGCCACTGCAGTGAGAAGCCCGTGCACTGCAACGAAGAGTAGCCCCAGCTCGCCGCAACTAGAGAAAGCCCGCGCACAGCAACGAAGATCCGATGCAGCCAAAAATAAATAAATAAAATAAATAAGTAAATTTATAAAACAAACAAACAAACGTACCTCAGGGGAAGTCCCTGGCGGTCCAGTGGTTAGGACTCTCTGCTTTCACTGCCAAGGGTGCGGGTTCCATCTTTGGTCAGGGAACTAAGATCCCATAAGCTGTGGAGCGTGACCCAAAAAAATGGAAAAAAAGAAAAAAGAATACACCTCAGTCATTGACCAAGTGTCATTGACTCCTCTTTTTGTTCCAAAGCCTTCCAAATGGGGCCTCTTGTCCCCTCTGCCGGCACAGTGGCTGGTGGAATTTAGACAGATCTTGGCTTGGTGTCTTTTTTGCTAATAGTGATAGACAGGTGGCCCATCACCCACGTGTGTGTGTGCGCGTGCGTGTGCGTATGCACACACGCGCGCACAGTGGTATGAGTGAATTGCTCTCTTGTTGACGAGAAGGACCTGGCCTGATCCTCCTACTGGAGGGAGGAGACACCACAAGAACCCATGTGACCCGGACCCTGGTTCTATGATGAAAGTCAGGCGGCATGGGGACATGCACTTGAAGCCAGCCCTCCTGGCATAGTGGAGGAAGCTTGGGCTTTTAGACCTCTCAGCTAACTTCTCTACAGTATAAAGTCTTATTCTCAGTGCCCTTGGGGATTGAATGACTTTGTGAGAAAGGAGTCTCCCAAATAACTTGCTTGACAACTAGGCCAGTTAAATCCTTCACTAGATGGCCCACAGGGAGCGTGTGATCCAGGGGGAGGATGGCCCACCACACCATCAAGTCAGCCAGGCACCAAGGGGGCTGCCCTGGTGGAGTCTCTTCTGGGAAGGTGTACCCTTCTTAGTTCCTCTCCTTCGCTACCTAAATCCGGGCTCGCATCATTGCTGACGTCATGGCCCCTGTCCCCCAAGCCCCTGGAACACAGAGGCCTTGCTGTGTGTGGATGACAGACACACATGGTGCTGTGGTCAGCCCCGAGCTGAGTCTTGCATGGAGGTCTGGACCGAGAGACCTGGGGGCACGACAACCAAGTTCTGCATGCTCTCTACTACCATGGTGTCCCACGTCTCTGCTCCGGGCTTTGCACTTGCTGTTCCCTGGCCAAGAACACCCTGACTTCCTAGCTTTCATGATCAGGTGATGTCAGTAGAGAGCTCCGTAATGACGACAGACAGGGTGGCTTTACCTTGACGCCGGCCTGGTGGTGAGGAGTGTTGTGCTTTAGAAGTGTGGGGTGGTTTCTGGGGTGTCAGATCCCATGGAGGTAAGTGCTGGAGCTCCGTGTGACCTCTCAGGTCTGCTCCAAATGGCAGAGTCCTTGGAGATCCTTGGCAAAAGGGGAGGCTCCTGGTAAGCAAAGTGGGGTGAGTGTGTGGCCCACAGGGTCCAAGCTGGCTGAGCCCTGTCTCCCTCACATGCCTACAGCCCTCGGCCCAGTGGCTGACGGGGTCACGGGCACCAAGAGGCCAGTCTGCCCACTGGTTGGTTCTCCCCACGTGTATGTAGCTCCTCTACCCACCCAGCGCTTGCGGGGGGCCGGACATTCTGGGTGGGGAGCAGACAGGTAGCCACTCCAGGCGCTCTGAGAGAGGCGTGGGGGGGCCCAGGTGGGAGAGCCTCCCCTCCCTCTAGGGGGCGCTAGGGTGGAGACCTGAGAGGTGGGCTCTGATGGAGGTGGGAGAGCCCAAGACGTCGGCACCCTGTGGAGGAACTGGGGAGGACAATGGCCACAGAGGCCAATTTGGGTCCTGTGGGTTTGGGGGTAGAGGGAAGGGGTTGTGGTGACAAACCAGCGCTACCCTGTCGGGTGATGTCTGCTACACAGAAGGTGGGTGCTGAGGGCCCCAAGATAGCTGAGAAAGAGAGGTGCGACCCTCCATCTGGATCCGTGTTCTTTCTAAAATTCCACCAGAAGGCTGATCTCTGAATAGCTAAAGCTTAAATTATTTTGAGTTTTTTGGTGTATTTTTTCTTGTGACATTTGGAAATTCCGCCACTCCAAGTGCAGTGACAAGCTGCTCTGAAGCTGTGACGTGGGAGCTGGGCAGGCGTTGGGCTCTGTCCTGCCAGGGTGTTGGGGGGCAGGGCGTCACCTCATCAGCCTGCCTCCTAGCTGGTGGTGCTCACCTACCCCGATTCCTTTCCAGCGGGGTGTCTCTGAGGCAGGATGACCTGGGCTGATGTTGGTGTTTGGAGAATGGGGAAGGGGGGCTGCCCATGGCCTGTATCTTCACTCTTGCCTCTCATGTGTACCTTCAGCCCTGGCTCCTGTGCCATCTGAGGAACTCCTATTGATCCTTCAAAACTCTGCTCCGGTAACCTTTCCTGTAATTTTCAACATGTGTGGGTTTTTTTTCACCCCTCCTGAAAACGCTGTCCTTATCTGGCTCCTTGTATGACTGGGAAGTGAGTCTTTGGATTTCCAGATATCTTTATTGACATTTTTCCATCTTGCTTTTTTGCAGGACTCTGTTTCACTGAGACCTTCGATCCGATTTCAAGGAAGTCAGGGGGTGAGTCTTTTTTTGGTCTTAATCATATTTAGAATTGTGGAGCTGGTGTGCTCCCTGCCCTGTTAGGGCTTGCTGGGCACAGCAGCTGGCTGGGAGCAGTGTTTTGGCCCCATCCACCTTTGTGCCAGGCTGGGCCCTATGCTGAGTCAAGATCTGCCTCTGGTTGTCTCCAGGCTGGTCCTGTGGCTGGGGCCACACCAACAGGCCATCTGTGGCCTGAAGGCAGCTCTCCTGTCCAGTGGCTCCTCAGTCTCTCCCACTTCCTTCCTGTAGCCACCAAACCCCTGTTCTGATTTGATCTCTGTGCGGATTCAAAACTATGGCCCCAGAGCCCAAGCAAGCCTGGAACTGTGCCCCCGCCAGGGTGGGACACTTGTCTCTGTCGGTGGACCTGGGACCATGGGTGTTTGTCTGGCTTTTGGTACTGGGCAGGGGGGTTATAGAAACTCAACATTCCCAGTTTTTCGTGAAAGATATTTGATTCTAAGTAACCATCTTACAGAAAAATTGGGGAATGGAAGAAAGGGTGGGTTGTCCATAATCCTTACCCACCCCAGGTCTTAGGACTCCCATATCGTCCACCTACCAAAGGTGCTTTAGAACACTTTAGTTTTTCTTCTAGTCTTCGTTGCAAGACTTTTTTTTTTTTTTTAATCTGAAGAGTTGCCATATGTGTCTAAGTCAGTTTCCACCTGACAGCCTGCTGGCTTCTTACAGAACCAGGGGTTCTGTGGGTTTTGCCCCAGCCAGCATGCTCCAGAGAGATGGAGCCTTGAGGAGATATGTGTCTGCATGTGTAGATACATTGATACCAAGAGATTTATTGCAAGACATTGACTCATGTGGTAGTGGGGCTGATGAGTCTGAATTCCATGGGGCAGGTAGGAGCTGGCACTGGGGTTCATAGGCGAGCTTCCTCCTCCTCAGGGAAGCCTTAGTTTCCTTCTTAAGGCCTTCAGCTGATTGGATGAGGCCCACCCAGAGAATGAAGGGTCATCTCCTTAAAGTCAGCTGGTCGTGGGTGTCACTGCATCTACAGAGTACCTCCACGGCGCACCCAGATTACCATTCATAGAGTCACTGGGGGCTGTGGCCTGGCCAGGGGGACACACGAACTGACCATCACACCAAGACCAGTCAAGGTCGGTGAGACGCCCTTAAAGGCCCCAGGGCCCTGCCCCCGACCCCCCCCCCCAATGCCTCCTCTGGGGCTTCCTCCACACCTTCATTGGCCCCATCAGTCTTCTGCCAGTCACCCATTTGCAGCCTCCTCTTTATCTTCCCTGAGACATTTCCCCAGGGGTTGGAGGTCAATGCTGGGCTTGCTGCCAGACTGGTCCAGTGGCGCCCTCTTGTGGCCCATGATCACTCTGTGCCCTCAGCAGCCGTGGGAAGATGAGGAAGCCAGTGCACGGGTTGGTGTTCATTTATCCAGTGAGCGATGCTTTCTAGTCAGCAAGGCACCACTTGGCTGCTCATAGAAGCGCTGTGAGGTTCTCCTGGGTTGTATCCTGTGTCGCCGAAATTCCTGTGCAAAACCTAAGAGCCACATCCATTGAAGTTAGGGGTCCCAACATCTTAGTTTTAGACTTATGCTTTGCCCACATTTCCTTCCTTCTGGGCATTCTCATGTGTAATGGAGTTCCTGGAAGGTTCTGAGGGTGTGGAGGCCCTGCGCTGCAGCTTGGGGCAAGCCAGGCCATGAGTCTCCACTAAGAGGCTATTCCCTGTATGAGACCATGTGAGGGCTGGAGGGGGCTGTGTGACGAGGGGGGTGCTTTCCCAGCTTGCTGTGAAGGATCAGGTGCTGAGTCTGCCCCTTATGACCTCTGGACCTTGTCCTTCTCCTCCTGGGCATTGATGGAATGTGACCATTCCTCCCTGCCAGGTGTGAGAGGCCTGGCCTGGTGCCAGGCACACAGCGGACTCTGTCCTGGCCAGGCCTTATCTGCATGGTCACTCAGAGCGGAGGAGGGGAGGAGTCAGGGTGCCTCGCTGTCCACTCTCACTTCTCCTGGTCGCTCTGTACACTCCACCTGTGAGGTTGGAAATAGAGTAGGAGGCTGGCGGGTCGAGTTGGGCAGGCTCATTGTTCCTGATGCTTGGGCTGACTCGATGTTCTGGACCCCATGTAGGCTGACAGGGCCCACTTCCCAGAGGCCCATGAAGCTGGCAGACTGAACATTGAGACCCTGTTTGCTCCTTAGCTCAGGGACCTTGGCCAGATCTTCTCCCTCTGTCCCTTGGCCTCCCTGCCCAGGAGATGGGCCACCCACCTCGAGGGTTGTATGCAGGTTAACATGGCCTTAGGAGAACCAGAGTCCTCCCTGCAGTCCAGAACCCGCTCACTCAGTTCCTGGTGCTAATCCCCACCTGATGTGAATGCAGTACAGCTGGCGTAGGGTCTTGGTGTCACTCAACTCCCGGGTTGGGAGTCACATCCAGTCCAGCCACCTCCCCGCCCGTGCTGTGAGTGCCACAAGCGCTGGGTGCTGTGCGGCTGGGCCCCGGTGTTGGCTGGCTCCTTGGGGCGGCTGTATGGCATTGCCAGGTTCCCCGGAGAGCCTGGCCCCACCTGTAGCACGTCCATGATCTAGGGCATCTAGGGCATCGTCTTCAGAGCAAAATGCTCACCTTTGTTTCATTTGCCGTGTACATGTGTGTTCTCTGCCCTCTCACAGACACTGAGCTGGCTGACCTGGGCCCCTCTGCCATCAGGGGTCACTTCTAAGGTGTCAGCCCCTGACAGCTCGTGAAGCGTCAGGCTGCAGAGGGGAAAAGAAAGCCCCACTTGGCCGGCTGCAGCGCAGCACTCTTCAGTTGATGAAAAAAGAAAGAAAGGGAAGTAGGTTTGGCATCCAGGGCTGTTGAAGGCATTTGCATGTGCTGCAGCAGGAACCCAAATGACAGTTTACAGAATGAGGTTTGGTGGCACTTGTCAAGGGCCTTTGACTGGTGTCTCTGTGATCTAGGAGCCAACTCTGCGGGAATCATTAGGGATGTGCGCAAGATTGAGCCACAGGGGTGCTTGTTGCTGTGTCACAGGGATAACTTGGAAAGCCCGGGAAGGGGCGGGCAGGTGGGCGGGCGTTGTGCACTCCTGCTTCCCAGGGCCCACAGCTTGCGGGAGCGGCTCTCAAGAAGGAAATAGGTGCTTAGAAAGCGCCCTGGGTTTGGGGTTGAGGAAGCTAGCCTCCCAGTGGGCGGAAGAGGCCACTACAACTCTTAGGAGTTGTATTCAGCTGCGCAGTAGTAACTCTTTAGCCAAAACATATTTTATTCTGAGGGTTCCCTGGAAAAGAAAAATAATGAAAACAAACATTCTCTGAAAACCCCTCTGGCTAGAGAGAGCCTGGCTTGTCAGTTTGGTTCCTGTGTGTGCCTGTTTTGTCTTGTTCTTACCTGACTGGAATACCAAGTGCTCCCCACCATTTATCCCCCACCCAGCTCGGGACTTGATTTGTCTCATCGAAGCTCCCACCTGCACCGCAGACAGACCAGGCCCTGCAGGTCTGGGGGAGGGCTGCCGGCCTGACTTGGGACAGATTTCAGAGGGGGTTGATTTAGGGCTCTGGCAGGGACTCGACCTACTCGCAGCGGAACCAACACCCCCTCTTGGGCCTCAGGCCTCAGAGGCGGATGTCAGCCCCTCAGGCGCCCAGGACCATTTGGGATGGGACAAGGCTGTTTGTTGCTCCAGGTCCATCTGTTCGTCTGTGCACACAGACACATGCTTAAGTTTATGGCAACTCCCTCTGCCTCCCCATAACCAGGAGTTGGGGCTAACATCAGATGCACCCAAACCTGCCATGCTCGGGCCAGCTGAGGGCCACGTGGTGGTCCCCATGGGACAGCCGAGACTCGGTCCAGAAGGCACACGTACTGCTAAGCGGGGGCCAAGTTTCAGAAAATGTGTGGAGCTCTCTGCTGTCACAGAGAAAGCCGCGCATTCCTGAGCCATTCATGCCCAGCTGGCTGGTTTCCCTGCTGGTTTCCAGTGACTGGTAGCCATTAACCAGCATCATTAACCAGCAGCAAAACAGCCTGTTAACCAGAGGATTCCATAGGCGGTGGTGCCACAGAGCTGGGGAGGGCCTGGGGCTTGAAGAGCCTCCAGTGCCAGGCTCCAAGCAAGCCTCCCCTTCCCACCATCCTGCAGCCCCAATAGCTGCACAGACCCTCCTCTGGGCTCTGTGCTGTGCCCCCGCCTCCAGGATTTTGGAAGTGGCCAGACATACCCATGTGGAAAAGGTTCTCACAGGGTAAAAGGATCACAGTGAAGGTTCCACCACACCCCTGCCCAGAGGGAAGCATGGCTGCATCAGGACTCATGCTGTACGTACCCTCTCCTTTCCTCTTAGGGGCGATAGCCTGATGGGGACTGTGGCAGTCATGGCAGCCACTGCCCTTTGAGCAGACTGAGATGGAAAAATGCCACCTGGGGAGCCTGGTCTCTGCCGGAGCCAAGATGTGGCAGGGAGAGGATCAAGGTCAGGATGGAGGAAGAGCCACCCGTGTTGGGGTTCAGGCTCCATCGGAAGTGCCTTTTGATTTTTCTGACTTTGTGGTGCACAGTCTTCCTGCCACATTCTGGGCAACTGCATCAGTGTGTACCTGGCTGCGGGTGCATCTCCCACAGTGACGTTCAGAAGCATCTGAGTGCTGGGTTTTCAGTTACTTCTATAATGGAGAACAAAAGTCACACCTGCAAAGGAATGTGCAGACAACACAGGGTGGCTACTAGTGCTGGATGAGATGCTGCACACGCACTGGAGCGTGTGTGTGTGTGTATATACATGTGTGTTTTCCTGCCCGAGGTGAGTGACAGCAGGCAGTCTGGGTTTGATTTTTTTAGACGCTGAGTGTGAGCTGCTCCATCTCTTTTTGACCCTCATAAAGAAACAGGTGTCTGTGTTGAGATTAAGGCCTGCGTGGCTGGCCAGGGCCGACCTGGCATTGCCACCCTGCTGGTCTCCTCCATGGACTTTGGCCTCACCTGCCACTGGGTGTGTGTCCTGGGTGGGGCGGGGGGCCTGCCCCCGAACTGCATTGACAGGATCATGCTGGAGGGCCAGGAGGGAGCGCTGGACAGACCCCAGCTGGGTGGCTGGGTGGAGCTGGGCCAACGGGGCAGCCTTTCTCCTGGGCAGCATTCATCCTGGGGCGGGGAGGTGGGGGACAGGGATTATCATTGGCCCAAGGTCATTGGCAGTCTTTGGACGGCTGGTGCAGACTGTCCCTCTCCCCCAGGCCAGGCTCTTCCTGCCCTGAGCGGCTGTGCCTGGGAGCCACTCTGTGACGCCTTGGCTCTCAATGTGCACGGCGGGGGCCTCTCTTTGGAGCAGGAACTGGCTGTGCATTGAGTGGGTCCTGCAGCATTTTGAGTCAGCCCTGGGCTGTGTGACCTCCCAGCTTCCCTCATGGGTCTACACACCACCCTGAGGGCTGGGGCAGGGGAGCCGCATCCCTCCCTGTGGCCCAAGCTGCCGTGTCCTTGCTCTCACGGACAAGGCTCAGACAGGCTGAGCTGCCTGCAGTCACATATGACAGCTGGGCACAGGGCAGAGGGGATTCAGCCCTGAGCCGCATTCTGTCCAGTGCTGATGAGGCATGTTAGTGTCCTCACACAGCCAAAGAGAAGACGTGCTCGCCCTGGCCTGCTGGGCTGGTGCGAGAGCCCAGGAACGAGGCCTGCAGCCCCCTAACCCCCAGTGCTGCCCCTTCTTGTGGACCGCTTGTGACTCCACCTAGTGTGTCTGCCTAGCTGTGATGAGCTCCTGTGCTCAAGCCCAGGGATTACTTTAAGGCTGGTCACCTCTGGTGACAGGGTTCTGGAGGCCCTTCCACTGCCTGCACAGGGGCTGGCAGCCGGAATGTGAGGTTTTCCTGTCTGTGTTTTTCAGCAGCTGCTGGCCTTCACCCAGTGTGGGCAGGGGGCCAGAGGGTCGACCTGGAATAAAGTGGCCGCTGGATGTCCTGCCTACGCTGAGCCCTGCACTTTGGCCAGGACTAGTGCTGTCTGTCTGTCTGTCTGTCAGCCAGGCCGTCTGTCTGTTCTCTCTGGCGGCTGTGGCTTTGCCTCGCCTAGGCTATAGTGGTGCTCTCTGAAGTTGGGGTTACATAAACCATGGCACACGCATCCCCTGTCATGGTTGACTGGGGGCAAGTGCTGCCCATCTGTAAGCCCCTTGGGGCCCGTGCCTGCCTCATTCACAGACACCCAGGTGGAGTCAGTGTTTGGTCTGGAGGAAGTGGAGAGGGCGTTACTAAGTGGGAGTGCGGGTCAGGGCATCCCGACCTCTTAGCATGCCCTGCCCGCTGCTGACGCCCACCCATCTTGTCTCATCTCATCTTTACGGTTGTCCTGAACCACATCAGCCCTGTTTGGTGGGGAAACTGAGTCATGGCCCAGCTTGGGGTGGGGTCCCTGCCTCTGGTTATGTGCTGAGTGCCCTGTGCTCCTCAGCCTGAGTTGCCATTGCTGCTTAGAAACCAGACACAGGACCCCACCCCCCTGCCACTGCATGAGAACCCAGGACCCACCAGCAGCCTGTCCATGGTGACACGCTGGTCCTGTCACTGTCGGCAAAACAAAGGTGCGTTTCAAAGGAATGTGGTTGCACATTCCCACTGTAAGGGGCATGCTTCAGGGATGGGCCTGGGTCCTGTGCTGGCCCATCCTGTGGTCCCCTCTGTGCTGTGGACCTACCGATGATGTTCCCCCCTCTCCACGCAGCACATCTCCATCCCCCAGCCTGACTGCCCCACGGAGCCGCGGACGTTCTCCTTCTACCTCTCCAACATCGGCCGTGACAGCCCCCAGGGCAGCTTTGACTGCATCCAGCAGTACGTCTCCAGGTGAGCCTTGCCCAGCCTTCCCCAGGTCTCCCAGTGGGCAGACCCGCCTCCCCTGACTTCCACTGTGGCATCCCCTGCCCCAGCCTGCTGTGCAGATGTTTACCCACCACCTCCAGCCCCAGCGCCCCTTCTTCCCCTTCTCAAGTGAGCTACCCTGGCTCCTTACAGTGTGTCCAGGGCACTGGTCTAGGTCCTGGCGTGCCACCTGTGGCCCAGGGACCTGGGTTCCCTTGTTTCTTTCGGGTCAAGATGTGCCTTGAAGAAACCCTGTTGCCCAAGTCAGCACCAAACCCCATTTCTTGGACATGGGGGTGGTGACCATGTCTCCTGGTCATCCCAGGTGCTCATCTCAGCTTCTGGCCCCTTGTCTTGCAGCCATGGGGATGTCCACCTGGACTGCCTGGGCAGCATCCAGGACAAAATCACAGTGTGTGCCACCGACGACTCCTACCAGAAAGCACGGCAGAGCCTGGCACAGGCTGAGGAGGAGACACGGAGTCGAGGCGCCATCGTCATCAAGCCCGGAGGCCGTTACCTGGGTGAGGATCAGGGGCCTGGGGCTCCACCTGTGGGGGTCTTGTACCTGCTGGGCAGCTGTCGGGGGAGCAGGAGAGACTCAGGGCCCATCCAGACCAGGAGCGGGAGTGATGGGTTGACAGAGAGGTAGGATGAGCTGGGTCAGTGTTGGGTCAGGACGGAAGGTCCTTCCTGGGTGGCATCTGCTGCCTTCTGAACCCAAGATGGACTAAGGGGCCCAAGAATTCCAGGCATTCTGAATCTCAGGGCTGCTCTCCCAGGCTGTAGCCTCAGGGACCTCTACCCATCATGGGGACTCACCCTATATGAAGCCAGAGCTTCGGTCTGTCCTCCAGCTGCCACCCCTGCCCTCACCTGCCCAGATGTCTCCTTCCCAAGACCGACGTGGCCGGGGCAAGGTGCAGATGACGAGATGCACTCTGTGGCGGGCGGCCTGCTGCTGTGTTGGGGCCAGCGAGGGACCGTAGGGTGGAGACCAGGAAGGAAACGCATTGATCCCTGTTCACTGGGAAGGCTCCGGCCCCTCAGCATCTGCTTGGAAACAGTTTCAGTGAAGTCGAGACACTGACAACATTAAAAGTAGGGAGAAAAGTACTGTCTATTTAGAAAACTCCACCATCTTGCCGTAGTCTTCCTGCCTCCTGGGTGCAGATGGAGTTAAAGAGTCACTGGAATTCGTTGCCAGGCAAGAAAGGCCTGAGAGAGCTGTGAAATGGCTTACAGCAAGGGAGAACCTTGATGGCTTTTGGGGTTTTTTTCTTCTTTAAGGAAAAGCAAGAGTATTTCATGTTGCTCCAAAGAGCATGTGATTTTCCTTGCTTGGCAGTGGGGTTGGCTCTGAATGAAACCCCAGACGGTGCAGGAATCTGTCCTGCCTGTCAGTGCTGGGCCCCAGTGGATGTGGCTGTAAGTGACCAGGGAGCCTGGGCCCTGGGCTGTAAGCTGCCCAAGAGGTGCCAGCCAGAATCTAAAAGGGCTTCAGAGCCTGCTTTTGCTTCAAGATGCGAATGTGGACATTTGTACACATTTTAATAAATTTTGGGTCGGTCTTTCAGCCAAAAACTTGGTCCAAAATTCATCTTATGGTGCCATTTTGGGTACAATGAAGGTTTTTGCAGTAGTTTACGTTCTGGCGGAAACGCTCGTGTCCTGGCCTCTTAAGCCACCGACATGCACGTCCTGGGTGTGTCAGGCCTCTCCCCCCACCCCATGTCGGCCCGTCAGATGGGTCCTCTGGGGATGAAGTCTGGCCCTGAGGATTCTAAAAGCACTTCTTCCCTGTGTTCATTTGACAAATCAGATTTGAGGGATACATGCAAAGGAAGTCGTCGTGGAGAGGTTTCTGGCCCAAGGATTCAAGGTGTGCGCTGACTTTGCTCAGCGGCCCTCGTTGCTGCAGTGGCGGGAGCGCCGTCCACGGTGGAGTTAACGACTTAGGAGGGGGAGCACCCTCCCTCGGGAGCAGTGCTGGCGCCTCCGTGGAGGATCCCCTCGTACGTCTCTGTTTGCAGCAAGAGGGTGGGGGATTGGCCTGCTGCCCCCGGGCCTCTGAGCACAGCCAGGTCTGCCCAAGGAGCACTTGCCAGGGCCACAACTGGGGAGCTGCTCACACCCTGGGGTCTCCAGAGCAGTTGCCCAAGTGGCCCTGACGCCTTTATTTTCTTCTCCTTTTTCATAAAAAAGAATGGCAGATCCTATGGGACCAGCGTAGTGCTGTGAAGTTCAGGCTCTGTGTGCCTTCCTCTGGCAGTTACGGGACTCCCTTGTTAACATCAGCCCCCTCTCCCCATATGGGTCAGGTGTTGTGGGTCCCCAGGATGTAGGCTGCCCATGATGAAGTCAGTTAAGGCTCTAAGCCCACTTCTATTTCCTGTAGCTCCCGCTTCTGAGACTGTGGGGCCCTGCAAATGCCCACTGAGCTGTTTGTGGTCAGCAGGTGGCAGTCTCGGCCGCCCAAGGGCCCCACTGAGCAGGTGGGGCTGGACGAGGCTTGAATTGCCTTCCTTTTGGGCTTAGTGAGAGCTTGGGGCTGTTGGCCATCGGTCATCCACGGGTGTCCACGAGCTTGCTCAGGAACTTGGCGTCGGCCCCAGGCAGTGGGACACGGTGGCCTCTCCCTCACCCCTTCCAATCCCTAATGCCTGGCTCTTATTGCAGGTAAAAAGGTTCAGTTTCGAAAACCGGCCCCAGGGGCAGTGGATGCTGTGCCCTCCCGGAAGCGGGCGACCCCCATCAACCTGGCAAGCGCCATCAAGAAGACCAGCACTGGCAGCGTTAGCGGGGGCAGCGGGGTGTCTCAGAGGCCCTTCCGTGATCGGGTGCTGCACCTGCTGGCACTGAGGCCCTACCGGAAGGCCGAGCTGCTGCTGAGGCTGCAGAAGGACGGCCTGGCCCAGGCGGACAAGGACACACTGGATGGCCTCCTCCAGCAGGTACGTGCTTGCCCTGGGCTGGCCTGGGCTGCGCATGTGGCACTCACTGTCCAGGGCCCTCCTCCTTACCAGCTGCGGACACACAGGCAGTGGGCGTAGCACAGGGGATCCAAGACTTCAGTTGCACAAGGTTTTTAGAATTGAACGACGTCTGAGGAACCCACAAGCATGAGTTAGCAAGAGCTCGGGCTTCACAGTCAGACAGCAAGGGCCTCCTTGTTGCTCATCAGTTGTGGCTCCAGGCAAGGGGCTTCATGTCCGGACCCTCAGGCTTCCATCTGTGGCTGGGGCATGTCCACAGCACCTCGCTTGGGGTCAAGAGCTAAGCGGGCAGGAACGTGGTGCCAGCAGGTGGAGCCTGCTGTTAAGCAGCCAGGGCTTTGGAGCAAGGGCGGTGGCCCCAGCACCTTCCTGAGGCCCTACCCTAGAGGAGGCAACTTGAGGACCCCTGAGAAGGTGAGTGGCTCACTCCGGCTTCACCACAGCAGCTGGGGCATGTGGATGCCACTTTGCCATGAAGTGGGGATGGGCCACCTTAGAGCGCTGTGAGGACGGCACAGCCAGCAGCAGTCATGCCAGCATCCTGAGGAGGAGGCGTGGCCCTGCCTCAGATACTCCGGGCACTTGGATGGTGCCTCCTATAGCAGAAAGTGCACGCCGTGACCATCAGTAGCTATGTCCGAGGATGAGTTTCAGATTTACCGAGTTCTTCAGCAGGCCTCTGGGCACTTCTCTTCCCCATCCCCAGTGCGGTCCAAGGCTGCTGTGACCACACAGCACATCTGTTGGGAGGATGTCGGCATGGCTCTCATCCCTCCGTGCTCTGGCTGGGGTCCCTGTGTTACCCGTTACCCCCCGAGAGTTCAGGGCAAAGGGAATGGGTGAAGAGGGAGGAGAGGCCTCTGTGACATACCCCTGCATTCCGAGGCACAGATGTGGGTCTGGGCAGGGGCTGGGCCCCATCCACAGAGCAAGTGAAGGGTGCCTCCCCCATCCTTCACCCGAGGAGAATCCTCTTGTATCCTGAGGGCTGAGGTGCTCACCAGAGACTCACGTTACTGTCAGGAGCGCCCACGTCTGGATTTGGCCTCCTGAGCCACTGTCCCCCACATGGAGGTCCTGCTGGCAAGGACTGAGCAGCACTGTTTCTCCCTGCAAGCTTAGGAGTTGGCTCGGGGCCTATTAGAAGATAGATGCATGGCTCTGTGGCCCAGAAGTTTTCTTTGGCAAAGGGGCTTGCCAAAGCACCCAGAAAGCTCTAGAACCAGGAACGACATTTCCAGGGCGCTCGTTTCCTTGGAAAGTCGCGTGCCGGCCTTGCCCCTGGGAATTTGGGGGAAGTACATGGGAGGCCCTTTCCCTGGGCTGGGGGCCACCCAGAGCTGCCTCCTGCTGCACGGGGTGACCGCAGCAGGGCTGAAGGGAGCTGGACAGAGTCATCAGACATGAGCCAGGACTGGAGACAAGTGCGGCAGCCACGCCCGCCCCTGGATGTGCCCGTAGCTTGTGTTGCCATCCAGCTGGGCCCTCAGCCCCTGGTGTAGTGTTCTTAGAAATGCCCTTGCTCCTGCTCTCTAATCTCGTCCTGTTTGTGCCCAGAGTAAGAAAGCACAACACAGAATGTGACCCTTAGCTGACTGAGCACTTGGTTACACCTGAGATTTACCCACTGAGCAGCCCTCAGATGCGGCAGGGATGCCAGGCTCAGTTCTCTGGAGAGAGAGGGGCTGGTGGTACTGACTTAGGTCTGCCTGGGGCGCTGCTCCATTTTTAACCCCTGTGACATTCTCATTGCTCCTGGTCCTTTCCTGGGACCAGAGAGGCACCGTACTGGGCTCCAGCTTCTCCAGCGGACTTGGGTTTGGCAGCTCCTAGGGGGTGGCCCAGCCAGTGTCTTGGGGTAGAGCGTCCTCCTCGTGCCCGCTCTGATTTCTCCTAAACTGCCCCCATCTGTGCTTTTGCTTCTGTATTTACTACCCAACTTGTTCTCCACAGCGGTGTTGGGGGCAGGAGGACCCCCACCAGCTTGGGGATGGGAAGGTGTCGGGGGCTGTGCCTCACCCAGGATGCTCATTTCCAGCCCCTGCAAGTGACCAGGGACTCTGATGAACAGCACTAACAAAACCACACTGCTCAAAGGCGCCTTCTCTATTCCTTCTGTGAAAACAGAAAAGATTTAAGGTGTTCCATCTTCCTGGTGGGAGTGTTGATGGGTGGATGGCTCTTCTGGAGGGCATTTTAGCAAAACATATCAAGAGCCATAAAAATGTTCAGAGCCTTTGACCCACTAATCCCACTTCCGGGAAGCTGGCTGAAGAAAACCATCACCAGCATGGAAAAACCTGCACAAGTGACATCTGTTTATGCTACAGAGGAACTGGAAACGGCGTCAGCATCCAATAAAGGAGAAACGTTTGAGTACACCACAGTGTAGCCACTTGGTGGAATATTACTCAACCATTAAAAATGCTCCTTGTGGAAACTGCTGTGATGTGGAGAACTTGTAGTCTCAGTGATAGCGAAAGACAGCGTGCCAGCCACACGGCTACACACGCGTGTTCTGGAGACCATGGTGCCCAAGCGAGACACTCAGGGAAGTGCCCGCTTCAGGTCAGGGGCCTGAATTCTGTCAAGCATCTTAGAGCAAACGTTTTAAATCCATCTTTGCAAAGACAAAGCTCAGCTTTTGTTAACCAGCAGCAGCAGCAGGGCTGGCTGGTTGCAGGGAAGGTGAGCTCAGCCTGGCCCCTGGAGGCACCCCTCACCCAGCACCCCAGTCTCGGCCGACTCTGCCACAGGAGGTCTGAATCCGAGAGCGGGTATCTTAGTCCATTGGGCTGCTGTAACAGAATACCATAGACTGGATGGCTTACACACCACAGACGTTTACTTCTCACAGCTTTGGAGTCTGGGAAGTCCAAGATCAAGGCGCCGGCAGATTGGGTGTCTGGTGAGGGCATGCGTCCTGGTTTATAGACAGCTGCCTTCTTACTGTCATCACAGGGCAGAAGGGGTGAGGGAGCTCTCTGGGTTTTCCTTTATATATAGACACTAACCCCATCATGGGGGCTCCACCCTCATGACCTAATCACCTCCCAAAGGCCCCACCTCTGAATACCATCACCTTAGATTAAGGGGGTTAAGATTTAACATGGATTTTGGGAGGACAAAAATGGTTCAGTCCATAGCAGGGGGATGGGCTGGTGATGGAGTCTTGGGAGTATAGATGGCAGCCTCCCCTTTTTGGAGCCAACCTGGCCTCCAGCAGCTGTAAGACATATATATATGGACCTGCTGCCCTGACCCTTCTGCACCCCAAGGGTTGCTGCGCTGGCACGCAGCGGAGCTGTGGGGTGAGGTGTTGGCTCGTGGAGGAAGTGTGCTGTCCTCTTTCCCCTTTCATGTCTGTCTCCGCCTCTCCATGCCCCCCCGCGCCCCCCTTCCCCCCACCGCAGATGCTTTCAGGAACATCTGTCTCTCTTGGGCTTCACACAAGGTGACACCAGCTCTGTCTTGCAGGTAGCCAACGTGAATGCCAAGGATGGCACGTGCACGCTGAAGGACTGTGTGTACAAGGATGTGCAGAAGGACTGGCCCGGCTACTCGGAGGGGGACCAGAAGTTGCTGAAGCGGATGCTCATCCGGTAACTGCCTCCCTATCCCTGAGCGAGTTCCCAGCCCCTGGACCCGGGGCAGATCTCATCCCAAAGATGCTGGGGGGGCCTCATCTGGCCCCAAAGGCTGCAGGGCCTGCAAGCAGGACGGAGGGGTCTGTGGAGACTGCCTGGGTGGCCCACCGTGTCCTCCTGTAGGGAAGAGGCCAGCCCTCACCGAGTGGGCTGGAGGGCATGAGTCACCGTCTTGAACACCAGAATGCCTGGACAGAAGGCCCCAGACCGTTTCTTCTGCCCACTCTTTCCCTTCCTGTCAAGGTTGCTTCCAAAACCTGCACATCCCCACAGGCGTCTGCTGCAGGCCCTCTTTCTTAAAAAGAACCTCTCAAGAACAAGAAGCAGAGAGAAACAAAACTCCCCACAGACATGATTAAACAGCATTAATTAAATGCATCCCCTCTCTGGTTAATTGGGACCCAAAGTCAGGAGTGGCCACGGTAGCTCTAGGGAGAAGTGGGTAAGTAGGCCCCCATCTGAGGCAAGCAATTAATGATTTCCTTCTCAATTGATGCCCGGCTCCGGAGCCCGGGCTGTGAAGTGAAGTGCTGTTCAGAACAGCCTGATATGCTAATTAGTCCTTAAGTGATTTCTCAGGGACTTGGAGCTATTTATGAAGGGTTTTGGGTTTTTGGGTTTTTTGTTTTTTTTTTTTAAGTTTAGCTGTTTAAAGCAGTAATTGCGTCTGGAAAGCAGAGCTGAGTCAGGGCCAGTCTAGGTGAACCCTGAGTTCCTCCTTGGCCCTGTGGGACACTCACCTGCTGTCCCGGGGTCACTGCTCTGGCTGTCTGGAGGTCTCTGGGTGCTCAGGGAGGCTGAGAGGAGACGGTCTCAGCAGAAGGTGCCCCCCCCGGCCCCCAGTGCCCTCTCTGGGGGTCCTCTGTTGCCCCAGCAAAGCACATCTTGGGTAGGCAGTCACCTCCTGCAGGTGTTCACATCTATCACGTTTTTTGGCAAAGGGTTGAAATAGTCACTTACACCCACCCTAGTGCTTTGAGGTGGCCAGGGGCACGTGGGGGGCACCTTGAGGCTGCTTCCACTCTTCCTTCCTTCAGAGCCTCTCACTGGGTGCCTCTCGCTGATCTCAGACCCCAAGGGTCTTGGCCTCCCAGAGCTCCCGGGAAGGGGTGTGGCCGAGAGCAAGCAGCCTGTCTCTGTGTGAATGGGTGTGGTTTGTAGGAAACAGCGCCTGGGCTGAATCTTGAGGGGTGTTAGGTGGGAGGTTCCTAGGGATGCGGACTCTGGAGCTCAGTATAATGCCAAGCTCATGCTTCCTCCCTTGTTTTCGCTCTGGGCTGTCTTGATGCTCTTCTTTCCGTCTGCGTGGGCCAGCTGGGGGAGCAGCCTTGCCGCCGGAAGCCTCTTGGGAAGCTGACAGCTCCTACTGCCCTTGGAAGCTTGAACTGATTGGCGTGCAGAGGTCAGGGTCAACATCCCTGATGCCCGCAGCCACACAGAAGGTTACTCCAGGCGCCCCTCTGCACAACTTTTTTTTTTTTCTTGTTTAGGTTTCTCCCTCCCTGAAGAAAGCCCCAATTATAGCAGGTCTTGATGCTGTGGTCTCAAGGCAAGAAGGCAAAAAATAGGATCTTGGGGTGTGTCTGTTGTTACAGGCAGGGTGTGGGGACTTGTGTCACCCCAGGGGCTATAACACCTCCTTTTCCTACAGCTTGTTCTAAACTCATACCTGAGTTAAACATGCTCATGCTTCCAGGGTCTGCCTGGGCCCCCGTGCCTTTGCTCTGCACAGACATGCACTCCCAGCATCTCGGCTGTTTATTTGGATGCTTCCTCTGTGCTTTTAGTCCCCATGTGTGTAGCTGCTTGGGCCCGTCCCGTCCCAGGAGGAGTCTGTGGACGTCGCAGTGCAGGATGAGGCCTCAACTCCACCTGGCCCTGAAATCAGTCACCCCGACCTGCCCATGTCCTGGCCTCACTTCCGCCCAGGGCACAGCCTAGACAACCCGACTGAGCCTCAGTCCATCTCGCATGCATCATGCTTTCCCTGGAGTTGGTAACCTGCTTGGCCGAGTTGTTACTTTCTGTGCTCAGCGTTCTGTGTCCTTCATGTCCAACCCCAAGCTCCCCGTGGTTGTCCCATGGCCTTTTCACTTTCAGGGGATCAGGGCTTCCACCGGGAGCTGCCCCCCTCCCTTGCGGGTCCTTCTGTTCCTGGGTCTGTGATTCTGCCCTGGGGTTGAAGGGACACAGCTCTTGGAGCATCTCTCAGAGGAGAGGGCTTTGGGAGGTCCGTCTGTCATATCTTCACACCTGGGTGGCCATCACACTGAATTGGCAGTTGGCGAAGTCTAGGCTTCCAGATTGGAAGGAACTTTCCCTCCATGTTGAAGACCTGGCCCCCGGAGAGCCACGGAGTTTCCCTTCCTGGCCCTGTATACATCTGCATGGTCACAGGATGGCCTGGCGGGTGCTCTGGGACCGGCGCCCCAGCCCTTGCAGTCTGAAAACGTGCCTCATCCTTCTTCCCGTCCTGGGTGTGGTTGTGAGAGGCCTCACTGTCCTCCCTCGCCCTGCCTCTCATTCTGCCACTGGGGGCTGTGCTGCACCATTCACCATTGTCTTCCCTGTTGTTTCTTTTAATTTCTTCTACTTTTGGAAGATTTCTTCAGCTTCTCCCTCTGTCTCTTTTTTTTACCATTGTTGCTAGTTCCCAAGGTGCAGCTACCACTTCTCTCTAGTTCCAAAGCAGTCACCCCAAAACAAAACCCCACGTTAACAGTCACTCCCCGTTCCCCTTCTCCCAGCCTCTGGCGACCACTAATCTGCTTCTTGTCTTGATGGATTTGTCTGTTCTGGGTATTTCATATAAATGGGATTATGTACTCTAGCCTTTTGTGTCTGGCTTCTTTAACTTGGATTAGGTTTTTGAGTTTCATCCACACTGTAGCATGTGGCAGAGCTTCACTCTTTTTTATGGCCAGGTAGTATTCTATTGTGTGGGGGTATTTTGTTGATTCATTTATCTGTCTGTCCATGGACACTTGGATTGTTTCCACCTTTTCATGATTATGAATAGTGCTGCCATGAGCATTCATGTACCAGGACACGAATATAGCTGACATAGATTTTCATTTCTCTCAAATATACACTGAGGAGTGGAATTGCTGGGCCATAAGGTAATCCTGTGTTTAACTTTCTGAAGAACTGCCAAACTTTTTCTCAGTGGCCACGGCATTTTACATTCCCACCAGCAGTACACAGTTCCAGTTTTTCTACATCCTCGCCAACACTTGTTATTTTCCATTTTTTTGATTCTAGCCATCCTAGCAGGTGTGAAGTGGTATCTTATGGTTTTGATTTGTGTTTCCCTGGATGAATAATGACGTTGAGCATCTTTTCATGTGCTTATTGGCCATTCGTATGTCTTCTTTGGAGAAATGTGTATTTAAGTTCTATGTCTTTCTAAGGCTATTAAGGGTGGTGTTTTTCTCGTGGATTTAAAGTTTTCATCCCCTTACAGAGTCTCTCTTTTCAAATGCATTTTCCTGTCTGTCTTGGGGTGGGACATCTGTTGCCTGGAAGCCCGGGTGCAGCCTCATCAGGACTTTCCCATTGGCAACTCAGCCTCCTCAGGAGCACTGCTGAGGCGTTTCTGAATCCCCCATAGGCCCCTCTGTTTCCTCTTCTCCCGAGGCCACGTCTCTGTCCATCCTGTGTGGCCCGAGCATCCTGGAGAAGGCCTGGGCTCCTTCACTCCTGAACATGCTGTGGGCTCCCTTCCCTGCTGCCCCACAGCAGGCCGGGACCCAGAGCAGGGCTCTGAGCTGGGGCTCAGCCTGGCAGGGATCCCTCTGCTGAGGTTCCTGAGGCACCCACCCTGGGCCCGTGGGGTTCTGTGGCCTGGGACTCCGTTTTCTTGGATCCTATAGGACAGTCACCACTTGTACTTCTGCGTTGAATATCATCGCTCATTTCTCTCTTTTTTTTTAATAAATGTATTTTATTTATTTTTGGCAGCGTTGGGTCTTCGTTGCTGCACGTGGGCTTTCTCTAGTTGTGGCGAGTGGGGGCTACTGTTCGTTGCGGTGCACGGGCTTCTCACTGTGGTGGCTTCTCTTGTTGCAGAGCACGGGCTCTAGGTATGTGGGTTTCAGTAGTTGTGACACATGGGCTCAGTAGCTGTGGCACACGGGCCTAGTTGCTCTGCGGCATGTGGGATCCTCCCGGACCAGCGCTCGAACCCGTGTCCCCTGCATTAGCAGGCGGATTCTTAACCATGGCGCCACCAGGGAAGCCCCCTCATTGCTCTCTTTTTCCCTTTCTCTTTTATGCCTTTTTAGTGGGGGCTTGAAAGAGAGTGGATGTAAATACCTGGTTCTCTGTCTTTAACCGAAAGCTCTGGTTGCTTCCATGTGGCTGGAGCAGCAGTTGTCTGACTTGCCCTCAGCCTCGTGGATGGTGTTGCCCCAAGTGCCTGCATGTTTCGGGCCCTTTTCCTGTGGCTCTGCTTGCATTTCAGGCCACCGTGGAGGGGACAGCAGCAGTTGTCTAGAATGTGGCTGTTGGTCAGGGGCTGGGCTCTGCTTGTCACTGGTTAGAGCAGCTCAGACATGGCCCTGGACCTCAGCTCAGCCTCCCTGCAGGGCGTGGAGGGCCCTCGGCACCACTCCCAGCACCGGGCCAGCTGCCTGGGCTCCCACGAAACGCACAGTCTCTGGGAGTGCAGGAGGCTAAGCGGAGAGCCCCCTCCCCACCGCCGAGCCAGGGTGACTGTCGGGGCCTCCATTTGTGTGTCAGGCATTGGGGTGTTTCTTCTCTCTTCCCTGGCTACATTGTTGTGCTCGCGTCCCGCTGGACTGGTACCCACCCCTGCCATCCCTGGAGGTGCTGTGGCCTGGGCTCCCAGGATGATGGGAGCTGAATCTGGGAGGCCCTCCCACCACAGACCAGGGCATCTCAGTCCTCTTCTGTGTTCTCTTTTTCTCCAGTGAGTGTTGTTTATTAGGATGACAGTTGTTTTTAAAAGTGAGGACCGGCACCCCAGTGACAGCAGCGCCCCTGGGGACACAGCATGGCTCTTGAGTGTCTGGTCAGTTTTATATGGGTCCTTGGTCTCCATGGTAATGGGAGTCTAGATGAGTGGGTGGTCATCTGACCCTTCTCTGGGCGCAGAACACCCAATGGGACAGTCCTCCTGGCAGTGAGGCTGAGACCTTGGCCACAGGGCAGCTGTGGATAAACCCAGGGTGGAATGTGCTCAGGCTGCTCTCTGCCTGCCGGGCCCTGGTGTACCCATCACACTCAGCCCTGCTCTGGTTCTGCTCTGGAGTCCGGCCCTCCCCAAATCACTGGGCGTGAGTGGGACAGCGTGGTGTCAGTGCAGAGAGAGGTGGGCGTGTGTGCGCCCCACAGGGCACTGCTGAGGATCCCTCCAACCCACCCTGCTTCTCCTTTGCAGGAAGCTGTGCCAGCCACAGAGCTCAGGCGGCCTCCCTGGGGACCTTGCGGCCAACAGTCCTCCAGGCGAGCATGGGAGCTCAGCCTCACCCCCTCAGGTAGGAGCGTGGTGGGGAGGGAGGGTGGGTCTCACCAGAGCCAGTGGGCCTGACCTGACCTTGGTTCTTAGGGAGCCTGTTGGGCCTTCGGCTCAGGGCTGGCAAGCTTTCTTGAATGAGTGAGCAGCTGGCTGGGGGTTGGGTGTCCTGGGCCTGGGACTTGGTTATGGTTCCTTGGTTTACCTGTGGGTATGTGGCCGAGGGAGGGCAGGCTGCTGAACCACACTGAGCCTCCTGCTTTCTCTGTATGGTGGGCGCTCCTGCCTCCCAGGGCTGTTGGAAAATCAAGCGTATGGCTGCAGCCCAGCCAGGGCCCAGTGGGGTCCTATGAGCAGTGGCCACGGCCATGTTAGTCAGTAGTCGGGAAGGGCATTTGGGGGGGGCCTTGCTGTTGGGGGCTTGATCTTCAGCAATACCTGCCTCACCGTTGCTTGAGCTGTTTGGTGAAAGCTCTCCCCACCCACCTGCATGCTCTGACTTATGAGTCCCACGTCTCCATCCCCTGCTTGGGAGGGGCCAGCCCCTCTTCTCCCTCTTCCTCCTCTGCCCTGGAGGCACCCAGCCTAGGCCCATGACCCTAAAGCCTCCCTGTGGCTGTAGGGCCATTGTGGAGGACAGAGGGCCTCATTTCACTTGCGTCCCCACTGCTTCCCTCTGATCCTGGGTTGCCCATCTGCCATCTTTCTCCCTACTGCTGCTTCCCTGGTCCTGGGCCACCTGGTCTGATCCTGGCTCCATTCTTGTGGTCTGGCCTTGCCTCAAAGGCCTCAGTATTCTTGTCTGTGAAATGGGGATGAAGCCTGCACTATGTCACAGGGTTGCCATGGGGATCCAAGTAGTCAGGGGCCTGGAGGTGTTGGTCCTGGCCTGTGGGGCTGCCCTGTATCACTCAGATTTGACTCTGTCACTCTTCCCATCGTCCAGGGAAGATGCTGAGCACAGTGATGTTTTAGACCAGTTCCCAGAGGTGGCCCTTATGGGCTGCAACCAGGTCCACTAATGACCCAGTGCCCTTCCTCCGCTCTGGTGGCTTCTGGGCCCAGCTGAGAGCTGAGCCCCTGGGCAGGCAGCCCCTGCTGAGCTCTGGGCATCCTGGGCCTAGCTAGTGTTCGCGCGCCCCCATGTGGTCAGCGCGGGCCTTGCGTGTGGTCACTGGGTTTCCTCCGGGCCTGCGGTGCCCAGCCTCTCCCCAGTAACTCTAGGCACAGTCTCCCCTCTGAAATTGTCTCCTTTCCTTCCCAGAAACGGCCACAGCCTCCTGATTTCATCGACCCTCTGGCCAACAAGAAACCCAGGATATCGCACTTCACCCAGAGAGCTCAGCCTGCAGTCAACGGGAAACTGAGTGTGCCCCACGGCCGTGAGGCCCTGCTTCCCACCCCGGGCCCACTGGCTGGTACAGACGCCCACCTGCCCCCGCGGCTGGAGCCACCACGGGCCCACGACCCCCTGGCCGATGTCAGCAATGACCTGGGCCACAGCGGCCGGGATTGCGAGCGTGGGGAAGTGGCCGCCCCGGCACCTACTGAGTGCCTCAACCTGCCCCTGCTGACGGACTGTGCCCAGCCCAGCAGGCCCCATGGCAGCTCCTTGCACGGCAAGTCCAAGAAGAAATCCAAGAAGCACAAAGACAAGGAGAGGGTGGCTGAGGACAGGCACCGGCCCCGGCCGCCAGACCAGATGCCGGGCCCCCTTGGAGCCCCACCAGTCGCCCCGGGTAGGTGCCAAGAGGCAGGCCTAGGGGCAGGGGCTCTGCAGGAGGGTGTCGCCAGGAGCCTGAGCACCGGCCCCACGCCCACCACCCTCACTCCACAGAGTGCCGAGAGGGCTGCCCACAAGCCCCCACTTCGAATCAGCCTGCACATTAGGCCTCTTTGCCTCCTGTGTCCTCGTACCGGCTCGTCTGTGACTGCCCTGGCAGTGTTATTCTGAGAGCCTCTTGCAGTCCTGTGTGTGCCAGGCCAGCTCTGGGGGCCAGGGGCTTGGAGCCTGATGGAGCTGAGGCTCACGGGAGGAGACATCACACAGGGAGAGCAACAGTTCCAGGGCCCAGCTCTGGCTGTGGGGAGGTCCCAGACACAGAGGGAGAACAGGGTGGGACTGGGGCTCAGGGAAGGCAGTGGTGGGGCAGGGCCTGGTAGAGAGGGAGGTGGGCAGCCCCTGGATCACTAGGGACCTGGTGTGGCCTGCTAGGCGAACATTTCAGCCTGTGGAGAAAGGGTTTGGGAGGTGGACCCAGACCGTCCATAGAACAACAGACGGTAAGAGCCAGAACACGGTCTTGTAGTTGCAGCCTGTGGGGAAGCTGGCAGTCGACAGACCCTCAGCAGGATGAGGGGTGCAAGGCTGGCCAGGGCCATGTGCTGAGCAGGGAAACCTTCTCAGGCCCGGGGCACTGGGGAGGTGCATGGATAGGCTAGGATGGCGGTGGGGCTGGGGTCCTGTCCCCCAGAGCCTCCCCCGCCTCCAGTTATAGCCCTAGGTACCTGAGCCGAGCACCCTTTGTGGCTACTGTCAACCCCAAGAATAATTCAGGAGGCTGCAGGTAAGAAAATTGTGTATTTGAGGTCTTAAAAATTACAGTTCGGGAGACATAGATTCAGGTGAGCGCGAAAGAGTGTTCTGAGGAGGAGAAAGAGTCGGGCTTATACAGACAGAAAGCCACGAGTTTGTTAAAGGTTGCCTGGTGAGGAGGTTTAACTCTGATGCAAGTCAGAAAATATTTGTTTGAGGTTAGGGGTCCAGTAAGTAGACAGAGTGTCACGAGTGTTTTTAGGGTAGGGGGTCTGATGAGTAGATAGGCTCTCACAAGTTTCTGGCAGATGACTTCATCGGGTCAGAAGGTCAGATTCCATCTAGGCTGAGACGTGCACAAGTCACACTTCCTTAATGGCCTCTTGGTTCCATTTTTAGAGAGCTTTCTTAGCAACACTGACTCCATTGTGAATTTCCTTTCATGTAATTTAACCTTATCAGCATGTGGCAACAGAGGTGCAGCCATGGGGGCCACCTGCTGCAGCTTTCTGATTATTTCCTCAGGAGGGTCCCCAGCAGGGGGCATTCCTGGATGGGGTGGAGCCACTTCTCCTTAAGGCTTTTATATTTGTCCTCACCTATCCTTCATGGTAGCGCCAGCCCCTCCCTCTGTGGCTGGAGGGCAGGTCCTGGAAGAGCAGGGTTGGTCCGGTGAAGACGGACATTGCAGTTCCGTCAAGTCCCCTGGTATTCCTCAACCCTGTTGCACGCTAGGCTTCCTAGCACCTGTGGGTGGGCCGCAGGGGAGAAGGCGGCCCGGTTCCCTGAGCACACACCATCTGATCTGGCTCCTCCTCAGGGAGACAGGCCCTGAGCAGCCGGGCAGCGCATTCTGTCCCAGATGGTGGAAGCGGATGCCGTGTGCTTCTGGCAGGGCCCTGGGCAGGAGGACTGTGGGGCCGGGCATCAGATGGGGCCAGGAACATGCTGCCCAGGCCGGCCGAGGTGAGAAAGTGACGTTTGGGGTCAGGCAACCAAGGGAGTAGAGGCCCCAAGAGAAAGGAAAAGGGTGACTGAGGCACCGGAAGCTGGGTCTGGTGCCGAGTGATCCACCTTAAGCGGTCTCTCAGGCAGCTCAGATGATAATGGTAATAGGTGGGTGCAAAGCCCCCCCCCCAAGCTACACACCCACACACACACACACCCTGCTGTGACTCCTTCCTGGGTTGGGGGCATGTGCAGGCAGGAGCTACCCACCCACCGTTAACAATAGCATTGTTCTCTGAACGCTCCCCCAGCCTTGCTGGAGAGGGCTCCAGGGCCCGGGCTCCAGGGCAGCCCCTGAGGAAGCTTCCTCGCCCTTATGTCCTATGGGGCAGAGGGATCTGTTTAACCCACCCTTCTGGGTGACACTGTCCTCCTGGTCTGGCCCTGCTGTCCCAGCCCTGCCCTGTGATTGCCTCTGACCCTGACAGGTGTGGCGGCCTCCACCTGTCAGGCAGGTGGCTCAGCTCAGCCTCCCTGTGGCTCCCACTCTCGAGGCCCCCCTCTGGCCATCTTCATCCCCCTATGCCGCAGGCCCACTCCTGGGTCCTACGCCCACCCTCGTGCCTGCCCCCAACTCTTGCTCAGGCTGTGGATCCTTCCTGTGGCCAGAGGGTGCCTTCCTGGGCAGGCTGGCATGCTGGGTGGAGGGCTTGGGCTCAGCCAGGCCAAGCTCAGGCCCACTGACCCCTGTGTAGAAACGGGGACACCCTCTCCCATTGGCACCCAGACCTGGGTCCTGCAGGGTGAACTCACAGACATGTCCCTGCAACCCCTGCCCTGGGGAGGCACAGGAGAAGCTAGTGGAGGGGACACATGGGTGTGGGAACCAGCTCTGCTAGTGCAGGGGCAGCCAAGCGACAGCCTCACACAGCCAGTGCCGGAGCAGGCGTGGGGACCACAAAGGTTTGCCACAGGCTGGACCCCAACGGCGTCCTGGGCGCCAGGTCAGTCTGACCCTAAGCCTCAAGGCGGAACACCCCAGGAGGCCTGTCCTGTGTGGGGTGTGGGTGGTGGGAGTGTATACTAAACCCTCATGTATGTGCCTGTTGGGCTGCATTCTGGGGAGGCACAGCCTCTTCAAAGATGACACCCAGGTGGGGGTGGGCTCCGTCCATTGGTGGGAATTGCACCTCGCGCTGGAGTATAAAACCACAGAAGGGCTCAGCAAACTGCTGATCCACTGGGTGGGCTGCTTTCCTCTGAGAGAGGCACAAAAATAAGCACTCAGGATATGCTTCAAAGTGATAAAATTGCTTCTAAGTTGGGGGGAGGGGGAGGCCAGCTGGAAGAATTTCCCAGGGGAAAAGGACCGGACTGTAGCTTTGGTTGACTGCAGCCTGGGCAGGCCTCAAGCCCTGTGGACAGTCTTGTGTCACAGTCCCTGGCCTCTCAAGCCACCAGCCCAGCCCTGTTCCGGGGCTGCCCCTCTGATCCTGAAGTCCCATCTCTGGTGTGAAGAACGGGAGGATGGGGAGAGGGGGTGGCTCAGACCAGGGACCGGAGCCTGCAGAGCCTGTGACTCCATCCACAGGGAGAGGTGTAGAGAGGAGCCAGGGCTTTCCCTGGTGGCCGTCTGTCTTTGTCCTGTAGGGCTAGAGACCAGGATACCCCCGGGACTCGATTATCCAGGGGTCACCGGTTTTCAGCTTAGTGATCTTTTACACGAGGTCAGTGGAAGCGGCAGAGGCTCTGGACTTGTTGCCCAGGCTTTGCCCTGCAATGAATCCGTCCTTTGGGGTGCTTGCTGAAAACGTACCCACGATGCCATCTCTGCACGGCTGTGCTTTAGGGACACATACCATGCTGCCTCACCACTTCTCCCACGGGCTGAGGGCACTCCTGGCTGCAGCTGGACCCCCGAGGTAGCCAGACAGCACTTGCCCAGTGCTCATGCCTCCTTTGCCGGTCCTGGCTCCCGCTACGTGGCCTCAGCAATCCTCTCCACGCAGCGTCCCCTCCAGGGCCTTCAGACAACAAGGCATCAACCTTCTGAGGATCTCACTGTGGACACACGAGCTGTGGACTCAGGAGTTATGTGTTTGCTCTTTGTAGGTTTAAATGGGACCTGCAGCAGCTCAAGTGTTCCCACGTCGACCTCGGAGACGCCCGACTACTTGCTGTGAGTACTTCCGGCTGCACCTCTCCCCTCCCGGCCCCTGCCCTGCAGGTTAGAGGCAGAGCTGACCCCAGGCCTTGTGTGTGAATTCCTGGCCCAGTCTGCTGGAGGTCAGGGCTGCTTCCTGGGTGGGGCCGGCCGCAAGGCTGTGGGCACTTCCAGGCTCTCTCCTGCTGCCCCCTGAGCCCCTCCTGCTCCTCTCTCTGGTCTCTCCAGAAAATACGCCACTATCTCCTCCTCGGAGCAGCGCCAGAGCTACAAAAACGACTTCAATGCTGAGTATAGCGAGTACCGAGACCTGCACGCCCGCATCGAGCAGATCACGCGGCGCTTCACGCAGCTCGATGCCCAGCTCCGGCAGCTCTCCCAGGGCTCCGAGGAGTACGAGGTAGAGCCCTGCCCACACACATCCAATGGCTCTGCCCGGTGCTGGCATCCTCGGGCATGTTCCCTTGTATTCTGGGTGGAGGGCCCTGCTCGCCTTTCCTTCCCACTCCCCAAGTGGTTTAGGCCTGTCCCTGGAGCTCAGCGTCCTCAGCAGTGGGGCCGGTTGTGACTGACTCCGCAGGTGGGAGACGACCTGCGGGGACGGGGGCAGTGTTCCAAGCAGTGGAGACAGTGGGGAGCAGCGGGCTGGGGTGCCTGTGTCCCCACCTCTGAGAGCGCCTGGGGTCCCCTCTGCAGCCCACTACCCACGTCACACGAGAATTCTCAGTCCCCCAGCCAGGAGGGGCTGTGCCAGGCCACACCCCACGGCCCATCAGAACTGTCACAGACACAGTGGGACGTGGGAGGGGATGGAGGGTCCTTGGGGTCCCCCCACCCCAACCCTCTTCCTCTGGCCAAGGGCACCTGGGTTCCCCTAGCCATCCCATGTGGGAGCTCAGTGCAGGGGGCTTGGTCACCAGCCCTGGGACGCCAACCCTCCCCCTTGTGTCACCTTTCAGAGCTGGTTACCTGACTGCAGAGCCAGCCCTGATTAATCGTGGTGTTGGGGTCCATCTCCCCTGGTGGAGGCCACTTTGGTTTCCAGAGGAGATGGCTTGTGATTGGGGCAGAGAAATGGGGCCTCTGAGGGTCTAGGACAGAAAATCCCCAGGGCATCCCTGTCCTCTCTCCTCCCTGCAGGCCCCACAAGCACACTCCCCAGGTGGTCAGGGGGCTTCTGCGCTTGGCCTTGAACTGTGCACAGGCCAGCTGGGTGCGAGGGAAGGGGCCGTCCCATCTGCTCTTTGCCTCCTCCCGAGGCTCTGACCAGCCTGCCCCTCCTACCGCATGGCCTCGTGCTTGTCCCTGAGGCTGGGCCCCTGCCCCTCGCTCCCCTGGCCCAGCTTCCTCCCCCACCTCCTGCCCTGCTCATCCCCCAGCCTGCCCCCTGCCCCTCCTCTGTGCTTCCTCACGCCATCACGCCATGCTGAGGTCATTGTCCCCCAGCATGCAGTGACCTTGCAGGTCGCAGGTTATCAGGGAGAAGGGGCCATTCAGTTGGGGTGTCCTGCAGGTAATGCATTGTTCGCTTTCTCCTTTATTTTTCCTCCAGACTACTCGTGGGCAGATTTTACAAGAATATCGAAAAATCAAGAAGGTGAGTCTCCATCCCTTTGTTGGGGGTAGGTGAGGTGGGGTCAGAAGAAGCTGTTTCACGATGAGTGGCGCCACAGTCTGGGAGAGGAGGGAGGGAGGAAGGGCCTCACTGGGCTGGTCTCAGGCCCTCGGAGTAGCCCCTGCCCCTGGTCACAGCTGAGGAGCTGAGCCTGTCATATGAGCTTGGGTGCAGCCCCTCCCCGGGCACCCCTGCGGCCCCCACCCCCGCTCTCCCAATGTTTGATGGGCACAGCCCCAGGTCCTTTCCGCCTCCCTCAAAGGTCCAGGGGAGGAGCCCTAGTTCCCTGCCCCCATCCTGGCCCCATCTGAGTCCTTAGCTCCTAGAGTCTGGGAGGAACGCCCAGCCTCCTGGGCTCAAGCTATCTCCTTGGGAGCACCAAGCCCCCAGCCTCGGGCTCCCTGACAGTCTCCTGCGATGTGGTTCCACAACAGCAGCTCTCGTTCCTGAGGGCCACATGTGCCAGGGTGGCTCCCTGCCAGCCAGGCCCCAGCCCAGCGTGGAAGCTTCATGGCCTATCTTGCCTCAGCCTCTCACCCTGGCTGTGACCGTTTCCCAGGGTGGAGCCGAGGGGCAGAGCAGGGGTCCCCGTCACAGCATGGAGAGTTCAGGCTGCAAGCAGGGCGAGTGGGAACCTGGGGCAGCCAAGCGGGGCAGCTCGAGTTCGGGTTGGGCTCTCAGCCTTGGCCGTGTGGGCGAGTC
The DNA here is from genome assembly GCF_964341445.2 of Mesoplodon mirus. Classification (NCBI taxonomy): domain Eukaryota; kingdom Metazoa; phylum Chordata; class Mammalia; order Artiodactyla; family Ziphiidae; genus Mesoplodon; species Mesoplodon mirus. The sequence continues at coordinate 44,186,998 of NC_138980.1, forward strand.
TCAGCCCGGCGGCTCTCTTACAGACCAACACCAACTACAGCCAGGAGAAGCACCGCTGTGAGTACCTGCACAGCAAGCTGGCCCACATCAAGAGGCTCATCGCTGAGTATGACCAGCGGCAGCTGCAGGCCTGGCCTTAGCCCAAGGCCACAGGGCAGGAGGCCCCACCCAGCCAGCCAGGCCAGCTCACCTCACCGGGCTGACCGTTCTGGATGGTGGGGGAGCTGGGGGCGAGGGGGAGCTGAAGATGAGGAAAAAAGAGATTTATTTGAAAAAATAAACGTGAGGAAGACGCATTCATCTGAGCCAGGAACGCCGGCTTTCAGGGGAGTCCCTGCAGCCCTGGCGCCCACAGGTCACGCAGACCCAGGTGGGGTGTCCAGCTCCCCCGGGGCCCCACACACCTCCCCACCCAGGATGGGCTCCCCAAGAAGCCCACCTCCTCGCCAGCCACCCCGGCCCCCCAGGGGCTTCAGCTTCCTGTCAGTGAAAGACTCCAAGGCCGGCCTGCCTGCCTGCCTTTTCTAGTTTTATACAAAGACAGCCACTTTTAGCTACTGCTTATGAGACTTGAGTCTATTTTTATACGAAAGAGAAAGCATCTTTTTTCTAAACCTGTGCCTCCCCTCCTTGGACGCCCAGGGTCTAGGCGCTGCCCTGTGTCCTTTCTACAGTATTACAGATGCTCGGGAAGTTCGGCGTTGTTTCTGAGCTCCAGGGCTCCCAGGAGAGAACCTGTGGGGGGCCGGCAGGGGTGCCTCTCCCACGCTGGTCTCCCTCACACACAGCCTCTCCCTGGCTCTAAGGGGGCGTGCAGGGCAATGCGACCCCCGCAGCTCTATTTGGAAAACTCCAGCTGGTCCAGGAGCAGCTGCTGGGAGCCACCAGGCCTGCCCTGCTATTCCAGGCCCTCAGCTGTCAGGGGTCGCTGGGAGTTTCTGTGCTTGTAGCCTGCGCTCTGCGGCAGCAGTGTCGGATTTTATTTTACTGTCTTCTCAATTCTCCCCTTTGCTGCTGCTCTTCATTTCGCACTGTTGAGACCAAGTGGTCTCCATGCTGTTGACCTCGCTCCGCCCCTCAGCCCACTTGTGGGTCCTGGGGTCGTCTTTGCAGAGCCACCACGGGGTTTGCACTCAGGGAGGGGCTGGGGGGTCGATAGAGCCGGGGGGCGGGGGGGCAGGGGCAAGAGTGAGCTCGGAAAAGGCGCTGGATCCACCCATTTTGGGGGTGCTGGCCCGAGGACACCCCAATTGCTGCTTAGTCACTGTGCCTAGTCTAATGTCCCCCAGGGCGTCAGGGGGCGTGCGTGTTTGTGTGTGAGGGACCCCCGGGCGCGGTGGGGTCTAAAGCGAGCGTTCACATGAATTCAGAGCTGTGTTCAGTGAAGCCACAACTGGGGAAGGTCATGGGGGTGGTTGCAGCCCACAGCCCAGGGGTCACGGGGGCGGAGGTGCTGCTGGAAGCAGTAGCGAGGGAGAGCGGAAATGCTCTCGTAGACACGTTTAGTTTTCTGAGCTGTGGCGGTGTCTCCTAATGGCTTCCCAAAGAGCAGGCACGCCTGCATTGTGCCCACCCCACCCCAGAGTCTCTGTGGGACCCCTGGGGTGCCTGGAGTGCCGAGGATGCTGATCCTTTCTGTTTCAACAGCTGTTGTTTTGTTTCTCATTTGGGATGGAGAGGGGGAAGGGCTGAGCAGACCCTGGGACCCCAGGTTCCCCCGACAGCCATCTTGTACTCAGCCTGGACGTGCAGACTCAGGTGAAATGGGAGCACTCAAGGAGGGCCCCACCCTGGAGGGCCGAGCCGCCCTCTGCCCTGGGATCCAGTTCAAGGGACTCTCAGTTCAATTTCCTCCTCCTCGTTGTTTTTTGTTGTTGTTGTTTATTTTCTCCTTTTAAGGAATCGTGAAGCTAAGAAAAGTTTTGTGCTTTGGGGGTTGATGGACAAAAGCTCTAGCTGATTAAATATGGTCTAACTTATTGATACTGTGTTTTTTTTTTTTCCTTTTAATATTGTACTGTGGAGAAAAACTTTTGAGCCATGGAGTTGGTGTTTACAAGAACTTTTCACTTTTGCCAAAATGTTACAATTGAAAGGCATCTGCATCTTTAGTTTCCTAATATTTTCTTAAAAGAACTAGTGTCCTTTTTGTACACTAAACAGGTGAATGCTGATTTTTTTCAACCTACAATAAATTTCACTGAACCGAACCTGTCGGCCCAAGCTGGGAGTGTGTGTGTCATTCCCCCGGGGGTGGGCGGCTGGTTCTGTGTTGGGGTGGGCTGGGGTGAGGAGGCAGCCTGGCCATGGGGCGGCCATGGTGATGGGCAGGGCACAGGCTAGTACTGGGCAGCCTGCCAGAGCCACCGCCCAGGAATGAGGCCGGCAGGTGGAGGGCTGATCTGAGGCGGAGGGCCCTGCAGGTAGGTGCCAGAGCAGGAGGCCAGACAGCCTGGTCATGGGTGAGAGATGTCAAGAGATGGGAGGTGGAGGCAGCAGGGAGCCACGGCCAGTGTATAAGAAGGGCAGTGCCCCCGTGGAGTGTGCAGGGTGGGTTGAGCCAGGCAGGGGGGTCCCCGGGGCTCCCACAGGGCCAAAGCCCCCAGTAGGGGGGCCACATGGGGCAAAGGGAGTGCCCTTATTTGGGGTAACAATCTGTGACTGATGAAACGGCAGTGAGTAACGGCACTGCTTGATTATTCCTCCTGGGCCACATGCTGGGGTGGGGGGATCCCCTTGCCCCCCTCCATGGGGACACGGACACCAAGGCCCAGTGGAGCCCCACAGTGTGGCTCAGGACACCAGCCGGATGGCCATCCTTGCCCCTTGTTCTAGGTGAGGAGCGGAAGGCAGGGGGCAGGTTCTACCCTCCAAGGACACAGTGGGGGGGAATGTTTATTTTAGGAAGGAAAAACAGACAAAGAATAAGACCAGGATTAAAGGGGTCCAGGGGTCAGGGACTATGGGCCTTAGCCTCTCTGGTGGCCCTGCTGGCCAGTGGCCTTGGCCTGAGTTCTGAGGCGGCCCAGGAATCTGAGGGGCGCGGGAGGGGAGGTCAGGCAGGCCCTGCGGGGCAGAATGTACCCTGCTCCCCAGGCGGCCTGGCCGTGCTGTTCTAAGGGGTAACAATGTCTCTGCTGCCACAACCCCGGGCCCAGGGCCGATACCTGCCTCCTTTGGCCTCCTGCGCCTCAGCCTCGCGTTGCCTCCCCGCCTCCCCCAGCCTCCCCCACGGCCCCCACGCTGCCCCATGGCACCATGGCCACAGGCGGTTCCCTGACCATCCTTTCCCGAGCCAACGGCACCTGAGTCCAGTCCCTCAGGGGCCCAGCAGGGTCTTCCCACCCTCACGACCTGCACCGTGGCCAAGGGGCTTGGGGTCACCCACCGGCCCCTGCCACTTGCCAGACAACATCCTGCACCCAGATCCTGCGGCCCCTCCTGTGCACCGGGCTCCATCTGGGCGCTGGCACTCAGCAGTGACCTCAACAGCTCTGCCCTTGCCCTCAGAAGCCTGGGGTCTGGTGGGATCAGGGGTCTCCAGTTGCTCGCTGCTCACCACCAGGCAGCACACTCACCCCATGTCACACACCCAGGCGGTCCCCGCAATGGCCTTACAGCACCAACTGACGGCTTGGAATCAAAGCAGCCACGTCCCTCCCAGCTGCCCCAACACTGACCCTCCAGGGATCCTGCCCAGGTCCGCTCTGCCCCCACCACCCTCCTGCCAGCACCTCCCACAGGTTGTCCTGTGAGTGCTGGGGTTTCCTAGGGCTGGGTCTTTGGAGGCCTTTCTGTACCCATTCCTGTGACGTCACACACGGCCTGAAGGCACAGCCTCCCGCAGATTCTCCAACACCAACTGGAGGTCCAACAGTTCCATTACCAGGTCTGGCATCAGACCCCACAGGTGAAGGGGCTCAGGCCCTCACTTCAGACACCTACCACAAGTCCCTGGCCACCCAGACTTCTGACCAACCCGCTATAAATCAGGGGTTCCCTCCTGCCCCCTCAGAGGTTTAGTGAGTTGCTAGAATGGCTCAAAGTGCTGAGGAAAACACTTCAACAGCCGAATGGAGAAGCCAAGAGCAGTGTGTAGGGAATGGTACAGGGCTGCCATGACTCCTCCAGGTGTGCCACCCTCCCAGCACCTCCATGTGTTCCCCCGAATCCTGTTGTTTAGGGGTTCTTTTTACAGAGGTTCCATTACATAGGCATGATTGTGTAAATCGCCGGCCGTCGGTGATTTTTTTTTTTTTTTCTGATTTTTGGCCGCACCGCGCAGCATGTGGGATCTTAGTTCCGCGACCAGGGATCTAACCCTCGTCCCCTGCAGTGGAAGGGCGGAGTCCTAACCACTGGACCACGAGCGAAGCCCTTGGCCATTGGTGACTGAACTCAATCTCCAGCCAGGAATCGGGGACAAAACCCAAATATTTATTATAAGGAATTCCCTGTACCCAGCCCTGAGGGTCTGCCCTGGTCCCCAAACTGCCTCCCTCTCCCTCACACCCAGCCCCGTTTCATCTGTCCCTGAAACCAGTCCCCCAGGTTTTTGCCTGGGCAGCTGCTCTTCATATCGTTGATAGGAGATGTCTGAGTATCTCAAGACTCCTTCCAGCAGCCACCTCCTCCAAGCAGTCTGCCCTGCCCACCCCCACCTCTTAGGTCCCTCTGGCTGGGAGTGTCCAAAGTCCACTTCTGAATCCCCTACACTGGGGCCCCTTGAGGGCAAAGCCTGGACCAGAGTCTTAGAGCCCCCACTCCCCAAGGCCAGGCTCTGACCAAGTTTCCTGCAAACGTTCCCAACGATCCACCTTTTGGGCCAGTTCCAATGGTGGAAACTTTCCAGCCGGAGGAGGCCGCTTGTTTTGGAAAGTTCCTGGGGGAGCCGCCCCCGCCCGCCTGCCGAGTTCCCACGCTCCTTTATCACTGGGCGCTTAGAGGGGCTCAGTGCTTTGCAGGCCTAGCTCCTCCCAGCTGGCCGCCTCTGCCCTGCCCATCCGCTTCCCTCCCTTCCCCACAGAACAGTCTCTCCCCCTGCCCCCACTCCAGCGCGGCCCTATCAAGCCCTCCTGCTATAGGTGAGGACACCAAGGACTCGAGGACTCGCAGCCACCCCCGCTCCATGCGAGCCCTGTGGGGGTGGAGTGCCTGGTGGGTGCTGCTGCTCAGGAAGTGGGAGGAGGAGGGAGCCTGGGCTGGAGGAGCGTCTCGCGTTGAAATCCGAATCCTGACTTAGTCTTCTGCCTCAGTGTCCCGTGCCTCAGTTTCTCCAGAGACGCGCCCCCTGGTCCCCCCCACGCAAAGAATGAGCTTCCTAGCCTAGCTCCACCTCCTGCCTTGTGGTTGGGGCCTGGCTCACTTACAGCCTTAAAGTCCTCTTTTGTAAAATGGGGATAAGCGGCCGCGGGCCCTAAGTTAATCACGCGCGCCGAGCTAGGGCCGGGGCGGCGGGGGGGCGTGGGGGTGGGGGTGGGTGGCTGCGGCCCACGTGATTGCCGGGCCGGGGACCAGATAGCCGCGGAAGGTCCTGTTAGAAGGGCCTCGAACCCGAGCCCCACGGCCGGTGCACGCCCTCCCCAACGCAAGCGCCCCTCCTCCCCTGCGCGGGCGGAGCGAGGGGCGGGGCGGGGGTGGGGCCGCGGCTCTTTTCTCTGGAGTTCGCGCGCCCGGAGCTCTAGCTGTCCCCCGCTGTGCCAGCCGACTCCGCGCCGGTGAGTGCCGCCCCAGGAGGGGTGCAGGCTCCCCGGGGACCGAAGTCGGCTTGGCCCGGCCGGTTCTCGGGCCCCCTCTGACCTCCTGCCAACCCCGCGCCCCCAGCTCGTCGCGATGGAGGCCGCAACTGAGTTCGTGGTCGAGAGCCCCGACGTGGTCTACAGCCCCGAGGCCATCGAGGCGCAGTATGAGTACCGGACGACGTGCGTCAGCCGCGAGGGCGGCGTCCTCAAGGTAAGCGAGGGACCGACCGGGCGGGCCATGGGACTGGGGGAACCAGGGAGCCGGGAGGGAGCGGGAATTGCCCAACTTCTGCGACTCCCGCCCTGCAGTGAGGCGGGAGGGCCTCGCGGCTCACCGAGCTGCCCGCCCTCAGGTGCACCCCACGTCCACGCGCTTCACCTTCCGGACCGCCCGGCAGGTGCCCCGGCTCGGGGTCATGCTCGTCGGCTGGGGCGGGAACAACGGCTCCACGCTGACCGCTGCCGTGCTGGCCAACCGACTGCGCCTGTCCTGGCCCACGCGCACCGGCCGCAAGGTGGGGGGTCGGGCGAGGCTCGGTCGGAGAGAAGGCTTCGCAGGAATCCATGCGGAGGGGGAGGGGCTCTACGGAGGAGTGGGCCCGCAGTGGGCAGGGTTTCTGGCTGCGGGCTGACTCCAGGGAGGGGCTTCCGCGGGCGGGGTGGGGGGGAACTCCTCAGGGGTCTTGCAGGGGCGGAGCCTAAGGTGTGGGAGGGCTTCGGGGTGGGACCTCAGGAGCGGAGCGGCTTCCGCCCAGGCTTGGAGCGCCGAGGGGAGGTGCCCAAAAGTAGGGCGGGGCTTGAGGGTGCCGATAGGGGTCCTGGCCAGCTCGTGGCCCACGCCACGCCCACCCTTCACTCAGCCCCCTCTGCCCACCCCCCCAACCCAGGAGGCCAACTACTACGGCTCGCTGACGCAGGCGGGCACTGTTAGCCTGGGTCTGGACGCCGAGGGCCAGGAGGTGTTCGTGCCCTTCAAGTCGCTGCTGCCCATGGTGGCACCCGACGACCTCGTGTTCGACGGTGGGCGGGGCCCTGGGTCGGGGGTGGGGTGGGAGGCGGGGCCTAGAGGGGCCCAGGATTGGGGCCGGGCCGAGCTTGAGGGTCCCCCCCAGGCTGGGACATATCGTCGCTGAACCTGGCGGAGGCGATGCGGCGCGCGCAGGTACTGGATTGGGGGCTGCAGGAGCAACTGTGGCCGCACATGGAGGCCCTGCGCCCGCGGCCCTCCGTCTACATCCCCGAGTTCATCGCAGCTAACCAGAGTGCGCGCGCCGACAACGTAATCCCGGGCACGCGCGCGCAGCAGGTGCAGCCCCTCCCCGCGTCCGTTACCCCTGCCACTTGTCCTCCCTCCCCACCACCTGTTACCCCTCTTTTGTCTCCGTGCTTCCATCCCGAGGGTCCAGGTCCCACTTTGCGCTTGGGGAACTGAGTGGCCCAGGCCTCCAGAGTTCCGGGGAGCCTGTACAACCTCCTCCCCCTCCATGCCCCCCACCCCCCAGCTGGAGCAGATCCGTAGGGACATCCGCGACTTCCGGTCCAGCGCCGGGCTGGACAAAGTCATCGTGCTGTGGACAGCGAACACGGAGCGCTTCTGCGAAGTGGTCCCGGGCCTCAATGACACCGCTGAGAACCTGCTGCGCACCATCCAGGTGGGCGCGCCCAAGGGGTGGGGTAGGCTCAGGGCCAGCCCCCAAGGACTCCTGTGCTGACTGCTCGCTTCTGCCCGCAGCTGGGCCTGGAAGTGTCGCCCTCCACCCTCTTTGCCGTGGCCAGCATCTTGGAGGGCTGCGCCTTCCTCAATGGGTCCCCACAGAACACGCTGGTGCCTGGTGCCCTCGAGCTTGCATGGCAGCGCCGTGTCTTTGTGGGTGGAGACGACTTCAAGTCGGGGCAGACCAAGGTCAAGTCCGTGCTCGTGGACTTCCTTATTGGCTCTGGCCTCAAGGTGTGTGGGCCTGGGGGGCTGCTCAGCTCAGTATGGGGGGGGCGCGGACCCCGAGGGGTGGGCTTGTGTGCTGCGGGGCTTGCAGCTGCCGCGGGTCTCCTTGCCCCCGCAGACCATGTCCATCGTGAGCTACAACCACCTGGGCAACAACGACGGGCAGAACCTGTCGGCGCCGCCACAGTTCCGTTCCAAGGAGGTGTCGAAGAGCAGCGTGGTGGACGACATGGTGCACAGCAACCCAGTGCTCTACTCGCCGGGCGAAGAGCCCGACCACTGCGTGCGTGGGGCGCAGGCGCGGCAAGGGGTGGGAGGTGGGGTGGGGCAGTGCTCTCCACGGAGAAGGGCAGGGACCCGTGTGACCTCGTGCCGCCCCCCAGGTGGTCATCAAGTACGTTCCATACGTGGGCGACAGCAAGCGAGCCCTGGATGAGTACACATCGGAGCTGATGCTGGGCGGTACCAACACGCTGGTGCTGCACAACACGTGCGAGGTGTGGGGCAAGAGGGGGCAGGAGTGGGGCTGTCCACCAGCCCGGCCCACCTCCTGACCCGCTGGCCCCACAGGACTCGCTCCTGGCCACGCCCATCATGCTGGACCTGGCCCTGCTGACTGAACTGTGCCAGCGTGTGAGCTTCTGCACCGACATTGACCCGGAGCCGCAGAGCTTCCACCCGGTGCTGTCGCTGCTTGGCTTCCTCTTCAAGGCGCCGCTTGCGCCACCGGGCAGCCCAGTGGTCAACGCCCTCTTCCGCCAGCGCAGCTGCATCGAGAATATCCTCAGGTGTGCCCCGACCTTGGGGATCCCCACCTACGGCCCAGATGTCCACTGGCGGGGCTGTGCACAGGGCCTAGGGACTGCAGGGCAGTCTCAGGGTCTGGCCCTGCTGAGCCGTGACCATCTCTCAGGGCCTGCGTGGGGCTCCCGCCGCAGAACCACATGCTTCTGGAGCACAAGATGGAGCGCCCTGGCCTCAAGCAAGTTGGGCATGTGGCCACCGCCTGCCCCGTGCCTTGCAAGAAAGAATCAGCACCAACTGCCCCCAATGGCTGTACTGGTGACACCTATGGGCACTCACAGGCTGAGGCACCCCAGATGCCCACCACCTAAGGCCATGGCCATACAGCTCCCCTGTAACTCCTGCCCCCATTGCTCCTCAGCACCCGACCCTTCCAGGCCCCCTTAAGACAATAAAGCCAGTGCCACTATGAGCCACAGCTGTGGATTTTTGGTGCCTGTGACCTAACCCTAACGGCCCCCAATACCAGCCACATCTCCCTTTTCCACCAGCTGGACTTCTACCTACTCTTCCAAACTCTGCTGTCCCAACTCTCAGGGGGTTTCCAGAACCCCCGGGGGGAGGGGGGCTCTGCCTAACCACCACCCTTGAAGGTTAGGCTGAGCAGGCTGTGGCTGTTAAGCCAGAGTGAAGAAATCCGAGACCAGATGCCAAAAACCAAAATCGAGTTATGTTTATTGATGGGGCCCACCCCTGCTCTCCAGGGGAAAAGAAGTCCCCCAAGGAGCCCCCTGGACAAAACAGAAATGGCGGGAGGGGAAAGAACGTCTCTGAGGTCCTTGTGTTTTTTATAAAATGAGTCCTTCGCGCGGGGCCTCCCAGCCATCCAAGCCTTGACCGGGAGTCCAGTTGCCCGCGGTGTGACCTCAGACCCTCACCCTGCAGACCACCCGAGCCCCTGGACCTTGGCCCCGGGCAGGGGCGCTGGGCAGAAGCCGAGGTCGGCAGTGGGCAAGGGGCTGCGGCCCCATCACACGCTCATGGTCATCCCGGGGGAGTACTGCGGAAAGACGAGGGGGTGGCGCGCGGGGGCCGGCTCAGTTCCGGCCTAGGCTGGGACCCGCCCCCGGGGGGAAGGGGGGACAGGGCGGGATGGACGTGGGATGGAAAGGGACCAGGTGGCGATGCGTGGGGAGGCCGCCCTGGGCCGCGGGTCCCAGGGTTGGGGTGGGATGTGGGCGGGGCGGGGCGATAGGGCGGGCCTGGGGAGGGGAAGGCGGGAGGAAGGGAAGGATGCCGCGGCCGCCCCCCCACCTGGCCCGCCGCGGTCACGGTCTTGCTCTGGCCCCCCGGCCGCCCCGCCGGGGTCTGCCCGCCAGGCCCCTCCGGCCCGACGCCGCCGCGGGGGGGGAGTCGACGCAGTCGCTTACGCTTTCGCTCGGGAACGGGTGCAGGAAGGTCCCGGCGGCCGCCATCTCGCCGTCGTCCCGCGGGGTGCCCGGGGTGTTGCTCAGGCCGGCCACGGCGCCGGGGGAGCTCTGGGGGCGGCCGCGGTCAGAGCGGAACACCCCGCCACGCGGGCCAGGCCCCGACCGCCACGCGGCCCAACCAGGACTAGGCCTCTCCACGGGGGCCGACCCCGCAGCCCCGCCCCCCACCCCCCGCGGGAGCGCGGCCCTCTCACCTTCGGCAACCCGTCCAGATCGCCCGAGCCTGTGGACCGACAGACGGCGGTGACGCGGCTCAGACGCGCCTGCGCCGCCGCCAAGCCGGCTCCACCGACCCCTTTCCGAACTTCCCCGGCGGCCGCGCCCCCTTCCTCGGCCCAGCCCACTGGGGCACCGCCGGGGGTCCCGGGCGGAGGGCCCAGATCGGGGGTGGTGGGTCAGTGCCGGCGGCCGGGCGTCCCCACGGTTTAGTTACTGGACCCTGCCCGCAGCGCAGCCCCAGTCACTGAGCCCAGAGAAGCTCGGAGCGCGCCCCCAACGCCGGTTGAGCACAGAGGCGGAGGGGCTGAAGGGGGCCGCCAGGGGGCGCACGAGGCTCGCGAAGCAGCGGGGCGGGGGCGTGTGTGTGGGTGTCTGTGTGTCCCGGGACTCCGCCCACTCACCCAGGGATCCGTTTACATGGTGAGGCTCCATCGCACTCATGGCGGCCATGGGGGCCTCCGGACCAGGGCCAAGCGGGAACTGCAGGCAGAGGAGCAGCTTGGGCCTCGGGCCACCACCTCTCCGCCCCCACCCCGACCCCCGCAAGCCCCAGCTCACATTAGCCCTGCCGGCGCCTGGCCCGATGGGGTTCATGATGGTGTACATGTTCTCACTGGAGTTGGTGGAGTCTGAGGCAGCACGTGAGGGGGCGGGGTGTGAGAGGGCCTCACCCAAACACACCCCTCCCTATGCCCCGCCCAGGCTGTAGTACCTCCAGGGCTGGGCATGATGGGTGTTCCAGGGGGCCCACCTCCTCCTGGGGGTCCCTGCACACAGAGGGAGACACAGAAGGTGAGAAAAGCCCTCCAACTGCCACCCCACAACCCCTGCCCCCAGGTCGGGTGTCCCAGCTTCGGCATCACTCACCGTGTAGCTGCCAGGGGAGGAGGAGGAGTAGGGGATCTGGGGAGATAGGCAGCTGTGAGCAGTCCGCTCACTCTTACCAACTCGCACACTCCTAATCCCCCCCCACCCCCACCAACGCCATCCCGACACTCACCGAGTTGCCACTGGGGCTGGCCCATGGGCCACGCACTCCGGGTCCCCTAGAACAGACAGTGGTGGACCCTGGGTCTAAGCCAGGCGGTACACAACCCCCCAGCACACACTCCCTGACACCCCCAGCCTGCCCCACGTGCCCTCAAAGCAGCAGATGTTGGCCGAGAAGTAACCAAGCACAGATGCCAGGCCAGCCTTCAAATCCCAACCCCATCCATCACTCACTGGTCTTTGAGCCTGAGTTTCCCCACCCAGCAGTGGTGTAAACAGTATCGGGGCTCTTGTGCGGCTTCGGGGTCTGCCCCATCATACCCAGCCCATGAAGCTGGGTGGTGGCCCGCATGGGCACACTCCCGGGGGTTCCTGAGGGCCTTACATGTTCATGGTGGGCAAACCCGGGCCAGCAAGAGAGTTGGGTGGGGGCCGCATGCCACTTCCGTAGCTCTGTGAAGGTAAAGGGGCCGTGAGAGGGCAAGCCGAGAGAGGGCAGCCCCTGAAGCTCCCCTGTCGCCTGGGCCCAGCCCTTACCTGGGGCCCAACGCTGGTCATGCCCCGTGGAGGCGTCACCCTCTGCATCGGGCCCATGCTCGAATGACCTGGGGGCAGAAGGAAGAGGGCTCAGGCCGCGGCCGTTCCCCGGTGTGGACAGGCGTTGTGCTGGGGGTTGGGGGTGTTCCTGCACGGTGGACGGCGGGGAACTGGCTCTGGGATCCTGACGGGAGCCGGGGAGGCGGGGGACAGCAGCGGGAGCTTCCCTACTCACCCTGAGCACGTGGGGAGGGGTCCATGGCGCCAGGGAGGAGGGGCTGGGAGCCGGGTAGGCCCACGGGAGGCTGTGGAGGGGGAGTGGCAGCACTGAGTGTGGGTGCCCCCACCCCGGCCCAAGTCCTGCCCCCCTCCCCTCATCCCTCTCTCACCTGGCTCGGCATCCGCAGGGTGGGCCGAGGGCCCCCTGGGAACCGCGGTGACATGAAGGGCTGGAAGAGGTGGGCCGGGGATCAGCACCTCCCCCCACCTACTCAGCCCCCAAAGCTACCCGCTTCCTGCCGCACCCGGGCCCCCAGGCTGGACACTCCCCCTCCTCCAGGACAAGCCAGCAGACCTCAGCCAGCCGCGCCGGGGGCGTGGGAGCGCAGTGGGACGGGCCCAAGAGCCAGGGGGAAGGGTGTGCGTACTCGAGGGGGCCGGGCACCACAGGTCCTTACCGGAACCTGAGGCCCCATCATGGGGGCGTTGGGGTTGTGGGGGGAGGTTGGGAGCTGGGGGGGCCCTAGGAGGACAGAACCAGGTGGGCTGGGAGGAGCGAGGTCACCCGAAGTTCCACCGTTTCCTGTGGCTCAGCTGAGCCTGGCCAGGGAGGGGAGGGGACACCCGTGGAGGCAGGAGTGTGGGCCAACTAGCCCCATCTGCGGGACGTGGCGGGGGTGGGGTGGACCCTAAGGGGAAGGTCATGGGCAGGACCCGTGGTTCAGCGAGCCAAGCTGTGCGGGCCCCAGGCGCCCCGACACACACAGGCGCAGGCCTAGTGCAGAGACCCCGCCCCCTCCCGCAGCGGGGGCCCAGGCCAGAGGGCCCCTCCCTCACCGGCACTATCGAGGCCCGCAGGAGCATAGCCACCCCGTCATTGCCCCTGCCTGTCACCCTCCCACACAAGCCCACCCAGGGTCAGGAGACAGGGAGCCCCAGCCCCGGCTATACCTGGAAGAAGCCGGGTGCCATGGGGCCTGATGCCATTGCATCATTGGGAGCCATGCTCCCCATCACCGGGCTGGGGGCCGCTGCAGCGCTCTGCAGGGGTGGGGGAGATGGCAAGAGCCAAGTCAGGTCACTTCCTGTCCACGTGTTTCCTTCTCTCCTCAAGCAGCTGGCCCCACGGAACAAGGAACCCAAGCCATCCAACTACTCAGGCACGGGAGGATTTGCGGGGTGGGGGGCGGAGGGGGGAGGCGGCTCTAGGTGAGGGAAGAGCTGCGGCCCGTCCCCACCCTGGCTTAGCAACCAGATGTGCTGGGTGGCCCTCAGCAAGGGCTCTGCCTCCTTGCTGAACCTGTGACCCTGGAGGTGATCAGGGCCCAGCCTGGCTGAGCCCACAGCCCAGGTGATCAGGAACCTCAGCCCCTAATGTCCCCACCCTGAGGATTCCGGGGGTCTGAAAATGCCATCCACCCAGGACTCCAGTGCGTGCCACATCCTTCTAGCACAGGCTTGTTCTTTTGGTCTGAATCTAACTTCAGATGGGCGGGGGCACAGTCCCCCACTCCCAGCCCAAGCCAACCAGCCCTGATTCCTCCTGCCTGGCAATGCAGCTTAGCTGGGCCCCCAAGACACCTCAAACCAACAGACAGAAAAATCAATAGACAGCTTCAAGATGAACCTCCCTCCCAGAGGGCTCCTCCTTGGAGCTACTGTACAGACCACTCCCCCTCCTCCTCCTCCAGGAAGGAGGGGAAGGAAGAGCAGAACTCTGCAGTGGGGTCTCCAGACCCCCAACCTCTCTTCAGATGGAGGAGGGGAGAAGCCCGGGTGCCTGAGAGGGGAGTTCCCATGTCTGCCAAGGGTGGAGATGCTGGTGGCAGGCCCAGAGTTGGCAGGGGGACAGGCTGACAGGCCACTTCCTCTGGTCGGTTCCAAGTCCCAGGCTTGTCTGCCTTTGGGGCCCTCAGAGCAGGGGGAAAGGGGGAGATAGAGGCCTAGTCTTTAGGGCAGAGGAGACACAGCAAAAGGACAGGGAAGGGGGAAGACACTGCAGGCACTGAGTAGAGCACTTCTCTTTAAGGCCCCTTAACTCTTGTCTCTGCATCATCTGCCCTCCCCCCTCCGCCTCCAGGCCCCAAAAGGAAGAGGCTGGTCTGTCTGGGTCACTGCTGTCCCTGCAGCTGGCACAAGCCAGCACACAGGGCCACTCAGGAATTTGTGGAACTGCAGCCATTTGGGTTCCGAAGAGTTAAGCACTTAGCCCATGGTCACACAGCGCACCCTGCCCTACAGGAGTGGGGAAAGGGGCTCCTCGTCTGGGTCGGAGCAGGGGCCCTGGAGTTACACCCTTCCCTTTGTGGACTGACACCTGCCCCCTTCTTGCTCTTTCTCAAAGGTCAGCCTCTAATGGATTTCTACCCAGGCCCAAGCTGGGAGGGTAACAGTGAGAGCACTCCCAGGGCCCAGCACAAATCTTTGAAAACCCAAGCGACCCCGGGGGTGGGGGGCGGGGAACGAAGCTCTCAGCCCCTCTCCAAAATGCTGGGTCACCCCTGCCCTCCACCTCGCCCTCTCCCACAAACACAACACGATGGCTTAGAGCAGCTACTCTCGCTGGCGCCGGCCTCAGTGGCTGGAGGCAAACAGCTCTGAGCCCTGGGTCTGTCCACCCCTCCCCAACCCTTACGGAGGGCAGGAGGGCAGCCCCCCTTTTGAGCCACAGCAGGCGCCAGAGCATTTCCTGGTTGGGGAGGGTGGTGGTGCGGGTGGCTGCCGCTCCAGACTGTGAGGTGTGGGGGCGGGGAGAAGATGGGGCTCCCCAACTCTAAGCCTTGAAGGGTTAATCCAGGGTGGGGGGGTAGGGCCCACCCTCCCGGTCGGGTGACCTGAGCTGGACCCCCCAAGTCAATCAACCACCCCCGGAGGCGCCAGCCTGGCCTGCGTTGCCATAACAACAGGCTGGGCGCGCTCGCGTTTCCTGGAGACGCCGAGGTTGGCCCCCAGCCGGGAGGCTCTGACTGAGCCCCCTCAGGGGGCGGAGGGCGGGAGGAGGGAGCCCCGACTGCGAGGGAGAGGCGGCAGGACGCCCCTTCACCCCACCCCCAGTAAGTGCGGAGGTGGGGCAGAACGTGTAGCTGGCTTCAGTCTGCTGACACAGGGACCCTGTCACCCCAGGGACGGGGCGCCACCCCCCTCCCCTGACGCGCCCCGCTGCCATGGTAACCAGCAGCGCGCCCCAGGAAGCGCTCTCATTCCGCTGGGAGACCGCGCTCTCCCCTCCCCGGAGGCGCCAGGCTCGGGGCGGGACGAAGGCAGGCGCGGAGAGGGGAGGTCTACGCAGCCCGGGAGGGGAAACAGAGCTCAAGAGGCCCGGGAGAGGCAAAGGGAGGAGCTGGGGGCTACACTGGGGAGAGAGAGCCGGGCCCACGCGGAGTCACGCACGCACACAGCTCCACACACTTCTGTTACCCCAGTTCTGGCGGGAGCACAACATGAATAGTGGGACCTGATGGGGGTGAACAGCAGCGACCTCGGCTCCCATAAATGCGCATACAGCGTGCATGGGGCATCTTCAGGGACATGGTGAACCCCAGCCTTCTCGGGCTGCACCCTGGCCCTGCAGAGGCCTGCACGCCTCCACAGGGGGACCTCTCTGTTGCGAGGCCGTGCGTGGTGTGGGACCCAGACTAACCGCAGAGGGCGGGGAACAGCCGGGCCCTGAGGGGCACAGCAGAGCAGAGGGCACAGGATGTGAAGGCGCCCGCTGTGGGAAGAGTGGTTGCAAGGGAGGGGGGAGGGCAGGGGGAACCTCTCTCAGGGGCCAGGTGGCCAATCCCCACGGGCCAGGGTGAAGAAGTTAAAGGCAGGGGGCTGCCATCTCCCCATGACAACAAGGTGCCGCCCGCCCCCTCACGTTACGCACCCTCCTCTAGGGACAGGCCTCTGACTCCCACTCAACTTGTACGAAACTGAGGCCAAAGACGTGAAGTCAGCAGCCCCAGTCGCAGAGCAAGGTTGGGAGATCTGCCAAGTGCTCGGCCTCTCCTGCTCCAGGGTGCACGGGCAGTTAGCCGTCCCCCAGCACCCCTGCCTGGGCCCCCACCCCAGAAGGCTTGGAAAGGCTGGGGTGGGAGGGGACAAGCAGTGGTGGCCGCCCATCTGGCCCCGCATACACGGAACTGGGCAGCCAGGGAGGCAGGAGCTGTGGTTCTGTCTACCTGGTTCCACATAGCGTTCACGTGAGGGGGAGCAAAGGAGGGGCTGGCCTCGGGAGGGTGTGGGGCTCATGGGGACCGTCAGGAGTTGGGTGCAGTGGGGGGGCAGAGGGACCCCACAGTAGCCATGATCTCAGGTCAAACCCCACAGCCCGGCCCACTAGCCCACCTGAGCCAGCTTCGGGCCATGCAGCCCCCCAAGGCTACAGGCCCCTGCTCACACCCGTGAGCCCTGGTCCCAGCCCCCAGGGCGGGGACTCACATAGTCCTGGAAGGCCTTGGCTTCACTCGAGTGCTCGCACGCCTCTCTGCGGTCGGGCGCTGCACAGTACAAGTCCCAGAACACGCTGTGGGCGGCAGGGGGGGACGATGGTTTCCCCACGCGCCCCCCCCCCGCCCCCCCATGTCCCCCCCACACCAGCCTTGCGCGCACCACCACCAGGAATGCAGGAAGCCCGGGGGCTCCCCCAGCGTAATGTTCTTCTCCCATCGGATCTGCAGGGGAGAGGGAAGGAAGGTGAGGGCTAACGGCCTGGCCCTGTCTGACCCCTTCCCCTCCCAAGAGGCAGCCCCAACCCAACCCCGGGGGCCCAGGAAACACCGGGGCAGGAAACCAGCAGATCAGAGCAAGGGAGCCAGGAGGGGGACAGCTTGGTGAGGAGAGGGACAGAGGAGTGGGAGGCAGATCCTCAGATGGATGGACAGACACCAGGATGCCAGCCCCGCCGCTCCGCAGCCCTCAGTTCCCAGGGCACAACCCCACCCCACCACGGAGACCTGATAAAAATGGGGTAGGGAGGACCCCAGGGTGTGGGTGCCAAGGAAGGGGCTGGCTGTGGGGGCCCTGCCTGGCCAAGCCAGCTTACCTCGGACAGAAAGGTCTGGGCTGACTTCTGGGCACCAACGTGCAGCAGGTACTCATACACGTACAGCGCCAACCTGCAGGCGGGAGGGGTGGGGGCCGGCTCAGGCTCTCAGGAGGTCCGGGCGGCCCCAAAGCTCCGCCCCGAGGGTCCCTGGGAGGGGCTTTAAGGTGAGGTACCTGCCCTCTGGTGGGAAGGTGGAGAAGGGCAGGGGCCCACAGTGAGCCCCTCATCGTACCTACCACCTACTGCCAGCCTCACTCACTTCCCTCTGCTGGTCCCCCCCTCGCCCCACCTCCCCCACCCCTCAGAAAAGATGGCCTCCTCACCAGTTGCTCAGCCTGACCAACTCCTACACATCCATCAACACACAGCCTGCAGGCCCCTCTTCTAGGCAGCTCTCCTAGCAGTCCCCAGCCCCCCACCTCCAGGCCAAATTCTGCTCAGTTCAACACCCCCTGATGGGCCAAGTCCTGGCCCCATCCTGCCAATGCTGAGATCTTATAGCAGCCTTGGCCCCAGGGAGTTCCTTTCCTTGGAGGAACAGCTCCTGGGCTTCACTCTAGATTGTGCTCTGGGTGGGGTCTCCCAGCAGGCACCCTGGGCCATGTGGCCAGGGCCCAGCACCTAACTCAATCCCAGCCTCGCCTGGAAGAAAAGGGGCTCTCTGACCCGAGGTCTTCCTCCTCCAGGTTTCCCTAGACCCCATCCTTTTCCTCAGGATCAGTTCCCATCCACCAGTGGTGGCTATGACATACCCATACCAGCCCCCCAAGGGGGAGTCTGGAGAAATGGGAGGTAGGGCCAGCAGTGCCACTCAGCTGCCACGGCACCGCCCTGTCCAAATGCCCACAGTGCCCAGTACCCCTGGACACACCAACTCGGCCACTGCCCGCCCCAAGAGCACAGGCCACGCTCCAACCAGCAACACCATCCATGGGCCCACACAGGGAGGCCGGACCATCCACATTGCCTTCCAGGCCTTTCCATCCTTGGCCTCCACCCCGCAATCTGTCTTCCACACCCGCCAGCAGAGGGATAATTCCCCACCCGCTAGGGTCACCCATTCCCCAGCCCCCACTCTACCAGTACCGGTCCCTCCGAGCACCTTCAGGGTCTTCCTACTACCCAGCCAGGCCCCAGGTGGACCGAGGGGAGTCTGGATCTAAGACCAGGGGCTCCCCAAGGGCCAGCCTGAGGCTGCTCTGGTGAAAGCTGTAGGCCCTTCCAGATGCCTCCCCGCTCAGCTGGCCTCCCTCCCCTGGCTGATGGCCCCATCCTGAAATAACCTTGCTTTGACTCATTCTCCTGCTTTCTCTCACCCTTCCCAGCCAGGCTGCTCAATCCTCACATCCCAGCCCCCTCTGCAGAGCACCCCCGCCCCCAGCTCCAGCTCAGACCTCACCAAGGCAGTTCTAGCCCTTCTGTCCCAGGCCCCACCCCACGGCTTCTGCCCTTGCCCTGGACCCTCTTCCTTCCTTCATCCATCCATCCGTCCTTTCAGTCATTCATTCAACAAACATTCACCTCCTTGAGCAGTGAACACACCAGGCCCTATCTCCCTGGAGGCTACCTGCTCGTGGGGAGAGACGGAGGAGCAAAAATACAAAGGAGGAGGTAAGTCATCTGGTGGGGTGGAAGGTAGTGTGTGCTACAGAAGTACAAGGGGGTACATCAGGGAGTCCAGGTGGGCAGCTGAACCAGGGCAAGGTATGTCCACAGCTCACATTACACCACGCGAGCTGTGACAGCCACCGGAGGGACAGAAACAGGGCACAGAGGGGTAGGATTTGTGGGGCTCACATAGTTCTGAGCATGGGTCTCCCCCAACACTGGCCAAGGTTCCTGCCTTGTCATCACACCCCTCTCGGCAGCACCTCCAGCCCGGGCGCCCCCAGGTTCCAACATCGCACCCCGGCAGTATCCAGCATCCACCCTTCTCCAGCCCAGTGGTCTTCCTCACCCCCCAGCCTCCAGGCTCACCTGTCCAACTCACTCCTGGGACCCCCCTCCCTTTCTAGAGGCTTCCTGAGCCTTCACGAGTGGACTGCATCTATCAGGCCCGAGTCCATCAGTGAAGAAATGAACATAAAAAGTCAGTGGGGCCAGAGGAGACACGAGCAGCCCCAGCCTGCTCACCAACGGACCCTCCAGGCAAATAGAGAGGTTTGAAGAGATCCAGCTGGCCCCCCACCACCTTGGGGGAACAGTGCAGGGAATGAGGTGCACAGAGACAGGGAGCAAGACAGAGTGGGGGGATCCAGGTAGGCTGCCCAGAAGGAAAGCGCAGCAGGGCAGGGGGAGCACATGGGGGGCTGCAGTCTGGCCCCACCCCCACCAAGGGCAGAAGCCTCTCCTCAGGGTTCAGGGAGCCTCCTGAAGAACATGTTGGCTCCCACTAAGGCCACCAAGGGCTCTATGCTGCCAGCCCATTAGGTCCCTCTCCATCACCTCTCACCCTTCACTGTCCAGGGGTGGCATCCGACCCAGGATGCAGGTCCCGGAGCCCACCACTGCCCGCTCTCCTCCCTCCTCCCGCCCTGCCCCAGCTCTCTCTTCTCCCTGGGTGGCCTCCCCTCCTGCTTTTATGTTGATGACTGACATGGTGCAGCTGCCCACAGGGTTCCTCCAGCCCGGCCTCCCCCTGGAACTCAGGGTCTGCCGTCCACTTGACATCTTAAAGGCCCAGCCCCACCCCAGCTTCTTCCTCTCCTTCCCGTCCTGTTCCCTGACCTGGGTGGTCTTGACTCACATAGGTGCGGCGCAAGTGTGAAGATCCACCTAGCTGTCCCCCAGAGATCACTACATTTATTGAATTTAGGGGGAAAACTTAAGGGAAAAGCACTCTCTCTCCTGATTCTGAGCCTTCTCCCTGCCTTCCTCAGCACACACTTGGTCCAGGCCACCACTATCACTTACCTGGATTTCAACAGGGCCCCTCCAGGGGCTGCTTCCTCCCCTCCCCACCAGCACTCCTCACTCAGACCCTCCAGTGCCTCCCACACACATTGGCCACTCTCTACCTCTCCACCCCAGGGCCTTTGCACAAGCCATTTCCCTGCCTGAGACACTTCTGCTAGAGACCCTCATGGCTCCAAAGTCACGGGGCAGAGGCTTCCCTATCACTTCTAACGGCAGCCCTGCTCCATTCTCCACTTGCCCCCCATCATATTTATCTCCATTTGACACAAGGCCCTCTGCTTACTGCCTGCAGCCCCCACTGGATGTAGCTTTGGGAGGGCGGGGACTTCGTCTCACTCCTGAGCTTACACAGCACTGGGCATCCTGGGCCCCCAGCCACTCCAATGAATGAACCAACCAACCCTGAACCCCCTCGCTCCTGGGATGTCCAGTAGGCACTTATGAATGTCAGCACTTACTTACTATTCTGATGTTAAGGATTTGGGGTTTTATCCCAAGAGCAAAGAGGAGCCAGAGAAGGTTTTCAGTTTTGCTTGATTTCTCTTATATGCTGGTACTTTAATTTTTATCAAGATCAAGTCTCAGAGACTGTGAGCAGCTTTGTTTTTAGTGAAAACTTCTGAAGCCTGGACATCTGGTCAGGTTGTTTCAGGACCTCCAGGGCCCGCCACTCAGGGAGGGCTTCTGGCTTGCAGGTCACTGTCTAGGCCCTGAGATGGGTTGTGGGAAAGGGCCTGGGCTCTGGATCCAAATCCTGGCCCCACCCCAGCCCTGGTCAGCAAATGACCTGCAGAATGAAGAGCCCACCCATCAGAGGGGCTCCCGATGCAAGAGGGCAGGAGATAGGAGGGAGTGTGGGGTGCACCGGGGGCCCTCCCTCCAGAAGGAACGGTGATCTGGAGGATACAGGGTGCCCGGACCTGGAGTACTCATGGGGAGAAGCTGCAGCTGCGCAGGGAAGGAGTGACAGAATGGGGTACGGGAGCCTCCCGGACTAAAACGCAGCTGTACTACCTGCATCATCAAGAATTACCATAATAACCAAGAATTAAGGTAAGAGGTGCTCCCTGCCCGGCTCCCCCTCCCCCTTTAAAGCCCCTGGAGGCACATACTGCTGGGGGCTGGGAGAAGCCCTCTCTACTCAAGGCCTTGTGTCACCCCCTCACCCCCATCTAATCCATCACCAGGTCCCACCGATGCCCCTAAGGGACTCTCCAGCCTACACATTTCCTCCCTCCCCTCCGCCACCCTCACGGCCAGGCCTTCAGCTCTTAAGAGCCAGGGTGGTGGCCACCCTCCTCACCGGCCTCCTGGCAGCCTCCACACTTGCCCCTTACAGCCTTTCTCCTACCCAGCAGCCAAAGTAACCGCCCCCACTAACAAATTCCATCCCAGCATTTGCCCCCCAGATACTGCCTCAAGACCTTCCCAGAAAGCTCCCCTGTGTCCACGGGCTCTGCTCAGCCTCCAGGACTCAGTTCGGGGGCTCCTTTCTCAAGAACCTCTTACCCATGCACCCCCCTCCAACAAGGATGCCCACCGGCATGGGCACCTGGAAGCCCAGCTAGGGATGGGACAGACACATGGTGAGTCCCTTGCCTGCTGGGATAATGAACAAACTACCTGAGGTGATGTGCCCACATCAGAACTAACCCTGGGGACTTTCCTGGTGATCCAGTGATAGAGAATATGCCTTCCAATGCAGGGGACGCGGGTTCCGTCCCTGGTCAGGGAACTAAGATCCCACATGCTGCTGGGCAACTAGGCACGCGTGCCACAACTACTGAGCTCACGCGCCTCAATGAGAGAGCCCGCGTGCTGCAACCTACAGAGCCCACGCGCCACAATTACAGAGAGAAAACCCGCTGCCACAACTAAAGAGAAGCCCGCGTGCTGCAACAAAAGAATCTGCATGCCTCAACGAAGATCCCGTGTGCCACAACTAAGACCCAACGCAGTCAAAAATAAATAAAATAAATAAGTACTAAATAAATCTTAAAAACAAAACTAATCCTGGGAGAAAAACACAAGATGCCCAGTGACACTGACAGTGACCATCACTTACGGAACTATTCTAAACCCACGTGGCAGCACTTAAAGTGTTCAAGGATGTACACACACGATGCAAACATTTAGATTTCTCCCCTCAACTTAGGACAGCACACCCTTTGGGGCTGGAAGGGGGAAGGGATGCAAAGGGGACACAGGGGCCTTCAACTGTCCCTGTCACCTTCATCTTATTTAAAGAGACCTGAAACCAGTGACCGAATGCAAGCGCTAGTTAGTTCTGGGTGGGAAGTGATCTCGGGGTTTCCCTGTAGGTTGGAGTGTTCATCATTTACAGAAGGAGAGGCTGTGTCTTCCTGCAGGCAGCCCACTCAGACCCCAGCCTCCCTCTCGCCCACCCTGCCATCCCTTCCCTGTATTCCCTGGACCCAGCAGTCACCACGGTTTGCTGTGAGCCCCCAAGAGCAGGGACCCACCATCTGTGCACCCAGCAGGCGCTAAGTCCATTTCTGGGACAGGCTAGCCCAGACCTAGTGCTGAGATGGGGAGCCAGAGGGGGCTCAGGACAGGGGCCCAAGAAGGAAAAAGGAGAAGGGCAGGAGGAGTCAGGAGGGTGAGATCAGGGAGGAAAAAACAGTCCCGGAGAGTCGAGCAGTGGAACCCCCTTCACCCCATTTCATGGAGGAGGAAACCAAGGCCCAGAGACAGGAAGTGGCGTGATCGGTGAATGCCTGTGAGGGGTGCTCTATCTGCAGCCTCTCCCCCAGTCCTCGTGAGAATCCTGCAAGGCCGGCTGTCCGCGTTTCAGAGGGGACTGAGGCTCAGAGTAACAAGCCCGCCTCTCTAGTGTATCAGCCCCAAGCATCTGAGAGCTCTCCTGTGCCCCAGAACCTGAGTCTTCAGCAGGGTCCTTCCTCTCCAGGGCCTGGCATCCCCCTCAGTGAAGTGGATGCCACCATCTGGTGTTTTCCAAACTTTCTTTAGCGGCAAAACCTCGTCTCCAAGCCAACGCTGCTACAGGACCCTCTAGACAAGAAATGGATGAGCGCAGGATGGCTCTGGCCAAGAAGTCAGATAATCCCCTCTTCTACCCCTAGCCAAGAGCCGAGGCCCGGTTCAAAGACTCAAAATCTCTCCTGGACTGTCTAGTGGGATTGAAACGCAACTCCAAACACCATCACCCCAGCTCAAACCTATTTCCTCCCTTCTCTTATCTCCATGGCCACCCCCTAAGCTGCCACCATTAGCTCTCTCCCAGATAACTGTGCCTGCCTCCCCCAGGTCTCCTGGCCCTCTACCCTCACGCGACCCCCAGTAAGCCCCACTCCACAAAGGAGCTGGAGTGTACTTTCGAACGAACACAAGCGTCACTGGCCCACACAGCACATCCCCGCCCTGGGCACTAGCCCCAGCTCTCTGGCCTGGCCTCGCCCTAGGGCCTTTGCACTTGCTGTGTCCTCAGCCATCAGCTCTTCCTCCAGGTTGCTGCACACCTGACACACCTCCTCACACTTCACTACCGCCCACTTCCCCATTTTGCTTTTTTCAGAGCATAGCTCCAGATCCTCCCATCAGCTTGCTGAGTAACTCACTTTCCTCCTAGCTAGGATGTGGGCTTCTTCAGGGCCAGGGCCTGGCTTCCCAACCACTACACCCCAAGACCCAGCCCAGCACATGTCTGAACAAGTGAACGATTCCCACTGGGGGAGTGGTAGCCCCAGAGCCCAGAAGCCAGGGTACAAGGATGGCTGGAGATGTGCCAAGATCCCCAGGAGTGGGGTGGCTACACACCCCCTGCTTCCAACCTGGGCAGGAGCCAGGTGCCAGTTTCAAAAAGTCTTCCTGCTTAATGGTGCTTGGAAATGGACCCCAACCTCATAACTGTGCAGACAGACAAGAGAGGTCTGGAAGGGCAGTCATCTGTCTAGCATCTTCTGGCCAGAAGAATCTCTTCTCCAAAATGACCCCGAGGCTGGGTAGAGAATGGACACTCATCCTTGGGTGGGGCGGGGGAGAGGTGGTGTCCCAAGGTCAGTCCAGGAAGAAAAGACAGGAGAGAGCCCGTATTCAGGGCTCCTTTTCACTGCCCAGACGTTCAATCCTCACTCCTGCTCTGGCCCTCAAAGAGAGTTATCATGAGACCTCTCCCCAGTAACCCAGCCTCCTAACTGCTCCAGCAGCTGGTTTCCCGCCCTAGGTGGCTTGACTTCTAGGATCCTGCAAATCAGCCATTGGCCATCAGACATCAGAAGCCTTCTCTTTTCCCTGGCACTTTAACAATATCGCAAACTGTTGGGTACCCTTGCTGTGAGACAGTCACACGTCCTAGCACCTTTCAAACACTCCCCAAACCTAAGAGACAGCACTGTTATTATGCCTGCATTTCTCAGGATAGGAAAATAAGCCTAAGAGGGAGTGCTCCCTCACCCAAAGCCACAGGGCAGGTAAGTGGCAGGGCCAGCAGGCAAGCCCAACAGCTCAGCTGCCTCCCCACCCCAAGAAGCTCTGAGCGCTCTCCGCCCCTCACTGCAGAGTCTGGGAGTTAGGAACCTGCCCCTCTACCAGCCTGAGACCATCTGCTACCCACGGCCCAGCGCCATGCCCAGAACAAGTGGGGGCCCCAGGACTGTGAGCCTGCGGCTTCCCCAAGGGCCCCACCCAGCTGCCCCAGGCCCGGCTGGACAGGTGGCCTTTCAGGGGTGGGGCCGGCGCCCCTCAAGCCCTTCTCGCGTCTCTCAAGCTTTCGGTAAGGAGCGGGGGAGGGGGGGGAGGGGGGAGGCGCCCAGAGCGGCCAGTCTCGCCTGTCCGGGAAACTTCCCCAGAGGATGGGGGAAGCGGCACGAATGGCGACTCCGCGCGCACACGCGTTCGCAACCTCCCACACCCAAGGCTCAGCCGTCGGGAAGGTCTCGCGACCCTCTAGAACCGCTCGAATCTCGCGCACCCCCGCAATTTCGCCCCCCTCGGGTCTCCCGGGTCCCTTCTACTCTCACGACCTCTCGAATCTCGCGCGTCCCCTCAAGTCTCGCGACCCCTTAAGCCCCTCACGCCCCTTGGGTCTAGCGAGCTCCCCCGTAGCTCGCGACCCTCCAGCTCCTCCGCTCTCGCGCGCCCCTCAAATCTCGCTCCTGCCCCGCACCCACGTGCCCCACGCGGTGCCCGCCGGCGTTAGGGCCACGGAAGCGGCGCGGCCACCGAGCCCCGCCCCCGTCTCCCACGGTCCCGGACCACCGACTCACTTCTCTCGTGCCTGGCTGTCGGAGGGCACGGCCGAGCCCTTGCCCCCCTTGGCGTACATGCTGCTCCGTGCCGCCGCCGCCGCCGCCGGGGCCCCACACCTGTCAGGCGGCGCCGCGGGCCGCGCTCCCGGTCGCCATAGCTACCCCGCGCCCCGGGCCTCACCGCCCCGAGCCCCGCGCGGGCATCGCGGGCATCGTCCGCGCGGGGGAGCTCCAGACGGCCGAGACGGCGGCGGCGGCAGCTCCAGCTTTGGCTCCGGCCGCGGGTTTTATTTTCTTCCTCTCTTCCCTCAGCGCGGGCTGTTCCGGGAAGCGCGCGCCCCCTCCTCCCGCCGCGCGCGCCCCCGCCCGCCACCTCCCCGTCGCCCGCGGGCGCCGCTCTTAAAGGGGCGATGGCGTGAGCGCGGGTGGGTCCCGCCGCCGGGACCGTGGGCCGGGCGCGCACGCGCAGTGCCCGCCGCGGGGGGAGGGGGCGCGGGGATACACATACTCGGTGCGACTGGGGACAGGCACCCGGGGGCACACAGCGGGACACAGCTGATCACGGCTACACACACACTTTCCAGATACACCCAAATTGTACACCCAAGAACACAGCCACACACTTAGTTGCGGCTACACTCTCTGACACAGGACTCTGCACACATAAGTCTCTATAGCTACTGTAACAACTACTGATAGCCCCGTAAAGCTACAGGCAGTCATACTGGGTGTATCGCCCCGCAGAGCTACCCACGCCCAGCACGGGTGGGAACCGCCACACACACAGTCTGCCCAGGGATACACTATCATACACGCAGGTATACACAGCTCAAATAGTGGCTGTTACAAAACATTGAAACACACTCGACGCTCACATACGCACACAGCCGCACAGAGACACGCATCGGCACCGCTATGCCACAGCTTCCAACAGCTGTGGAAAGAGCCCTCACCCTGGGGCACACCGTCGCAGTGTCCCGAGGGCTCCACACAGGGACCTGGGGTCTCATCGAACCACAGATGGCTCAGTCACACGCAACACACAGTCACACAACACGGATACATGCAACACAAAGACACCACACAGACAAGAAGCTCCTGGGGTACCCAGGCCACACCCTGGGAGCTACCCTGCATTGCCCCACAGTCACACTTCCGTGTCAATTGTGTGGGTGCTGGGTGACTTGACTGACTGCGTCATTCCCGCTGGCTCCGCCTCTCAGCCTGTGCTGCCAGCTGTAAATATTCCAACTTTAATAGCACCTTTGCAGGAGTCAGGGGTGCAGGCAGTGGGCACCCCATTCTCCCTCCTAGGGCCCTTCTTCTCCCCCCCAGGAGGTGTGCAGAGGAGCTGGAGGCCGACACCGAGGCAAGGACACCCGCAGGGCAGGGGTGTCTGGGGTGGGGGCGGAGGCCTGTGTGCCAGGGTACCTGTGGGCAGTGTGCGCCGGACGTGCGTGGGCTAGGTGGCGGGAGGCGGTCCAGTTGTGACTCTAGGTCTAGATGCTTCTGTGAACGTTTGCCATAGGTTTTTTTTTCTTTTTACGACCACAAGTGTGTGTGTAAACACGCAGTTCCTGTGTGAGTGCACGTGTGCGTCGTTGTGCGTGGGGGGTTGGCAGGCACCCAGTCGCTGTCTGGGCAACTGTCCCTGGCTCTGCGACGGTGGTTATGTGTCCGCAGCGGCCGTGCGGGGCCGAGTGACGCCGCGTCAGGTTTTGTGCACTAGTGTGTGTGCCTCCCCGAATGGGTGGATTGCTGGCCCCCTGGGACGTGTGTTGTGTGGCTGTGCGCTCACATTTCCTGTGTCGTGTGTTGTGTGTTGATCGGAGCGCCCCTCCCGCTGCCGGCCGACCCCCCATTATGCCTCCCTCTTAGAAGTCCCCCAACGGCCTCCCCCCCACCCAGGTCTTCTGCCGGGCGGGAAGTCTTGAACCACTGCGGTTCCAGACAGGCGGAGAGGAAGGGAAGGGCCAGGCCGGCCCCAGCCCCGCCTCCATCCCGAGGGGCCACGGCCGGGGGGGAGGGGGGGACACGCCAACCCTTCCCACTTCCTGTCCAGCCGGTCGTCCCCTCCCCCAACTTCCTCTCCCGCAGACCTCCCGGGCCCCGGGCCGGCGCGGAGGAGGAGCCCGCGCTGCGCACTAATGGGGGCGCGGCAGGCCAGCTTCAGTCGGACGTCGAGATGGGGACTGCCCAATGCCCCGGGGGCCACCGGTGAACGTGGGCGTCAAGGACACCCTCATCTTAATACCCGTTCCCATCACCGCTCTCCAACAAAGACTCCCGGCCAGGCACAGAGAGGGTGTGACTCACCCAAGCCACACAGTGTATTGGTGACAGCTGTGATTCCCACGGACGCTCCCACCCCCCCAGGCGCCCCCATTTATCTCCTAATGCTCTGTTGCTCCCCAGGATTCTGTGTGCCCTGGGCGGGTCCATGGCCCTCTCTGAGCTCCGGTTCCTTGAGTCGATGTGAGTCTTCATCCTCCCCACAAACATTTATTGAGTGTCTCCTGTGTGCCGGCCTCTGTGGACCCAGTCGGGACACGTTGCTACTGCTTGTGGAGCAGAGGGTCTGATGGGAAAGGCGGACAGTCAAAAGCTGGCGAACAGTAGGATAATTTCAGGGAGTTCCACGTGATGGGCAGAGGGAGGGGACCCCGGTGAAGAGGACGGAAGGGGCGGAAGGCGGAGGGAGGGAGGCTGGGAGACGGAGGCGCCCGTGGCGGGGCTAGCTGCGGAGGGGGAGGCGCGGCCGGCGGGAGAGACTAGCGCGGTTCTCATGGCAACAGGGACGGATCTCCAAAACACTACCTCGGCGCTGGCGGAAAAGTCGGAGAAGAGCAAGCTCTAGCCTCCATGCGGTGTCCGGGGAGCTGAGCCGCGTGCACAACCAACCAGAAAGCACGCCTTGCAAAAACATATATATATATTTTTTTTTTTTTTTAATAAGGGGAGGGGGTGGATCCGAAAGATCTGGAAGAATAATGTTCAGATTGTAGTCACGGCAAGTGCAAAGGCCCTGAGGTGGGCACACGGTTAAAGTGTTGGAGGCAGAGCGAGGAGGGCGAGGGGAAAAGGAGGAAACGGGTCGGGCCATTCCTGGCGGGGACGGGTTGGCCTTTGTTTTAAAAGGAATAGGGAGCCACAGGAAGGTGTGTAGCCGCGAGGGGCGGGATCTGCGTCAGGATTTTAAGAAGCTCCATGGGGCTGCCAGGTAGATCGGGATGGCATGGAGGAGGCAGGGAGGTTGACCCGATAAGAGGCTCAGGAGGACCTGGTAGGCCCGAGAATTGATTTAGGAGCCGGTGTGGGGGCGGGGGACGGTAAACATGGAGCGCTAAGGGTTAAAGCTGGGCCCCAGACCTGCGGCTCCTTTGCCGGCTCTCGGTCGCCCCCATGTGGCTGCCGAGGACTGCAGCCCTGAGCTGGGTCTCTGACTCTTGGGACCACCGACGCCCCCAAACCCCAGCCCCTTCAGGTCGGGTTCGGTGCCTGGGAGAGCCCGAACTCGGCTCTGCTTGTAGGGCAGGGGGATTGCCTGCAGGAGGAGCCATCCCTCCCCTCACTCCCTTCCAACCCTTCCATTCTTCAGACCCACCTCTCGGCCTTTGCACTGGCCGTTCCTGCCTCCTGGAGCGCTCTTTTCTCTGGCTCTAGGCCTGGCCTGTTCTGGCCTCCTTCGACTTTTGGCCGCATTATTCCTTCTTCTCCCCCACTCGCCCTTCTCTTTCTCCTCCTCTCCCTCTTTTCCCTTCTCCTCCCTCCTCCTCCCCTTCTTCTCGTCCTCCTCCATCTTTCCCTCCCCCTAACTCCTTGCTTTCCGTGGCCATCTCCTCCAAATTACTGGTTCTTCACTAGCCTTGGCTGGACTTGTCACTGTTACGATAAAATAATGCCTAAGTCATCTGCTGGCAGCTTCCGCCTCCCTCTGGATCTGCTCTCCCTGCAGACACAGCGGTAGGGGTCCATGAATATGTTGCTTGAGTCGTTGGGAAGGCTAGTTTGGGTTTTCCCCGATGATGGTTTTTCCTCTCCACAGGAGGTGGAAGCAGCCCGTTAATGGGGGGGGGACAGGGGGAGGGAGGGATTCGGGGAGGGGCCAGGATCCAGGCTGGAGACCCCTGCAACCCCTCCTCAGCCGTGAGTGGGAGGCGGCCACAGCTGGGAGCAGGGTGTGCGTCGTGAGACGTTTCCTTTCAGAAGCTGTAATTATGGGTAATTTTCTAACTGCAACACAAAAATTAAAACCCAAACAACACCGGGAGGGAAGAAGCCACAGCAGCTGGTGAGCACCGGCGCAGGCTGGGCTGCGGGTTCCAGCCTAGACCTGGTGGGAGGAGCAAGTACGGGGGGAGGGGGTTGTGAAGGGACACAGGGCGGAGGGTCATTAAGACAGGCTGGACTCTTTGGACAGCCAGCAAACCCTTGTAGTCTCGGGTTTGCGAAATGGGGGTTATACCCTAAGGCTGATCACCTGGAGGCGGAACTCCCCGCTTGGAGGATCTGGACCTGGGTTTGAACCCTGGCGCTGTCGGTCCGGCTGTGTGGCCTTGAACCTCAGCTCCCAGGCTCTCAGGGTCTTGAGGAACTCAGGCGAGAGAAGGGACACAGGAGGACTGAATGGAGGAGCCTCAGTCAGACCTACAGCTCACTCCCCCGTTCATCCTCCGGGAAGCTCAGCCTGAGTCAGTACACTGCCAGGCTTCCAGCACCTTCCATGGCTCCACAGCTCACAAATCAAGACTCCGCCCCTCCGCCCTGCACTTTCCAGAGTCAAACTAATCAGTAGGAATTGGTACGCCCAGCCCTGATCATCCCTTAAAATCCTCCCAGCAGCCTCCTGAGAGAGGCAGCATTTCCCCCCCCCCCATGTTACAGAATGGGGAAACTGAGGCCCAGAGAAGCATGAAGGGAGACACATGGGCGACCCAGAGGCAGCACCCCACTCACTGGAGTGCCTCCAGCTCCCTGTCTGGGTCTGGGATACTCTGGGAGATTGGAGGCATTTTGTGGAAACCTCAAGAGCAGGGAAGGGAGAAATGGGGGAGGGAGAAACCTATCGCAGCTACAGAGAAAGTTCTGCAGATCTGAGGCTCAAAGCCGGGGAGTCACTCGCCGGGGGGACACACATTAGAGAATGGAGGCACCGGGTCCCACTTTGGGGTGCCCTGGCAACGCCCCTCCCTCACCACCTCTCTCTGGAGCTCCGCCTCTCTTCCTGTGGTGGAGTTTCCATGGCAACCTAAAGTCCTAAGATCCCGGGGCGGTACAGGGGGAGGGGTCTTTTCTTTCCTTTTGGTGGGGGGCTTCCTCTGCTGAATAACAGCACTGGGGAGTGGATGCTCACTAAGCACCAGAAACTGGGCAGTTTTGTCCATGATCCTGTTGCCTTCACCCAGCTCATTCCCACCCCAAAGCCTCTGCACAGGCTGTCCTCCCGGCCTCGGACACCCTTCTCCAGCCCTTCCCCAGCCCTTCCCCATAGCCTGCCTCTCTTTGTCCTTCAGGCCTCAGAGAGGCCCTCCAGCCATCTGGATCACATTGCCCTGTTGGGTTTTCCCGCAAATCTTATTTTTGCACGTTGATTGCCAATGTCCCCAGTAACCCATGAGTTCTGTGAGGGCAGGGAATTCGATTATTTTGTTCAGTGCTATGTCCCGAGCACTTACAACAAGTCTCGGCACACAGGCGCTTAATAAATACCTGTTGCCGACCGAATGAGTTAAAAATTACCAACGTCCCCTCTGTTCTGGGGTCTGAGGCCTCCAGTTCCCTCCTTCAGGGGTCTCAGCCTGAGAGCGACACAGACCGTCTTGAACTCCCCCCGTCCTCCCCGTGTTGGTCGGGATGGAGTTTGGGAGTCAGAGAAGTGGGAGGGACCAATTCTCTGCCTCTTCCAAAGCCACCAGAACCTGAAATCCCAAGCCTGGCCACACGAGGGCAGCAGAGATTCGCAAGTACATCTCCGGAGGGTCCCAGCGGGCCCCGCCTTTGGAGTGGCTCTTGAGACCCCAAGTTTCAGGCATGGAATCTGGTACACCTCTGTTGACCTTGCCCATGCCCCCAAGTAGGCTTCCAAATATATATTTACATATTTATGTACTGACTTATTTCATGGCAAAAAGAAGACAAATACAGAAAAAATCACCCAGTTCTCCCATCCCCCCCAAAGTGTTCTCATTTTGAGCTCTTACCTGCACATGTTTTTTTCCTTTTTTGTCTGTTTTCTTTTTTTTTTCCCTCGAGGGGTTTTCTTTGACGAACCCTGTTCAAAACTGCAAACCGCCCTGTCTTTCTCTCCAAATCCCCCAAATTCTTTTTAACTTTTCCTCTCCCCAGCCCTATTATTTCCTAACCTCCTTTAAATTTGCTAATTTACGGTTCTTCAGATCTCCCCCAACCTCCCACCCCTCCCCCAATTCACCTTTCTAAGGGTGAGAGTTTTGCTGCATCTGGTAGGTGCTCAGTAAATATTTCTGGAAGGAAGGAAATCTTACCAAAAGTAAAAAATAAATTAAATAAAACCTAGCAAATAAGCTAAATAACCTTCTTAGCCCCGCCACCCCCAGGCAGCCACTACCATGAAGTCAAGTCTAAACCTGCGCATCCAGGAGCGGCAGATTGTCATCGTGTGCCGTGCAATGGCTCTGCACATGCTTCTACGTAGATGCAGACAAATGAATCTTGTCTGAGCACAGTGTAGCCTAATGGTTAACCACACGTTTTGAGGGCTCACCCTCGGTTGCTGTAGAGCCTTGGGCAAGCTACTCAAACACACTGTGGCTCAGTTTCCCCGTCTGTGAAATGGGGGGTAATGACAGTTCCTACCTCAAGAAGCTATAGTGAAGATGACATCGCTTAATGCTACTTAAATAGCCAGTGCTTGGCTGCTGCTATTTATAATTACTTAAAATGTTTTAAAAATCTGACGGCTTATAATGTTTCTTTATATTCCTCCACCTATCTTAATTTGGGGCCCCCTGGAAGTAGACCGGAGGTTGGAATTCAAGACAGTACTTATTTGGGAGGAAGCCCTGGTCCGGGTGAGAAGAGAGACGGGGACCTGCAGGGGTGCCAACGAGCAGGCTCCACAAGGCTGGTTTCCCAGTGGGCCCTCAAGAAGCCCGCCAAGAGCAAGTGCCTCAGAGACGTCCTACTGGAGGGAGGAGGGAGGAGGAAGCCGAGGCGTTTCTAATCAACTCTCCTTCCGTCTGTGGTCAGGACTGCTCCCAGGAGAGCCGTGTGGGCCAACATTGTGGCCTCCTGTGACCAGAGCAGCCTCAGCAAAGAAATGCCGGTCTGGCAGGTGGAGGGTGCTTGCCGACCGCAGCTGCCCTGGTGCCACATTTTGTTTGCCCACCCCTCTCCTAAAGGCATTCTTGGCTTCTAAAATTTTACTATAACCAACGAAGCCATGTGACCTCAAATAAGGTCTTTCCGTTACATTAAAAATCAAGCTTTACCTTCTGAATTCGATTTTTGTGCATGATGGACCATTTACACCTCCCCCACCCTTGGGACACTCAGCTGGTGTATTAGTCACACACGGCCCGGTACCAGGCACATGCTAACGTTCACATCCGTCTCCCAGCCCTTCACGGCCACCCTGCACGGTGGTTTTTACTGTCCTCATTTTACAAAGGAGGAAGCAGAGGGACGTCCCTGGTGGTCCAGTGGTTAAGACTTCGCCTTCCAATGCAGGGGGTGAGGGTTCGATCCCTGGTGGGAGAGCTAAGATCCCACATGCCTCCCAGCCAAAAAACCGAAACATAAAACAGAAGCAATATTGTAACAAATTCAATAAAAACTTTAAAAATTGTCCACATCAAAAAAAAAAAAAACCTTAAAAGAAAATTTGGGCTTCCCTGGGGGCACGGTGGTTACGAATCCACCTGCCAATGCAGGGGACACAGGTTTGAGCCCTGGTCCAGGAAGATCCCACATGCCGCAGAGCAACTAAGCCCGTGCGCCACAACTACTGAGCCTGCGGACCACAATTACTGAAGCCTGGACACCTAGAGCCCATGCTCGGCAACAAGAGAAGCCACCACAATGAGAAACACACTCACCTCAAGGAAGAGTAGCCCCCACTCACCACAACTGGAGAAAACCCATGTGCAGCAATGAAGACCAATCGCAGCCAAAAATAAATACATAAATAAATTAATTTATTTTAAAAATTACAAAGGAAGAAGTGGAGGAACAGAGAGTTTAAGGTACTGGCCCCAGGTCACACAGCAATGAAGTGGCTCAGTGCACTGTTTGCTGAATTAACGCATGGAGGTCTGCAGTTGCTGGAGTCTGCTCACATTCCAGGTTTGCCCCTAAGTTGGCTTGGCCACCTTAGCCCAGCCCTTGGGCATCATAACTGCCTGTGGTCCTGACCAGCCAGCTCCAGAGCTCCTCAGAGGCCTCAAGATCCCCAGGCCCTGTAAAGGACTTCTACTGTGCTTTGGGCTGCCTAGCAACCTGCCCTCCACCCCCCCTGGGGTGAGACTGGACTCTAAGAGTAGCTAGACCAGAGCCAGGGGATGGGGGTGCCGGTAGTTCAAAGGCTGTCACAGGGAGAATGGAGACTGCAGGAAGGGGCTGAAGCCGGAGATTTAGAGGCCTCGCCCTGGGGAAGCTCGGAGGTGGAGAGGGGTTGATTCCAGGTAAGTGTGAGAGCCTCGGGACAGGACTGGAGGTGGATGTGGGGAGGGGAAACCCTTGGCCCCTCTCCAGCTCCCCAGACTAGGGACTCCTGGGGACACACCGAGGCCTCACCCAGCACAAGGTGCGTACAGGGGATCAGAGGGTGTTGGGCAAATGTGGCAAAGTTGTGGGACCACAAGTTGGTGGCCCTGAGTCTGGGTTACCCCAGGGCACTCCCCGCATCTCTGTCTTTGTCTTTGGGAGTGGTCTCTGAATTTCTTCTAGGTATCTCTGGGGTCTTGGGGATGTCTGGGTTTCTCTGGGGTTTCTGAAGGTCTCTAGGTGTCTCTGAGGCTCTGCAGAGGTCTCTGTGATGACAGGTTGGCCCTGCCTGGGACTCATATGGGCAGGAGGGGGAATATGAAGATGAGCCCTCTGGAAGCTTCTGGTTC
This sequence comes from Mesoplodon mirus, assembly GCF_964341445.2. Lineage (NCBI taxonomy): Eukaryota > Metazoa > Chordata > Mammalia > Artiodactyla > Ziphiidae > Mesoplodon > Mesoplodon mirus. Next base: position 44,221,148 of record NC_138980.1, read on the forward strand.
CTCTCAGCCAGGTTGAGAGCCAGTGTAGCCCCTCTTCCCACAGCCTAGCCATGGCCTGCCAGGGCTGCAGCAGGAAGGCCCAGGCCCCAGGCTCCCCCAGACCCACCTCCAGAACCCACTGTCTCAGGCCCCAAGCCGGCCTGTCCCACGCCCACACAGCCCACCTCAAGCCTGAGTGTATGGCCCTTTAGTTCCTCATTTCCTTCACTTCATTTCCTCATTTCCTCCTATTCTAAGAGGCCTCAGTGTTGGAATCCACCCACACCCAGGCCCGCCAGCTGGCGCCCCTCTGTTCCTCTCATCCTAAAAGCCTGAGTTCTTGTGTGTGCTTGTTGGCTGATTTCAATGTTTGGATTGAACGTGTTGACTGTGATTTGTATTCACATGATATGATAGGATTCTAAAAGAAAAAAGATAAAAACATACATGGGGAGCTTCTCCCTCCCATCCATCTGCCACTAAGAGGTAACCCCAGGGTATTTGTTTTTCCTGTTTCAACAAAAGTTTCTATAGGGGGGCTTCCCTGGTGGCGCAGTGGTTAAGAATCCACCTGCCAACGCAGGGGACATGTGTTCGAGCCCTGGTCCAGGAAGATCCCACATACCACGGAGCAAGTAAGTCTGTGCGCCACAACTACTGAGCCTGCGCTCTAGAGCCCGTGAGCCGCAACCACTGAAGCCCGCGCACCTAGAGCCAGTGCTCTGCAGCAAGAGAAGTCTGCGCACTGCAATGAGAAGTAGCCCTCGCTCACCGCAACTTGAGAAAGCCAGTACGCAGCAACGAAGACCCAACGCAATCAAAAATAAATAGATTTAAAAAAAAAGTTTCTGTAGGAAGCTGCTTTTTGCGCCCCCCCCCCCACCAGTTAACATATTCATTTGAAGACATCTGCTCTCACCCAGGCCCACTCTCGCCCCAGGGCCTTTACACAGGCTGTTCTACTCCCTGCATGCCCTTCCCCCACCTCCGTGCTCAATAAGCCCCCTTATCCTTTGCAATAAACCCTCCCTTGGTCATCCCATTAAAAAGTTGCCACCCTCCCTGCTTGCTTCCCAACTTTACTTTCTCTGCCACCTGTTACATATTTTTAATTAATTAATTAATTAATTAATTAATTAATTTTTGGCTGCATTGGGTCTTTGTTGCTGCGTGCGGGCTTTCTCTAATTGCAGCGAGAGGGGGCTACTTTTCATTGCAGTGTACGGGCTTCTCACTGCAGTGGCTTCTCTTGTTGCAAAGCAGGGGCTCTAGGTGCACAGGCTTCAGTAGCTGTGGCATGCAGGCTCAGTAGTTGCAGCTTGCGGGCTCGCGAGCGTAGGCTCAGTAGTTGTGGCGCATGGGCTTAGTTGCTCCGCGGCATGTGGGATCTTCCCGGACCGGGGATCGAACCTGTGTCCCCTGCATTGGCAGGCGGGTTCTTAACCACTGCGTCACCAGGGAAGTCCCATATTTTCTTGATAGATTCCGCATGTTTCCAGCCTCCCCAACTACTACAAGAACTCCACTGGGATTGGGAGTTTGTTTTGTTCATGGCTGTATCTGCAGCTCCTAGACCAGTGCCTGGCACACAGTAGGAGCTTAATAATGGTTTGTGGAGGAAATGAATGTCTTTCCTTATTGTTTCATAGAGATCTGTAATTTCATTTTCATGACTCTGTAGCACCTCTCAGGATAGATGAACTGCTATTGATCTAATCAATCCCTTAGGTGGTTTCCAATTCTTGTTTTCATAAAACAAACAATGCTGCAATGAATCATCCTGTAGCTCTGTCATCTTTTTGCCTTAAAAAATTTTTTTTATTGAAGCATAGTTGATTTACAATATCTTGTAAGTTTCAGGTGAGTTTTTTTTAATTGTGCAAAGTACACTTAACAAAATATTTACCACTTTAGCCACTTTAAAGTGAACAATTCAGTGATTTTTAGTACATTCACAGTGTGTGCAACCATCATCCCTATCTAGTTCCAGAACCTTTTTATTACCCCAAAAGGAAACCCCATCCCCATTAGCAGTCACTCTCCATATCCCCCTCCTCAGCCCCTGACAATCACTAATCTACTGTCTGTCTCTGTGGATTTGCCTGTTCTGGACACTTTATATTAATGAAATCATAGACTATGTAGTCTTTTGTGTCTGGCTTTGTTCACTCAGCCTAATGTTTTTGAGGTTCATCCACATGTAGTGTGTATCAGAGCTTCATTCCTTTTTATGGCCAAATAATATTCATTGTATGGATGGACCACATTTAGTTTATCTACTCATCAGTTCCTGCCCCTGTCATTTTGTAAACATGAAAATATTCAGGAGTCCCAGGAGTGGGATGCTGGATCAGTGGGCATGTGCATTCATAATTCCCGTGACAGGATGCCTTACATCGGGCTGCACTTCAGATGCTCCCCCAGCAATGTGTGGGGTTGCCTGTTTCCCCACAGCCTGGCCAGCACAGGGTGTCATCACACTTTTGAATTTTTGCCCATCTGATAGATGGAATCAAACAGTGTCTCAGAGTTGCTGTGATTTCCTGTTTTTTACTAGGAGTGAGTATCTTTGGGCTGTTGAAGAACAAATTGCAGCCCTTCCCCAAAGTCTCAGTTCAAGACCTTTGACCATTCGTCTGAGTTTGGAGATGGAAAAGGGGCAGAGTCTGAGGAGAGGGGAAAGCATGGGGGAGTAGACTCCAGCCTCCCAGAGTCCAGGAAAGACTCTTGACATCCCATTTTACAGATGTGGAAACTGAGGTACCATTTTACAGATGTGGAAACTGAGGTACAGAACAGTTAAAGTCAAGCAGTGAGCCAGGGGCTGGAAAGGATTTGAACCTGGTCTGCCTGAAGCCTGGACCCCAATGAGGTTGAGACTCTCTGTCAGCCTACCTGTACTCATTCCCTCCTCAATCTCTCTTATGTCACTATCCCTCAGGTCTGACTCAGCTCCCCCTCTCCCTCTGGGACTCTGGGCTCCTCAAAAGGTTTCCCACCTCCAGACCCCAGACTCACTCCAGAAGAATCTTTTGACACAGTGCCCCTCCCCTGCTCACACACCTGCTTGGCCCTGGGAATAAAGCCCCACTCCTCCACCTGGCTTTGGAGGCCTGTGCTGCCTCCCCAACCTGCCCATGTCACCAGTTTCTCCATTTAGTCTGTCCCTTCCAGCCACTCCACTCCTAACGACGCTGTCCCAGCCGGCTATGCTTTCTCAAGCTGCAGGACCTTTACTCCTGTTGTGCCTTCTGCCTGGAATCTGCAATGCATTCGTTTTTGTCTTCCACTGCAACTCATCCTCCAAGCCCCAGACTCAACATCCCCTCCCCCAGGGAGCCCTCCTCACATCCCCCCTGCAGCATGGAGGCATGATTTGTACGTGAGGAGAGCTCTGAGCTTGTGGGAGAGGCTAGGAGCTTGGAAAGTCAAAGGCTGTTTGCCAAGGAATCCTTGGCAAACTCCTACTCATGTGTTGAAACCCCAATTCTAATGTTTCCTCTCCAGGAAAGCTTCCAGTACCCCGTCCCTCACTGTGGCCTTGACCTGACTCCATCAGACTTGGGACGCCTGTGTCCGGTTCTGTCTTTTTCCGAGACTGGTTGCTCCTGAAGAAACTGGACGGGCTGAAGTCTCTTGGGGGCTCAGCATGGATGATGTTTGTTGAACGAATAAATGAATGCATGGGCTGGGAGTCAACTGAGCTGAGACCAGGAAGTGAGTTGATGAGGTAGCAGTTAGTTGGGGTGTTACTGGGGGACGTGTAGTCATTGGGTTCCAGTAAGAAGGAAGCAGGCTGCCCCTGCCCTTCCCCTAAGAATCCTGGTCCTTGAGGCCTTTCAGCGGGGTGGGGGTGGGGGGGCGGGTCTCTGTATCTTCTTCATTCTTCCCCTCTGCGCTTCAGCCGACACCAGTTCCTCTTCCCCTGAGTCGCTGGGTAGAGCCTGAGAAGCGCCAGGCACCACAGTGGATCCGGATCCGCGGAGGGTCAGACCTTCTGACCCCCCGCGTCCAGGTGAGCCACGACGCAGCCCCTCCGCGCCGGAGACTTCTAGAGCACGACCGAGGCCAAGGCGTGGCAGCGGGACCAGAAAGGTAGGACGGAGGCACTAGAACTTGGGTCTGTGCAAACCAGAGCTGGTGGGACCCCGTCAGCAGCCCCCCCCAACCCCGGCCAGCCCAAGACTCCCAACAGCCTGCAGTTCGGAAAAGAAAGGCAGAGGGGGCGGGGTCGTTTCCGGGGCAATGGCTCATTTGCATATAGTCCCCGACCTGGCCAAAGAGGGCTCCCGAAATGTTCGGGGAAATTGGGCAACTTAGCCCGAAGTGGCTGATCTGAGAGAAGGGGAAGGGGCTGTCTGGGTCAGGTCTCCTCCTCGCCTTCCAAGCCCCTGAGGCATCCGGGTTAGGTACCCATTCCTCGGAAGGGGAGACTGAGGCAGGGGGCCAGAGCCAATCAAAGAGGAGCCACCAGCGGAAGGGCTAAGTTTTAACACTTCAGAAGTGGCCTGAGCTGCTCTCGGCTATTAAAAATATATATAACAAACATACGTGGCGAGGGGGAGGGTGACCCCAGACTGAGGTTGGGGCTTGGATTCCGGTGTCTCTGCCTAGGTTGCCTGCATGGGGGGCGCCCTGGTATGGCTGCTGTTGTTGCCGCCGCTGCTGCTGTTCCATCCAGGCAGCCAGGAATTGTCGTGCCATGTGTCCTCGGGGGACGTGGACTGGACCAGGGAGTTCACGGACACATGCCTGAACTTCAGTGGCCAAAGCCTGAGCTGGCTGCCTCAGAACCAGTCTCTGCAGGCCAGCAGTGTGCTTCATCTCGACCTGTCTGGGAATGGCCTTCGAGAGCTCCCACCACTTTTTTTTGCTCACCTGGGAAAGCTGCAGGTCCTGGATGTGACCAACAACCCCCTGGACCCCGTGGACAGGGCACTGGCCGAACACTGTGACCTTGACCTGAGGGCTGACTGCAGCTGTGTCCTATCACCCTGGCACGAGGTCCGGCGGGACAACTGCTCTGGCCCACTGTCTCTGCGGTGCCTGGATGTGTCCACCGGCGCCTGGCACAACGTCTCTGCCTTCTTGGAAGTGGGCTGTGCCCCTCCTCTGACCATGACAACCATAGGAGCGCTGGTGGCCAGTGGAAGCCTGTTCTTCATGCTCGCCATTGCTGGCCCAGTGCTGGCGTGGAGACTCTGTAGACATCGGGTAGGCAGTAGCCGGGGCATGAGCAAAACGTGGGCTGCTCAGAATGGTCCTAGGTCTGGCTCGGGCCAGCAGCCACGGTACAGTAGCCGGGGCCTCAGCCCTAAGCTCCCAGCAGCCACCCTGCCCGGACCTTCCACTTCTGACTATGAGAACATGTCTGTGGGCCAACCAGCTGCCAGGCACCAGTGGGCTGAACACAGGTGAGTGACCCACACACATCTGCCTGCAAGACTCTGGAGCCAGATGGCCAGGGTTCAATTCCCAGCTCTGCCTCTTACAGGCTGTGTGATCTTGGGCAAGTCATTTCCACCTCTCTGAGTCACTGTTTCTTCACCGATAAAATGGGGTCAATAACAGCCCTCCGCCTCATGGAGTTGGGACAAGAATTGAGTTCTTGTGCTTGAGACAAGCGTCCCTCTCGTGACCTGCAAACCCAGCTTCTGGCTGCCAAGGATTGGGAGAGAGGAGGCAGGTGTTCAAGGCAGAGTCGGGGCTCTGCAGTAGCGGTCAGTGGCCTGGGCTCAGATGTCGTGTGACCCAGGGCTGTCTCTGAACTTCCGTTTCGGTCTCTGTAAAATGGGACAGCACTCCGGTCTACTTCTGACACATAGGAGATGCTAAGAAAGCCATCTGTGTCTCTCTCTACCCCACAAAGCCCTGCCTCCAAAGTTGCCTGGGCTTAGATAGATGGGTTCAACTTTTCCAGGTTGGATGAGGGAGTGGAGGGGATTTCAGGGGGGCAGGCACAAGGAAGGGCAAAAGCCTGGAGGTGGGAGAGAACAGAGAATCTGCTGTGCATGTGTTTTGAGAAGGCAAGACATCAGGACTGAAGTTGGAGGGGGCTGGGAGGATCCAAGCAGTAAGGGAAGAGGGTCATGGCTGGGTTTGGGGGCAGCAGAATCCAAAAGGTGGGGAGGCCTGTGGGAGGCTGTTGGTGAGAAATAAGAGAATACGCAAAGCAGATGCAAATATGGCTCAAAAGCGGAAGTGGGCTGAGGTAAGGAGTTGAAGGCACCACACTCCCTAAGGCAGCTTGTGTTCTGATGTTTGCCTCTACCTCGCTGTCACCAAGACCTCAGGACCAGTCTCCTCTAAAAACACTGTTTAGAATTGGATGTGTCAATCCCAACCTACATTTTACAGTTGCAGAAATGGAGGTTCTGGAAATTCACTGGTGGTCCAGTGGTTAGGACGCTGTGCTTTCACTGGTGAGGGTGCGGGTTCAATCCCTGGTCGGGGAACTAAGGTCCCACGAGTCATGCGGTGTGGCTGAAAAAAGAAAAAGAAAGAAAGAAAGAAAGAAATGGAGGTTCTGGAAGGCAGGGGAATGACATGCCCAAGGTCAGAAGCAGAAGCAAGAAACAAACCCTGACTTCCATCCCCATGCAACCATTTATGTATTTGGAGTAATTTATAATAAAGTACAAATGACTGATAGACACCACTTACCCAAGGTGGCCTTTTTTACAAGAGGAGCGGGGATGGGGGTGTTAGGATGTTCTGGAGGCAGGAAAGTTCTTCTCTGGGTGTCTTGCCCACCATAGCAAGACATTCCTAAGAAGCTACCTCCTCCCTGATCCATTTTGTGGTTGGGGAAACTGAGGCTCAGAGTTTTATTTTTGTATCAAGACTACAAATTCAGTTGCTTCTGGGGACCTGGTGAAAACATTTCCCATCTGAAGGGGCACTGGTTCAGCTCCAGCCACTTGTGTTCATGTGGCTGGTGTGACTAGAGCTTCCAGTTCTTCAAGAGGAAAACAAAACCTACAATTTAATGTAAAAAATGGGCAACCATCTCAACTTTAAGGAAGAAAAAAACCCTACAATGACTCAGGGTCCTTGGACCACAGCGTTACAATACTGAATCCACAGAATCTTCCCTGAATCACTGCCCCTTACTTGTTTTCCTCACAGAAAGTTGGGCCAGGCTGGGAGAACACTGCCCCATGACTCACTTTTCTCATATGTAAATATTAGGAGTGGACTCAATCGCCCTGAACTACTTTGCCTCTCAAAGCTGATGTGTCTGCTCCCTGAATTCTACCTGCCCTCCCATCTGTCTGTCCCCACAGGCCTCACCCTTCAGAGGACAGCAACTTCTACATGAACTATGAGAGCCTCCACCATGATTCCCAGCCTGTCTACTGCAACTTGCAGTCGCTGGGCCAGGCCCCATCGGATGAAGAGGAGTATGTGATCCCTGGGCGCTGAGCCTTCAACATCTCAAACTCCAGCCTACCCCCTTCCAGGTGACTTGGGGCACCCTGGATCTTCCCTGGCCTCAGTCTTCCCATCTGAGGAATGGGGCCAGGGAAGGATCATCCTTGAGGCCCCAGGGGGGCTCTGCAGCCCCCTCCCTAGACCACTCTGCTCCTCAGGCCACTCGGCTGCTAGAAGTGGAGAAGGAGAGACCCCAACACAGGGATGGGAGGGTCAACGTGTGAATTCTGTCGTCACCCTCCCGTTGGTGTGCAAGTATTGCCCAATAAATTCTGCGGGACAGATGAGGCTGCTGGGCTCCCAAGACAAGAGCTCTGGGACTCCCAAATTGCTCCCAACCCCCAGTCTCTCCCCTCTGTCACTCTCAGGTCCCCTTCTCAGGTGCCTGGTATCTAGACTTGGCCCCCCAGGGCAGCCCACACTAGCCTCAAAGGGATCCTTATAACTCTTGAATGGGACTGCGCCCCTCCCCTGCTCACGCACACTCTATGGCTCCCCACTGCCCCCAGATTCTTAGCCTGGTGGTTGAGACCTGCGTGACCCAGCCCTGCCCAACCCACTGCCCTCTCCCATTCCTCTGTCCTTCTGGTCTGGGCCTCCTCCCCATCAAGCTCACCTCCCTCCTGAAGCTTTCATTTTCTCATGCCATTTACCCATGCCTTTCCTTTTGCCCAGATTGCCATCCCCTTCCATGTTTTCTCACTCTTAAGCATCTAAATACAGATGCAGAACTCTGGTCTGGACATCAGGAGGCATGGGTACACTTCCTGACTCTGCCATTAACCCTCTGGGCTTCAGTTCCCCCATCTGTAAAACAAGGTGATTAAAATTGGCCTCTAAGGCTGTTTTAGCTCTAATATGCTGAGACACCTTAACGCACCCTTCAAGGCCCAGGTGCAATGCCAATGCCACTCTGAGAACCCTTCCCTGGCTCCTCCTCAGGCAGAGTTCATCACTCCCAGAGCTCAGTGTATTTCAAGAGTTTGTTCAAGCTCATGCCTCAGCTGGGTTTCCTGTCAGCTGCTCCCAGCCCGACTCCTGCCAAGCCCCCAAACTAGGGGAGACAGAGCTGGACACAGACACCCCCAGTCCTGGGATGTCAAGCCTGGGCCAGAAGGAGAGATGGAACGACGGTACCCAGAGGAAGATGAATGGAGTTTAAAAGGGCTGTATGTAAGAGGGGAATCTGAAGTGTGTTTTGAAGGATGCATAGGTGTTCGAGAAGTAGAAAGGACAAGGCACACTGGGCAGGGGGACCAGCCTGGAGGTGTGAAAAGGCACATGGGCAGCAGTGTCTGGCAAAGGCAACAGTTGATGTTTGGGGAGAGACTCAGTATGGCAGCTGCTACCTTTGGGTGATCCTGACATTGAGTTTAATTTTGAGGTTCCCTTGGCTTCCCAAACACCTGGGAGTGACCCAGCGTGGGAGAGGCAACCTATGAGGGTCTCCAGCTTCCTTGCATCCCTGCATCCCTGCCCTAGACACTACTCGAGCCCCCACTCCTGCTGCCAAAAATCTGTCTTCCTCTGCTCACTAATGCATTGCCTGGGTTGACCTCTTTGCACAATTCTTACTACCATCAGCCACTTATGATTTATACTCATTTGTCCCTGCACTCAGCTGAGCTTGAATGGAGTGGTTTTTGCCTACGTTGTTCCTTCGTGTCCTCAGTGCCCAGCCATGGCCTGGCACAAAGTGGGTACTCACTGAATACATTCAGGGGCACCTGCAGTCATTCAGATCTGCCTCTGGATGGTGGGGTTCACAGGGGACACATCTCACTCACTGCTGAAGCTGGGTGCCCTGTCCTCCAGACTCCCATGACGGTTCCTCAGGGTGAACAGGCAAGTGGGTGTGGGGAAGGGGCTGGGCTTGGTACATCTCAGCAATTCCAAGCTCCTAAGTAGGAAAAGATATAACCTGGGAGATGTGGTGTGCATGAAAACGTTCTTCACAACTTGCTTCTCCCTGCTCTTTTTTTTTTTTTAAATAGTTAATTAATTAATTTTTGGCTGCGTTGGGTCTTCGTTGCTGTGCATGGGCTTTTCTCTAGTTGTGGCGAGCAGGGGCTACTCTTCGTTATGGTGCTCAGGCTTCTCATTGCAGTGGATTCCTTTGTTGCAGAGCATGGGATCTAGGCACGCGGGCTTCAGTAGTTGTGGCCCGCGGGCTCAGTAGTTGTGGCACACGGGCTTAGTTGCTCCATGGCATGTGGGATCTTCCTGGACCAGGGCTCGAACCCATGTCCCCTGCTTTGGCAGGTGGATTCTTAACCACTGTGCCACCAGGGAAGTCCCTCTCCCTGCTCTTTTTATATGAAAGGATAGAGGCATCATTAACATGAAGGGAGGTGCCACAAACAGGAGAGGTAATGGGACTCTTCCAAGTCGGGGGCAGATTCACACACAATGCACTTGACTCTGGGCTGCCTGTGTTTGGAAAGGTGACCCCCATGGAGGGAGAGAGAGCAGGATGGTGATAGAGACAGGGCCAGATAATTACGGAGACAGGAGTACTGAGAGATCAGAAGAGATGGAGGGAAACTGAGACCCAAAAGGGTCTCAGAAACAAAAGCAGAGGAATAGGGAGGTAGAGAAGCACAGAAATAGAGAGAGGGATGTCTCCGGCTGCGCTTGAGGACCATTGCCATCATGAGCACCGTCCAATTTCTTGGCATTCCCAAGAACGTCCTGCCACCCATTCCTCGGACTGTTCCAGTCATCTCATATCAGCTCCCCTGAGGGAATTGAGGCCAGCGGGGGTGGGCTCTTCCCAAGGTCACCAGCTCCATCCTGGACACCACAGGGGTCAGGTCAGACAGCTTCATTTTTATTACCAGAGTTTTCCATAAACACACACCCTGTCAGACCACGCCTCCCCAGCCCTCCAGTCCCCAGGCAGATCACCCCAATAAATTAATAATAAATACAAACATAAATACATAGGTTTGGGCCAGGAGGGAGCAGACAGCAATGGTTAGGAATCGGGTATTTCAGGTTCCACGAGCCCATTAGACAGACAAGGACAACTGAAGTCATTTCCATTGCATTTGTGCCATAAGTGAAGGACCAGGGCCGCTCACACGCAGTGGCAGTCCTTGGCCACGAGGTCGTCGAAGGGCGTGAGTGACACGCGGCCGTCGCTGTCTTGGTGCATGAGCACCACCGGATCGTAGCTGGCTGGCACGCAGCATGGGGCAGGCGCAGCATCAGGGTTCAGGCCATGCAGGCGCGCTTGCATCTGCGCGTGCCTGTTAGCCGATCGGAAGTGGCTCGGGCACGCGCCGATGCACATGCGCACGTCCAGCTCGCGCGGCGCCAACACCCAGTCAGCCCAGCCCAGGTCCTCGAGCGACGCGCGCAGGCTCTGCAGGCGACAGCAGCGCCCCTCCCCGAGCGGGCAACCGTCCCGGGTGCGAGCACGCACGTGGCGTCGCCCCCTGGTGGCGCTTGTCCGCCAGTGCAGCTCAAGCTGGGGCTGTGCAGAAGACAACGCCTCCAGCAACTCGTCCGGTCGCCGCAACGGTCGCAGGCGTATTGCGGGAGCCCGGGAGCTTCCGAGGCTGAGCTGACGCTGTAGTGGCCGCGTTACGTCCCACGAGCTCCGCGCCCTCGGGGACAGCCGGAGAAGAGCCCTATGCAGGCGGGAGGCTGCAGGGAGCTCCTCAGTTAAGTCGACCCGGGGGATGCGCAGGTGCAGGTGGCCGCCTGGTCCAAGTCGCACTATGGGAGAGAGGAAAACCAGTCATTCACGGGCCTACTGTGTGCCGGACGCGGGGTGGTGGTGGTGTGTGTGTGTGCCCATTTCCTCCAACACCCCAAGCTAGATCCTACCTCAGGGCCTTTGCACAAGCTACTTCCTCTACCGGCCACACTCCTCCCCTGAATCTCAGCATGGCTGGTTACATACCACTCCAACCTGCCTAAAATTGGCACCGACCTATTTTATTTGGTTGTCTATTATTTGCCTCCCCCACCAGAATCTCAGCGGGGATTTCTGTCTGCTTGGTCACCACTGTGCCTGGCACATAGTAGGTGCTTAGTTAATACTTGCAGGAATGAATGTGTATCTGATCTTTTAGAGAGACTGAGATTCCAGTGCTGGCTCCGCCTCCTTCTGGCTGCCAAAATCACTTTTACTGAAGTTCTACTAAGTGCCCGGGGCTAGGGATACAGCAACGAGCTACTGTGTTTTCAACTCTCTGGTTTCCTCCATATCTGAGAAATGAAGGGTGTCTGGCTCCCTAGGATTCTCAGACCTCCAGGCTGGTACAGATGTTGGGGATACTGGGGAGACTGAGGTTTGAGGGCTCACAACCCAGTCGCTAGGCTCAGAGAGAGGGAAGTTTTCCTGGAGTCCCACAGCACAAGTGGGATTAGGGCGGGATAAGAGCTCTCCCTTCTGGCCTGACACCCTTCCCTCAAATCCCAGTTCCTAGCGCAGCCCACATGTCCTTGCACCCCCTCCATCCGCTGGAGGCTCGGTGGAGGGCGTGAAGATACTCCACTCCCTCCCTAAGGCACCAGTCACGTGCAACTTTAGCAGTGCCTTGGCGTGCAATTGCATCAGATTCACAACCAGCCCAAGCAGGTTCTGTGCATCTCTGCGCACCACTCTGTCTCCTCCCCCGCCCCGCCCTTCCGCCGGACCCCTGGATCCTTCCCACTGGAAATCCCCCTCTAACCCTTTCCTCACATCCAAGGGCAGGGACCATGTCCCCTCGCCTGACCTTGTCTCTGGGTTCTCCGGACTCTTTGAGTCTTCAGTAGAGTCTCTGGATTCTCTGGCCCTAGTTTCCCCATCTGCCACCCGGGGAGGTGTTGTAACATCTCAGGTTGGCTAAGCCTCTCCTGTTCCTGATGCAAACCCAGGCTTTAGTTCCCCCATCAGCCTCGAGGGGTGACTTTCTTGCTGGGTTCACGGATGGGGAAACTGAGGCTCGGCGGTAGGCCTAGGCCTCTATGTCTAAGAACCACTGGTTAAATGATGGGAGCTGCCCAGGGTGGGGTCTCTGAGATTTTACTCACGCTTTGGAGTGACTATCAGGACTTGAGGAAGGGGAATGAGGTCCGGGTTCGAGTCCTCCCGGGTCTGGTTCGCTCGAAGCTGGGTGAGCAAATCTTCGTAGCGTTTCCGCAACTCCCGGAATCTGGAGACATCAGGACTGGAGTGCACGTATGAGGGTCCCGGGAAAGCGGGGAAGTGCTCCTGGGCCAGAGATAGGGCGCCTCCCGACGGCAGCCAGGAGAACATCAGCAGCATCAGCAGCATCGGAGAGCAGTGTGGTGGTGTCCGTCTCTGCCCTGGCATGGCTGTGTTAGTTAAGCTCTAAGCTGGGACTGACCGGACGCTGCTGGACTAGCCTTTATAGTCCCCGGACTTTGTCCGCCCCCGCCTGCCTGGTCCCGCCCACCGTGGGTGCAGAGTAAACACTCCAGGGACCACAACTGGGAGGGGTCTTCGGCTGCTTTTCAGGGGGCAGTGCTTTTTGATGGGGGGGTTGCTCCTAGGTATGCTGGGGAACCCCCCTCAGGAGCCTCTCTGAGCCTCAGTATCCTCTTCTGTGAAATGGGGACATCATCCCAGCTTGGTGGACTGGAGGGAAGAATAATTTTCTCAAAAAAGATTTATTACTATGTGCTAAACTCCACAACAGGAGCTTAAGAGGTGAGGTGGCTTTCTTCCCTGATGAGATTCCTGCTCTCCCCTCTTTGCTTAGGGTCAAAGGCTGAAGATAGTGAAAAACAAAGGAAGCAGAGGAAAAGAACAGCCAGAAAGTGTAACCTGGGGCAAATCATTCCTCTCCATCACACCTCTATTTCTTCATCTGGAAAATAAGGAAGGATTGAGACTTTCACTGGAGAGAAGGTCAAATGAGGTGTAAAGGACAGGACCAGGCACATAGCAGGTGCTTGATAAACTGGGTGTTTTTGCAGTTACTCGTCTTCAGCTGGGGAACTCCTATCCATTCCTCAAAACCCTACTCAGAAAGCCCCTCCTCCAGGAAGCCTTCTCTGACATTTCCTTTCCAGGCTCAGCAGGGTGCTTCCAACCCCATCCCTTCCTCCAGCCCAGCCCTGACCCCACAGTGCTGGGAGTGTGTGTGCTTGGCTCTGTCTGCCCCAGACTTGGGGCTTCTTGAAGGCTTGGGCAGGGATGAAGCTACTCTGGGCCCCCATCATTTGGCTGGGCCTGAAGAAGAGGTGGCAGAGAATTGGGGTGCTGGGGCCTGGGGCAGTGAAGGCTGGTATCAGGTCCAGCCACCAGAGGATAGAGGGGTAGAGGGTGCCCCAGGAACATCCTTTCTCCTGGGGTACCCAGCCCTTGCTCTACTGCTCAGGACTCCTGGCCCCAGGCATCCATCCCTGTGCCTACTCCCAGCTTCCTGGCCTCAGAGAGGATGGGCCGCTGTGCAAAGCAGATCGTGGGGGTGTGTAAAGTGTGATGGGGTGTGTGCAGGCAACAGATACAAGGGGGGGGTGTCACACAGCAAGGCTCCTACTGGAGAAATGGAGTCCAGGCCCTCCCCACCTCCAGCTGTGTGAGCCCCACCAAGCCTCTGGCTCCACTGGGTCTCAGCCTCAGTTTCTGTGCAGTGGGATTATCGCCCAGCTATGGGGGTGGAGGGCTGAGGCTCTCGATGTGATGCCCCGGGCATTCAGCAGGTGCTTAGTAGAGACGTCTCTCTGCTCACGTCACAATCATGTCCATCTGACTGCAGCTGGTTGGGAGGCTGGACCAGTCCTCTTATTTCCATGGGACTCAGTTCCTTTCTAGGGATAAGGAAACCAAAACTTTGAGGGGCAAGTAAGGTGGGTAGAGTTGTAGGGGACAGTCCCACCATAGGATCTTGCACTTGTCCACAAAGGCCACGCAGACCTCATCTGAGTCTTGTCAGAATGCCTGGGTCCACTGGGAACCCAGAGTTTGGAGGCCTGGGAGGAGTTTCGCGGAAGCCATCACCACTCACCTCCTTACCTCTCTTGGAAAGCTGTCATAGGACAGCTTCTCATGCCTCCCAGGTATGAGCCTGCCCAGGAAGTTAACAGCAAATTCAACTTTTAAAGTGAACAAGACTTCCCTGGTGGCGCAGTGGTTAAGAATCCGCCTGCCAATGCAGGGGACATGGGTTCGAGCCCTGGTCCAGGAAGATGCCACATGCCGCAGAACAACTAAGTCCGTGCATCACAACTACTGAAGCCCGCGCGCCTAGAGCCCGTGCTCCACAACAAGAGAAGCCACTGCAATGAGAAGCCTGCGCACCGCAACGAAGAGTAGCCCCTGCTCGCCGCAACTAGAGAAAGCCCGCGTGCAGCAACGAAGACCCAATGCAGCCTAAATAAATTAAATAAATAAATAAATAAATAAATAAATAAAGTGAGCAACTGAGTGGCATTTAGTACATTCACAATGTTGTGCAACCACCACCTGTTCCAGAATATTTTCATCACCCCAAAAGGAGACCCTGTCCCCGTTAGCAGTCACTCCCCATCCCCCCTCCCCCAGCCCCTGGAAACCACTAATCTGCTTTCTATCTCTATGGATTTGTCTATTCTGGACATTTCATATTAAACATTCTTTCCCCACATGAACAATTCTCCGACATCAGCTGGGTGTCCTATAATTCAACTCAGTTATGGCACTGTCTACCCAGAGATAGCGTCAGACCCCACGGCTTAAGGGCTCAGTACCACAAGACTGCCCTCCACCACCCCGCTTCAGATGCCAGTCACAAGTCCAGGTGGTCACCTGTACTTTTGACCAATGGCTATAAATCAAAGCTTTCCATAATCCCTTCCTTGGGTTTGATTAATTCGCTAGAGCCAGTCAGAGAACTCAGGAAATCCATTCACTCACTAGATTACAGGTTTATTACAAAGGATATTAAAGGAAATGGAGGGACTTCCCTGGTGGCGCAGCGGTTGAGAATCCGCCGGCCAAGGCAGGAGACACGGTTCGACCCCTGGTCCGGGAGGATCCCACATGCCGTGGAGCAACTAAGCCCTGTGCCGCAACTACTGAGCCTGCACTCTACAGCCCACGAACCACAACTACTGAGCCCGCGTTCCACAACTACTGAAGCCCACGCACCTAGAGTCCATGCTCTGCAACAAGAGAAGCCACCGCAATGCGAAGTCCGTGAACTGCAACGAAGAGCAACCCCCGATCGCCACAACTAGAGGAAGCCCGTGTGCAGCAACGAAGACCCAACGCAGCCATAAATAAATAAATAAATAAATTTATATTTTAAAAAATAAAGGAAACGGATCAACAGCCAGATGGAAGAGATGCATAGGGCAAGGTATGTGAAAAGGGCATGGATTTTCTATGTCCTCTTCCAGCGCATCACCCTCCCAGCACCTCTGCATGTTCATCAACCCAGAAGCTCTCCAAAGCCCATCCTTTGGGGTTTTATGGAAGCTTCATTACATAGGCACAGTTGATTAAGTCACTGGCCATTGGTGATTGAACTCTAGCTCCAACCCCTCTTCCATCCCCGGAATTGGGGGGTATGGGAGGTTGGGGATGAATGTTCCAACCCTCTAATTGCATGGTTTGTGCTCCTAGCAACCAGCCTCTATCCTTGAGTTGTTTTTCAAAAGTCACCTCTATAACATAACGAAAGCCACCTTTATCTCTCTCTTCACAGGAAATCCCAAGGGTTTTAGGAGCTCTATGCCAGAAATGGGGTGGAAGACCAAATGTATATTTCTTATTATAAGTCACAATATCACATATATAAAAGGAATCATGCAGCATGTGGCCTTTTGGATCTGGCTTCTTTCACTCAGCATGTTTTCAGGGTTCATCTATGTTGGAGTGTGTAGCAGTGCTTTTCTCTTTTTTATGACTGAATAGTATTCCAGCATATGAAGACACCACACTTCATTCATCCATTCATCCATTGATGGTCATTGGGCTGTTTCCACCTTTTGAACTATTGTGAGTAGTGCTTTCTTGAACACATACATGAAGATTTGAGGACCTGTTTTCAATTTTTGTGAGGTTGTACCCAGAAGGGGAATTGCTGGATCATATGATCATTCTATGTGTAACTTTTTGAGGCATCACAAAAATGTTTTCTACAGCCCTCTGCCTTTTTATTTTTAAATTTTTATCAAGATATGACTTACAGAAAGCAAAAAGGCCTAATCTTAGGTGTTGACTTCGATGACATTTCACATAACCACCTCCCAAAATGAGGTTCCAGAACATTCCCAGCTCCATCACTCTCCCTACCTTCAGATAACAGCTGTGCCCACCTCTGTTACCATGGATGAGTTTGCCTGTTTCCTAACTTGATGTAAACAGAACCAGCCAGTGCATCCTCTTTTCTGTCTGGTGACTTTCACTCAACACCATGGCTGTGAATGGCTGTGTTCTTCACCTATTGTGTGCCTTGTTCTTTTTCCTTGCTGTATAGTATTCCACTGTGCATGTCCAGGAGTGGAGCTGCTGACTCATGAGTGGGTGTCTGTCACTTTACGAGCAGGACCAGTAATTAGTTCCCCTTTATTCCTGGAACTTCTCAAGGGGACACAGCCCGTGGGTGGTCCCTAGAACAGGAAAGGGTGACATTAGCTCCATGGTGGTTTCCACTTCACCAAATTCTGGAATGCCGGCAGCCAGGCCGATCTGGCTCCCCTTCACAGCATTGTTAGCCGATGACCTCATGGCCAGTCCCATGGCCAAGCTGGGAGGAACAGTGGGGCAGGCTGCAGGCAGCCAGCCAGCGATGAGCTCAGTCGGCCGGGACCCTGCATTCCTCACTGGCAGCTTCCACGAGTCCCAGAGGCCACACCACGGCAGAGGTAAACAGAGCACAGAGGCCGGGGGTCAGGCTGTTCCCTTCACTTGGCTTAGCTCCCAACCTCCTAGAATTTTTCTTCACCACCTTCTGTTGGCCGTAGGCACCCTCATCAGACACACGCGACACACAAGAAACAACCCAAACCCAGTTGTTGGTTTCTCATTATGTGAGGCAAACACAGTCATGACACGAGATCCAGAAGAGGTGAAAAAGCAGGTTATTTAAAAATCTCTTGAGTTCAACCGACAAGGAGAACTGCTGTCCTGTAGCTGTGAACGTCCCTCCAGGCCAACACGTGCCTGTGTCATCGATGGGGGTACACAGGCAGACTGGGTTCAAATCGTGGCTTAGTCCTTGAGATACCAAGCAGATTTGGGAAGCGTTACTAATCTCTCCAAACCTCAGTTTCTCAGTGCAGCCTGTTTCTCAGTATTACCCTCTTATAGGGCAGCACTGAGTAGATGAAGTTTGATTGGAGCTACACTCCCAAGAACTAATAACTATTGGTATTATGGGTAATTGGCCAATAATGTCTCAGCTTCAGCTAGAGTTGGGCTCAGATAGGTCTGGGCAAGCTTACTTAGAAAGAATGGCCCCCACTGGCAAACTCCTATTTACCTCTTAAACCCCAGTTTGATGCCCCATCTTCCAATAAGACTTCCTTGTTCTCTGCCCAGGTTCCCTCAGGCTGAGGGGCCTCCCTCTGGCCTCATCCTGACCACACAAGGCTGGAGGGTCTGAGTCTGGCTCTGTGCCCTGTCAGACCAGAGCTTTCTGGGACCAAGTCCCAGTATCACTATGTTAGTTTCCTGTGGCTGCCATAATAAATTGCCACAAACTGGGTAGTTTAAAACAACAGAAATTTATTCTGTCACAGTTTTGGAAGCCAGAACTATGAAATCATAGGTCGGCAGGGCCGTGCTCCCTCCAAAGGCTCTAGGGGAGGAGGCTTCCTTGCCTCTTCCAGCTTCTGGTGGCCCCAGGTGTTCCTTGGCTTGCGGCTGCATCACTTCAGTCTCTGCCTCTGATTTCCCATGGCCTTCTCTTCTTCTCTGTCTATCCCTCCTCTTCTCTAAGGACACCTGTCAGTATGCAGTAAGTCCCCTACGTGCGAACGAGTTCCATTCTGAGAGCGCGTTCATAAGTCCGATTTGTAAGTCCAACAAAGTTAGCCTACGTACCCAACTAACACCATTGGCTATATAGTACTGTACTGTAATAGGTTTATAATACTTTTCACACAAATAATACATACAAAACAAACAAACACACAAAAATAAAGAAAACATTTAAAATTTTACAGTACAGTCCCTTGAATAGTACAGTAGTACAGTACAACAGCATACAGGGCTGGCATCCAGTGAACACGCAAGAAGAGTTACTGACTGGAGGAGGGAGAGGAGGTGGGAGATGGTAGAGCTGAAGGATCGTCAGCAAGAGGAGACGGAGGGCAAGCTGCAATTTCACTCACGCCCCACGTTGATAGAATGTATGTTCGCATCTTTGAAAGTTCACAACTTGAAGGTTCATATGTAGGGGACTTATTGTATTTAGGGCCCAGTGTAAATCCAGAACAGTTTCATTTCAAGATCTTTAACTTAATTACTTCCGCAAAGACCCTTTGTCCAAATGATGTCACATTCACAGGGACTGAGGGATCTGTACCAACTCATCAAGGGAGGTGTGGTCCAGAGAAGGGCCATGAAATTCCCTGAGAAACATCACAGCAGTGAATGGTGGCGATGGTGTGGGGAGACACCTACATCTGCAGCAAAGTGTGGAGCAAAGAATAAATACCAGGGGAAACATTTTGAGCACCTACTGTTACCAAACTGAACTCGGGTCAGCTCACCCTACACGCAACAAAGCCAATCTACTGACACCAGGTTGTGTTGAAGGAAAGTACAATGTTTATTGCAGGGCGCCAGGCAAGGGAGTGGGAGACCAGCCTCCAATCCGCTCCACCTTGGCCCCTGAGTTAGGAGTTTTTTTAAAAGGGGAAGAACAAAAAGGCTGAAATTAATCATCTTGTGACATTGCTGTGACATTTCTGGTTTTTTTAAATCAGAATTGTACCCATTCTTTTCTTCTTCTTTTTTTTTTTTCTTTTTGCGGTATGCGGGCCTCTCACTGTTGTGGCCTCCCCCGTTGCGGAGCACAGGCTCCGGACGCGCAGGCCCAGCGGCCATGGCTCACGGGCCCAGCCGCTCCGCGGCATATGGGATCCTCCCAGACCGGGGCACGAACCCGTGTCCCCTGCATCGGCAGGCGGACTCTCAACCACTGCGCCACCAGGGAGGCCCTCTTCTTCTTTTTTTAATATTTATTTATTTGGTTGCACTGGGTGTTAGTTGCAGTGCTTGGGCTCCTTAGTTGTGGCATGTGAACTCTTAGTTGCAGCATGCATGTGAGATCTAGTTCCCTGGCCAGGGATTGAACCCATATCCCCTGCATTGGCAGTCAGATTCTTAACCACTGCACCACCAGGGAAGTCCTGGAGTACAAAGTCTTAACTACTGTGCCACCACGGAAGCCCCTGCTGTGACATTTCTTAATCATAGTTTCAGGCATCAGGATATGTCTGGTTTATGATTCTCTGGCCAGGTGGTCCATGGCTCTGGGGTCTGTGAGCTCATCTCGACCCGGAGAAACAAGCTGAGTTTGTATGCTAGCGATGTTATCTACAATAGCCATTTTGGTACATTAACGATGCTATCAACATCAGCAATTTTAATCATCTGACTCTGGTTGATTAGTGTTCAGTTAGCACAGGATTGAGGTCAGACAGGACAAGAAAGGGAAAGAAGTTTGGGATAGAGGGATTAATCCTAAACTTGGTAAGGGAACTCAGTTTTAGGGGGGCTCAGTTTCACTACTATGTGTCTGGCACATAAGACATAATCCTTATAAGACCTGATGGGGGCGGATCATGATCTTCACTTGACAGGTGACAACCTGAGGCCGGAGAGGCATTGTGCCAAGGCCAGAAACCAGTGAAGCTGGGCTTGAAGCCCAGGCAGCCAGCCCCCTAGCCTGCTCTGTCTGCCCCAGAGCCTCTAAAAAGAGGGGATCTGGGGCTTCCCTGGTGGCGCAGTGGTTGAGAGTCTGCCTGCCGATGCAGGGGACACGGGTTCGTGCCCCGGTCCGGGAGGATCCCACATGCTGTGGAGCGGCTGGGCCCGTGAGCCATGGCTGCTGAGCCTGCGCGTCCGGAGCCTGTGCTCCGCAATGGGAGAGGCCACAACAGTGAGAGGCCCGCGTACCGCAAAAAAAAAAAGAGGGTATCTGGCCACCCTCAGGGGCCAGCATGAGATGTGGGGCAGGGAGGAGGAAGACGAATTCTCCCTCTACCCTTCTGAGTTCTTGGCTGAGACCCCCTGGAATAAAAGACAGACTAGCAAGAGAAAAACACACAGAAGTTTAACATGTATATCTCGTGTATATATGGGAGATACAGAGGGAAACTGAGTAAAACTCCCCAAGAGGGCCCCAGCCACTCCCTTACATACCATCTTCCGCTAAAGACAAAAGAAAGGTGCTGGGCCTGGGGTGGGTGTTGAGGCCAATTCTGGGAGGTGACCAGGAAAAGCACAGTAAACAAGGGTAAGATTCATTCTGCAGGTTTTAATTTGTGCTCTCTCCACTGATAAGATTCTCCAGGGATTTACAGCCATGCTCTTCCTCCTCCTACAGAGAGGGAGACACACTTAACAAATGGAGACTTTTTTTGTAAATGTAAATGCCCCTTACAAAAGCATAACTTCTACTCTGTTTTCAGAGTTTCTCCTGTACCTGCAGTTTCTCAAAAGAATCTTTATGCCAAAGAGGCAGGCTCTGGAGTGGCACCTTCTGCTACCCTTCAGATGGGACTGATGAAATTGCAATGTTGGGCATATGATGGGCTTGCAATACCTGGGCATTGTGGGAAGAATCCAGGCTCAGGGAAGGAAGATCCAGGTTCAAATCCTGATCATGCCAGTTCCTGGCTGTGTGACCTTGGGCAGGTGGCTTGGCCTCTCTGTGCCACTCTTCCTTCAATGTCCTGAGCTCTGGACAGGCCACAGCTGTGAGGATCCACACGTCTTTCTCCTTGTGCTCACATGAGAGGTGCTTTAAAGGAACTCATCTATTCATTTATCCATTCACTCCTTCATCCATTCGCTCCAGAGATATTTCTTTTAACATCTATTATGTGCCAGACCTCCTTTCAAGTAGCAAAAGAAAAGTCTCTAGGCATGGGAGGAGTAGAGGAAAGGGTGATTCTGGCAGGGGAACACAGCATGTTCAAAGACCCTGAGGTCAGACAGGCAACTCAAGGCACCAGGCTGGTAAAGGAACTTGAAAGCTGATGCAGGCGCATGAGGCCATTCACAGCAGACAAGCCTGGTTCAAATCCGAGTTTGGCTTCTCCTTGGCTCTGTGACCAGGGCAAGCAAGCACTTCACATCCTAGAATTTTTTCCTTGTCAAAGGTAGTTTTCCTCACCTGGAGAGGTTTTTTTTGCAGCTCTTCACAGTCAAGGTAAGTTTTAAAAAAATCTGTGAGCATGTGAATGCACCCCCAAAGATGCCCAATTGATGGCTGGGGTTACTTGAGCAAAGTCGCTTTTATTTTATTTTATTTTATTATTAAAACAATTAAAAATTATTTTCCATTACAGTTTACTACAGGATACTGAATGTAGTTCCCCTATGCTATGCAATAGGACCTTGTTTTTAAATAAAAATTTTAATCGTGGTAAAATACATATTACATGAAATGTATCATTTTAACCATTTAAACATGTGCAACTTAGTGGCATTTAGCACATTCTCAGCGTGGTGTAACCATCACCATTATCTATTTCCAGAACTTTCCCATCACCCCAAAAGGAAACCATGTCCCCATCAGCAGTCACTCCCCATGCCCCCTCCTCCAGCCCGTGGCAACCACGGAAACTGGCCCCAGAGAGTTAACAGAAGCAGATGACTAACAGGAATTCTTGAGTTTGTCTTGCAGAGCAACAGATAGGGGAACAGCTTGTTGAAACTCCTCTGCTTGTAAACTGCCTTCACTGATTAAGCTTGCTTTAGTTATTTTTTCTTTCATTCTTTTCTTCCTCTCTTTAATTGCATACCTTCCCAGAGTCACATAGCCCAGTTGTTTACAGGAGTCAGCTCTTGCTCAACTAAGGCTGATGGGGACCACTAACCCCAAAACTGGGCCCATGCATTGGATGAATGGCCTTTTTTTTTTTTTTTTTTTTTGCGGTACGCGGGCCTCTCACTGTTGTGGCCTCTCCCATTGCGGAGCACAGGCTCCGGACGCGCAGGCTCAGCGGCCATGGCTCACGGGCCCAGCCACTCCGCGGCATGTGGGATCTTCCCGGACTGGGGCACGAACCCGTGTCCCCTGCATCGGCAGGCGGACTCTCAACCACTGCGTCACCAGGGAAGCCCTGAATGGCCTTTTGATGTCAGAAAACTCCACCCTCAGATCATGCTAAGTGCCTCCATTTTTGAAGATGCAGAAACATGTAACCCAGATACGCCTGTGCAGAACACCGATTACCTCACCTTTTCCCCTACCTCCAATCACCTTTTCCTATGCCCAAGACCACCCTGCTTCTCCCATAAATATCCCAAACCCCTCGCCTTCGGGGAGGCAGATCTGAGACTTGTTCTCCCATCTCCTCGCTTGGCTGCCTTATGAATAAATTCTTTCTCTGCTGCAAACCTCAGAGTCTCAGTGTTTGGCTTGCTGTGTGTCAGGCAAATGGACCCAGTTCGGTAATACTGGTATCAACATGTGTGTACAAGTTTTTGTTTGAACACCTGCTTTCAGTTCTCTTGGGTATATATCAAGGAGTGGAATTGCTGGGTCATGTGGTAATTTTATGTTTGAGAAATCACCAAGCCTTCTCCTGTCAGTTTTATTTTTCATTATGAAATATTCCAGGCATATACACAAAAGTATCAATAATAAAGTAACAAACACCCAAGTACCCAGCACCCTGCTGCAGAAACATTCCCAAGAGAGCTGAAGCCCGTGTACACCTCCACCACCCACCACTCACCAAGCCTTTGTCTAAAATTGGGATTTGATTTGATCATCCCCATGCATGCCATATATATATATATATATATATATATATATATATATATATATATATAGTAAGTATATTTAAAATTTTATCAACAAAATGGTGCAGTATTCAGCTCCAACCTCTCCTTCCCCTACAGGACCATCAAACAAAAACTATCAGAACTGACTTTGTTAGAACTCTGGAAAACAGAAATTTGTAACAACTAAGTGCATGTTGAAGCAAGAAAAAGGCAACTTGAAAATGGTAGGAACACTCGTGGCATTTCCACTTGCCCTTGCCCCACCCACTCTGCAGCTCGGCTGTGGTCTTTTTTTTTTAATTTTTATTTATTTTTTATTTTTGGCTGCATTGGGCCTTCACTGCTGCACGCATGCTTTCTCTAGTTGCAGCGAGCGGGGGCTACTCTTCACAGTGGTGTGCAGGCTTCTCATTGTGGTGGCTTCTCTTGTGGAGCATGGGCTCTAGGTGCGTGGGCTTCAGTAGTTGCGGCACGCGGTCTCAGTAGTTGTGGCTCATGGGCCCTAGAGCGCAGGCTTAAGTAGTTATGGTGCATGGACTTAGTTGCTCCGCGGCATGTGGGATCTTCCCAGACCAGGGATTAAACCCGTGTCCCCTGCATTGGCAGGCAGAATCTTAACCACTGTGCCACCAGGGAAGTCCCACAGCTGTGGTCTTGTAGCGGAAGTAACCCATGTTCCCAGTGCAGGACCGTGGTCCTTGGATCTGGTGGGAGCAGTGCAGATCTTATTCACAAATTATTGTGTAGGTCTATTCTAACCTGTCTGGGGCTTCTTGAAGGACTGACATGGCAGCTCACCTCTGAACTGCCTAACTTGGAGCTTGGGCTGGAAAAGTGGTGGGTGTTGCTCAAAAGCACTGCAAGCTGAACCAAACACATACAGACACTTAGGGCAAAAGGTTACGGTCAAAACATATTATCAACCACTTAAACCCTGAGAGGAAAAGCTGGGGGATATTACCTAATTACTGGGGGAAATTAGGACATTCAAAAGCACCTGTGTGTATGGAGGGAATTTAGAAATCTATGTACACACCCAGGGGCAAGACTTATGCTCAGAAAAGAACTGAGAAGACTCTGAGCTTCACCTCAGGCTGATCCCTAGTCTCAATACAAACCTGGCTAAAAGTTAAAGGAGTATTCCAGCCCAGAACCCATCTACAAACACTGGGAGATGCGGATTTTGTTTGTTTGTTTGGGTTTTTCATTTTTAGCTCCTGGCATTCAAGGAAATCTCTGTCAAGACATTGGCTGAACATGAGCTAAATGGACAGACATCAGTGACCACACATGAAAAGGAATACAGTCTTTGCAAAAATAGTTTGGAAAAGTACCTAAACAAAAGGAATACTACAGCCTTCAACAATTCAAAAACAAAATCAAAACAGCAAAACCCTCAGGAAGGCGTAGAATCTGATTTCCAGAGTTTGCCACATTATAATATTCAAATGCCTGGTTTTCAACAAAAAAATCACAAGGCATAAAAATATGAAAGTATGGCCCATTCAAAGGAAAAAAAGTAATTGACAGAAATCATCCCTAAGGAAGCCCAGACATCAGACCTACTAAACAAAAACTTTACAACAACTATTTTAAACATGCTCAAAAGCTAAAGGAAAAAAGAAAGAAAAAAAAAGCATGAAGCACAGAAAAAAGCACAGAAATTCTGAATCTGAAAAGTACAATAACTGAAATGAAAAATTCACTAGAGGTGTTCGACAGAAGATTTGAGCAGGTAGAAGAAATAATCAGCATACCTCAATACAGGACAATTGAAATTATCAAGTCTGAAGAGCAGAAATAAGAATGAAGAAAGGTGAACTGAGTCTAAAGGACCTGTAGGACACCATCAAGAGGACCAACATATATATTATGAGAGTCCCAGAAGGAGGACAGAGAGAGAGAGGAAGGGTAGAAAGAATATTTGAAGAAATAATGGCCAAAAACTTCCCAAATTTGATGAAAGATACAAATCTACACATCTCACAGGCTCAGTGAACTCCAAGAAGAATATACTCAGACACACACTGAGACACACTGTAATCAAACTGTTGAAAGCCAGAGACGAAAAGTGAATCTTGAAAGTAGCAGGAGAAAGCTACTTATCAAGTACAAGGGATCCTCTGTAAGATCAACAGCCAGTTTTTCATCAGAAACCCTAGACTCCAGATGGCAATGAAATGACATATTTAAACTGCTGAAAGAAAAACTGTTGACCAAGAATTCTATATCCAGCAAAACCATTCTTCCAAAATAAGGGAGAGGGAATTCCTTGGTGGTCCGGTGGTTAGGACTTGGCGCTTTCACTGCCAGGGCCCGGGTTCAATTCCTGGCTGGGGAACTAAGATCCCACAAGCCATACTGCATGGCCAAAAAAAAAAAAAGAAAGAAAGAAAGAAAGAAAGAAGGAAAGAAAAAGGGAGAAATCAAGACATTCTCAGGTAAGCAAAAGTTGAGGGAGTTTGTTACCATTATACTTGCCATGCAAGAAATGCTAAAGGGAGTCCTGCTGGTTAAAATGAAAGGACCCTAAACAGTAACTCAAAGCTGTATCTAAGACTTGAAGGGAGAAGTAAATAGTTCTACAATAACAGTTGGAGACTTCAATATCCCACTTTTAATAATGGATAGAACATCTAGAGAGAAGATTAAAGATATGGAGGAATGAGCAACTCTCTAAACCAACTAGACCAAATAGACATCTATAGAACACTCCAACAGCACAATACACATCTCTATCAAATGCACATGGAACATGCTCCAGTATAGATCAGCTATTAGGCAAAAACGCAACTCTCAATACATTTTCTGGCATCATTTATTTAATTTTATTTTTTATTGAAGTATAGTTGATGTACAGTATTATATAAGTTACAGGTGTACTCTCAATAAATTTTAAAAAGTGGAAATCATCTCCAGCTACAATGGAATAAAGCTAGAAATCAATAACAGAAGGAAAGCTGGAATGTTCACAAATATGTGGATATTAAACAACACACTTTTTTTTCTGCTGCAGAAAGTTTTATTGTTTCGATTTGGTCCAAGGCTTGGGAGAGGGCCCCAGGGTGGTTAAAAAGCTGCCTAGTGGCTGCAGAGATGGGCTTCAAGCAGAAGCCCTGACACCAGAGGGGCTCCTCAGAGGCCGTTGGACTTCAGAGACTCCTAGTCATGCTTGAGGGTGAGTACTTCCTAGAGATACTCGCCCAGCCCAGCCTGGGGACCAGCCAGCCTGTGGAGGTTGGTCAGGTGGCACCCATCTTCTTGATGAGTTTCACCCCCTCTTCTAGGAAGTGGCTCTCCAAGAAGTCACAGAGGTGGGGGTCTGCACGGGCAGAACCCAGGGCATGCAGATCCAAAAGGGCCTGGTTCAGGTTCTTCTCAATGAGAATGGCGTCTTCCATAGCGTCCTGGGTTTTACCCCACTCATCCTGAGATGGCTTCTGCACATCCTGGAAGAGGGCACGGCTGCCGTGCTGGTTTTGCATTTTCAAGAGACACTCGGCGCCCTCACACTTCTCTTCGGCCAATTCAAGGAAAAAGTGGCCCATGCCCTCCAGAGCCACATCGTCGGGATCAAACTAGAAGCCCAGAGAGAGGTAGGTGTAGGAGACCCACAGATGCATGTTGACCAGGCGGTTGATGGCGGCCTCCACCTCAGTGGAATAATTCTGATGAATCTGGGAACTCATGGTTGATTGGTAATAAGGAGTTAATCTCGAAAAATGGTGTTGGCTGGTCCTGGTGACCAAGGATAACTGAGTGGCTGATTCTGAATGTTGTGACTGCAAAAAATGTTGGAGGGTGGTCAGAGGCTGGAGCAAAGGGTGTTCCTGGGTCTGTTCCATCCAAACACTGTTGAAGCAAGAGACAGATGCACGGGACCGCTGAGCACACTGCTAACACACTCTTAAAGAAACCATGGATCAAAGAAGAAATCACGAAAGAAATTGGAAAATACTTGCAGATGAATGAAAACAAAAATACAACACGTAACGAACCAAACTTCGGGCCACTCGCCCACGTGCAGTAAAGCCAATCTATTGACACCAGGTTGTAGTGAAGGAAAGTGCAGCATTTATTGCAGGTACCAAGCAAGGTGTCCAGGTAGCTAGTGTTCAAAACACCTGAACTCCCTGGTGGCTTTCAGGGAAAGGTTTTTAAGGACAAGGTGAGGGAGGGGGGTTGTGGGTGTGTGATCAGCTCATGGACATTCTTCTGATTGGCTGGTGGTGAGGTAATCGGGAGTCAACATCATCAACCTTCTGGTTCCAACTGGCCTGAAGTCTACGTGCTTGCGGGCAGCATATGGTTACCCTTTTCCACCGGGTGGAGGTTTCAAGTATCTGAAAAACTGCTCAAAGGATGTGGCTCAGAATATTATCTACAGCCCTTGAGATGGAACTAAAGGTTCTTGACTTTGTTTAATGGCTAAACTAGTATTATTTTGTCTTGCTTGACTGTTTTCCCTCCTTTCTGCATTTTCTCACATCTCTGATTAAATTTATGCTTTGGAACTTGAGGAAGGCCTAGGAGCCTAATGTTCTTCTACAGACAAGAGGTAGGCAGAGGACATGGTGGGGTCATGGGGGGTGGTCTGTCCCAGGAAGGCCCCATGGGTCCTGGTCAATTATAAACATACTAAAAGTTATCAAGAACCTAACTTTATACTTTGAGGGAGTAGGAAAAGAGGAGTAAACTAAAATCAAAGGTAGTAGAAGTTAGGAAATCATACAGATTAGAGCAGACATAAATTAAATAGAGAATAAAGAAATAATAGAGAGACTTCCCTGGTGGTGCAGTGCTTAAGAATCCGCCTGCCAATGCAGTGGACACAGGTTCGAGCCCTGGTCTGGGAAGATCTCACAGGCTGTGGAGCAACTAAGCCTGTGTGCCACAACTACTGAGCCTGCACTTTAAAACCCGCAAGCCACAACTACTGAGCCTGTGTGCCACAACTACTGAAGCCCATGCCCCTAGAGCCCGTGCTCTGCAGCAAGAGAAGCCACCGCCATGAGAAGCCCACATGCTGCAGCGAAGAGTAGCCCTCCCGCTCGCCGCAACTAGAGAAAAGCCTGCAACCAGCCATGAAGACCCAACTCAGCCAAAAATAAAAATTAATTAATTAATTAAAAAACAAAAAGAACCAAAAAACTTCGGGATTTCCCTGGTGGTCCAGTGGTTCAGACTCTGTGCTTCCAATGCAGGGGACGTGAGTTTGATCCTTGGTCAGGGAGCTAGGATCCCATATGCCATGCTGTGTGACCAATAATAATAATAATAATAATAATAAACCTTCCAACAGAGAAGTCCAAGACCAGATGGCTTCCCTGGTGAATTCTGAATCATTTATGGAATAATACCAATTCTTATCTAATTCTTCGAAAAAATAGAAGGGGAAGTGACAGTTCTAATGAGGCCAGAATTACTCTGATAATAATGACAGGTAAACATGTTGCAGGAAAAGAAAATTACGCACTGTGAGATAATAGGAAAAAAATATATATATATATTGGTCTCTGCCCCCGGTTCCTGGCATAGAGCTCCTGAAAACCTTGTAACTTCCTACGTGATAAGAACACTCAGAGCATCTTTTGTTCTAATATTTGGTCTTTGACCCTAGTGCCTGACACAGATCCTCTGGAATTTCCTGGGTGATAGGAGTGTCTTTTGTTGTAATCATGGGACCGGGTGGGCTCGTGGATGGCTCCTGGATGGGGGCTGGTCACCAGAAGGGCCAAGCCATGATTAAGAGTTTGGAATTTTCAGCCACACTCCCTCTCCCACCATTCTCCAGAGAGGGGGGATGGCCTGAAAATGGAGTTAATGATTGATCATGCCTACGTGATGACGCCTCCATAAAAATCCCAAAAGAACCGGGTTCAGAGAGTTTCTGGGCTGGTGAACACGTGGAGGTGCTGCAAGAGGGCATGGAAGCCTTGCGCCCCTTCCCGGATGCCTTGCCTTCCACATCTCTGTATCCTTCTCATGTTCTTCTTTTTTTTTTTTGCCTGGGGGTGTGTGTGTGCTTAAAACAGTAGCAATTTATTTTCTCACAGTTCTGGAGGACACAAGTCTGAAATCAAGGTATTGATAGGGCCACGCTCTTTCTGAGATCTATAGGGAAGAATCCTTCCCTGCCTCTTCCAGCCTCAGGTGTTTGCCAGCAATCCTTGGTGTTCCTAGGCTGGTAGATGCATCACTCCAATTTCTTCTTAAATTAAATTAAATTAAATTTATTTATTTTTGGCTGCGTTGGGTCTTCATTGCTGCGTGCGGGCTTTCTCTGGTTGCGGCAAATCAAAACTATGGTGAGGGCTTCCCTGGTGGCGCAGTGGTTGACAGCCTGCCTGCCGATGCAGGGGACACGTGTTCGTGCCCCAGTCCGGGAAGATCCCACATGCCGCGGAGCAGCTGGGCCCGTGAGCCATGGCTGCTGAGCCTGCGTGTCCGGAGCCTGTGCTCCGCAACGGGAGAGGCCGCGACAGTGAGAGGCCCGCGTACCGCAAAACAAAAAAAACAAAAAAAAACTATGGTGAGATATCACTTTATTTTTAAATTTTATCTATTCGTTTGTTTGTTTATGGCTGCGTTGGGTCTTCGTTGCTGCGCGTGGGCTTTCTCTAGTTGCAGTGAGCGGGGGCTACTCTTCGTAGCGGTGTGCAGGCTTCTCATTGCCGTGGCCCTCGTTGTGGAGCACGGGCTCTAGGCGCCCGGGCTTCAGTAGTTGCGGCACATGTGCTTAGTTGCTCCGCAGCATGTGGGATCTTCCTGGACCAGGGATCGAACCCCTGTCCCTGCATTGGCAGGGGGATTCTTCACCATTGCGCCATCAAGGAAGTCCCGAGATACCATTTTATACCCAATAGCATGGCTATTAGCAAAATAACAAGTGTTGGTGTGGAGAAATTGGAACCCTCTTGGACCTCTGGGGGAAATGTGAAATGGTGCAGATGCCGTGGAAAACAGTTTGGCAGTTCCTCAAAAAGCTAAACACGAATGACCATATGATCCAGCAACTCCACTTCTGGATATATATTCAAAAGAATTGAAAGCAGGGACTCAAACTGAGCTTGTACACCAATGTACACAGCAGCACTATTCACAATAGCCAAAAGGTGGAAACAATGCAAATGTCCACCAATAACTGAATGGATAAACAAAATTTGGTATATCCACACAATGGACTATTACACAGTCATAAAAATAGAATGATGTTCTGATCCATGCTACAACGTGGATGAACCTTGAAACATTATGCTGAGTGAAATAAGCCCGTCACAAGAGGACAAACATTATATGATTCCACTGGTATGAAATGTCTAGAATATGCAAATTCATAGAGACAGGAAGTCAATTTTAGGTTACCAGGGGCTGGAGGAAGAGGGGGTAGAAATGAGGAATTATTGCTTAACAGTTTCAGAGTTTCTGTTTGGGGGTGATGGAAAAGTTTTGGAAGTAGATAGTGGTGATGTACTATGTGTATGCTCAACATTTCAGATGTACTTAATGTCACTAACAGTCCACTTAAAAATGGTTAAAATGGCAAATTCTATGTATGTTATATATATTTTACCACAATACAAAAATGCAAATTAAAAAAAACTTTATAAAAATGGTATCACACTGTTACAATTATTTTCACTCAAGGGTCTGGATTGGAGGTTTCTGCCTGCAAGTCTGGCGCATCCTTTTTCACCGTTGTATAGTACTCCATCGTAAGAACACACCCTAACATTTCCCTAGTTCCCAGCTCCTTCTTATTATGAACCATGCTGCTGGAAAGGCATGCACATGTAGGTTTCTCTAGGGTTCACACTAGGACCAGGAGGGAGGGTCCAGCCATCCTCAGCTATGTTAACATGGCCAAATTGTTCTTCTGAGTGGTCAAACTAATTCCCACGCCCACCACCAGTGACTCTGTCCCCTGCCTAAGAGTGAAATGGGATCTCAGTGAATTTTTTTCCCTGATGACTAGATTGAGCTTCTATTTATTGGTTGTCCTGGGTTCATCTTCCCAGAATTGCCTTTCCATGCCTGTACTGCATTGAATAGTGTGTCCCCAAATTCATGTCCACCAGAACCTCAGATTGTGACCTTGAGGGTCTTTGTAGATGTAATTATTTACATTAAGATGAGGTCATACTGGAGTAGGGTGGGCCCTAAATCCAACGACTGATTACTTTGTAAGAGGCCACATGAAGATGGAAGGAGAGATTGGAGTGATGCAGCCACAAGCCAAGGGATGCCGACCAGTGCCAGAAGCCACCAGAAGCCAGGAGAGCGGCCTGGGACCAATTCTCCCTCACAGCCTCCAGCCCTGCAGACACTTTGATTTGGGACTTCTGGCCACCAGAATTGTGAGAGAATAAATTTCTGCTGTTGTAAGCCAGAAATGTAAGACCCAGTTCGTGGTCATTGTTATGGCAAAAACAATGCCATCTGCCCATTTTTCTGTGTGGTGTTTTTTCTTTCCATCTAGTGTGTCTGGTGGAGTGGGGGCACTTCATATGTCCTGGAAGCTATTCCTTGGTCAGTTAAATGCATCGCAGGTATCTCCTCTCTGTCCCTGGCTTATCTTTTCAATTTCTTTATGGATTTTTTTGGTGGCCAAAAGTTTGAAATTGTGACTGATTCCAAAGGACTGTCCCAAAAGTATTCATTTTTTTTCCTTGTCAAGAGCAGGTTTTCATTTTTCAGGCAGTTAAACCTGGGGTATAATTCTCTCTCTTCCGTGATGCTCCCAGCCGGCCGTGACTTCCCTGCCTTCGGGGTTTGGGCCTCTGCCAGCGCCCCTACCTCTCAAAATCAGAGCTCAGTGAGGGAAGAGTGGGGACAGCTGAGTGTGAGTCAGCAGGGCCTGGGCTGCAGGGGGAGCGGGGGACAGAAGTGGTTGGCTCAGGCCCTGGGACCGGCTGTGCGGATTCCTGGCTGCGGGTGGTCACCAGCACAGCCCAGGCCGGGCAGGAAGTGGGTCAGCTGAGGCATCAGGCTTGGGGTCCCACATGCTCACTGCCCGGAACCCCTAACCCCCCCACCTCCCGCCCCCACACACACCCCTCCAGCGCCCTGGTTTGCATGCCTGCTCCTGTAATGGTTTCACTGACCACGGTGTACATTTATGGAGCATCTGCTGTGCACTAGGCCCTGGCTGAGTGTGGACCCCCAGCCCTGCCACGGGGCTGGGGGAATTAGTTCCCTGACACTGGGGGAAACTGAGGCCCAGAAGAGGGCAGCCCTGTGCATGACTCACACAGCGTGGTTTCCCAGTCACCCAGCATCCCAGCTCCTCCTCCTTGGCGGGCTGGGCCCCTCTCCACCTCTAGGTGTCCTCACCCTAAACACGGCAACTTAGAAGAAAAAACAGCAAGGAAGTTCACATTTTCTCTCTTTGCCTCCCTCAGTCCCTCTCTCTCTCTCCCTTGTTCTCTCTGCATTTGTTTTTCTGTTTCTCACCAACACCCCCATCAGTGTGTGTGTGTGTGTGTGTGTGTGTATGTGTGTGTGTTGGGGGTGGGGGGAAGCCTGAACGCACCCCTCCTCTCTTCCAGGGGACCAGGACATGTCCGGGCAGGTCTGGACACTCCTTGTAGAAACTGCTGAATGCCTAGTGGCAAGATGCCAGGGCAGGAAGGAGCCAGTAGGAAGGTTGAAGAGGGTGTGCAGGAAGGCCTAGTTTGGGATTTCTGGTGTGGTACTTTGCCCTTCTTACCCCCACCCAGGCCTGTCACACTCAAAGTGTCCCAAGATGACCTCAGCATCTTCCCCCAAAACTTTGGGTTTTGAGGGATGCATAGGAGTTCTCTAGGTGTAAATGGAGGAGGGGGGACTTCCAGGCAGAAAAGACAAACTGGGGTCAGCAGAGACAAGGGAAAAGGGGTTCAGATGTCCAGCAGAGGAGTCTGGCTTTCTCCTGTGGGCCAAGGGGAGCCACCGAGGGTGTGAGAGGTGGAGAGGGGCCCAGGCAGATCCCTGAAACGGGATGGACTCTTGTCTGAGACCCTCACCTTTAAGACCGAGAACATCCAAGCAAGAGCTGAGGGAAACTCTGTTGAATGGGGCCAAGCCTTACTCTTGAATTAGCCTCCCTGAATATACCTTAGACCCTTCAGCTGCCTGTCTGTCCCCCATCACAGCTGGGACCCCTGCACTGTACTCCCAGCCTGGGAGCTGCTGGTTTCCTGGTGTGTCCCCAGTCCAAACCCAGCGCACAGTAGGTAATTTTTAAGTTCCTGGAGCAGCCAAGAGGAGATGGGGCTCTAGAGGCAGTGAACAGGCAGGGTGGGGGCCTGAGCTGGAGGAGGCGCCTGGCCTTCAGGGGCGTGTCATCTCCCGTCCCCTCCCCGGAGGCTCCTGCACCTCCCTGCGCCCCCTGTTGGCCTCAGAATGGAACACCCAGCACCGACCCCTCTCCTCTCTCCCATAGCTTATTGCACACCTATTACGTGCCCAGTGCTGTTCTGGGTGCAACAGACTCAGGGGACCCCAGACAGACCTGCCTGTCCTCCGGGACTCCCATAGAACTAGTCAGTTACTACCCAGAGTATGTTGGCACGGGGGTGGGGGGGAACCAGGCAGCTATGGGAGGCAGAGGAGGTACCTGGACAGCCAGGAGGGCTTCCTGGAGGAGGAAGTAATAGTAGTTGTACTTATTAAGTAAGTACTATGTGCCAGAGCTGTAAAAGCAGAATCTCACTGAATTCTCACACAAGGCCCATGAGTGTGGGGAACTGAGGCTCAGGGAAGTGGGCCTCAGATCGTCCCCCACCTCTCAGCTTCTCATAGCCTTTGGAATAACACCCAGACCACTCGCCAGGCCTTGAGACCCTGCGCCATCAGCCCTGCTACCCCTCCCACCTCCCCTCCACACACAGCTGCCCCTCTTGGCCTGCAACTTGTAGGCTACAGTTGAGGTCAGGGGGTTTCTCTCTGGGCAGCGTGGCCAAGGGGAGGCGGGGGGTCCCACTGAACCAGGGAGGTGAGGGGAGGTTTCCAGGATTTGGGAAAAGGATCCCCCATGTAAAAAGGACACAGCCCCTTCCAGTGACCACAGGAGCATCTATATGGTACACCTGGGACCCTGCTCACACCCCGGGGCCGTGGAAAGAGCCAGCCTTAGAAGCAAAACCACCATGCTATAGACACCTCATCTTGGGGTGAAAAGACCTTGGGGGCTCAGGGACTTGGAGGGGGTACCCCCTCCCCTGGGACCCATGTTCCCAAAGACAAGCCATTTCCTTACTGCTGAAGCCCCTTCTTCTTTGAAGGCCACTGACTCTGGAGTGTCCCCATTCCTGCTGAGGACAGACACGGGGGGATGACCGAATCCTGTTTCCGGTGTTCAAGCTGCTCAGTCCAGAGTAGCCGGCTTGGGTTCACATTCCCGCCCCTCGTCTCCTTGGGAAAAGGGGCTTCAACAGACAGAGCCTCAGTTTCCCCAGCTGTAAAAGGTGGTAATAGCACCTCCCCCACAGGGGAATTCTGCACACACTGGGGGTCAACATGATCACGATTCAAATCCCACCCCCCACCCCCCTTGCTGTGTGACCACAGGCAAGTTACTCAACCTCTCTGTGCCTCAGAACGAAGGCAGTGGGTTGTAGGAGGTGGAACACTCAGTACAGAAATCTTCTCATCATTATCCATTCAGAACACTCATTGCAGTGGCCACACACCAAGTACCAGTCACACACCAAGCACCAAGGACAGAAATACTGGTGATTTGAGGCCCCCTCTGCCAGTTGATGACCCCAGGTTGAGGATGACCCTGGCGGATGCCAGCTTCTCACAAAGACACACAAGAAACTGCATATTTCAACTGTTTTATTTGCTTTCTGGGGTGTCAAGTTTGGGGTCTCCCAGGGCCCAGCCCCCAGCAAAGTCTGGCAGACCCTTGCCCGGCCTGGGGTCCCAGACACGGCACTTTCAGACAAGGCACTCATAGGAGTCTCCCTGCATTCAGGGAGAAGCCACCCCGAAGCTGCAGGGGCTGGACCCTCCTTTGCGGAGAGAACACAGGGTCACCTTCAGCAGGAAGGGTTTTTCCTAGACAGAGATTTACAACAAGATAGAAACCTGAGATGTTAAGGAAGCCCCGGAAATATGCCTGGGCAGGAGGAAGGCCAACTCTGTTTCCCACGATCCAGATGGGTCTCCTGTGGCATCCAGCCAGGCCTTGGGAGCAGAGAGCCCCATTCCAAACCGGCTTTCTCTGGGATTTCCTCAAAGTGAGCAGGACACAAAAGCCACTGGCCCCAGGTCCCACCCCTGCAAACGGCTTGGGTGAGGCCAGTCTGGGCAGTGGGGAACCAGGGCCTGGGGGTGCTTCTCTCTTTCCCATCCTGTCCCCTTTCTCTGTGCCCCATGTGTAATGCAGAGGCAGGCACTTCTGTGGGTCTCTGGGCAGCTGAAGGGAAGCCTTGGGTGAGGAGAGGGAGGAGG
The DNA here is from genome assembly GCF_964341445.2 of Mesoplodon mirus. Classification (NCBI taxonomy): domain Eukaryota; kingdom Metazoa; phylum Chordata; class Mammalia; order Artiodactyla; family Ziphiidae; genus Mesoplodon; species Mesoplodon mirus. Next base: position 44,256,915 of record NC_138980.1, read on the forward strand.
AGAAACAGATTTTAAGTGCGGGGAGCAGCTCGGGCTGGACTGGAGCCCTTGGAGGTCTAGGAACCCCTGAAACTCAAGCTGTGACAACTGCCCCTAAACTGGGGGACAGGATCTCGTAGCAGGTATGCCCAGTGTCCATCCAAGAACTAACTTTCAAGATGTGGATTTTTGGCAAATGTCCTTTCCCCTCAACAGCCATTCTGCCCTGGGTCTGAGGGGGATCCTGGCCTTTAACACACTTCCTCACTGCAAAAATGGAGATGTTTTTCCTCGCAGGGGCAGCCCTGGTCCCTTTACGAGGCACTTGTTCCATGAGAAGGGAAATTTAATTGGGGATATAAAAACAAAGCCCTTTTTAGCTCCCCACAAGTCTGTGGAGGCCATGAGACTCTTGGCCATGAGGGATGACCTGACAATAAGGCAGCTGCCTCTGTCTGTATGACCAGCATCAGTGCCTCACGCTGGCTGCAGGCTTGAGAAGGCTTCCAGTGGTCTCAGGGCGGAGGCTGGGCCCTCAGAGAAGAATGGGGCTTTGTCCCACCATCCCCGAAGGGGACTTCTGGGTTCAGACACTCCAAGAGGTGAAGAGGTCAAAGGTCAACAGTCTAGACAGTGGCAGCAAAAAACAGGCCAGTGTGCTGGGAGGATTTCCACGAGCAGCTCCCTTCCCCCTCCCGGTCACCCCTCGGGGGAACAGGCCTGTGGGTGTACATGCACACCCACTGGCCTGGCTTCCTGGCAGAAACTTCTAAGATAACAAAAGGCATCAAGAATATACTTTTCCAGTCGTCCCCTTGAGCAGGTCCTTTCTGTTCTAGAAGTTTCCATGCCAGCAAAGAGCAGCGTAGCTGAAAACTATTTTTCTTGCTGAAACTATCACAATCTGACCTTTCCCCAAAGACCTGGCACCGACTGGGAAGCCATGACCTCTGCCCACCACCCCCTGCTGCCCCACGGCCCTGTCTCTCTCAGTGGCCAGGAGACCTCGGCTGTTCCTTGATCGGACCAGACGAGGCAGGTGGCACCAAGCCCAGTCCACCAACTGGAATTCCTGCTTCTTCCCACCTTTCTTTCTATCCACTCTGTCTTATTTCTTTTTCGAGCTACGTACTCATATGCAGACCACCGACCTTCTTTTTGGTGGGAAGGGGGGAGCCAAAGGGGCTTAGAGAAGAATAAAGTTATAAGGTGCAGAGGCTCTGGCACCTTAAAGGAGATGCCATCACCCGACGCCCGGATCACTGTCTCTGCCCCCATCCCCCACCTCAGTACCCTCCACAGGGCTCACCAGAGAGAGGCCCCCTCCACTTTCCTATGAGTCCACCCCCAGCATTCCTTCTCACCTTTCCCCCACCAGCCTTCCCACCACATCCCTCAGCCCATCCTTCCACCATTAACACTCACTGCACCCACCCCTTCTGGCATTGCTCACCTCCGTACATGCCAAGCTGCACCCACTTCACAGGCTCATCCCTTTCCCTATTCTGTGCCCCCGACAACCCAGACTCTGAAATGACAAGGCAGAAGGAATGAGACTTGGCCCCCCTCTTCTCACACAAGGACATTTTTGTCCGGGACCCAACAAATGCAGACAGATATACCATGGACTGAATGGCTGGGTTTGCCCCAAAGAAAAAGATAAAAGTAATTAAAACAGGAAAATTTTAAAGTTGGCAGGGAGCGAGTGAAATGTTTAATGGCTATCTGATTAGATAAAAATGACCTATGTGCTCTACATCATGAACAAGGACAGGGTTCTGGTTTGACTTGATGAGGAAATCTAAAACCATGGCAGGAACACAAAAATGACACACACACACTCAACAATGATCAGACAATAAATTATATCTCTAAGTTGCTAAACCACATGGTGCTTTAAACAGAGAAGAGAAGGGAGGACAAAAGAAAGATGAAAATGCAGAGTTTGGGGATGGTGTGTCTGGGTTCCGTGGACACCCAGCTAAGCTCAAACCTGGCTCACTTCCAGTCTTCCCTCCCTACTCCAGCTTGCCTAGGTCCATTTCCTCCTCAGAGCCCCACAGATCAGACCTTTAGAGAACAGAGCTAGTTAGAGCTAGATGCCATTCTTAATAAGACCTCTGGGGGACCCCCTGGCCTTGAGCCCCCCCACATTCAAAAGAGCCTCTGCTCACAGAAGCCAGCTGAGTGAGTAGATGCCATGACATCCTATGCTCCAGATTTCTCAGGAGACTGCAAACTCGGACCAGGGATGTGGAGGGGGCATTTCTGGCAGAGGGAGGGCTGGCATGGACAGGGGAGCTAGGTCCTGATCATTTTACCCTGCGGGCCGTGGTACACACCCACCATATGCTGACCCCACGTCACCATATGCCATATGCTAACCCCACGTCACCCACCTGTGCCCACTTTTCCCCTCCAGAGAAAGCCCAGGACTCACAAAATACATTTCACTCAGAAACCTATCAACCTGGTCTCCAAGCGACACAGCAGCTCAACGGAGGCAGCAACCACCCTGGGCATCGGAACAGGAGGAAAAGAGGGCGAATGTTTAAGAAAACAAAACAAAACAAAAATCTCAGCTGTTTTCAAAAGAGCTGCAAGCTGGGAAACACCAACATGATCCAACACAGCATCAGACTATAGCACACGCTTCACACTTAGTGAAGCGATAAAACTGCGTGTTCTCCAAAAAAATAGAAGAATACTTCCAAAACGTGTGTTTTCCTCACGGTTGCTTCTGCCACCCCCTCTCTCTGATGGGTGTCAGGGTCCAGCTGAATTTAGCTGCCTCCTGGGAGATGTCACTCTCACCCCTGCTGGTAAGTTCAAAGTCACCAGGGAGTGAGATAAAAATTTACCAGGGAGTGAGATAAAAATTCACCGAGTCCTAGGCACATCCAAAAACCAACTACACGAAGCCTGCTGGCTGCCCCACCGCCCTCCTGCTCAAATACACCAGCACACATGGAGCTCAGCCCCCAGACTCCATTTGGCCCTCTCCCCTTAAGGAAAACAAGCACCAAGACTGAAAATCCAGGTCAGATGTGGGGTAGGTTTGCAGCTGCTACGCATTTTTACATATTAAAAAAAAAGAAAAAGTCATGTGCATGTTGAAATGAGAGTCTGCTTTCCCACCGGCAGCCCGGCCCCAGTGGCCCCGTGGGTACAGCTCACAGCTCGGTCGTTGAAAGGATCAGCCAACCCTTTCAGTCTCCTGGGGCACCAGCCACCCCCCACTCCCCGTGGTCTGGCCATGGGCCCAGTGCCACACCCCTCGAGCAAGGGGACCTCAATGTCACCCCCAAAACAAAGATGTAGGTCCAGTGTTCAGGGCAGGAGGCAGAAGGGGCTGCACCCCAGGAAAAAGAAAAGACACTTCTGTGTTTGGCTAAAGCCCGCGTTTTAACCAAAGGGAATATCAATTACTCTGTGCCCAAACTAGCACTATTGTTTTTAAAAAGAGAATAAGAAAGAAGAAAAAAAAGCCATGCCAGATCCCAAGGCGGCCCTTGCCGGGGCTGTCCAGGCTGCTGGGACATGGATCAGGGTAAAGAGTCTCCATGAGGCTTTTACATTTGGGAAAAAACAGTCACGGACAGAGGGAACTCTGGAACCCCTCCACCACAGACTTAGAATGGCAGGTAGCCCCAGCCATGGGATCACGGAATAGAGACACCTGATCGGGGTTCTCTGAAGAAATCAGGACCTCCCGGCTTCCTGGCTGCCACAGCTGTATCCCCAGATGCAAAGAGAAATAGAGAAAAAAATCTTCACTACGGCCTTCAAATCAACCAGTGCTTTTGCAGAGAAAAAGGGAGAGGAGGTGTGTAAGTTGGCATATTTGATCCAAAACAGATCCCCAGCTGATGGGCTCGTCCTTCCCGGTCAGGCCCCGGAGGGCAGACGTCTCTCTCAGGGTCCCTGGCAGAATGAGGTCTTGGGAGGCCTGAGCAGCAATCAGTGTTTGTGGCAACAGTTGAGTTTGCCTTCTGACTGCTCTAGGACGTCCAGCATTTCCTCGATGATGGCCTGAAGCGCCCGGCCCAGCTGGTCTGCATTGTAGGGCTTGCCCAGAGGGGGCACGTGAACAAAGGCTGAGCGGCCGTGACTCTGGTACAGAGAGGTATAGTAGGCGAAGTCGCAGAGGTACCTAAGCCACAGGGTGTGGGGGATGGGAAGGAGACCAAATGGGGTCAGAGAGTGAATGTTCCATTGAAATCCATCATAAGACACCCCCCCCGCCCCAACCTCATCAGTCATCCACAAGATGGAATACTGCTTCTCCCTCCCCAGGCCAGCAAATAAATAAATAAATAAATAAATAAATAACTCCAAGTGCCGAGGTATATGTGGGGAAGGAAGCAGTGTGAGATGCTGCTGGTTGGGATGCAAATTGCCCCAGGGGAGGGCAATCTGGCAGGCTAAAAAAATACAAATGTGCAATATTCAATATTTTGTGATAAACCTTAACGGAAAAGAATATGAAACAATATATATATATATCAATCACTTTGCTGTACAGCAGAAATTAACACAACATTGTGAATGAACTACAATAAAATTTTTAAAAAATAATTTTAAAAAAATTACAAATGCATAGACTTTATGACTGATGTTTTGAGTTTTTAGACTCTATCTCAGGAGCCATCTGCACAAGAGCACGAGAAAGATAAACAAGGTTATCTGCTGCAGCATGATGTGTAAAAGCAGAAAAACAGGAAGCAATCTGCTAGGATCTGAATGTCCCCCCAAATCCCCTCCCACCCTGTAAGGACATGGCCAGAAGTCGGCAGTCTGCAACCTATAGGAAGGCCTTTATCAGAACACCACCATGCTGGTGCCTGGATCTTGAACTTCCTTGCCTCCAGAGCTGTGAGTAGTAACTTTCTGTTGTTTATACGCTGCCCAGTCTGGGGTTTTTTTGGTTATAGCAGACTAAAACACCACCTAAATGTCCACTGACAGAGGAGTGGCTTAATAAACTCTGGTTCATCTGCACAGTGGAATACTATGCAGCCGTTTACAAGGCAGGCAGTGGAGCCACAGGAAGACAGAACTCACTAAGACCCATGTCACATGCCCACAAGTGAAACCAAGGAAGGGAACTCTCATGAAAATGCACACCACGTAACCCCATCCACGTGAAAGCAAAGTGAAACAGGACAAAATTCAAAAGTAGTACACCAGATGTCCTACATATGTATGGAAACATATGTGAGGGTGAGTAGGAAGGGTCATAATTTAAGTCTCTGATTTAACCGAGGGATCCCTGGGGCGGGGAGGGGCGGGGGGAGGAGAGAGGGCAAGAGAATCTTTCACAACAGGCAAGTATGAGAATACACTCTAGAATTATCTGAGTAACTTAAAATTAATTTTAGGGGAGTTCCCTAGTGGCCTAGTGGTTAGGGTTCCGGGCTTTCACCGACAGGGCCCTGGTTCAATCCCTGGTCAGGGAACTGAGATCCTGAAAGCTGTGTGGCGCAGCCAAAAACAAAAAAAAAATTAGTTAAAAAAAAAGACTGAGCCCACGTGCCACAACTACTGAAGCCCGTGTGCCTGGAGCCCATGCTCCGCAACAAGAGAAGCCACCGCAATGAGAATCCTGCGCACCACAGTGAAGAGTAGCCCCCGATCGCTGCAACTGGAGAAAGCCCGCGTGCAGAAACAAAGACCCAATGCAGCCAAAAATAAATTAAAAAAAAAAAAAAAAGACTGGTGGGAGGGGGAAGGGGCAATATAGGAGAAGGGGATTAAGAGGTACAAAATATTAGGTATAAAATAAGCTACAGGGATATATTGTACAACACAGGGAATATAGCCAATATTTTATAATAACTATAAATGGAGTATAACTTTTAAAAAATAAATTTATTTATTTCTTTTTGGCTGCTTGGGTCTTCGTTGCTGTGTGCAGGCTTTCTCTAGCTGTGGCAAGCGGGGGCTACTCTTCCTTGAGCAGGCTTCTCATTGTAGTGGCTTCTCTTGTTGCGGAGCATGGGCTCTAGGCATGCGGGCTTCAGTAGCTGTGGCACATGGGCTCAGTAGCTGTGGCTCGCAGGCTCTAGAGCGCAGGCTCAGTAGTTGTGGTACACGGGCTTAGTTGCTCCACGGCATGTGGGATCTTCCCGGACCAGGGCTCGAACCCGTGTCCCCTGCATCGGCAGGCGGATTCTTAACCACTGCGCCACCAGGGAAGCCCAGGAGTGTAACTTTTAAAAACTGTGAATCACTGTATTGTACATCTGTAACGTATACTATTGTACATCAACTATACTTTAATAAAAAAATAATTAAAGGACTTCCCTGGTGGTCCAGTGGTAATGAGTCTGCCTTACAATGAGGGGGACATGGGTTCAATCCCTGGTCAGGGAACTGGGATCCCACATGCCACGGGGCAACTGGGCCTGCACGCCATAACCACTGAGCTCAGAAGCCTCAACTAAAGAGCCCAAGTGCCACAAACTACAGAGCCCACGTGCCCTGGAGACCGCGCGCTACAACTAGAGAAGAGAAAAAACCCGCACGCCACAGCTAGAGAGAAGCTCACGCATCACAATGAGAAGAGCCCGCGTGCAGCAACGAAAGATCTCACATACCACAGGGAAGATCTCGCATGCCGCAATTAAGACCTGATGCAGCCAAAAATAAATTAAATAAAGACATAATAAATAAATCTTTAAAAAATAATAATAATTTTTAAAAAAAGACTGATGGTAAATTCAGCCACTTCTTCATTCTGTCAACTGAATTTGCCACCTGCCACCTTTGGACTGGAGAGGTGTACAAAGCGTTGAGAAATCAAGGTATCTGGTGTTGAGAGGGCATAGAACAGAGAGGTCTGGGAGGCTGGGGAGTCCTTCCCAAGGGGGCAACATTTTGGAGTTAAGACCTGAAAGAGGTATTATCAGAGGGAGGTGAGCTCTGGGCAGAGGTCTTAGCATATGCAAAGGCCCTGATGCTAGAGTGAGCTTGGTGTGTTTGAGGAACAGGAGGAGGCTGGTTTGTGGGTCTGGAAGGCAGTGGTGCGGCAAGAGTGAAGGCAGAGGAGGGTGGAGAGGCGGGCAGGGGCCAGACCACACAGAACCTGTGCATGGTGGAGAGCTGGGATTTCATTCGAGGTGCAGCTGTAGGAAGAATTAAGCAAGTTAGGGACATCATCGGACTTAAATTAATAGACCCTCTAATAGGCTGAATAGTTAGTTTCTGTCCCAAATCTGTGTTCATCTAGAACCTCAAAATGTGACCTGAGGGCTTCCCTGGTGGCGCAGTGGTTGGGAGTCTGCCTGCCGGTGCAGGGGACATGGGTTCGAGCCCTGGTCTGGGAGGATCCCACATGCTGCGGAGCGGCTGGGCCCGTGAGCCACAACTACTGAGCCTGCGCGTCTGGAGCCTGTGCTCCGCAACAAGAGAGGCCGCGACAGTGAGAGGCCCACGCACCGCGATGAAGAGTGGCCCCCGCTTGCCACAACTAGAGACAGCCCTCGCACAGAAACGAAGACCCAACACAGCAAAAATTAATTAATTAATTAATAAACTCCTACCCCCAACGTCTAAAAAAAAAAGTGACCTGATTTGGAGATAAGGTTTTTGCAGATGTAATTAGTTAAGATGAGGTCATAGTGGTTTAGGGTAGGTCCTAAATCCAATGATTGGTGTCCTTGTAAGAAGGCCACATGGGGACTTCTCTGGCTGTACCGTGGTTAAAACTTTGCCCTCCAATGCTGGGGGTGTAGGTTCGATACCAGGTCGAGGAGCTAAGATCCCATGTGCCTTGCAGCCAAAAAACTGAAACATAAAACAGAAGCAGGGACTTCCCTGGTGGCGCAGTGGTTAAGAATCCACCTGCCAATGCAGGGAAAAACGGGTTTGATCCCTGGCCCAGGAAGATCCCACATGCCGCAGAGCAACTAAGCCCATGCGCCACAACTACTAAGCCTGCGTTCTATAGCCTGCGAGCCACAGCTACTGAGCCCACGCTCCCAGAGCCCAAGCTCCGCAGCAAGAGAAGCCACTGCAATGAGAAGACTGAACACTGCAACGAAGAGTAGCCCCCACTCGCTGCAACTAGAGAAAGCCCGTGCGCAGCAACGAAGACCCAATGCAGCCAAAAATAAATAAATAAATTTACATATTAAAAAAACCAGAAGCAATATTGTAACAAATTCAATAAAGACTTTAAAAATTGTCCACATCAAAAAAAATCTTAAAAAATAAAATAAAATAAGGCCATGTGAAGACACACACAGGGAAGAAGGCCATGTGGAGATGAAGGCAGAGATTGGGGTAAAGCGTCTCAAGCCACGGAACACTCAGCGTTGTCAGCAGCGCCCATAAGCCAGAGACGCATGGAACAGATTCTCCCTCAGAACCTCCAGAAGGAACCAACCCTGCTGACACCTTGATTTTGGACTTTTAGTCTCCAGAACTGGGAGAGAATAAATGTTTGTTGTCCTAAGCCACCAACATGGTAATTTGTTATATATAGCAGCCACAGGAAACTAATATAGAAACTGACTGCTTAGGAGAGAAGGACTGTCAGGGTTGGGGTAGATGTGGCAGGAGGAACAGCAGGGAGACGGCCGGAGCAACGTGCAGGTGGGAGATGCCAGGGTCCACAATCCACACACAACGAGTTCCAGAAGCAGAATCCGTGGAACCTGTTTTATATATATATACACACACATACACATATATACTTAACTCTGTGCCTCATGCATTGTGAGGTTTATATACTGTGAAATTCTATGTAAAAGTATTATGTATAATACTGTTAAAATATCCCATGCTTAAAAAAATTATCCCATGCTTTAATCAGGTGGTAAATCAATTATGTTTCCAAAAGTGAAAAAGAAAAAGTGAGCACCTGGGGGGCTTCCCTGGTGGCGCAGTGATTGAGAGTCCTCCTGCCGATGCAGGGGACACGGGTTCGTGCCCCGGTCCAGGAGGATCCCACATGCCGTGGAGCGGCTGGGCCCGTGAGCCATGGCCGCTGAGCCTGCGTGTCTGGAGCCTGTGCTCCACAATGGGAGAGGCCACAACAGTGAGAGGCCCGCGTACCACAAAAAAAAAAAAAAAAAAAAAAAAAAAAGTGAGCACTTGGCCCAAAGGGGCTAAAGTCAAACACACTTGGCTTGTTCAACACCCAGCCTGGGCTGATGTAGAAGGGAAACCCCTACTCACACCTACACATAGGGCCCCATGGTGCCTTACCTGCCAGCATCTTGTGAGATGGTCACTGACACATCCAGGCCCAGTGTAGTAACCCTCTTACATACAGCATCCATGTCAATGATGGAGTCAATGCTTTCAGGCCCATCCTCCACACAGCACTGGGAGCCAGGGCAGAATCGGCAGTTGTCCAGCCCCTTGTAGCCCTTGTTGTGCCCGCACTTCTCCAGCGTGACTGTGGTCGCCATGCCTGACACCCCCACATGCACCACCAGCTGCAGACAGATGGGCAAGGCTTAATAGGGTCTGGTCATGGGACTGGGAGTCCCCCCAGGCCAAGGAGAGGGCAGCCTCCTCACAGAGCTCTGCTGGGGGTTATGTGCTTTCTGACATCTTGCTGCTGGAATAGACCCTACAGTCACTCTTACAGAAAGGTGTGCCAAGTGAAACATGCAAGAATGTGAAATATGCAAAGATGTTCACTGCAGCTTTGTCATTACAATCAAATTTTGGAAACAACCTAATTAGCCATCCATGGTGAGGTGGGGGGGTTGGATAAGTAAAGTATGAGCTACTTTGTAGCTGTTAACATGCCCAAGGCAATTCTGTATGAAATAATCTTCAAGACATATTGCCAAACACAAAAGCCAAGGTATAATTTCCAGGAATCTAACCTAAAAACAATCAAAGAGATAATAATTTGCTGATGGTCACTTCAGTGTTATTTATAAAAGTGAGGAAAAAACCCCCAAAACATAGAAATGACCAGCATGCCCAATAATAGGAGAATGGTTGTATTAATTACTAAATATTACCCAGCTGTTAAAATAATGTTAAGGGAGAATTTTTAATGACCTGCGTGATTAAATGCTCATGATAACATATTTATAAGAGGCAGGATACCAAACTGAATACAGTTTAACTTCAAATATTAATTATTTGTGTGTATGTTTATATACAGAAAGGGCACTGTAAGAAAATATGTGAACATTTAAAATACAGACTGATGAGCACACTGTGCCATATGGCAGTCACAGGACACATGTGGCTATTGAGCATTTGAAATGTGGCTGATACAAACGTTTTTTCTATGCATTTTCTTTATTTGATTATTGGTTATTTCCCTACGGTGATATATGTTACAGTGACTTTTTTTTTTAACATCTTTATTGGAGTATAATTGCTTTACAATGTTGTATTAGTTTCTGCTGTATAACAAAGTGAATCAGCTGTATGTATACACACAACCCCATATCCCCTCCCTCTTGCGTCTCCCACCCTCCCTATCCCACCTCTCTAGGTGGTCACAAAGCTTCGAGCTGATCTCCCTGTGCTATACAGCTGTTTCCCACTAGTATATATACGGAAATGCTACTCTCTCACTTCGTCCCAGCTTATCCTTCCCCCTTCCCATGTCCTCAAGTCCATTCTCTATGTCTGCGTCTTTATTCCTGTCCTGCCCCTAGGTTCATCAGAACCATTTTTTGTTTTTTAGATTCCATATATATGTGTTAGCATACGGTATTTGTTTTTCTCTTTCTGACATACTTCATGCTGTATGACAGACTCTAGGTTCATCCACCTCACTACAAATAGCTCAATTTCATTTCCTTTTTTGGCTGAGTAATATTCCATTGTATATATGTGCCACATCTTCTTTATCCATTCATCTGTCAATGGACACTTAGGTTGCTTCCATGTCCAAAAATAAACACAAAATGGGCTTCCCTGGTGGTGCAGTGAGTGGTTGAGAATCTGCCTGCCAATGGAGGGGACACGGGTTCGAGCCCTGGTCTGGGAAGATCCCACATGCCGTGGAGCAACTAGGCCCGTGAGCCACAACTACTGAGCCTGCGTGTCTGGAGCCTGTCCTCCGCAACAAGAGAGGCCGCGATAGTGAGAGGCCCGCGCACCGTGATGAAGAGTGGCCCCAGCTTGCCGCAACTAGAGAAAGCCTCGCACAGAAACGAAGACCCAACACAACCAAAAATAAATATAAATTAATTAATTAATTTAAAAAAACACACAAAATGGATTAAAGACCTAAATGTAAGGCCAGACACTATAAAACTCTTAGAAGAAAACATAGGCAGAACACTCTATGACATAAATCACAGCAAGATCCTTCTTGACCCACCTCCTAGAGAAATGGAAATAAAAACAAAAATAAACAAATGGGACCTAATGAAAACTAAAAGCTTTTGCACAGCAAAGGAAACCATAACCAAGACGAAAAGATAACCCTCAGAATAGGAGAAAATATTTGCAAATGAAGCAACTGACAAAGGATTAATCTCCAAAATATACAAGCAGCTCAATATCAAAAAAACAAACCACCCAATCCAAAAATGGGTGGAAGAGCTAAATAGACATTTCTCCAAAGAAGATACACAGATTGCCGACACATGGCTGATACAAATTGAGATGCCAGTGCAGCACACACACCGGTTTCAGAGACTGGGCATGAAAAAAGAATGTAGGGACTTCCCTGGTGGTCCAGCGGTAAGACGCTGCATGTTAAGACTCGACTGCAGAGCACGGAGATCTCACATGCCGCACGGTGCGGCTAAAAAGTAAAAAAAAAAAAAAAAAAGAAAGTAAAATGTCTCATTAATAACTTTTTAGATGTTGATTACACATTGACATAATATTTTAGAAATAAGGGGTGACATTTAAGATATTATTAAAATTAATTTCACTATTTCTTTGTATGCTTTTTTTTTTCTGGCCATGAAGCTTGTGGGATCTTAGTTCCCAGACCAGGGATTGAACCCGAGCTACAGCAGTGAAAGTGCCGAGTCCTAACCACTGGACCAGGGAATTCCTTCTTTGTATGCTTTTCAATTGTGGCTTCTAGAAAGTTTAAACTGTCCTGTGTAGCTGGCATGGTAACGTCTAGCAGGCCGTGATTCTCAAGAATATAACTAGCCAGGAGCAGGGGCTATGTTACTGGATGCCTAGCACCCACACTGTGTTATCTGGTGCTCCATAAACCAGTGGAGCATCAGGTAACACTGTAATTCCTGTGAATGCAAAAACAAAATAGCAGCTAGCTGTAGTATAGAGGGTTGAATGGTGACTCCACCACCACCACCAAAAAAAAAAAAAAAGAAAGAAAAGAAAAGGAAAGGTATGTCCCTGCCCTAATACCTGGAAACTGTGACTGGGACCTTATTTGGGAAAGGGTCTTTGCAGATGTAATTAAGTAAAGGATCTTGAGATGAGGCCCTCCTGGATTATCTGGATGGGCTCAAAATCCATTGACAAATGCCCTTAAAAGAGACACACAGAGCAGGGACAGAGAGAGAGGAAAGGAGAAGGTCATGTGGAGACAGTGGCAGAGGACACAGTGATGAGGCCACAAGCCAAGGAATGCCTGGGGCCACCAGAAGCTGGAAGAGACAAGGAAGGATCCTCCCCTAGAGCCTTTGGAGGGAGCCACAGCCCTGCTCATGCCTTGATTTTGGACTTCTGGCCTCCAGAACTGTGTGCTTATAAATTTCTGTAGTTTTAAGACACCTAGTTGGCAGTCAATTGTTATGTCAGCCACAGGATGCTAATCCATGCAGTACAATGCTTAAACAGTACTTGCAGGTGAGCACAAATGTATATGAAGATGCATGTGTGTGAAGAAGATGTGAGTGATGACAATAGCTGTGGTACCAGTTAACCACTATTAAGAGCTTACTATAGGGACTTCCCTGGTGGTCCAGTGGGTCAGACTCCACGCTCCCAATGCAAGGGACTTGGGGTTCTATATCCCTGGTTGGGGAACTAGATCCTGCATGCATGCCGCAACTAAGAAGTCTGTGTGCCACAACTAAGAAGTACGCATGCCACAACTAAGAGTCCACATGTCGCAACGAAGATCCCGTGTGCCAAACTAAGACCTGGCGCAGCCTAAATAAATAAAATTTTTTTTTTAAAAAAAAGAGCTTACTATAGACCAGGAGTTCTCAACCAGGGGTGAGACGTTATGGGGTATCAAACTGGAGATACAGTGCTCCTGGCATCTCATGGGTGGTGGTCAGGGATGCTGCTCAGTACCCTACAGTGCACAGCACAGCCCATCACAGAGAAGGCTCTGGCCCCAGTGTAGCTGAGAAACCCTGGGGTGGGCTGAGAACTGTTTATTGCCCTACTGGCCTCATCTTTCTCATCCCCACCACAAACTCACGATGTTAGTGCTTGTGATAGCGAGATCTATAGTAAGAGATGTACATTTGTTGGAACTTCCCTGGTGGTGCAGGGGGTGAGACCCCATGCTCCCAATGCAGGGGCCTGGGGTTCGATCCCTGGTTGGGGAACTAGATCCCACATGCATGCTGCAACTAAAAGTTCTCATGCCATAGCTAAAAGCCCGCATGCCGCAACTAAGACCCAGTGCAGCCAAAATAAATAAATAAATATTAAAAAATAAAAAAAGAAATATATATTTGTCCTTAGTTCACTCTTCTTGGCACAGAGCTCCTAAAACCCTTAGAGTTCCCTAAGTGATGAGAGCAGTAAAGGGGTCCTGTTTGGTTAATTTTTTTTTTTGCTGCTGCTGCATGGCATGTGGGATCTTAGTTCCCTGACCAGGAATCAAACCCGTGCCCCATGCAATGGAAGCGTGGAGTCCTAACCACTGGACTTCCAGGGAATTCCCCTGTTTTGTTAATGAGGTAACTTTTGGAAAGCACCTTAGAATGGGGGCTGGTTGCCAGGGGAACCAACCACATGATTAGAGGGTTGGAACTTTCAGCCCCACCCCGCTACCTCAGAGGAAGGGAGAGGGCCTGGAGATGGAGTTCAGCTGGGGAGAGTAGGGCGCTCGGGAGGGCGAAGCGGCATATGCTCGGGAGGGCATAGGACAAAGCATACATTGTCCTATGCATCTCTTTCATCTGGCTGGCTGTTCCTGAGTTATATGCTTTTATAATAAACTGGTAATCCAGTGAGTAAATGGGGTTCCTGAGTTCTGTGAGCTGTTCTAGCAAATTAATGGAACCCAAGGAAGGGGTCGTGGGAACCCCTGATTTATAGCCAGTTGGACAGAAGCACAGGTAACAACCTAGACTTAAGATTGGCATCTGAAAACTATTTTATATAGAATGGATAAACAATAATGTCCTACTGTAGAGCACAGGGAACTATATTCAATATCCTGTGATAACCATAATGGAAAAGAATATTAAAAAAAGAATGTATATATATGTATAACTGAATCATTTTGCTGTACAGCAGAAATTAACACAACATTGTAAATCAACTATACTTAAAAAAAAAAAAAAAGATTGGTATCTGAAGTGGAGGGCAGTCCTGTGGGATGGAGCCCTTACCCTGTGGAATGCGATTCTATCTCTGGGTAGGTAGTGTCAGAATTGAGTTGAATTGTAGGACCCACAGCCGCTCTCCAAGAATTGCTTGGTGTGGGGATAACCCCACCCACGCACTGGAATTGGGTGGTAGAATTTTAGTACTTCAGTCGCCCCTCGCTTTGGTATCCACAGGAGATTGGTTCCAGGTTCCCCCCCGCCTCCCTCGGATAACAACATCTGGGGATGCTCAAGTCTCTTATCTAAAATGGCAAAGTAGGGCTTCCCTGGTGGCGCAGTGGTTGAGAGTCCGCCTGCCGATGCAGGGAACGCGGGTTCGTGCCCCGGTCCGGGAAGATCCCACATGCCACGGCGTGGCTAGGCCCGTGAGCCATGGCCTCTGAGCCTGCGCGTCCGGAGCCTGTGCTCCGCGGTGGGGGAGGCCACAACAGTGAGAGGCCCGTGTACCGCAAAAACAGCAAATAAATAAAAATAAAATGGTGTAGTATTTTCACATAACCTACTGCACATCTTCCTGTACACCTCAAATCATCTCTAGATGATACCTAATAGAATGCAAATGTTATACAAATAAATAGCTGTCAGCTCAAGGCAAATTCAAGTTTTGCTTTTTGGAACTTTCTGAATTTACTTATTTATTTATTTTTTCTGCACTGCACGGCTTACTGGATGTTAGTTCCCCAACCAGGGATTAAACCCGGGCCCCCAGCAGTGGAAGCATGGGGTTATAACCACTGTACCACCAGGGAATTCTCTGGAATTTTCTTACAAATATTTTTGATCTTTGCTTGGTTGATTCCCGACTATTATTATTTCCACCTGTCACAGGAGGAAACTGAGGCACGGGGAACCCAAGGAGCTTCCCTGAGACCTCACAGCTCATCAGTAGCAGCCTGGACCCAAAATCTTTCTTCTTTATTCCTTTCTATATAGTGAGACATTTTTAAGACATGTTCATGCCTTAGGTTTTCTTTTTAACTAGAATAAGGCAGGACTATATAGACAGTAGAGGAAAAAGCTCATTCACAGAACCTTCAGTCACATCTCACTGAGCCCCAGGTCCCCCTCTGTAAAAAGGGACAAATTCTAATTTTCGTTTTTAATAAATTTATTTATTTATTTTTGGCTGTCTTGGGTCTTCGTTTCTGTGCGAGGGCTTCCTCTGGTTGCGGCGAGCGGGGGCCACTCTTCATCGTGGTGCGCAGGCCTCTCACTGTTGCGGCCTCTCCCGTTGCGGAGCACAGGCTCCAGACGCGCAGGCTCAGTAGCTGTGGCTCACGGGCCCAGTTGCTCCGCGGCATGTGGGATCTTCCCAGACCAGGGCTCGAACCCGTGTCCTCTGCATTGGCAGGCAGATTCTCAACCACTGCACCACCAGGAGAGCCCCAGCATGAAGAAAGCAGTGTCGCTGATAAATGAAATAGATAGAGGAAGATTTCCACGATTGCTCACCCCAATTCTTCAAAAACTTCACCTGAAGGCTGAGAATAGTTTCAGTGAAGAAGAGGAAGAAAGACTTCAAGCTGCATTTTCTCTAGAGAGACAAGATCTTCACCTAGTTCTTGCAACAATATCATTCATTTTAGAACAGGCAGTATACCACAACGTGAAGCCAGCTGCTTTGCAGCAGCAGTTAGAGAACATTCAACTTAGACAAGACAAAGCAGAAGCATTTGTCAACGCTTGGTCGTCTATGGGTCAAGAAACCATTGAAGTATTCAGGCAGAGGATTCTCGCACCCCACGAGCTGGAGACGGTCGGATGGCAGCTTAACCTTCAGATGGCTCATCCTGCCCAAGCAAAACTAAAATCTCCTCAAGCTGTGTTACAGCTAGGAGTGAGCAATGAAGAGTCAAAGAGCCTGAAGAAAGTTCTTGAGGAATTCAGTCACAAGAAATTGTCTGATTTCTATAACAAGCTTGTGACCATACAAGCACAGCTGGATTCCCTTACATGATGTTCTCCAAGACTTGTTTCTCTATACGCTCCTGCCACCTTATTATTTTGCACTGAAGATAAACTGGCAGGTTGTGTTTTCTGAAGGATTCATTAGCTTTCTTCTTGTAAATTATATGGCTTATTGCTTCTTATCAAAATAATAGCCAAGGAAGATCATTTTTCTGAGTACTGATGTTCTAATATACATTCTCTAGTTCTCTGAGCCAACAGCAAGCAATTGTGAAGAACGCTTCTGTTTTAAAGGAAACAAAAGTGAATATCATATTGTTTTTACTGTCCTATTTTTGCTTTATTGCCTGACCTTTTTGTTTTTTACATACTTGATGATACTTTTATGTAACAAGAAGGGTCCATGGATACAAAGTGTAATGTGTACCTTAGAACACAGAACTTCGTTAATTACAATAATAAAAATAAGAAAGTAGCCACATTCAAAAAAAAATTTTTTTATTGGAGTATAGTTGATTTACAATGTTGTGTTTCAGGTGTACAGCAAAGTGAATCAGTTATACATATATCCACTCATTTTTAGATTACTTTCCCATATAGGCCATTACAGAGTATTGAGTAGAGTTCCCTATGCTATACAGTAGGTCCTTATTAGTTATCTATTTTATATATAGTAGTGTATGTTAATCCCAATCTCCCAATTTATCCCCCCCACCCACCTCTTATGGGACAAATTCTACTTGAGGTGCAATGAGAGGGCTTCTTAGAAAGGAAGATGCCTCCAGCCAGCCCTGGAGAATCTGAAACAGCAGGATAGGGTAGGAAGCTGAGTGAGGCCCCCCAAAGGGACTGGGACTATACTTGTCAGAGATACCAGCCCAGGTAAGTTCCCAGATGGCTCCTGCCCAAGGTCTCGGCTGGGCCAAAACTACCTCTGTGGGAGGGTGTGGTTCCTGCCTGTCTGGCCTCCATTCCATCACATCAGGTTAAAACCACAGCTCCCTCCCACAGCTATTTTCCCTTTGTGGACCACCCTCCATTTCTTCTCATTCTAGGAGGTTTGGAGAGAGGTGACACCACCCTCTGGCCACCAGAGTAGGCATGTGGGACTCAGGCTTCACAAATCAGAGCATTCCTTCTTCCCCAACCATAGTGATTGGCTCAGGGACTGGCCTGTGACCCAAGCCGACCAATGAGAATCAGCCATAGACTCTGGGGAATTATTTGGAGGAGAGGTGTTCTCTTTCTGCTGAGCCGCTGAGTTGGGAGGATATCAGCCAGCAACCACCTATCTCTGCCAAAGCAAAAGCAAAGTGGAAAGCAAAGCAAAGCTACGTGGTCAAGAGAGGAGGCTGATGACATTGGGTGAGCACCTGAATCAAGCTATACCTGAAGCATACCAACATTTGTGCTCAAGCTGGGTTGAGGTATGATTTGACTGTCACTTATAACCAAACAGGTCATGACTGATACAGAACTCAAGTGGGACAGAACCAGGCTCTGTGAAGTTCCAGATGTTTGCTTTCCTCCCTCACCTCTAAGGGTAACCCAGGAAAGTGCGGCACTTTAGGAAATAAGGCTGTGGCATCAGCCATGTGATCAGAGCAGGAACAAAGTCACACAAACCATCCATGTGTGGGGCACCCACCTGCAGGTCCTGATGGGGAAGCACCTACCTTCACCCCACTCAATTGCCCCATTTACCTGTGGACTGTGCTTCTCCCAAAGGGCAGGGATGAGCCTCTGGACTGTCTTGTACTCCACTGGAATCTCATACACATGCAGGTCCACGCTGTCACCGAGCCCCAGCTTCTCCAGCTCCTGGGAGCAAGAGCAGAGGAAATGTGGCATTAGGTCAGGGCTGCAGAGATAACTAGATCCCTGGGGACAGAGTGACCTATCCTCAGAAGACAGGCAGGGTTCCTGACTCACTGTGCAGAGCGGGAAGGCCCATGTGCTGGTCTATCCCAAAGCTCCTCCCTCAGCCCAAAGCTCCTCCCTCAGCTCCTTCTCCACCCACTCTCTCAGCATCTCCGTGGGCAGCAGCATGATACCATGGCCTCTGAGGCTAGTCTCCTGGATTTGAACCCTGCCTGTGGGGGTAAGGGCAGTGACTTGGGCAAGTCACTTAACCTCTCTGTGCCTCAGTTTCCTCATCTGTAAAATGGGGATAATAAAGTACTTACTTCACAAGGTAGTTATAACAAATGAAGGAACTAATTCACGCTAAAGAGTTCCAAGCAATGTTTGGCATACTGCAGGGACTCGAGTAATGCTGACTACCATTACTACTGTTATCTTTGTTGTTTGTTATTACGCTCTCCCTTTGTTACACCTGTTAAGAATTATTTATAGACTTGGTGCATGGTAGATAGCAGGGTCTCAACATACCTTTACAGATGGACCCAACTCCTTAGGGAGCCTCTAACCATCTCAGGAATGAAGGGGTTTAAAAACATCATGAATTATAAACAAAAATCGGCTATGATGACCCCAATGTTCACAGCAGCGCTATTTACAACAGCCAAGACATGGAAGCAACCTGAATGTCCATCAACAGATGAACGGATAAAGAAGATGTGGTATATATATAAATGGAATATTACTCAACCACAAAAGAGAGTGAAATAGGGACTTCCCTGGTGGCACAGTGGTTAAGAATATGCCTGCCAATGCAGAGGACATGGGTTCGAGCCCTGGTCCGGGAAGATGCCACATGCCGCGGAGCAACTAAGCCTGTGCACCACAACTACTGAGCCTGCGTTCTAGAGCCTGCGAGCCATAACTACTGAGCCCGTGAGCCACAACTACTGAGCCCACGAGCCACAACTACTGAAGCCCACGTGCCTATAGCCTGTGCTCCGCAACAAGAGAAGACACTGCAATGAGAAGCCCGTACACTGCAACGAAGAGTAGCCCCCGCTCGCTGCAACTAGAGAAAGCCTGAGCGCAGCAACAAAGACCCAACAGCCAAAAATAAATAAATAAATAATGTTTTTAAAAGAAGAGTGAAATAATGCCATTTGCAGCAACATGGATAGAACTAGAGATTATCATACTAAGTGAAGTCAGTCAAGCAGAGAAAGACAAATACCATATGATATCACTTATATGTGGAATCTAAAAAAAAATGATACAAATGAACTTATTTACAAAACAGAGACAGACTCACAGACATAAAAAACAAACTGACGGTTATCAAAGGGGAAAGGGTGGGGAGGGATAAATTAGAAGTTTGGGATTAACAGATACACACCACTATATATAAAATAGATAACCAACAAGGACCTACTGTACAGCACAGGGAACTATATTCACTATCTTGTAATAACCTATAATGGAAAAAATCTGAAAAAGAATATGTACACATAAGTACATACATATATATGTATATATAAATATATATCTGGGAAAAAAGGGCTATGATGGATCACCACATGCGTACTTTTCTGGGGAAACACGGATGCTTTCCTCAGATTCTCAGTGTGGCAGAGCCCATGACTGGGCCTCCTTCCCCCAGATGGCCCACAACTCAGAGCACAGCAGACCCAGAACCAACTTTCCCGGAGGAATGGTGATCCTGGCAGCTCTGGCGTCCAGGGGTGGGCAGAGACGTTCAGGGATGAAGGTTTCAGCTTAATATCAAAAACTGAGCATTCTTCATGGTAAAATTAATACCCCAAATAATGATTATCGGTCAGGCTGTTTCATATTATTCTCAGATCTCATGCAGTAATTTGGACATGCTACCACTGGCGGATGTTACAGAGTTCTATGGGCAGGTCCCAGGCGAAGCAGGTTTCGCATCTGGCCTTGCCGAATTCACTAGAGGTGAGCTCTTATCTTTTTTTTTTTTGTCACGCTGCGCAGCCTGTGGGATCTTAGTTCCCCAACCAGGAACTGAACCAGGCCCACGGCAGTGAAAGTGTGGAGTCCTAACCACTGGACCACCAGGGAAGTCCCTAGAGGTGAGTTCTTGCATCTCCTGCAGCGGCTACAGGATTTCTTTCTCTGGTTGCCTTGACCTTGCTACCCACGCTATCCCAGATCTGTGCCCCACTGACGGCAGTTGCTCTGGAGAGTATCCGATGCCTGGAATAGCAGGTCTTTCCTCACTGATAGATAATTCCAAATTGCTCCCCAAAGAGGTCACCTGGAGACAAGGACATCTGGAGGGTAGGTGGGGCGAGGCAGGTGTGTGTGCGGGGGGAGTCTCAAATGCCAACACCAGGATCTGGGAGCCCGGCCCTCTTGCTAAGCCCAGTTATGTGTGAGATCAGGAAGCCCTCCCCGCAGGACAGAAGAGGGCAGAGCGCAAACCTGCTCCCCAAACATGGTGCACGGTGAGCTGCAGACACTGATGGGTAGAGGGCTGGCGGGGAGGGTGGTTATATTTTGTGTGAAATCTATTTTAAAAGACACTAAAGAGAAAACTTTGTAAAATATTTAATTTCTCCCACAATCAGTTTTCTTAGACACTAATATTTTTATTCTTCATGCTCCTTTGTCTTCTCAACTCCCTGGACTGTGGTGATGGGAATCAGAGGGGACTTTCTTCAAGGGTTTATGGATTCAGAGACGAGGCAGGCCTGGTGCTCGCTGGCACACAACCACGATTCCTACCTCACCGTATTGTTTTTTACACCATCGAACCCCTGAGAAGCACTGGAGGTTTTAGATCTGTGCTCCCTGTTTCCATTCCCGTGATTTTTATCAATATTCACCCTGTTTGTGCATGCTGCACGCCCGGACTGATTATTTTGAATGGCCACACATTAAAAATAATAGGATGTTATAGACCACTGGCTTCTTGACGTTTGTTGGATACACCCAAGTTTTGTTTTGGCAAATTGATGTGGAGATCAAGCCCCATCTCCTCCCCAGCACTACCCCAGCCTCCTGTCCCCCAAGGCAGCATCTAAAATCACAATGCAGCCTTTCCCTGCTTCCGCCCTGCTGTGGCTCCTGCCACGCTCAGAATAAAAATATTAACTCCCCACCATAGCCCACGATGCCCTGAGGGGTCGGGATGCTGCCCTCCTCTCCCTTTGTCCCCCTTTTGCTCACTTCCCCCAACACAGCCTCCCACATACCAGACTCACTCCTGCCTCAGGGCCTTTGCACTGGCTATTCCCTCCGCTTAGAATGCTCTTCCCATCACTTTCCGGTCAGTTGACTCCTTAGCCTTCATGTCTCAGCCTCCCAAGAAGACATTCTGGATGCCCAGCCTGCTTTACATGCTCTCTCGGTCCCACAGGTCAATGTCCTGGCCACGCCCCAAGATGTGCACACATTAGGTGCTGGTGAATGTCAGCTGAACAAGTGAGCAGTTCAAGCTTGGACTGAGAACAAATACAGACCCAGGTGAGCCTGGGCAAGTACCCGACCCTCCTGAGGGTGCTTTGTTTTTCTTAACTGTAAGTGGGGGTTTGGACTCACTGCTGGCTGTGACCCCTTTCCTTTTCATCCTTTCCTACATTTAAAAGTAGCTCCTCACTATTTGCAACAGCCGAAGTATCCATCACTGGATGAAAGGATATAAACAAAATATGGTCCATCCACACAGTGGAATATTACTCAGCCATGAAAAGGAACGAAGCACTGACACATGCTACAATGTGGATGAACCTTGAAAACATCATGCTGCATGAAAAAAGCCAGACACAAAAGGTCACATATTATATGACTCTGTTTATGTGAAATATCCAGAACAGGCAAATCCACAGAGACAGAAAGCAGATCAATGGCTGCCAGGGGCTTGGGGACTGGGGATGGGGAGTGACTGCTAATGGGGACAGGATTTCCTTTTTGGATGATAAAAATGTTCTGGAATTAAATAGAGGTGGTGGTTGGACAACACTGTGAATGTAATAAATGCCACTGATTTGTACACTTTAAAATAGATTTATACTATATAAGTTCATCTCAATTTTTTAAAAAAGGAAAAAAGCAGCTCTTAATTGCATGGATGGTGGAGGGTAGGAATCAGGGGTGGAGCCTCTAAAGCCAGGTGACCAGGTTTGTTCTCCCTCCCCTACCCTCACTCCCTGGCTGGGTGACCCTGGGTAAGTCACTCAACCTCTGTGCTTTAGTTCCTTCATCTGTAAATGGGTGAACAGTAGTACCCATGTCATAGGGAGAAAAAATAAAACAATAGAAGAAACTAGAAAAAATAAAACAATGTTAAATTATATTTTAAAACGTTAATGTGTTTCCTTAAAAAAAAATCCAAGTGATTTTTTCTGCCTAATATGGCATAAGTGAAAAAAAATAGACAAAATGTGTAAACTAACAGTTTTCAGACATGGAGTTGAGGAGTCAAAGCTGAGGTTCTAGAAAGTGTAAGAGGGCTACAGTTTGCAGAGTGGAGTCCTGGACAGGAGGGACCTGGGGGGAAGAGGAGGTAGGGGGAGGGAGAGGAGGGGGGAGGGGAAGGGGAGGAGGGAAGTAGGTGGGGAGGAGAGAGTGTGTAGAGAGGAAGAGAGAGGGAGGAAGAGAGAGAGAGATCAGTCTAGAAGTTGATCCAGAGATCTTTTGAGAGTCCGAGGGCTGATGGGTTTACACGCATGCAGAGGCCAGGGATAGAGCCACTTGAAAGGAACACAGGGAACAAGCCTCCGAGCTCATACCGGGCTGGAAATACTTGTTCCCACCAGCCAGAGTGGAAAAACTTCACAAGGAAGTGGAGAAAAATTAGCCCCAGAGTGAAGACTGCTCTGGTCCTGCCTAACAAAACTGAACAGCAAGCCTGGAAAGGAACTGTTTCCAGTAGCTTAATTGTATCCCAGAACAAAGCTCAAGAATAGTTTGAGGAAATACAAAAGTATACAGCATGCCACAAGGTAAAATTCACAAGGTCTGGCATCAGTTGAAACTGACCAGGCGTGCAAAGAAGCCAAAAACTACCACCCATAATGAAGAGAAAAATCAATCAATAGAAACAGGACCGGGGGCTTCCCTGGTGGTGCAGTGGTTAAGAATCCTTCTGCCAATGCAGGGGACACAGGTTCAAGCCCTGGTCCAGGAAGATCCCACATGCGCAGAGCAACTAGGCCGTGAGCCACAATGACTGAAGCCCGCGTGCCACAACTACTAAAGCCCGAGCACCTAGAGTCCAAGCTCCGCAACAAGAGAAGCCACTGCAACGAGAAGCCCGCGCACCGCATCGAAGAGTAGTCCTTGCTCGCCACAACTAAAGAAAGACCACACGCAGCAACGAAAACCCAACGCAGCCAAAAATAAAATAAATAAATAAATGTTTTAAAAAAGAAATGAAAATCCCCTGCTATGTAACCATTGTAAATATAAATTTAAAAAAGAAAAGAAACAGGACCAGGGAATTCCCTGGTGGTCTAGTGATTAGGATTTCACGCTTTCCCTGCTGATGGCCCGGGTTCAATCCCTGGTCAGGAAACTAAGATCCCTCAAGCCACGTGGCATGGCCAAAAAAAAAGAAAGAAAGAAAGAAAAAGAAAAGAAACAGGACCAGAAACAACACAGATGGTAGAATTAGTAGATGAGGACATGAAAATAGTTGGTATATTTTTAAAAAGCCAGACAGATCAAGTTTGAAGCCCCCTCACCCCGAGTCTGGGTCCCATTCCCATACTTCAGAAGAAAGTACTGTTAACAGCACACACATCCCTGCAGACCTATTTCTATCCCTTCTACACACCTGTCTGAGAAAACACATAGTATTTATTTTTACATCAATTGCATCCTTCAGCAACTATGCTTTCTCCACTCAGCAGTTGGTTTTGGAGATCTAGCTACATTATTACATGTAAATCTTGTTCCTTTCCCTTTTCCCTGCTGCATAATATTCCATCCCAGAAATTAGTTGGATTTAAACATTCCCCTACACTGGAATATTTAAGTGGCTTCCAATTTTCCTCAGTTTTAAGCCATACTGCAGCAAGCATCCTTGTGCACATTTCTCGCACCTATGTGTGAAGCTTAAATGCTAAAAAGAGTTGCACTGCAAGATCAGAACATGTATGCTAGTGAGTGATACTATCACACTGAAGCCTGCTTTTCTTTTCTTTCTTCCTTTCTTTTTTGTTTTCTTTTGGCCACACCACAAGGCTTGCAGGATCTTAGTTCCCCGACCAGGGATTGAACCCGGGCCACAGCAGTGAAAGCCCAGAATCCTAACTACCAGGCCACCAGGGAACTCTTGAAGCTTGCCCTTCTGACCTCAGACTCAGTATATACTAGAGGTAGGGGAAAAACTTAAGGGTTTATCAATGAAACTTCCCTTAATCCCCAAAAGGAGACCCAGTGAGCTCTTTTCCATCTTAAAAACAAATTCAATGGCACCAAAAGTACAGACAATAAAAGAAAAAAATAGAGAAATTAAGATTTCATAAAAATGAAAAAAAATTGTGAATCAAAGGATGCAATAAATAGAATGAAAAGACAGCACCTGGGGTGAAAGAAAATATTTGCAAACCGTGTATCTGACAAGGGATCTATATCTAGAATACAGCTGACCCTTGAACAACACAGATTTGAACAGCATGGGTCCACTTATATGCAGATTTATTTTCAACAGTAAATACTACAACACCACACAGTTCGAGCTTGGCTGAATCTGCAGATGCAGAACTGTGGATATGGAGGAACAAAGCATATGGAAGACTGACTGTAAGTTACAGATGGGTTTTCCACTGGGCAGAAGGTAGGTGCCCCTAACGCCCAAGTTGTTCAAGGGTCAACTGTATATAAAGAATGCTTACGGGCTTCCCTGGTGGCGCAGTGGTTGAGAGTCCGCCTGCCGATGCAGGGGACACGGGTTCGTGTCCCGGTCCAGGAAGATCCCACATGCCGCAGAGCGGCTGGGCCCGTGAGCCATGGCTGCTGAGCCTGCGCGTCCGGAGCCTGTGCTCCTCAACGGGAGAGGCCACAACAGTGAGAGGCCCGTGTACCGCAAAAAAAAAAAAAGAAATGAAATGAAGTGAAGTGAAATAAAATAAAATCTACAGAGTAAATACCCACTTCCAAGCCCTCCCACACACACATAATTTGCAGGAATTTCAAATTCCCAACTGCCTGGCCAGGAGGAAGGACCCAGATATGTGAAGGCGCCCAATCTGGGGTCCTCCTCATTTCCTTTAAATGATGAATTGTGGGGCTTCCCTGGTGGCACAGTGGTTGAGAGTCCGCCTGCCGATGCAGGGAATTCGGGTTCGTGTCCCGGTCTGGGAAGATCCCACATGCCGCGGAGTTGCTGGGCCCATGAGCCATGGCCGCTGAGCCTTTGCGTCCGGAGCCTGTGCTCCACAACAGGAGAGGCCACAACAGTGAGAGGCCCGCATACCGCAAAAAAAAAAAAAATGATGAATTGTGTCCCTTTATCAGGATCTTGAACAAGTAGGGGAAATGGGGATACATAAACCTTTCATTTTTAAGGAAACTGGGGACTTCCCTGATGGCGCAGTTGTTAAGAATCCGCCTGCCAATGCAGGGGACACGGGTTCGAGCCCTGGTCCAGGAAGATCCCACATGCCGCGGAGCAGCTAAGCCCGTGCACCATAACTACTGAGCCCGCACACCACAACTACTGAAGCCCACGCACCTAGAGCCCGGAACAAGAGAAGCCACCGCAATGAGAAGCCCGTGCACCGCAACAAAGAGTAGCCCCCACTCACTGCAACTAGAGAAAGCCCACGCGCAGCAATGAAGACCCAATGCAGCCAAAAATTAATTAATTAATTATTTTTTTTTTAAAAGTGAGTTTTCCAGAAAGTCATCAGCTTAGAGACACAGACACCTTTCCTCAAGCCCCAGGCTATAGGCCCACCATGCTCAGCTCCATTTCCCCAGTGCAGCTAATATTACTTAATATTTTTCTCAAACTCAATCATTTAATTTTTTCCCTTAAATAAATGTAGCCTCATCCCTAGGTGACAATATCCATGAAGTTACAGGACATGATGTGCTAGTTATATATGCTTTTTCTAAAACACATTATATTAAATACATAGCCACCATAATTTCATGTTTGCCCTATATAGTGTGTGTATACTTTTCATGTATGAAATATTTCAAAAATAATTTAAAGTACTTCTCTCTTCCTCCAACAATATTTTTAAGTTAGTCCTTTTAAAATTAACTCAAGTTAAAAAAAAAACAAACAAAAACTAACCCAAGTAGATAAACAAGGTCCTACTGTATAGCACAGGGAACTATATTTAATATCTTGTAATAAAAGAATTTTATTGAAGAAGAATATATACTGAATATATATTTACTGAAAAAGAATATAGACATATACATATATACACGCGCACACACATATGAATCACTTAGCTGTACGCCAGAAACAAACACAACATTGTAAATCAACTACACTTCAATTTTAAATAAATAAATAAATAAATAAATATTGGATTAATAAAAAGTAACTCAAGTAATTTTTTTGAATACATTGTTTGGAATCCGCCCTCAGGCTAAAGACAAAAAGAACCATAAGCGAATACTAAATTCTAATAAGTAGGCTTTCTTTGGGGGAAGCATGAGTAGGTAATTCTGAAAGTTCTTTCTGTTTATTCTAGGATTGATCAAAGAAGTGAACACACTGGGGGATCATGAGGGGAGGGGATTCACAATGTCGGAGGAAGGAGTCACAAGTCTGTGGTGTTGGATCGGAATTGAAGGCATCTGTGCAAATTCCAGGGTTTTGATATAGAAATGGGTGCCGGTGTGTGTGTGTGTGAATGTACACACCTCTACTTTCCAGTTCTGTCAACTGACAGAACTCAGAAGCGATGATATCCTAGTAGCAATGAGCACACCCAGCTCCCAGCTTCCAGCTTTAAATATTATTCTCTGCTAAAAGAATGAAGGTTTTCTTGGAGAAGTTGCTCATTTCAGGGATGGGACAGGGAAAGTACAAAGGTGGACCCAGAATTCCTATAAGACCCAACAATTCCCCTCTTGATACATACACATACCCCTAAGAGAAATGAAGACCTACATGCGCACAAAAACTTGTATGTGAGTGTCCATGTAGCATTACTCATATAACCAAAAGGTGGAAATAACCCAAATGCCCATCAATGGGTGAACAAATAAACAAAACATGGTCCATCCATACAATGAAATATTACTCAGCCATGGAAAGGAGTGAAGCATTGATTCACGCCACAACAGGGACGGACCTTGAAAATGTTATGCTGAGTGAAAGGAGACATAAAAGGCCACGTCTTGTGATTCCATTTATATGAAATGTCCAGAAAAGGCAAATTCATAGAGACAGAAGGTAAATTAGTGGTTACCTGAGGAAAAGGAGGAATGGGAGTGATAGTTAATGGGTATGGGCTTCTTTTGGGGTGATGAAAATGCTCTGGAATTAGATGGAAGTGATGGTTGTACAACTCTGTGACTATACTATAAACTGCTATATTATACACTTTAAAAGGGTGAATTTTATGGTACATGATTATATCCCATAAAATTGTATCTCAGGTTTTTAAAAAGCATACAAAGCATCTGACATCCAATACTCAGGTAGAAATCAGAAAAATGCGGGGGGAAGGATGCCCTACTAAATGCAGTGTAGTGTCTTGGATGGGATCCTGAAGCAGAAAAAGGACATTAGTGGGAAAACTCATGAAACTCGAATAAAGACTGGAGTTTAGTTAACAGTAATGGACCAATGTTGATTTCTTCATTTTGAGATATGTAGTCATTACGTATGTTAACACTAGGGGAAATCGAGTAAGGGGTATGTGGGAACTCTTTGTATTATCTTTGTAATTTCTCTGTAAATCTAAAATTATTGTGAAAATACATGTGAAATTGACATGTATACACTGATGTGTATAAAATTGATGACTAATAAGAACCTGCTGTATAAAAAATAATAAAATTCAAAAATTAAAAAAAAGTAATACTAAACTTCCTTTGGGTTATTTGTATGGAAATATGTTAATATGTTTCAGACATTACATGAAATTCCTAAAAATCTTATATGTTCTGGTATAATGTTATAAGTCATAATTCTAGTTATTACTTTAAAATGTATATCTCAGAAATAACTAAATTTCCTTGTCAATTGCATTATTATGAACTTTTATCAAATCTTCAACCGTGGTCATTTTTAAGTCTTTTGTCATTTAAAGACAGTTCTGGGTGTACTCTGATGCTTTTGCAAAAATGTTCCTATAAAAGGGTTTCATCTTCAAAGAATTCATGGAAAAGACTCTGACAAGTACAGGTTTCTGGTAACTGACTATACTGCTGAACTGAATGAATAAGCATTTTCAGAACTCTAATGGAAAACTGATGAATTCATAAAAGTGCTAACAAAAGACCAAGATGAAAAACAATTAATTACATGGGACTGAGTGAACTGATGAGGATGATTACAATTTTTGTGACTTTCTGTTTGAATTTTAAAAAAAAAGTAAAAAAAAAAATGCATTTCCAAAAAGTGAGCCTGAAACCAAAAAGGAAGGAAGTGCTCAAGAATGATACAGGAGGGGCTTCCCTGGTGGCGCAGTGGTTGAGAGTCCGCCTGCCAATGCAGGGGACACGGGTTCGTGCCCCGGTCCGGGAAGGTCCCACATGCCGTGGAGCGGCTGGGCCCGTGAGCCATGGCCGCTGAGCCTGCGCGTCCGGAGCCTGTGCTCCGCAACGGGAGAGGCCACAACAGTGAGAGGCCCGCGTACCAAAAAAAAAAAAAAGAATGATACAGGAGCCAGCCTGAAGGGGCTGCCATGGGCCAAATCTGGGACAATTTGAACATCAAAATTAAGAAAGTAAGACGTAATAACCTATACAGGAAAAGAATCTGAAAAATAGATATATGTATATGTATAACTGAATCACTTTGCTGTACACCTGAAACTAACACAACACTGTAAACCAACTATACTCCAATATAAAATAAAAATTAAAAAAAATTAAGAGTAAGAGATTATCATTTGTTGAAGACAGTACCCATGAGTCCACGCAGATACAAATAAACTCACAGAAGGTCATAAAAAGTGTCGAAGGAAAGATGGAATTAGAAAACCATCATTTGGCAGGCATCATACTAAAATAATAACTGATTCAGGTGAGACTCACCAGGGGATGCTAATATGGTCTCAAAGTATCTCTTTACAGGGTCTCAAAGTATCTCTCTATGGGATACTTTTTCATCACAAAGGGCAAGATAGTAACTTTGCAAAGAAGAAATCCATCAGACCACAACTTTAGCAAGTGATCAAGGTCAATGATACCAAGAATGAGACACATCAATATATCCAGTGCCTCCTGATATGATGCACGGAGAAGGACACAACATTACTTCTGTGGGATTCCTGCCCCAAATACACACACAGCCTCCATCTAGTCATGAGGAAACACTGGAGGAGCCACCTTGACGGACACTCTCCAAAGGATTGAGCAGTTCTTAGCAAACATGTCATGCCATGAGACACAAAGGAAGACTGAGGAACTTTCCAGACCACAGGAGATTAAAGAAATGGGACAACTGAACCTACATATAATCTGGAACTTTCTTCTGCTGTGAAGGACATTAACAGGGTGGTTGGCAAAATCTGAATAAGGTCTGTAGATTATAGAATTGTATCAATGTCCAATAAGCCTGATTTTGATCACTGTGCTGAGGCTGTGTTTTAGGAAATACACGGTGACTTATTTAGGGATAGAGGAGTATCATGTCTGCAACTGACCCCTAAATGACACAGAGCATGACAGTTCCTCAAAATATTAAACACAGAATTACCATAGGATGCAGTCATTCCACTTCAGGGTGTATACCCACAAGGACTGAAAGCAGGATCTTGAAGAGATATTTGTAGGCCCATGTTCATGGCTGCATTATTCATAAGAGCTAAAATGTACAAGCAACCCAAGTGTCTACTGACCAATTAATGGATAAGCAAAATGTGGTATATAAAGCCTGAGACCAGGCAATGGGATATATATCAACCTTCAAGAGGAAGGAAATTCTGACACATGCTACAACACGAATGAAACTTGACAACATTATGCTAAATGAAATAAGCCAGGCACAAAAGCACAAAACTGTATGCTTCCATTTATATGAGGTCCCTAGCGTAGTCAGATCCATAGAGACAGAAAGGAGAATGTGGTAGTTGCCAGGGGCTGGGAGAGTGAGGAATGAGCAGTTAGTGTTTAATGGGGACAGAGTTTCAGTTTAGGAAGATGAAGAAGTTCTGGAAACCAATGATGGTGATGGCTGCAAAACAATGTGAATGTACTTAATGCCACTCAACTGTACACTTAATAATGGTTAAGGTGGTAAAGTTTATATTATATATATTATACCACAGTTTAAAAAATGACTTGGAAGTCAAAAAATTTTTTAAACTGTATTTATCTACCTACCTATTTATCTGTAGAGAAAGAGCAAATGTAATATAATGTTAACACTTGGGGAATCTGGGTGTGAAAGGATTTCTTTGTCATCCTCTCCTGCCATGGCTGGGAGGAGAAATCTCCAGCAAAGACCTCTCAGCATAAGGTAAATAATCTCATCTATCTTTACACCCTGTCAACCACGACCCCACTTTTTCTTACCCTCCTGTCCCCCACAGCTTGAAATTTCCCCGCCCCCTCCCACTTCTTTTCCCCATGGCCCTGGCAGCGCTTTCTGGCAACATGTTGAAAGTCCAGTAATGAAAAGAATCCATCCCTCAGTTAAGTGAGGACTTAAAAGGATCATCTTCATTTGTTCAGAGTTTCACTCAGGGAGTTATCCCCAAAGCTGTCCACAGGACAGGCCACCCATATGCCCAGGCAAGTCAATTTGGTGGAAGAATCTCTATGGGCAGGGGGGGTGGGGTACTGAGGATGCTACTAACTCGGTTAGTGACCAAGCCAAGGAACCCTCTACACGACGCAGTAACCCTCCCGGTGGCCACCATGACATGTGATATGCCAAGGTCGGACCCCCAGCTCAGGACAGCAGCCCCGCCTTATGGATCCTGTCTCTGCCCCTCTCCCTTTACCCAGCAGACCAGGCGCTACATGCTGAGCACCACTGCCCGCCCACAGTAACTCAAGGGTCTCTCCCACTGGGTGATGTTTACCAAGCATTAGTGGGAAGAATCGCCCACATCGACTTTTTTTTTTTTTTTTTTTTTCTTTTTGCGGTATGCGGGCCTCTCACTGTTGTGGCCTCTCCCGTTGCGGAGCACAGGCTCCGGATGCGCAGGCCCAGCGGCCATGGCTCACGGGCCCAGCCGCTCCGCGGCATATGGGATCCTCCCAGACTGGGGCACGAACCCGTATCCCCTGCATCGGCAGGCGGACTCTCAACCACTGCGCCACCAGGGAGGCCCCACATCGACTTTTGATGGTAGGAAATGACCTGGTGCCACCAGGGAGCCACGGAGTGAGTCACCTTCTTGTCCTAACCTTTCCTCCTCATGTCCTCTGGGTCCCCACCTACCCCCTCCCCATCTGGGGGGAAAAAATAAACTAAGAAACCCACCATCAAAGAAATACACACACCCCATGGCCAGCATCCCCACAGAGAGGCGTCCACATGCTCACTAGAGACCCTGAGAGGGGCATCCTTGTTGCTTTATCCTTGGGGAGCAAACCCTGAAGCCCCCAGTGTCAGCGCCAATGGGAGGAGGGGTGGGTCGGGAAAGGAGACAGTTGTCCCCCCGCCACACACACACACCCCCCAATACAGGCTGAGCAAAAGCAGCTGGTGCCAGAGGAACACAGAGGCTGTTCCATCCCATTCATTTATTTGCAACTTGAGACCAGGCAGAACTCATCTGCAGTGACGGAGCTCAGGAAGCAGCTGAGGAGTGATGGGGAGCGGGGCGGGGGGGGGGTAGCAGGAAAGAATGTTCTGGGTTGATGGGAATCAACCACCTTGATCGAAGTATTGGTGACATGGGCATAAATACTTTTCACCAAAGTGATGGGGGCACTGAAGATCTGTACATGATTTTATACAAATGATTCCCCAATTTTAATAAGGGCAATGGTGGGGGAGGAGCAGCTACACCGTTCATCTGAAGTTAAGAGAAGTGGGTGGCCCATAATCAAGCGAAATTCTTGGCCTCTGACCACTTTCTGCTCCAAAAGGGCTGGACAGTTCTCCTGGGGGGAGGGTAGCAGCGCACCCCAAGTCCCACGACAATGTGCAGCGAGCACAGCCGCCAAGCACAGACTGTGAAAGTAACGGGGCTTGTGCGCCCCAGACAACACATTGTCTACACCCCATCTACCTGACAAGACCCCGCTGAGCGGCTGCGTCTGACTGATTCCCTTGACCCCGTAACAAAGACCCGCTTTGTTCCCTGGTTAATATCCTTAGCAGGTCTGTCTAGACTCACTGTGGCAGTAATTGTCCTGCGATGTCACCAGGACCTGTGACCCGACTCCTCCTTGCCCCACTTGGGCAGAGAAGGCTACAGATGGCCCCAAGCCAAGGGGGTCCAGGCCCTCAACACCCACCTCAGCCTCCTAGGGCGAGAAAGACCCGCAGCCAGCATCCCACTCCCACCACCCAAGACCTGTGGGGAGACAGGATACTTGAAAAATGCAGTCCCTCCTGTGTGGGGTGCTAGGGGCAGCGGCATTTTTTCCTGGGAAAGAGGAAAGGAGCGGTGCCCCTCTGTCCCCAGAACTCCTACCTCCAGAATGTGGCTGGTGGGAAACAGTTCACTGTCTGCTGGGGCGCCAGTTCACCCAGGGCATGAAGAAGGAAGGTCAGATAAGAGAGAGAGGAGAGGGAGAGAGAGAGAGAGAGAGAGAGAGAGAGAGAGAGAGAGAGAGAAGGAGGTGGGGGAGGGAGAGAGAGAGACAGGAAGAGACAGAGACCCAGAGAGGCCAAGAGAAACTCAAAGAGAGACAGATATATGGAAAGAGACATGGAGAAGGGGAGAGACAGAGACCCAGAGAGAGACACCCAGAGAGAGACTGAGAGTGACAGAGAAACAGAGAGAGACAGAGAGAAGTGAGTTGGTCCCTGGCAGAGGAGGAGGAGTTCCTTCCACAGGTGGCAACTTGAGCTTCAGAAAAATCAGTCGGGACAGGAAGTAACGGCTGCTCACTCCACCTCACCAAACACCCATCTTCAGCTTGAGGTGACAGACATCAATGGCTGCCCGCAACTCATGTCTGGATCACACCAAGAACACTCTGAGGCATATTTTCTTGAGGGATGGATTTGACCCATCCAATGACTACACCCTTTCCATGGGCAAATCTGTTTTATCCAGAGTAACTGAAAAGCACCACCAGCGGCTCCTAGCCACCCCGTGAGTGGATCCGGCAGATGCTCTGCTGTGCAGAAGGCATGGGACCCAAGTGCAATTCCATTGACACCAAGTTCTAGAACAGGTAAAATGCACCTATGGAGGCCATAAAGTCAGCAGAGAGGTTTACACCTGGGAGTAGGGTTGGCGGGTGCAGTGGGAGTACCTGGGAAAGGACACAAGGGGCTTCTGCAATGGGGACCAACAGAGAAGGGGCTGAGAATGTTCTAGGTCTTGATCTGGACTCAGGTGCTGCAGAGGTACACGTGTAAAATTTCACGGACTAACATTGCTGTGCACACTCGGTATGTATGCGCAACTCCAGTTTTTTTTGTTGTTGCTTTTTTAAGGGAAACAATTGGACCTGGGAAGGTTGGCATTTTTTAGCTGGGGAATGGTGGAGAATTCTCTCTTCTTGTCTCATAAAGTTGAGGAAGAAACTGAAAGTCTTCTAGAGGTGAGGTCTGGAGAGATGGGTGACTGAAATATAAGGGGTATTTCCCCACCGGCAGCAGGATGAAAAGCTGCCATCTTCCACCATCCAAGTCCCAAAGCTCGGAGGGATTTCCAAAGATTGTTTAATTGATTTTTCTCCTATTTAGATGCAGATCATAGTGTCTGGGGCCCAGGGATTCAGACACACGGCTTTGTGTCCACTCAGCCCCGTGAAGACTCCTGTCTGAAACTCGCACAAAGCCAGACACACACGTCTTCAGAAACATGCTGTTTCCTTTTTGTCTGGGGCTCCAGGGAGCGGGTGCGACGAGCAGGGCCTCAGACATGCTCCCATCTGCGGAATCCCAGGGATCCTGTCCCTCTGTTCTGCTAGCAAAGTGGGGTGAAAATTTTTAAAAAGGGAGAGGAATGTGGCCAAGATTTTGAGGTCTGGAAGAAGGGTAACAAAAAAGGTGGGGCACCCCAACTGGGAATAGACACACTGAGGTTTCAGCTTGGATTTTTCTCTGAATTCAGGGCTCTGGAGTGGAAAGCAGGGGATGCTTTAAATCAAGCAGCTAATGGGCTAGGATTAACACGAGTTTGACTCCGGTCTGTGCAGATCTGATTTATATAAGGAGAAAACTTCTCTCTCTTTCTCTCTGCCCATTGTTCCCCAGTCTGTCCCTCCAAATGCCCCAGCTGACAAAGAAACTGGAAGGCTCAGGACAGCGGGAAAGACCTCCTCCCCTGCAATATGCGGCCTTTGCTTCCTCCAGCTGCCAGGAAGCAACACTGAGAGTCACTGCACCCGCTCTACAAGGTTAATACATCCCCCAATATCCCTGCCTGGTCCTCCAAAACCTGGCTGTGGCATGGGCTACTTCCGAAGAAATGCCACTCTGGTTTCTGAGCTGGATGACCTCAGTAACTCTCTCTGTGCCTCAGTTTCCTCACCCATAAAGTGGGCACAAGAATAACTGCACCTAAGGGTTGTTGGCAGAATTCAGCATGCTGGGCAGCAAAAAATACTTGGCGCAGAGCAAGCACTCAACAAACGCAAGCTACAGTGGTAACTATCTGAGAGGAAGTGTATATCAGACTTAAATATCTCTCAGGAAGCTTCACGGGAGACAGACATTCTCTTCGTAGGTTCCTTCCTTTCTTTGGTGTCAAGTATTTCCAGGGGAAGCCCAGCCCCAAGCCTGATTCCTCCCCTCTGGATCCAGTTACCTGGACTGCAATCCAGCTGGCATTCACAGTGTGTTCCCCAAAAGGGCCGAACCCTGAAAAAAATAAGAAAAGCAGCATGTCACCCAGCGGCCCCTCCTGGCCTGCCCAGGGCCAGGCTGCTGCTTTCATCCAGGAGAATGGAGCAGGGAGCTTCGGGAGCAGCTGCCACCTGGGACAATGTCGGGGGCCTGGTCCCAAGTTTGGGGTGCACCCAGTGGCCCTTCAGAGCCCTCCACCACACAAACTTGTCTGCTCTTAACCGAAGCTGTGAGTCCTTTCTCGTCCTCACTTTCACCTGACCTTCATGCCCAGCAAGAGGCCAGTGCCCTCCTTTGGCCCCAGAAAAGGCTGGCCTTGTTCCCTTCCCAATTTCTTCCCCTATCCTTGACCCCCAAATATAATTTTATCATTGTCTTTGTGCCTCTCCCCTGGACTCTGGAACTGCAGAGCCATAGGCGGTCTGTGAATCATCACCTGATAAGGAACGGCCCTTAAGGGATGCACGTGGATATCTCCCAGGTCAGGCTGTCCAGACATCATCCCACCACCCTCCTCCCTACTTACTCAAACTCCAGGCCCCATTTACAAACCAGATTCTCACCTGAGGATGTGCTAAGTGCTCTGCATGCCCTGTGGCATTCAGCCTCCCTGTGCCTCCCTTTCAGGCAAGGGTGTTTCCTGGGCCTATTTTAGAGGAGCCGGGACTGAGGTACAGAGAGGTGAAGCCAGCTGCCCAAGGTCTCACAGCAAGAAGACGGAAGAGCATGGATTCAAACACAGACCCAGGAGAGTCTGTGGCCTCCCTCTTCTAATCGCCCCAACATACCACCTAAGAAATAAACCTCTCTATAAAGGCTGTCATTGAACCATGGGTCACTCCAGTTGGGCCAAGTGTCCCAAGTGGTATCATGGCGGGATACTGTTCCCTGGAACAGCAGGGGGCCCCCAAGTAGGGTCAGAACCTCTCCACCCCTTTCCTCCTCCTGCATGGACCAAGTATGAGTCCCAGCTCAGCCACTTACAAACAAGGTGACCTTTGTGAGCCTCAGTTTCCCCCTCTGCAAAATGGAGACAGTAAGGATTTAATGAGCTCATGCAAGAAAAATGCCCAATCCCGTGGCTGCCTGCTGAGTCAGGACTAAAGTAATAAATAAGCAGATATAGGAGGGCTGCAGGGGAAAGTGACCCTCAGGCAACTTGACACACCTGTTTGTTAGGTAAGTGGCTACTTCCATATTCCTGGGAATTCCAGGACCAGCCCAAACCTCCCTGGACCACAATATACCTGGATTAGCTTAGCTGGATTTCTCACTCTGACCCCTCCTGACAGGGTCAAAATAATACCGCACCCCCCCCACCACCACCACCAGAGGCCTGGCAGAAATTGACCGCACACGAGGCTCCGACGTGGAGTCTCCTGGAGGAGAAGCAGTTAGTTTTAGGGAGTCGGTGACAGTGGGGCGGGGGATCCAGGCTCACCCACAAACAGCCCGGGCAGGAAAGATTTTGACTAAGACAGTCCTTGGGACAAGCGGAAGAACGGCCGGGCACCCGAGGTTCCCCGAACTTCACCTGCCCCCGCCTCGGGAGAGCAGCCCCCCATTAGCGCAGGGCTCGGGGAGCAGTGGCTGGCAAGAGATTAACTTGTCACGGGGCACTTCCTGCCCGCAAATCGGCCTTTATCCCCTGGGACCGGGGGTGGTGACAAACCCAACCTCGGGAGGGGCAGGGAGGAGTCCAGTCCAGCCTGCCGGGCAGACACAAAAAACAAGTGCCCGGAGGGTCCCTGTCCCCAACCGGGTCAGGAAGGAGGCCAGAGGGGCCTGCTCCGTGTGGGGCACTTGCCAGGACACCCACGTCCTTGCCTGCCCCGACTCCTGACAGTGGGACCACAGGGGCGCCCCCTTCTCCACTTTCTCTGTCGCGCGGACTGAGCTGGGCTCCCGTGGGCGATGACATCTTCCAAACCTGGGACGACTTCCAGCACCTGGGACGACTTCTAGCACCTGCCCCACCCGGGCCACCGCGCTTCTTCCGGCCCCGCTGCCTCCGGAGCCGCCCGACCCGCCCCCGCCATGGGCCGCGCTGCCGCGGCCGCCATCAGAACACTACCCGCGTACCCGTCACCACCACCGCCTTCCTGGGCTGCTCCATGGCGGGCTCAGGCTGCGCCTTTGACCCACTCCTGTCCGGCCCGGTAAGCCCGCTGCCGCCGCTCGGCCACCGCGCCGCCCCGCCCCCAAGTCCGGCCTCGCCCCGCCCTGGCCCCGCCCCCGGCCGGGCCTCTGGGCGTGCGCGTCCCCGCGACCAAGACGCAGAGTGCACGCCCCATCCCTAACTCTCCCCACAGTAGTGCGTGGTTGCCCGGACTCCCCAGCCTCAGTTTACCCACCCGTTGGATGGGGACAGTTCGTCCTGCAGGTTGTGGCCGCTTGAACTCGAGTCACGCGCTGGGGACGATGAATTATTATTGAATTCATTCATTGAATTCATGAATTATTATTCATTCCACAATGTTCACCGATCAACTGCTGTGAGTTATATCGGTGCCCCCCACCTCCCTGTGAGCAAGGCTCCATTATTCGGCCCCTTTTACAGATGAGGAAGCTGAGGCCTAGTTCGGAAGGCCATTCACCTAAAGCCTCCTGGGGTCACAGATGCGGCATTCAAGCCAGGAGTTTGAGGGGGGGATGAAATAAGGTGAAAACCGGGCACCCACAGCTGGGTGGTGCCCAAAGCAGGCTCCTGTGTTGCTAAGGAGGCTGATGTGGCCCCAGATACCTGGGCCTCCCCTCCCTCCTTCTCCCCAATACACAGCTGCTCTAGACTCAGCAATCCTCCAAGGGCCCACCCAACACAGTCCCACCTTAGGGCCTTTGCACTTGCTGTTTCTTCTGCCTGGAACATGCCCTACAGGTTCCTGCAAAACTAGTTGCTTCTTCAGGGCTCAGCTGGAACATCACCTCCTCCTAGGGGTCCTCCTCACCCTGGCTGAAATCCCCCACCCCAACTCACCACCACCCCAGTAGGTCCATCTCATTTCCTTGTTTCATCCTCTTCAGAGCAGCAATCACATTCAGAAATCATTCCTTTATAGGCACTGCTTTTCTTTTTTTTTTTTAATTTTATTTATTTATTTATTTTTGGCTGCGCGTGGGCTTTTCTCTAGTTGCGGTGAGTGGGGGCTACTCTTCATTGTGGTGCGTGGGCTTCTCATTGCGGGGGCTTCTCTTGTTGCGGAGCACGGGCTCTAGGCACGCGGACTCAGTAGTTGTGGCTTGCGGGCTTAGTTGCTCCCCGGCATGTGGGATCTTACCGGACCAGGGCTCGAACCCATGTCCCCTGCATTGGAAGGCAGATTCTTAACCACTGGGCCACCAGGGAAGCCCGACACTGCTTTTCTGGTTTATTTCCCATTTCCTGCCCTGACTTCCAGAGCAGGGTTATGTCTCCATTAGAGCCTTGTACCTAGCACACAGTAGGTCCCCAACCCACATTCAGCAGAGGCCAGCATTCTTCCAAAAATAGCCAAAAAATACGGCTGAGTTTCTGGCCACATCCTTAGAAACAGGACTGGACCTTGGACGTGGGTCACTGACATCTCATTCCAAGCAGCCTTGGCCCAGATTAGTCAGGGTGCTGACCAAGGACCGTCTGCCTCTGGCCCAGGCCT
Organism: Mesoplodon mirus; assembly: GCF_964341445.2. Classification (NCBI taxonomy): domain Eukaryota; kingdom Metazoa; phylum Chordata; class Mammalia; order Artiodactyla; family Ziphiidae; genus Mesoplodon; species Mesoplodon mirus. The sequence continues at coordinate 44,295,890 of NC_138980.1, forward strand.
CAGAATATCCAAGGCAATGTTCTCTGAACTGCCCGGGAGCCTTGTTTGCAAGCTCAGACCAGAGGTCACACACTCAGTGGCTATTTTGGTCTCTGGCAGTTTCAGGTAGAATTCAGAAAATGTGGAATCCAGCCTGGGCCAGCTGTGAGAGCGAGACCTCAGCCAAGTAGAAGAAAAGAACAGAAGAAAAATCTCACCAAGAATCTGGTTTTATAACTCAAACCTGTAATAAGTGTCTGGTACAACGTGCATGTATTGCTAGAAGCTGGGGATGTGAAGAGAGGGAAACCACAGAGGGTTTCATTTTCCCCACCATCGCACTGGGAAAAAAAAAAAAGAGGAAATTGATGACACTGAGTTAGCGGTGATCAGAAAAACTGAGTCACGTGCTACTGCCGAGAGTGATGCGGGTAAAAGTTAGTATTCACTGGATGCGGGCCCTGTTTAAGCACATCACTGATGTTCTCTTTTTTAATATCAGAAATCTTTGGAGGGAGGAACTATTCTTATCCCATTTTGCAAGTAAGGAAAAGGGACCCTGAGCAGCTAAGCCACTGATCCCAAGTCACACATGGAAGGGGCTGGGATTTGGATCAGAAATAAGTGGGTGAGGGCCTCCCTGGTGGCGCAGTGGTTGAGAGTCCGCCTGCCATGCAGGGGATACGGGTTCGTGCCCCGGTCTGGGAGGATCCCATATGCCGCGGAGCGGCTGGGCCCGTGAGCCATGGCCGCTGGGCCTGCGCGTCCGGAGCCTGTGCTCCGCAACGGGAGAGGCCACAACAGTGAGAGGCCCGCATACCGCAAAAAGGAAAAAAAAAAAAAAAAAAAAAAAAAAAAAAAAGAAATAAGTGGGTGAGTCCGTAGGGAAGGGAAAGCAGGACCAAAGTCCTTAAGGAAGGACAAGAAGGGCCAAAGAAAGCTGGCTAGAGGGGCTAAGTTGTGTGTTCACAGTCTGGCTTTGCAACAGTGTAACAAGCAGCTCAGTGCCTGTGAGAGGCGAGGTGAAGGGAGGGGGAGGGATGGAGAACTCTTTATTTAAAAAATCATGATGGTTACATTGGAAAGCCAAGTGCAGTAAAGTGGTGCAGCTACTGTGGAAAAGTTTGGCAGTTCCTCAAGAAGTTAAACATGGTTACCATAGGCCCCAGCAATTCCACTCCTAGGGATAAAGCCAAAATAATTAAATAGGTGTCCAAATATTATAGGTGAAAGTTCATGACAGCACTATTCACAATCGCCAAAAGAAAAGAAAACAAATGTTCATCAACAGTTAAAGAAACAAACCGTGGTCCATTCATACAATGGAATGTTACTCAACAGTGAAGAGGAATGAAGCACTGACACATGCTACTGCATGGATGAACCTTAAAACACCAGGCTGAGTGAAAGAAGCCAGACTCATAAGGCCACATACTGTATGATTCCATTGATATGAAATGTCCAGAACAGGAAAATTCATAGAGACAGAAAGCAGATTAGTGGTTGCCAGGGGCTGCAGGAGGGGAGATGGGAAGTGACTGCTAATGGGGACAGGGTTTCTTTTGGGGGTGATGGAAGTGTTCTGAAACTAGATAAGAGGCAATGGTTGCACAGCATGGTGAATGTATTTAATGCCACTGGATCATATACTTTATTTTTTTAATTTTATTTTTATTAATTTATTGGCTGTGTTGGGTCTTCATTGCTGCATGCGGACTTTCTCTAGTTGTGGCGAATGGGGGGTTACTCTTCATTGTGGTGCGTGGGCTTCTCACTGTGATGGCTTCTCTTGTTGCGGAGCACGGGCTCTAGGAGTACGGGATTCAGTAGTTGTGGCTTGCGGGCTGTAGAGCGCAGGCTCAGTAGTTGTGGCGCACGGGCTTAGTTGCTCCACAGCACATGAGATCTTCCCAGAACAGGGCTCGAACTTGTGTCCCCTGCATTGGCAGGCAGACTCTTAACCCCTGCGCCACTGGGAAGTCCCTGGATCATATACTTTAAAATGGTTGAAGTGGTAAGTGTTATGTGTATTTTATCACAATGATTAAAAAAAAACAGCGTGGAAGCATTGATGGAATGAAAAACAAATGTCAGAGTAAGAAAAATGTGTTTGCAAATGCAGAAAATATCTGAGGAAGGAAGAGTAAGAAATTGATAACAGTGGGGGCTTTGGGGAGGGAACCAGGATATGGGGGAGGTGAAAGTGGGGGTGGAGGGGAGACACCCTCAGCATTTCTTCCACTGTGTACATACATGGACTACTCAGAAATAAAAGATGAGGGCTTCCCTGGTGGCGCAGTGGTTAAGAATCCACCTGCCAAGGCAGGGTACACGGGTTCCGGGAAGATCCCACATGCTGCGGATCAACTAAGCCCGTGCGCCACAAGTACTGAGCCTGCTCTCTAGAGCTCACGAGCCACAACTACTGAAGCCCGCACGCCTAGAGCCCATGCTCCGCAACAAGAGAAGCAACCGCAACGAGAAGCCCACGCCACAAAACAAAGAGTAGCCCCTGCTCACCGCAAATAGAGAAAGCCTGCACAAAGCAACAAAGAACCAACACAGCCAAAAATAAATAATAAATAAATTTTTTAAAAAAAGAAATAAAGATGATACACTCTCTTTTTTAAAAAACACCACTCGATTTTTAAAAATTGTGGTAAAACCATAAAATTGACCATTTTCAAGGGTACAGTTCAGCAATGTTAAAAGTACATTCTTCACATTGTTGTGCAACCAACCTTCAGAACTCTTTTCATCTTGCAAAACTGAAACTGTACCCACGAAACAACTCTCCATTCCCCCCCCCAATCCTAGCCCCCGGCACCCACCATTCTACTTTCTTTCGCTGTGAATTTCAATACTTCTAGGGATCTCATATGAGCGGAATCATACAGTATTTGTCCTTTTGTGACTGGCTTATTTCACTTAGCATAATGTGCTCAAGGTTCATCCATGTAGTAGCATGTGTCAGAATGTCCTTCCTTTTTAAGGCTGAATAATATTCCACTGTATTAATGGGCCACATTTTGTTTATCCATCTATCCATCAGTGGACACTTGGGTTGCTTCCACTTTTTGGCCATTGTGAGTAATGCTGCTGTGAACATGGATACACAAGTATCTTTTTGAGATCCTGCTTTCAATTCTTTAGACCATTCAACTTTTCTAACTTCCTATTTGGAAATATTTTAAGACTGACAAAGTTGCAAAAATAGTTCCCTCTCCATGGACGTTTAACTAAACCATTGTCAAAACCAGGATATTGGGGTTTCCCTGATGGCACAGTGGTTAAGAATCTTCCTGCCAATGCAGGGGACACAGGTTCAAGCCCTGGTCCAGGAAGATCCCACACGTGGCGGAGCAACTAAGACCGTGCGCCGCAACTACCAAGCCTGCACTCTAGAGCCCGCGAGCCACAACTACTGAGCCCACGTGCCGCAACTACTGAAGCCCACACGCCTAGAGTCCATGCTCTGCAACAAGAGAAGCCAACGCAATGAGAAGCCAGTGCACTGCAACGAAGAGTAGCCCCTGCTCGCCGCAACTAGAGAAAGCCCAGGCGCAGCAACGAAGACCCCATGCAGCCAAAAAATTAATTAATTAATTAATTAATTTTAAAAAGCAAGAAATTGACCGTACGATGTAAAGGACTCAGGTACCACACCTTATTTCCCGGAGTTGTAAAAACAAACAAACAAAAAAAACAAACAAAAACATTTCATTTGTGAAGAATTTTTCCTCTTAAAATTTCTATGCAATATTCTTAGGGAGAGAATGGAGGGCAGCAAGTGTGGTGGTTAGAGCCAGCTTGCCTGGGTTCAAATTCTGCCTGGCTCCTCACGTGGTGCCTGCTCTCAGATGAGTTATTTTCCCACTCCAAACCTCAGTTTCCTCATCTGTAAAATGGGGATCAAAGAGTACTGGGGCACCAGTGAGTCCTGGGAAGGAAGGTAAAGTATATAATAGGATTATTAACATAGATAACAATGTGGTCACACAGAATGTCTTCATGGAGCATCTTTTTTTTTTATTGATGTATAGTTGATTGACAATGATGTGTTAATTTCTACTGTACAGCAAAGTGATTCAGTTATACATATATATACATTCTTTTTCATATTCTTTTCCATTATGGTTTATCACAGGATATTGAATTTATTACCTGCACTATACAGTATTTTTTTTTTTCAGTACGCCGGCCTCTCACTGTTGTGGCCTCTCCTGTTGCGGAGCACAGGCTCCGGACGCTCAGGCTCAGCGGCCATGGCTCACGGGCCCAGCCGCTCTGCGGCATGTGGGATCCTCCCGGACCGGGGCACGAGCCCTTGTCCCCTGCATCGGCAGGCGGACTCTCAACCACTGTGCCACCAGGGAAGCCCAATATACAGTATTTTTTAAATAGAATGGGCTGTTTGCATATGGAAAGATGAGTATGATGTATTGCTTAGTCGATCAACAAACCCACAGTCTATCCAGTTTCTTCCACATGCTCTCTCTCCATGCCATCTCCAATCTCTCTTAACACGTGTCACTGCTGTAATTTCACTTTTATTCATACAGTTGTGTAGCGGCCGACTGTCTCCCTCTGGACTGTGAGGCTGGGAGGGAAAGGACCTGATCTGACTTGGTCACCGCTGCGCACAGGGCCCAGCACGAATCGGTGCTCAATAAATATGCTAAGTAGAGCAGAACCCACCATGCCGGAGGTTGGCTTGGGAAAGAAGCTGCATTTCTCTGTGGGCTCCCACCCTGACAGCACTGGGAGATAAGGGCCTCACAGCCATAGAGAGCCAGGTGGGGGAGGCTAGGACTGGAGCTGGATTCAGATCCCACCCCTGGGATCTCCAAGACTCTTCACATTGCCAGCTCCTGCTGGGTGTGGCCTTCGGGGGAGGTGGGAGAGAGTGGAAGTCCATGGGACCCCATGGCGCCTTCTTGGGGATCCTTCCTTTTGGCTCTGCCAGTTCAGGGACTGGATGGGCCTTTTGGCCCAGTTAGGCAGAGTGACATCTGGGTAGACATGCGCGTTTCAAAGGGTGAATGCCCCTTTTTCTCCAGGTGGTCTTGAGATGTCTGAGTCCTTTCGGGGGCTCAGACTAGAAGATGGAGGGGGTGCTTTTGTTACTGAACCAAACTTGGGTCTGCTCACCCACGTTCAGTAAAGCCAATCTACTGACACCAGGTTGTGGTGAAGGAAAGTGCAGGGTTTATTGTAAGGTGCCATACAGGAGAAGGGTGGCTCCGGTGGCTTGTGCTCAAAAACCCCAAACACCCAGAAAGTTTTCAGCAAAGCAGTTTTCAAGGCCAAGTGAGGGAGGTGGGTCGCAGGGTATGTGATCAGCTTGTGCTGATCCCTGGCGGTCCAGTAGTTAGGATTCTGTGCTTTCACTGCTGAGGGCGCAGGTCTGATCAGGGAACTAAGATCCTTCAAGCCACATGGCCAAAATTTAAAAAAAAAAAGAAAGAAAGAAAGAATAAGAAAAAAAGAGAAGATGCATATAGTTTTCTAGCAATTTTCTTTTTTTTCTGTACTCCTTTTGTGAAGTGGGTTCTGGTAATCCTCAGAAGCTGTGAACGTCTTGGCAGGAGGGGGAGGTAGGGGAAGCAGTTTCCACCTGCAACTTAAAACAGAAGAAAACAAAATTAAGGAAGATAAATCTTTTTTTTTAAAGAACTTACATTTAAAAAAATATTTGTTTATTTATTTATTTGGCTGCATTGGATCTTCGTTGCAGCACACGGGCTCTCTAGTTGAGGTGTGGGCTCTAGGGCGTGCAGGCTTAGTTGCCCTGCAGCATGTGGGATTTTAGTTCCCCAACCAAGGATGGAACCTGCGTCCCCTGCATTGGAAGGCAGATTCTTTTTTTTTTTTTTTTTTTCCGGTACCCGGGCCTCTCACTGTTGTGGCCTCTCCCGTTGCGGAGCACAGGCTCCGGACGCGCAGGCTCAGCAGTCATGGCTCATGGGCCCAGCCGCTCTGCGGCACGTGGGATCTTCCCGGACTGAGGCACGAACCCATGTCCCCTGCATCGGCAGGTGGACTCTCAACCACTGCGCCACCAGGGAAGCCCCTCCTCTTTTTGATCACAATTACTTTGTACAATGCATCTCAACATAACATCATAACCTGTCCTACACGTAGCATGTGTGTCACGTGAGATTTTTTTATTGAAGTATAGTAATTTACAATGTTGTGTTAGTTTCAGGTATACAGTGAAGTGATTCAGTTATATATATAATACATACATATTCTTTTTTCAGATTCTTTTCCATTATAGGTTATTACAAGATATTGAGTGTAGTTCCCTGTGCTATACAGTAGGTCCTTGTTGTTTTCCTGTTTTATATATAGTAGGGTGTATATGTTAATCCCAAACTCCTAAATTTATCTCTTCTCCCCGACCCCACTATCCCCTTTGGTAACCATAAGTTGTTTTCTATGTCTGTGAGTCTATTTCTGTTTTTTAAATAAGTTCATTTGTATAATTTCTTTTAGATCCCACATATAAGTGATATCATACAATATTTGTCTTTGTCTGGCTTACTTCACTTAATATGATAATCTCTAGGTCCATCCATGTTGCTGCAAATGGCATTATTTCATTCTTTTTCATGGCTGAGTAATAATTCCATTTTATTTATTTATATATATTTGTCATATATATATATCACATCTTCTTTATCCATTCATCTGTCGATGGACATTTAGGTTGCTTCCATGTCTTGGTCATGTGATTTTTTAAAATAAGCTTTTTATATTGGAGTAAGTTCAGATCTACAGAAAAGTTGCAAAGACAACACAGAGAGTCCCCTATCCCTTCACCCATATTCACCAAATGTGAACATCTTACATTATCAGTTGTATTACAGTAAGCCCCCTACATACAAACGAGTTCCATTCCAAGAGTGTGTTGGTAAGTCCAATTCCTTCATGAGTCCAACAAAGTTAGCCTAGGTACCCAGCTAACACCATCGGCTATATAGTACTATACTGTAATAGGTTTATAATACTTTTCACACAAATAATGCATAAAAAACAAACACAGGGCTTCCCTGGTGGCGCAGTGGTTGGGAGTCCACCTGCCGATGCAGGGGACACGGGTTCGTGTCCCGGTCCGGGAAGATCCCACATGCCGCGGAGCGGCTGGGCCCGTGAGCCATGGCCGCTGAGCCTGCACGTCCAGAGCCTGTGCTCTGCAACAGGAGAGGCCACAACAGTGAGAGGCCCGCGTACCGCAAAAAAAAAAAAAAAAAAAAAAAAAAAAACCATAAAAAATAAAGAAAACACTTTTAATCTTACAGTACAGTCCCTTGAAAAGTACAGTAGTGCAGTACAACAGCTGGCATACAGGGCTGGCATCGAGTGAACAGGCAAGAACAGTGACTGACTGGAGGAGGGAGAGGAGGTGGGAGGCGGTAGAGCTGAAGGATCGTCAACCATAGGAGATGGAGGGCAAGCTGCAATTTGACTCACGCCTGACGCTGATGGAACGCACGTTTGCATCTTTGAAAGTTTGCAACTTGAAGGTTCGTATGTATGGGACTTAATGTATTTGTACATCTAAGAGATCAACACCAGTGCACTACTATCAACCAACCATCTGGCCTTATTCAGATGTCACCAGCTCTTCCATTCATGTCCTCTCTCTGATACAGGACCCCAGCCAGGGAACCTTGTTAACGTTAAGTCATCACATCTCCCCAGTTTCCTCTGGGTGGGATGGCTCCTTGAGCTTTCCTTGTTGCTCATGACCTTTGCAGTCTTGGGGAGGACTGGCCGGGCAGATGCCGCTGATCTGGGTCTGTCTGATGTCCTTGACATGATTAGAATGGGGTTATAGGTATTTGGGGAAAACCACAGAGGTGAGGCACTCTTCTCATTTCACCATATCAGGGATCCCTGATATCCACATGGCTTATCACAGTGATGTAATCTGGATCACTTGGTTGAGGTGGAGTATGAGGTTCTCGTGGCTGCTGTATCAGCCGAGCACAAACTCGGTGGTTTAAACAACACAAATTTATTCTCTCACACTTCAGGAAGCCAGAAGTCTGAAATCAAGGTGTCAGCAGGGCCACGTTCCCTCTAGAGGCCCTAGGGAAGAATCCTTCTTTGTCTTGCCCAGCTTCTGGGGGCTCCAGGTGTTCCTTGGCTTTTGGCTTCATCACTCCAATCCTTGCCTCTGTCTTCTCTGTCTGTGTCTCAAATCTCCCTCTGCCTTCTCTTAGAAGGACATCAGTCATTGGGTTCTGGCTCCATCCTAAATCCCAGGTGATCCCAGGGTCCTTAACTTAATTACATCTGAAAAGACTCTTTTCAAATAAGGTCACATGCACAGGTACTGGGGTCAGGACTTGGACATGTGTTTCAGGGGCCACCATTCAACCCACTACAGGTGGTATGTGCCATGTCCCCACTGTCAAGTTACTATTTTCCCTTTTCTCTCTCTCTCTTTTTTTTTTTGAGGTACGCAGGCCTCTCACTGTTGTGGCCTCTCCCGTTGCGGAGCACAGGCTCCGGATGCGCAGGCTCAGCGGCCATGGCTCATGGGCCCAGCCGCTCCACGGCATGTGGGATCTTCCCGGACCGGGGCATGAACCCGTGTCCCCTACATCGGCAGGCGGACTCTCAACCACTGAGCCACCAGGGAAGCCCCCCTTTTTTCTCTCTTTTTTCTCTCTTTTTTAGAATCTAACCACTAAGCTCAGCCCACTGCGTGCTCCCGGGGGGTGGGAGTGGGGGAGGATTTACATATAATTTTTTAATGAATGGAAAATATTCTGTCTAGTGGAGGAAACATAGCTTACTCAACCAGTCCACTGCTGTTAGACATTTATATTCTTTCTGCTGTTTTAGAATTGGCAACATCGTTGCAAGGTCTTGGTATGGAGCAGTTCCTTTCATTTACAAGACCTCCTTGGTATAAAATTTCAGAAGTGAATTACTGAGTTGCAGAGTGTGACACTTTTATGAATTTTGAAACATAATGCCACTTCTCCCCCACTTAAAATAAAATATATGTCTACCAGTTTCACGACAACCTTGCCAGCATTGAGTTTTATGATCCCCCTCCCCCTTTTTTTTTAAGTGGAGGATAGTTTATCTTTTTAAATTTGATAGGTACCTTGGTTCACACTCTTCAGGCTTCCGCTGTCAGAAATACAATTTAAACTGGACTGGAAAAAAATAGAGGAGTATTTTCAAGGGATAGGAAAGGATGACGATTTTCTGAAGCATCAGGTACAGCTGGATCCAGGATTAAACAGGGCCAAGACTCTAAAGTGAAAAGACGGCCATGTGTGTACCGAACTCACGTTACTCCAGCTCTGCAATTCCAGGAGACTTCCAGGGAAGACCTCTGATTGGTTGAGCCTGGGTCATGTGTCCATGATGGGGGGAAGGAAAAACTGCTGACAGCCTAAAATAGCGGCCCATGCAAACTCTCACGTTGCTCCTACAAGTTAGGGTCAAGAAGGCTTAAGTGTGCAAACGAGCAATTACAGTGTGGTACGATTACAAACCAGGTAATGATGAAAATCAATGCAAGGTACTGAAGTTCAAAGTATAAGAGAAGGAATGATTAGATCTGGGGGGGGGCAGTCATTGAAGAATTCACAGAGTAGCGATGCATTAGTGGAGGGCCTGCCAACTGCTAGGGACAGAGTCCACACTCCAAGTGGATTAAGCAATAAAAGACAACTTGTTGGGGCTTCCCTGGTGGCACAGTGGTTGAGTCCGCCTGCCGATGCAGGGGACACGGGTTCGTGCCCCAGTCCGGGAAGATCCCACATGCCGCAGAGCGGCTGGGCCCGTGAGCCATGGCCGCTGAGCCTGCGCGTCTGGAGCCTGTGCTCCGCAACAGGAGAGGCCACGACAGTGAGAGGCCCGCGTACCGCAAAAAAAAAAAAAAAAAAAAAAGACAACTTGTTGGGCTCATATAAGTGGAAAGTCGCACCTTATGACTTCAGACATAGCTAGATCCAGGGGCTCAAACTGTGCCTCTTTTCCACAGAGGAATTCTATGTTAGATTCAACCTGCAGAGAGCTTCTTCCAGAAGATCAATTGGGATGGCACTGGGCTTTCACTATTGCACTTTTTAAAACCTCTGTGAAAAGCACTTTTCTCCCTTCTGGCCCTCAGTATCTGTCCCAAGGGTGACTCTAATTGGCCTTGGGTGGTCACTTGCTCCTCTTTAGCCAACGACTATGCCCAGGTGGACGGAGAACTCCAATTGGCCACCCCTGTGTTGAAAGAGCTGACCAAATCTGCAGTAACCATAGTCCGCCACACGGGGTCACCCAAGCAGAATTTTCAAGGATGAATAGGAGTTAGTTGTGCAAAAGGAGGACTGCACATAGAAAAGTCTAGAAAAGTCAGAACGAGGTGAACCAGCATGCAATTTTCTTCCTACTTCTACCACCATGTTGACGCTGGAGCACTTCATGTAGCCCAGTTTCTGTTGTTTACATCCAAGCGGCCTTTACCCTTGGCAAATAAGGCTCGGCTGGTCACACTGATCCCTCTAGCCCAATCGACATATCACTGTTGGCCACTTACTAGCACCCTGCACACTTCCCTGACCTCACCAGCAACCCTGGGAGCATCCCCAAGCTCCCAGGGGAAAATAAACTCTGCCCTGACCCTGGGTGGGACCACTTTGAGACACAAGCTCTTATGCTGTCTCCCTAAGGTCCACAGCTGGACTAACCCTCAGGTGCCCACTTTGTCACCTGCTCATTGGCATCCACTGCAGGAATCCTTCCCTCCCTGTCTCAGGTCTCCATCCCCAGTGGGGAATTCCTGGGGTCACCCCCTGAATACTCCATGTGTCCTTGTGTCCTCATCTCAGGGTCAGCTTCTGGGGGAGGGCAGACCCCAAACTAAGACATGAAGGACAACTGTGGGTCCAGGGCTACCAGGTGCTTGGCACTCTATATGGGTTTCACATGTGACCACTCCACACATTTGCAGAGATGATTTGCAGAGATGATCACAGACTGTCCCCGACTTATGATGGTTTGACTTCAGATTTTTCAACTTCATGATGTGAGAAAGCAATCATTCAGTAGAAACTGAACTTTGAATTTTGATCTTTTCCAGGGCTAGACATACACTCTCGTGATGCTGGGCAGCTGGCAGTGAGCCTCAGCTCCCAGTCAGTCATATGGTTACAATGGTAAACAACTGATACACTTTAAACTATTGTTTTTTACTTTCAGTACAGTGTTCAACACATTACATAAGATATTCAACATTTTATCACATAGGTTTGTGTTTGATGATTTTGCTCCACTATAGGCTAATGTGAGTGTTCTGAGCACGTTTAAGGTAGGCTAAGCTAAGCAAGCTACGATGTTTAGTAGGCTAAATGTATTAAATGTCTTTTCAATTTATGATATTTTCAACGTATTATGGGTTTATTGGGACGTAACCTCATCGTAAGTCCAGGAAGATCTGTATTCCTGTTTGTTTTGTTTTGTTTTGTTTTTTGTTTTTGCGGTACGCGGGCCTCTCACTGTTGCGGCCTCTCCCGTTGCGGAGCACAGGCTCCGGACGCGCAGGCTCAGCGGCCATGGCTCACGGGCCCAGCCACTCCACGGCATGTGGGATCTTCCCGGACCGGGGCACAAACCCGTGTCCCCTGCATCGGCAGGCGGACTCAACCACTGCGCCACCAGGGAAGCCCCTGTATTCCTGTTTTTAACGAGAAGGGAGAGGGAGAAACATGCCTGAGTCACTCAGTTCCTTCATAGCAAAGCTGGTCCCCAGACCCCTTTCCCCTCACCAGGTCCTGGAGGGTAGATTTTGGTGCCCTAAACCTGCCCAGTGGGAGGTGGCTAGGCCTGTGAGGTCCCATCCTCTTCTGCCCAGGTCTCTGAGACCTGATGCAGGGGAATCTTTTATTGAGAAGCTGAGCATCAGGGGTTCCCTGAGCTGGCTCTGAGAGGAATAGGGACTTTACAGTTGGAAGAGCTTGGCTCTGGGCTTGGTAAGAAAAAGCTCTCGGGAATTCCCTGGCCATCCAGTGGTTAGGACTTGTCAGTTTCACTGCCGGGGCGGGTTCAATCCCTGGTCGGCGAACTAAGATTCCACAAGCCACGTGGTACAGTCAAAAAATTAAAAAGAAAAGAAAAAGCTCTCGGGCCAGCGCTGACACTAAGGAGGTCTGGAGAAGGGTAGTCACTGGAGGAGAATACCTATGTCTCATTTACAGACCTGAAGGTCAAGACATCTGTGAAAGTCAAGGCAGAGGAAGGAACCCTCGATGGTCATCCAGCTGGACCTTTCCTGGAAATTTAGGCTGCAGATATGCTCACAAGTGTGTGAAAGTACATGCATGGTCAACTAGGAGACATGAACTATTCAAATAAATGTCTATGTTCAAAGGAATCATAGCTAATACTTGTTGTAGTGGGTTGAGTATTGTCCCTAAAAAGAAATGTTCTAGCATATCTTGGATAACATAGATAAGTTCTAACCCCCATATCTGTGAATATGACCTTATTTGAAATAAAGTCTTTGCAGATATAATTAAGGATCTCAAGATGAAATTTATCCTAGATTTAGGGTGGGCCTAATAAGAGAAAGGAGTGTCCTCATAGAAAAGAAGAGGAAGATCTGAGACAGAGAAAAGCCATGTGATGTCAGAGGCAGAGACTGGAGTAATGTGTTTATAAACCAAGCCCTACGGGACTTCCCTCGTGGCACAGTGGTTAAGAATCCACCTGCCAATGCAGGGGACACGGGTTTGAGCCCTGGTCTGGGAAGATCCCACATGCCGCAGAGCAACTAAGCCCGTGTGCCACAACTACTGAGCCTACGTGCCTAGAGCCTGTGCTCTGGAACAAGAGAAGCCACCGCAGTGAGAGGCCCACACACCACAGTGAAGAGTGGCCCATTCGCCACAACTAGAGAAAGCCCGCACGCAGCAATGAAGACCCAACGCAGCCAAAAATAAATATAAATACATTTATATAAAAATAAAAGATAAAAAGAAATAAATAAACCAAAGACTACAAGGATTGCTGGGAGAGAGGCATGGGATGAATTGTGCCTCAGATCCTTCAGAAGGAACCGCCCTGCCAACACCTTGATTTCAGACTTCTGGGTCAAGTTTTATGGTTTAAAGCCACCGAGTTTGATCACTCTGTTACGGTAGCCCAAGGAAACTAATACCTTTTCCTAATTATTTTGTTTACCGTCTGACTCCTCAGTGGGCTCCTAAGCCTCAGGAGGGCCTGGAGTTTTGTCTGGTTTATTCACTTCTGTGTTTCTAGGAGCGGGTCCATAGTAGGTGCTCAATGTTGCACGCCCGTGTATCAAGTGCTCAGTATGTGCCAGATTCTGTTCTACGTGCTTTTCCGTGGCTTAACTCGTTCCGTCCTCACTGCAACCTTCTAGAGCAGACACTATTATTACGGCCATTTCAACGGGAGGCAAACTGAGGCTCAAAGGGCACAGCCGGGATTCCAACCTACCAAAAGATGTGCCTTGGATAATGGTCAGCTACAATAATGAGACTCAGGAGAGGAGGGGCCCGAAGGGAGACATTAAGCACATCCCAATAACAACCAAAGAGCTTCCATTTCTCTCTCTCGAAACCGGAGGTAATAACCGCCTTCGCCCACAGCGTGGAGCCGAGATCCGCGAGGGTTTCGCCTGCGCGTGCGCCCTTACCCACAAGGCCTCCTGCGCCTGCGCACATTGCTCCGCCCCCTTTTGCAGCACTCACGGCGGCACTTTACGAGTCTGTCCCTTATTTCTCCTGTGAGAACACGGCCCGCCCCACCCTCGTGCGTAGTAGGCCTTGCCTTACTCTGCGTGGATTGGTTGTCCTTCCCACTAGCCCCTCTCTGACTGGCTCGCGTCGCTGCCACTCCATTTCAGCCTAGTGGCGCGCAGCGGGGCTGCTACCGGCGGGAACGTGAGCGGCGGCGGCGGTGGCGGAAGTGGCCGGGGAGCCCGGTCCCCGCCGACACCATGGTGAGGGCAAGACGACGGGGGAGCCGGCAGCCAAGGGCCCTCGGGGCGGGTGCTGGGGCAGGGGTGATGCGGAGCGAGCGTGCCATCCGGGCCTCGAGTCCTCCCCACCAGGCCCGAGGGGGTGGTTACTGAGACCGGGGACGGCAGGGGCTTCTCTCAGGACACCTAGCAAGTCGGTCTCAGGGGAACTTGGGACTGACCGAACGTGTAATCATAGTATAGCGGTCTAGCTGCAGTCTTCCCATTTTTCAGGTGGGGAAACAGGCCGGAGAGGAAGGGGACCCACCGAAGGGCCCGGTGAATGCAGCAGAGTGACATTTGGGGCAGGGAAGTGACTCCGAGTGCATCCGACCCAGTCTAACCTCATAGATTGTAAAGCTAGAGCGCCAGGAAGTAGGGGGCCGGTGTGCGTTCTCAAATTAAACCAATTTAGGGAATTTCAGGGCTTGTAAGGTCCTTAGAGCCGCACAACCTCCTGTGCCTCTCTTTTTCAGGCTGACAAACAGACCCAGAGAAGGGTTTGCTTCTTCCTGTGTCACACAGTCTGTTTTTCAGAGGGAGAGGGTGTATCCTGAGCTAAGGATGGACTGACTACATCTTCCCGAAAAGAAAAATTGAGGCCCTGATAGGAAGCCTCCCCAGGGCCATGGCGCTCACAAGTTATGGAAGTTGTAGATCTAACCCAGAGAGCGTCTGTGCCCCCAGCGTACGACAGGGAAACGGAGGTCCACACAGAGGAATTGAGAGCTGGGAGCTTCTTGGGAGAGTACCTGGCCCATCAGCACCTGAGTTGCTCTGAGATGGTTGCTGCACATTTTTCAGAGCCGACCATGAGAGCTCACTAAATTCTGGTCAGTGTAGGGATGGAGAGAGGAAGCAGGTTCCTCTCTGCTGGAGGGTAGAGTTCGTCTGAGGGACTGGGCAAAACTGGAAGAACGCATCTTTTAAGTTCCATGGAGACAGGATCTTTGTCTTTTATCCTCATCTAGTCCCAGAGCCTAGAACAGTGTCTGTGCGAAGTACAGATTCATTCATTCAGCCTGTTCCTGTCTTCTGAGGAGTGTTCAGGAGTGGACAAGGCATGACACACTGCCTGTTCCCTGTGGTCAGGGCAGGGCCGGAAGCAGGGGTGTGGGCGAGGGAGTGGGTGGTCTGCAACAGCTTCCTGAGTTGGGAGCCTCAGGATACCATTAGGTCTAGTCCTGGATTGGTCCAGGCCTGAGGGTCAGACCCCAGGCGTTCTGAGAAAGGCCAGAGAAAGGAATTCTCATGCCTGAAGCTTTTTTATGACTTTCCCGACTCCAGATGACCCTGTCTCCCCCTGAACTGGGTGTTTGGCCCTTTCCTGTCTCCCTGACACCTTCAAGTGTCTTCCATCTCCCCACCCCTGCCGCCGCCCCTTCCCCTTGGCTTTCAAGTTCACCGGGATCCTCCCCTTCCCTTCACCTCTGTCTCCAGCACTGTTTGGGGACAAGAACATAGAAGATGGCGAGATGTGAGCACTGCTTGGCATTGCTATCCCAATGCCACCTCTCCTTTGAGCAAGAATCCCCCCTGCCCCAAGTGCCTCCCTTGGTGGTGTGTGCCGTATTTGTTCAGAAAATATTTACTGAGTCCTTCACGTGTGCCTGGCCCGGTGTTCAGTGCTGGACAAAGTCCACACCCTCTGAATTTTCCAGTCTAGCAGGAGGCTTGTGGCACTTCCAGTCTAGCCAGGGAGACATAATAAATAAACAAGTTAATTAGAGACTGGCTACGTCCTATAATAGAAACAGCAGAGGGTGGCTCAGGTGGAAACCTTGTTCCCTTGATGGGATTATAATGAGGGCCTGGCCGAGGGAGCAGCCACCAGCCTGGGGAAAGGGCACCCCAGGCAGAGGGAACCGAGGAACAAAGCTTGGCCAGCAGCACCGGGCATGGTGTGTGAGGCGCAGAGTGGGCCAGTTTGCTGGAGCCGTGTCAGGCCTGGCTCTGTGGCCCGCCTAGGGGGCGGCTGCACAGGCAAGGGTTGTGAGCAGGTGCTGGACCCATCTGTGTCGTGGCCGTATTCTGAGGGCACACTGCCAGCAACAGCTAAGGAGGCTGTGGGTCCTTCAGGGCTGTGCTGCCAGTAGCTGGGACAGGGTGGCAACCTGAGAGGGACCGGCATAGAGGCTCTGTATGCCATTGAAGGACGTCTGTGGGTCCCCTGCTACTTTCAGCCTACTTTCCTCAGCTTTAGCGGGATCTTGCTCCGTGTCCCTGGGCAGGTCCCATCTGTTCTACCGCTGGTGCCTCATCTAGAGGGGCCTTGACTGTACTGCTGTGACCCTCCCTCCACCTCTCAGCACTGAGTCCATCTTCATTCTCGCCTTCCAGGGCTAAGCTGGCCCTGTCCCCTCTCCGCTGATCTGGGAGGAGGACCTAGGTGTGTCATCGCCCTGGTCCAGCTTCCCATTGTGGGCACAGAGAACAGGCTTGCCCAGCAAAGCGTGAGGCTTCTCCGTTGTAAAATACCCCCTGGGGGTGTGGCTCCCGCACACGCCGCTGAGCCTCCAGCTCTCTGCACCCAGTAGCATCACACGGATGCATTCCAGAGGAGAGGGCAGGAGCTGCAGGTTGGCCACATTGGGACCCCAGCCTGCCTGCCCACCCTCCTCGGAGCAGCCACCTCCTCTCCACGTGGCTCCTTCCTCCTTATCGTGCCCTTCCAGGAAGCCAGTGCAGGAAGTGGGCTTGGGCCTGGCTTCCTGCCGCCCCTGGATCTTCCCCAGGTGGCTCTTAGGGAAGGCCCGTGGGATATGAGATATTCCCCCCCACCAAGCCCTTCCATAGGGAGCCGTCCTCTGGGGGTTGAGGGCCCCTTGTGGTCTCCTGAGAGAGGCCTCACAGTCCCCACCACCTGGAGAAGCAGCTGCCCCCTATTGGAGGGTGAGGGTGGGCTGGGACTCCCCTGCCAAGATGTCCTGGAGCTCAGGCCAACTTAGATTCCAAAGTTACTTGGGCAAGGTGTGGTCCTTGCTGAGGCAGTTTCCCATCTTGTGGGGCCCTTGGTTTAGAACCTTCACCTGACTATACTGGATAGGCTGTTACTGGACCCTGGACCCAAACGCTGCCACCTGAGTCACCGTTCTGGAGACCCAGAGACAGGCCCCAGTGTATGGGTTGTGATTTGTGTACCCAAAATGAAAAGAACTGATTTTTTTCCCCCAGTTACACTATATGTTTTTTATAAAAAAGAAACTCAGTAATAATGGGAAAAGAACTATCTTGAAAGTTCATCTTATCAGGGGGAGTTTTAAAATCCCATCCTTTATTTGCTCTCACTTGCAGTGACCACAGGCTTCTGAAATGTTTCTTCCTCTCACCTGGTGAATTCCTCTATGAACACCTAGCTCAGATGTGGCCTCCTCTGATTGGGAGGCCAGTTGCGCCTGGCCAAATCACTCTTGGTTCAATCAGGGCTGCCCCCTGAAGTGTGGGCTCAGCGTGAGCTGGCTTCTGACAGATGGGGTCAAGTCAAGCTCCATCTCTCACTAGCTCTCTGGTGCTGGGCAAGTTCCTCAGTCTCTAAGCCACAGTATCTCCGTCCATAAAGTGGGTGTGAAGATAACCACCTACCATGCCGAAAATGAAAGGCCTAGCTAGAGCTGCATGTATTAACCTGGATGTATCTCAGAAACATCAGTGGAGCAAAAATTCAAGCAGCAGCAGAACCCGTGTGCTGTGATGCTGTTGATAAGCATGGAGGGCTACACCTGGTCCTGTCAGGAGTGGGACTATATGCAGCCTGAGCTACAAAGAAATGCCCGGAATGGTCAGCGTCAAGACCAGAGGGCAGCTGCCTCTGCGATTGCAGGGGTGGGGGTGTTCCTGAGACTTTTCTGTCCTAAACTAGGAGGCAGGTATGTGTCCTGGGCTTGGGCAGAGTTCAGAAGCTGCATTTCTGTCGGGGAATGTGTGCTCCTGGAGTCCCAGCCCTGCCCAGAGGCCAGGGCTCCACAGCGCTGATGAAACAAGTCATGTGCTTTTGTTTGCCTTTCAGCTTCCTTTGTCACTGCTGAAAACGGCTCAGAATCACCCAATGGTGAGTACATGCTGGTCTGAGATGGCACATTTCAGTGGGGACCAGCCTCAGCACAGGGACAGGGACACTGGGCAAAGGGTGAGGTGCCTCCAGCCAAAACCACTTCCTGCCTGTCCTCTTTTCCCTCCCACATGCGTCAGGACCTGTGTCATTTCTGCTCCTGATCAAAGTAATACATGCTTATTAAAAGTGTCAAATACTAGAGATTCAGAGAAAGTGGAAGCCCCTCTTCATTCATCTTCCCAACAATTTAACTATTCTTTGATATATACACATCTGGAAGTTTAACGTGTGTGTAAGCGTGAACGATTTTTTAAAATATGGATAGGTTCATGGGATGCTCATTCCCTAAGCTGCTTTTGTCCTTTCGTGATACAGTGTAGTATCCGTCGATATGTTCTGTTGTCTTTTTTTTTAATTCAGACGTTACTCACATACCATACAATTCAACCTTTTGAAGTACAGTTTAGGGACGTTCGGTACATTCACAGTGTTGTGCAACCACCACCTCTGTGTAGTTCCAGAGCAATCCTGTCACCCCAAAAAGTGACCCAGTCTCCATTAGCAGCTGCTCCCCACCCCCCACCCCAGCCCCAGGCAACCACTAATCTGCTTTCTGTCTCTGTGGATTTGTCTGTTCTGGACATTTCCTGTACGTGGGATCACACAACATGTGGCTTTTCGTGTCTGGCTTCCTTCACTCAGCATGATGTTCTTGGGGTTTGTCCACATTGTAGCATGTGTCAAAGCTTCGCTCCTTACGGCCAGGTGATATTCCATTCTGTGGATACATCACATTTTATTTATCCATTTGTCCACTGATGATGGACATTTGGGTTGTTACCACTTTTTGGCTATTCGTGAAGATTTTAGCTGCTGGGAACATCCATGAACACATTTTTCCATGGATGTATGTCTTCGTTTCTCTTGGGCAGATAGCTGAGTTGATTCCTTTTTTTCTTTTTTTTTTTCCAAACTTGAAAGTGATGACTTTACAAATCATATTTTAAATCTTAAAGTGGTTGCCAAGGGAAACGGGCAGAGTAGCTGGAAAATGTCTGCAGCACTGCAGAAGGCAGCAGGAGAGCGCATGATGTCTGCCAGGTGTCCGTACGGGGACTCGGCTGTATCGTCCTGCAGGCTCACCAAGATCTCACCCTCACCACGTCACTGTCACCCACCAGCGGGAACTTCAGCAAGAAGTCATAGGCACAGACCAGGCTGCCGCTGGCGCTCATTATGCCGGCGCCAGCGCCCATGCCCGGCCCATGGAACAATGCAGAGGTGGCGGCTGTGAGCCCAGTGCCTCTCCAGCCCCGAGAGTTGATTTTTTTTTTTAACTTTTTATTTTGTGTTGGAGTATAGTTGATTAACAATGTTGTTAGTTTCAGGTGTACAGCAAAGTGATTCGGTTATACATACACACGTGTCTATTCTTTTTCAAATTCTTTTCCCATTTAGGTTGTTACATAATATTGAGCGGAGTTCCCTGTGCTATACAGTACTTCCTTGTTGGTTATCCATTTTAAATATAGTCCTGTGTACATGTCAATCCCAAGTTCCCTAACTATCCCTTCCCCCCACCAATCCCCTCTGGCAACCGTAAGTTCATTCTCTAAGTTGATTCTTTTTTAAGTCTCAGCCTTTTCCTAGCAAAAGCCTGTCTTCCGCATGACGCACTTTTCCCGAAACATCAAAATAAGCAAGTAGTTATTGCAATGAAAAACAGTTTTTCCAGACCACCAAGGATCACACGTGTGCCATCACCGGGCACCTGCCCGGCCCCTGGCCACCCTTACTCATTCCTTTAAAGATGTGGGGGTTTTTTTGTCTGTTTGTTTCTTCCACACACAAAAAAATGGTTTCTTCGTAGAAAGTCTACAATGCCCAGCAAAGCGTACCGAGAAAGCAGAGCGTGTCTCCTGTAAGGTGGACCCCTGGGGGCCTGGGCACCGTGTGCTGTGGCCACTGGGTCCCAAGAAGAGCCGAGGATGTGTCTGAATGAGGCCCGGTGGTGGTGGTCTGCTCTTCGGGGTAAGTCTGCGTCTCTCTTGGGGCCTGAGACTGATGTGGGACCCGTTTTCTCTCCAGTTGGTGGAGCTCAAAAACGGGGAGACGTACAATGGGCACCTGGTGAGCTGCGACAACTGGATGAACATCAACTTGCGTGAGGTGATCTGCACGTCCAGGGTGAGTGCCCTCCACCGCGCGTTTGCACCCACTGCCTGGGGGCCTTGGGGCAGCTCCGGTCTGGTGGGCACAGTGAATGGGGGTCGTGTGGCCAGGACTGCGCACTGGGACCTGGGGCTTTACAGAGCCTCAGCGTCCTCGCCTCCAAGTGGGATAAAAGCCCTTCCCTGGACGTGTGGGAGGAGTGGGAGGGTGCCTACCTTAGCCTATACCACCGGTCATCCTGCCAGGGGCGGGGCCTCTTGCAGGGGCGGGGCCCGAGGGACTGGGCAGGATGTTGGGGGGGACAGCCGGACAAGGCTCCAAGTCTCTCTAGTGCCTTGGACTTTGCACCTGCAGGGATGCTGCCCGGCAGGCACTGAGCTGCTTCCGCATCCCCAGGTGCCACCCCTGACCAAGAAGGACTTGGACCTGGGGGGTGCTCCTGGCCATAAATCCCTGCTCTACAGGGAGGGGGTGGCCTCCAGGGCAGGCCCCACCCTCCTTGTCAGCCTCTGCTGCCTTTGGTCCTGGGTGTGGGCATTGCCCACCATGTGGGCCGTAGTGGCATGACCGTGGGATGTCCAGGCCACCACGGGGCTTGTTCCCCCTGAGGCCTGAAACCAGAAAGTGCAGGGCCTGGGTGGGGGAGAATGTTCTCCAGGGTCACTGGCCTTCCCCGCCTTGGGATGATCCACAGACTGATGAGGACGGTGATGAAGGCAGGACTCCCTCCCCCTAATCTGTACTGGGTTCTGCTAGAGCTTTCCTTTCACCTTGATTCCGGTCTCCGTCCCCCTGCCCAAGATAGCCCCTCATGTTACGGGGAGGAAGCTCCTGGGGGGCCCAGGCAGGGCCCGGCTGTCTTGAGCCACAGGCGGTGTGCCCCCGGGCTCACCACGCCAGCATACAGCAGAGCACAAGGCAGCCACTCTCACCCCGGTCTGTGCTCCTGGACAGTTCACACCCCAAAAGGCAGACAGAGGGCTGTGACCCCCTACCCTCACCTGCTCGGCTCTGTGACCTGCTTCCTGGGACCGAACTCCTGGTGGCAGGTGTTTCCAGTGTGCCTGTGGCAGACGGTGCTGCAGTGCCCAGCTGAGCGCTTGTCCTTCTGCACACCGCCGTTAGGTCTGTGTCCACTTCTGGGACCTAGAACCAGTCGCTGGGTCTCGGGGCAAGGTCCGGCCGGCCTCCACGGCCAGC
The DNA here is from genome assembly GCF_964341445.2 of Mesoplodon mirus. Classification (NCBI taxonomy): domain Eukaryota; kingdom Metazoa; phylum Chordata; class Mammalia; order Artiodactyla; family Ziphiidae; genus Mesoplodon; species Mesoplodon mirus. Next base: position 44,317,297 of record NC_138980.1, read on the forward strand.
TGAGACTGGACACGTGGCTCCCCCTGGGGAGTCCCTCTCTGTGACCCAGTGGTTGGGAGGAGAGGCTGGTGGGAGGTACCGCCTCACGCAGGCCAGCCAGAGTTCTCATCTGTGAACAGGTGATGGCAGCCCCTCCTTCCCTTGGGTAGCAGGTGGCTGAACACAGAGACCTCAGGGGCTGAGAAAGCACGGGAGAGCAAGGGTCGGGAGGCATTTAGCTGCCCCCGTGGAAAGCACGGTAAACTCTGTTCCTACAGGGAGCGTGCTGGGCTCGGCCTGCCCTTGGCTGAGGGAGAGCCTCGCGCTGAGCCGCCAGCCTCAGCCCCAGCCCTGAGCTTCCACACAATCATTGTTTCTGTCTGGCTGTACTTTGCATCCCCACGGACTTGGCCCCTCGCCTACCATTTCTGGGAAAGGAATGCTCTGGGGCCTCTTGGGGTTCCTGTATGGGTCGGGGGCTCTCGTGTGTGTTCCTGGGAAGAGTTGGCCCACAAACATTCCATTTGTCCCTGCTGAGTACCTCCACTGGGCTGGGCCAGATCGGCCCAGGCACCGCTGATGAGTGTCATGCAGGAGGACTGGGGGTTGCAGGGAGGCTGGAAGCAAGGCCTGTTGAGGGCTGGAGTTAGCCAGACATGAAAAGGTGGGAACAGCGTGTGCAAAGTGCTGGGGGCCGGAAGCCCACTGTGTGTGTTCCAGAAAGTTCCATCTGGACGGCACATCGAGTGTCGAGAGAGGGCAGCCAGGGTGGGGCTGGATCTCAGGCCCTCTGGAACCACACTGAGGAGTTTGGACCTCGTCCTTGGGCCAGCGGGGCGCTGATTGGGATCTAAGCAGGGAGATGTCTTGGTCTGATTTCTAGGGGTGTGGGGGGATGGGTTACCCAGGCTTCTGGCCTGGGCAACAGGGGTGGGGCTGGAGAATTCATCTGATGGATGAGGCCCCGGGCTCCCGCCCAGGGGCAGCAGGAGGTAGCGTGGAGGGAAGGCCTTGTGCTGGTCGCAGGGTATATGGTGGTGGTGGGGAAACAGTCAGCATCCTAAGAACTGCAGGGTTGGCGTTGCTCAGGAGTCTGCAACTTTACAAGCCCCTTGTCTCTCTAGCTTCCATTAGCTCCCCTGAAAACTGGCATCACTGGGAGCTGCCCCTGGCTGGCCCCAGACCTGGCTCCCCACCCCCCTCCTGGCCCTCTTCACCCATCACACAGGGTCTCTGTCCTGCTCACTTGTGTCCCATGCCCAGCTCAGACCCTGCCACGAGATAGTTGTGTGAATGAATGAGTCAGGGTGCATAGAGAGGGTTCCAGAAGGTGAGTTCTGGAAGGCTGGGGGCAGGAGGGGGAGGAGCTGGGCTGTGGCAGCACCTGGCGCGTGGGACAGCCTCACCCCTCTCCAGGCTTCGGGCTGCATCCCCCACTGGAGGACAGGCTGAGGACGCGGAGGCTTCTCACGAGGCCCTGCCCCACCCTCTCTCATGTGTGCAGGGCTGCCAAGGATCTGGAGAAATCCTGCTGGAGGGCGGCCCCTCCAGTGTCCCGTCCAGGACGAAGAACTTTGCAGCCTGCGGGGGCGATGCCAGGTGCAGGCGACCTGAGGGGACAGATGCTGCCCCTGCCATCTGCACCTGCTCTGCAGGGACCCTACCCCGCCACAGATCTGACACACACCCCCTCTCTCACAGGACGGGGACAAATTCTGGCGGATGCCCGAGTGCTACATCCGCGGCAGCACCATCAAATACCTGCGCATCCCTGATGAGATCATCGACATGGTCAAGGAGGAGGTGGTGGCCAAGGGCCGCGGCCGCGGTGGCCTGCAGCAGCAGAAGCAGCAGAAGGGCCGCGGAATGGGGGGCACCGGGCGAGGTATGCCCTTCTCTCCCTGCTTCCTCCCTAGCAGGCTGCTGGGGCCTCCCCATTGGCGGGGGTGACTCTAGCACGTGGCATCCGTCCCGGCCCAGTGTTGACATTCTTGGCTGGTGCCGTCATGGTGCCGAGGGCCTGGCTCTGAGCCCCTCCTACGTGGAGCTGGGGGGCTGTGACTCATGGGGCTCCTCTGCAGAACAGCTGACGCTGCTGGTTGCCGCCTGCCCCGCCGCAGGAGCCCAACCCGGGGAGCCCAGCTGAGTCCTGGTGGTCAGTGCTGACCCTCACCCACCTGGGCCCTCCTGCCCCACAGTGGCTCTCAGTGCTCCCTTAGGTCTGGGTCCAGGCCCACATAGACCTGGAACTTGAGCCCTGCCTGTGTTTCCTGGCAGGTGCTCTGGGCACCTCGCCAAGGCTCAGTTTCCCCTCTGCAGAGAGGGTCCTGTGGTGCCTGCCTCACTAGACTGCGGGTGAGTACCCCAGCGTGGGGCCCCAGCATGGGACCCTTCCCTGCTATGACTCCTTTATACAAAGCCAAGGTCATGCCTTTTGGATAGATCCCAGCATACCACCCTGAGATTATAAATCTGGCATAAAATTAAACTTGTGCAGTCAGCTGGGGCCTGAGCTCAGAGACCATCTGCAGACCCTGCCCTTCCCCGCCTCCCCCGCCCGGCTCCTGTTCTTGGAGGGACCTGGCTTTGTCTCTTGCATCTGGAGGGGCCTCCTGTATGCCAGGCCCGGGGCCCAGCTTGGGGGCTCGTGGGCAGGGCTGGGAAGGACACAGGAGCCAGCCATGAGCTGAGGCTCACGTGACAGAAAGGAGCCAGATGGAAGAGGGCAGGAGGGCACCCCAGGTGGAGGGTAGCCTAGGATGGGGGTGAGCAGGGTCCCAGGGGTCCCAGGACCTGTCCCCAGGGCTAGACTCTTCACTGGGGGCCACCACTGTCAAGTAAACTGCCTGAAGGAGCAGGGAGGACGGGGAGAGCGGCTTGCTTGGGCGGCTCCGAACGGAGACCACGGGGCCTTCCACAGCCAGTGGAAATCTCACAGGGGTCCCCGCATAGCCAGGCTCCCCTTGGCAAAGCTGGTCTTACCCCAGGAGACATGGGGTTAGGCAGACCCTGCCAGCATTGGCTTCTGTCCCCAGAGGGCCCCCTGCATGTCTGTGGAGGAAGGGGGCCTGTGTGTACATTTCTGTGTCCCCATGCTGCCCTGATCCTTCTGGGACCTCCCTGGGCCTGGGGCATGCCCTCCCTCCGACTACTCACCTCCCCCAACAGCAGTGCCATTGTTCCACGTAAAATGTATTTTGGAAACAGCCCCACCACTGACTGCAGAGGTCAGGGCCCAGGAGGCTCCCCTGCCCCTTCTCCGGGCTGGACACACACAAACCACCCAGTCGTTTCTCTCCTGGGCCAGATGCAGGTGGTGCCAGAGTGAGGAAGGCCCAGGTCCCCTGGTGCAGCTCCCAGCCTCACAGCTGGGGGTCATTGCCCCATCCCTGGACTGAGTCCAGGCCTTGTCCTAGCTCGTGCTCCCCCACCCCCACTCCTCCTGGAAGCCTTCTGGCTTTGTCCTGGTGACTGCCCTCCACCTTGGCCCCCAGCCCTCTCTTCTAGGAAGCCTGCCTCAAGCCCCAGTGTGACTTGGTGCCAACCTCTGTCCTCCCTGGCATCCTTCACACCCCTGGGGGGCCTGGTCTGGTCCCTTGTCACACTGAGAATATTCTGGAGCACTACCCATGCCCAGCCCTGGTCGACACTCCATCTCAGATTCTCAGCCTGCCCTTCCCGCCAGAGGAAGGATCACTGCCCCCACTTTACAGAAGTGGAAGCTGAGGCCCAGAGGGATTAAACAACTTGGCCACAGTCTAAGGATTCCAGTTCCTGGTCCCAGTCTACAGTGGGCCTCCCAGCCCAGCTCTGCTAAAGCCCCTTTCCCCTGTCTCACAGGTGTGTTTGGTGGCCGGGGCCGAGGTGGAATCCCAGGCACCGGCAGAGGTCAACCAGAAAAGAAGCCAGGCAGACAGGCGGGCAAACAGTGAGCCGCCCCTTTGTTCCCCAGAGACTGAGCCACCGCCACCGAGCATCTGCTTCCACCCGCAAGGCTGCGTTTCTACTCTCCAGTTTATGAGTCTGTTCAGAACAAAAAGAAGAGGCAGGTGTTGGGGGAGGACCCCCCTGCCTGTCATCTTGTGATCCTCCTCTTTTTTTGTCAGCCAGCAGTTCTACAGTTGGAAACGTTATTCTGTGCTTCTGGTTTTGTGAAATCGCAGCCAACTTGATTCCTGGAAGAGTCTGTGTTTAATGAATCTTTAAAGCCCTCACTCTTGTTTTAAGGGCAGGCATTTTCCAAACAGGTTTGTTTTGCATTTTGTGTTAGATCCCTGTGTGGTGAACAGACGGGAGGTTTTTATTTTAAGCTGTTTGCGCTGAGATTGACAGCCTGGAGAGTTTCCTGAAACACGGACCCCAAAGTTGCCTTTTCAAAATGAATCCAGGCGAACGTATGCCTCAGAAGCTGTTCTGGGGGACGACGCTGGGCCCTGTCCCTTCACTTCCTCTCTCCCTCTTTGTGTTACAAAAATAAAAACAAATACAACTACAAACTGTAAATCCATAATTCCTTTTGAACCACTGGGTGCATCTAGTAAGTAGTGTCCTCAGGAAATCACAGCCCCATGCAAGAAGTTTCCTTTTGTACCCTGTGGCCTCTCACTGAGGGGAAGCACTTTGTTGGGACACTGGTTCCCATGTCCCTCAGCAGCCTCTTACAAAAGGTGGAAGGCAAGACTGAGCTCTGGGCAGTAGGAGACCCCCTCCTCTCTTTGTGGGGAGGTGGGAGCCAGCGGGACACCCACAGCGCCTGGCCTTGCCACCAGTGTTCTGCCCTCGTCCCTGTTTTGCAGGCACCATGCACACCAGAGTTCACCGAGAGAGAAGCTATGACAGGCGGCTGCTTCGAGGAACACATGAGGAAGGTTTTCGTGAACCTTTTACCTCTTCTTCAAGTCAGGGCACTGCCTCTCCACAACCCGGTGATTTGCTTGAGACGCTGAGCCAGCACTTGTGAAAATGTTTCCGGTGACATGGTCTGCTGACCCATATTCCTGGGAACTGCAGAGACAGGCTGGCATTAGGAGGCCGGTTCCTGTGGGTGCGGGTTCTACCTGTCACGGGGTTGAGACCGGTTCTGAGGGGTGATCGGAAGAAAAGGTGGTGGTGCCTGTAGAACTGCCACTTAGGTCTGCAAAGTGCTGGCCTAGCTAGCTGGAAGACGTCTGACGAAGATTTCTCAGCCCCATCCTATCTGGAGAGTGCCGTTCCCTGCCACCGCTCTCACCCCCATCATTGCTTCTTCCTCGGGCCCCCCCTCCAGGGACCTGCTGCTGCCTGAATCCTTGCCTAGTGACAAAGCAACACTTTGGCATAGGTTGAGGACGGGGGTGTGGGGTCTGAGTGTGACCTGGGCCCTGAGAACCCACCTCCCTCATCACAGACGTGGGCTGTGCAGGGGCCCGGCTGACATGAAGGCGCGAGAAGGACGGTTGGGGAGGGAGGGGGCCGTGTTCACAACAAATGGGACGCAGAGTCCCATTATGGCCTCCGGGGCCTTGGTCTGGGGGGCTAGGTCTCCCCCCCTGCCGGGCGCGGGTCGTCTCCAGGCTTTGATGAAATCCGTGGGGCTCTGGTGTACTGCGCGGCTGTGAATGGGAAGCCCTTTAGGAGCCCCGCCCCTTCCTGCTCTTCGCAGTTTGGTTTTTCTTCCCTTACCCAGCTTTGGACCAGGAACGTTCAGACGTTCCCAAGGGCCCATTCGCAGCTGAGGGTCGTGGGTCCCGGACGCGCCCCGTCTCCGCGCGGGGGCGCATCCTCCGCGTGCTTAATCGCGGCTTCCCGCCCGCGCAGCCAGCCGCGCCAGGCAACCCTGACCTTTCCAGCCGGGCAGCCCGGGCTCCCAGTTCTCTCCTTGCCCGCTGGTGATATGAGCCGTTTCCCTGGCCCTGGCCGCTTAGGTGCCGTGGGCTTCCGGAAAGCGTCGTCCTCCTGAGCTGGGTGTCGGGACAGGCCCGTTTTCCAGTCTTCTTCCTGGTTGGTTTCAAGAAACTAGCCTCAACCCCTTCAACAATAAGAGAAACCAAAAGTGCTGGACTAGTTCCCACAACTCCTTCTTTCTGCCCTTCTGATGGTCTGTCCCCAGGGATTTTCACCCCCATCAGCTGACTGCTGCATGACCTGCAGCCTGCGGGCTACCTTAAGTGTAGGTGGTTAAGTGTAGGCGGTTCCTGTAGGCCCCGACCTCCTCCCCTTGGAGTTTGCTCCAGCTGCTTCAGGTCAGGGAGACCCACACACCCAGGGTGTGACTCAGCCTGGGGCCAGCGCCAGCCTGGATGGCCTTGCTGCCTCACCCTGGGGCCATGAGTCCATTTCAGAGACCTGGATTCAGTGGGCAGCCTCAAGCAGCAGCCCCGCAAGCTGGTGGTGGGTGGGAGGGTGTCTCTTGCTTTTCCGCCTGCAGAAGCCTGCACACACTTCTGTGCTGATTCCTCCTCTCCTGGGCCTCACCTGCTGCTCCAAGAGCACCTCCCCCGGGAAGCCCTGCCCCCAGACTGCTGCCTCCCACGTCCTCCAGGCAGGCTTGATGGCCGGTGTCCTCCCCACCCATTCAACTGGACCCTGGGGTCCGCATGTCCTGGCATCAGCAGCATGAGTGCCCCTACTGGCTCAGCATGTGCTTTGGTGTCCTCTGACATCTCTCTGTGGACAAAGGGCCGCTTGGCCTGTGGGAAATGGTCTGATGTCCACTCAAACGATCTCAGTGGGAGAAGCTGCCCGCCACAACGGGAGCAGAGGGCTGGCGGGGGGCAGAGGAACTGGGGTCACAGCTCCATCCCAGGCACTGGAGACTCAGCTGTGAATTAGGCAGAGAGTCCCCACCATGGTGGCCCTTATCTTCCACGGGAGTGAGCTGGCAACAAACAAGCTGAATGCATAAATTCAGAGTAGAAAGCAAGGGTGGGGGAGAGAGGTGGTCCGGGCAGGCCAGGGGGTGACATTTGAGAAAAGGGTTTGAGGGAGGCAAAGGAGCCAGCCATCTGGGGGAAGAGCGTTCCTGACAGGGAAACAGCCTGTGCAAAGGTCCTGTGCCAAGTGGTGACAGGAGCAAAGTGAGAGGACAGGAAATGGGGTGGGTGCAGGCCCTGAGCGAAATGGGAAGCCACAGAACGTTCTGGAACAGACTGAGGCAAGGGTGAAAGCCAAGAGACCAAGAGGAGGCAGTGCTGGGGGCTCAGCCCAAGGTAGAGGCCGCAGAGGTGACAGGAGAAGGGGCAGGGGTGCCGTGAGGGCCCAGGCAGACAGGCTTGTTGTTCTACAGGAAACTCAGGATGCTGGGGTGGGTCCTTTCCAAAGAGTAGAAGGGGGACATGGTCAAACCAATTCCCGAACAACGAGAAGCCTCTGGCCTCAGAAAGAGAGCAGGGAACAACAGGTAGAGGGAACAGCAAGTGCAAATCCCCTGAGCTTCCATGGCCTGCTTGGGAAGGGCAGAGAGGATGAAGAGACCCAGGGCTGAGAACTAACAACAGTCTAGCATGTGCCAGGCAGTGCCCAGGCGCAGACACAGAGAGGGTGAGTGACCCTCCCCAGGACACACAGCCCCCAGGACACACCACTCCAGAGCCTCCTCTGAGCTCCTCTCTCTGTCCCCTCGAACTTGGAGGATCCATTTACCTTCTCTCAGGTCAGTTGTGTCAGGTGTAGAATTAGGAACGGGGGCAGGTGAAGTCGGCACCTATTTTTTTAAAAATATTTATTTATTTATTATTTATTTTTGGCTGCACTGGGTCTTAGTTGCAGTACACGGGATCTTCATTGCGGTGTGCAGGGTCTTTAGTTGCGGCATGTGGACTTCTTAGTTGCGGCATGCATGTGGGATCTAGTTCCCCAACCAGGGATAGAACCTGGGCCCCCTGCGCTGGGAGCGCAGAGTCTTACCCACTGGACCACCAGGGAAGTCCCTCGGCACCTGCTTTAAAATTCACTCCGCTGACTATAGCCTCAGTTGAGGGACAGGGTTTGAAACACACAGAGGGCCAGCAAGTGTAACCCCACTGTGGTTCAGTTTCCTCACTGGTCAGCAGGGATAGTAGGGGACTCTACCTCACAGGGGTTGTTGGGAGGATTACATGGAGGGAAGGTGGTTGGTAGACACACAGCCAGTGCTCCATATGTGCTTTTCCCCCCACCCCCAACCAGGGATCAAACCCATGCCCCCTGCAGTGGAAGCGCAGAGTCTTAACCACTGGCCCGCCAGGGAAGTCCCTCATACGTGCCTGAAAACATAGGAGAGGCACTTCACCGAGCACCTGTGGAGTGTTTGAAACCGCACCCGGGACCCTCTTTATCTCCATAAGCCGTGGGGTCAATGTGATTGGCTTGCTGTCCAGGGGGGACCTGGGCAGTGGTGCCTCGCTACAGGGAGTGGCCAGGCCACTGTCCTCTGTACCCTGGAGCCCAGCACCAGATGCCTGGCCCCGGGCCAGGGAGCCGTCACCTTACAGGCCCAAGGTTCTGCCCTGAGAGCCCCCTCCTGGTCTTTCCCCAGCCACCCAGCAGTGACTCACCCGCACTCTGCCCCCGCTGGAACCAGGCACCGAAATAGTCACCCAGCTCATTCTCCGGGAGTGGCCATGGAAATATTTCAGGGCTGCATTCAGTGCCTAAAAATACTTGGCAAGTCCTCATGCATCTTCCCCTCCCTCATTCCCTTCTCTGTTCCTTTGAAGACTGTCCCTGTAAGCACCCCCAGGACCTGTCCCTCCACGCTGTACCCCTCCAGCACGTTAAGCATCCAAGGCCAGCAGGGCTGTGGGATGTCCCCAAGTGCCCAAGTCCGTGTGAAGGGTGGCGAGGTGGGCTCCCTCCCTCCCTGTTGCCATGGAGAGACTCAACAAGGTTCCCCGGAACTCTCTGGAAGGGCGAAGACTTTTCCACAACCCCCAGAAGTCTCGGTTCCTGGATGGGGAGGCCCGGGCGCAGCAACACTGTCCAGGGAGATCTTCATTACTCAGCAGTTTTCCTTAAAAATTAGAAAATGGATCTTGCTGTTTGTGTTCATGAGGCTGCTAGAAGCAGGCCCCTAGGACAGGGCCCCCAGCTGGACTGAATTCCATTGCCTTCCCTGCCCACTTGCTTTGGGACCCCACATAGGTTACAGATCCTTCTCCCTCCCCCAGGGGAACAGACCATCCCCTCCAAGGGACCCAAATATCTTTGATGTCATCCCAACCACTCAGCCTCCCGAGCACACTCCATCCTAACCACCAAGCCCCTTGACCTTTCCTGTGGCCACAGGAAGGTGAGGGAAGCAATTGGAGTCAGACTGTGCCTTGGCCCCCTGGGGTCTGATCCAGCTTCTCTGTCACTTGAAACCTCCAGCTAGAGGGAACAGTAGGCACAAAGGCCCTGGGGAAGGTGCATGCTGGGTGTCTTGGAGACACAGCAGGTTGACCATTATTGCCTAAAGTCCACACTTTATTCAGATTTCCTTAGTTTTTACCTAATGTCCTTTAAAAAAAAAAAGGAGGTAACATTCACTAACATAAAATCAACCATTTTAAAGTGAGCAATTCAGTGGCATTTAGTACATTCACAATGTTGTGCAACCACCACCTGTATCTAGTTCCAGAACATTTTCATCACCCCAAAAAGAAACCCCACACCCACTCCCTCCTCCTCAGCCCCTGGCAACCACTAATCTGCTTTCTGTCTCTATGGATTTGCCTGTTCTGAACATTTCACATAAATGGAATCACATACTATGCAGCCTTTTGGGTCTGGCTTCTTTCACTCAGCGTAATATTTTTAGGGTCCATACATGTTGTAGTGTGTATCAGTGCTTCATTCCTTTCTTTGGCTGAATAATATTTCGTTGTATGAATAGATCACATTTTGATTATCCTTCATCAGCTCCTGGACATTTGAACTGTTTGTTGAGTTTTTACTCTGCGTTGGGCACAGTTCTAAGCACATAATCCCCACCCCCCACTATAAAGTCATACTGTGCTCACCATGCCAATTTCACAGTTGAAGAAGTGAAGGCATACCCTGGGGGGTAGAGGTAATTGGGAAACCAAGAATTAAACAAGATACACAGATGAAGACCCTAAGGGTCTTCCAGGCAGGGAGAGCAGCATGTGCAAAGGCCCTGAGGTGGGAATGAGCTGGTGTGATGGAGGAAAAGTGCAGAGGCTGGTGTGGCTGGAGTGGAGTAAGTAAAGAGGGTGGAGGGAGGTGGGCAGCAGCTGTGGGGCCTGAGGAGTGTGGGGAAGGGTCTGGGCTGTACCTTGAGATGGAGAGACTGAAAGACGCAGGAAGAGGGGGAGAGACTGAGAGCAGGAGAGAGAGAAGGGGGCCTCAGCATCTTGAGGCCTGGACCCAAGTGGCCAGGGGGGTCTTCACCCACATCCTCCCAGCCCAGACCCCTCTCTGATACCTTGACTGCATGGGCATGAGGTAACTGCCCTGTGCTGAGAACGATGTGGGCACACAGGAGGTGGTCCATAAATGTTAGGTGGATATATGAACGAAGGATGGACAGAGAGACAGACAGATGGGCAGGACGACAGGTGAATGGAGGGAGGAAGACCTGGTACCCAAGTCAGTGCAGTGAGAACATTGTCCCCCACCTTCCAGCAGGCGATTGGATGGGGGTTGTGGAGGAACTTATCCAGCTGCCACAGGGCCTCACCCACCCCTCTCTAGTCCCAGAAAATGAGTGGAGTGGGGTGGAGGCTACAGGGTGGGGGTTGGGGAGGGTGCTGTGAGTGCAGAGGCGGGCCGGCTGGGTACCAGATGCCGCTACCTGCCTCTGCCTCTGAGTCAGCATCACCATGGCAACACAGGCCCTGCCGGATGCTCCTCTGGGCACATCCCCCATCACTGCAGCCACCATCACTACCGCCTCCTCACAGGGGGCAGGGGCAGAGGGGACAGCAATTTTTACCCAGGCTCAAGGACCCTGATGCCCACCTTCTCCCATTTCCATCAGCCTCTCTGTCTCCTAAGCCACCCCCTCCCTGCAGAGCTTGCAGCCAAACTGGGGGTGAGTAGGCTGAGTGAGGGGCCCAGTGGCATTGGGGAGCCAGCCAAGGGAGAGTCTCTGGGCTCTGCTCGGTAGGGGAGCTGCAGGGTGTCTCCTGAGGTGGGCACTGGTGAAGGAACATCATGGGCAAGGGTTGGCTGGCTCGATGGCAGCAGTGGGCAGAGAGCTAAGGGGTGGCAGGGAGATGGGCAGGGAGCCACAGAGAGTGTGAGGAGGCCAGGGTGGCACTCACAGAGGGCAGAAGATGGATCTCTGTGACCCTTGGCAGTCCCTATGCCCCCTGTGCCTCCCCTGCATCCTCTGAAACATGGACACTGCTGGGGAAACAGAGGCAGGGAGGGTAGTCAAGGGCTCTACCTGGGCTGGCAAGGACTCCAGCTATCCCCCACTCCAGCTGCTGACAACATGGATGCCCCTGCGATTCCCCCCCAACCCCTTACCTTCTCCCATCTCCCCTTTCCTCATCCCACTCCAGGCCTCATCCTTGATTCTCTTCCAACACACCTTGCAGCCCTACCTCAGGGCCTTTGCACTCCCTGATCCAGCTTTCAGGCACATCCTTCCCAGGTGCCTCCTCATGGCGCCCCCTTTGTCTGCAGGTGTCAAGGACCCTCTGTATTCACCACTCCCCTCCTCCCAGTGAGATTTCTTCATAGCTCTTGTCACTGCCAGATATTATATTATCTATGTTTTCACTTATTTCCACCCCAAGAATGTGGGCCCCTCTCAGAACCTCAGTTTACCCAGCTTGACAATGGCAGTAGCCAGTGTGCGGAGGGAAGGGGAAGCCAGGCAGTGAAATACCAGTGTCTGGGTCCTCTCCACCTGACCCAGAGCTGCAGGGGCACGGTGGGGACTTGGGAGTGACCTACAGCTCCCTGGGCATTTCAGGCCACAAAGCCCTGTCAGAGGTCAGTGAGCAGTGGGTGAGCCAGGCTGGGGCCGAAGCCAGCATCAGGGATCCTGCCCTGTGAGCCTCCAGGACAGTTGGGGCCTCCAGCTCCCGAGGTGGCCTGTGAGTCCCTTATCACCCCACATACTGATCACCCCTGTATTTTCCTTGTACAGATTTTTTTTTTTTTTTTTTTTTTTTTTTTTTTTTTGCGGTACGTGGGCCTCTTACTGTTGTGGCTTCTCCCGTTGCGGAGCACAGGCTCCGGACGCGCAGGCCCAGCAGCCATGGGTCACGGGCCCAGCCACTCCGCGGCACGTGGTATCTTCCTGGACCGGGGCACGAACCCGTGTCCCCTGCATCAGCAGGCAGACTCTCAACCACTGCGCCACCAGGGAAGCCCTCCTTGTACAGATTTATAATGTCACCTTCTTTTCATGCCAACGAGACAGAAGACTGGGTCCAGTCCCCAGCCAAGGGCCCTGCATCCCAGTGAAAAATGTGGCTTGATTTAAAAACAATCATTTGTCTCTTCCTGTGTCTCCTGCCTTCTCAAGCTCGTCTCTCTTCCCACCTCCTTTCTCTCTGATCTCTGTCTCTGTGTTTCTCCACCAGACTTTGCTTCCCTCCCTCTCCCGGTCTCTCTCCCTCCATCTCTGCCTTCCTCCCTTTGTTTATTTCTCACTCACTATAATTCCCTTTTCCCTTCCACTATGTGCCCGCTCCAACCCCCCTATTAGGAGGCCCTGATAAATCCGGCCTTGTCCAGAACCTTGGGGCCGGCCCCTTAGCCTCTACCTACCCATTCATCAAATGGGCTTGTCCTAGGACCTTAAGTCCTGGGCGGAGGGGAGTTTGGCAGCGGACATGTCCCTCCCTCCCCGGCTGCAACAGCAATTCACGGCCCGGCAGGGAGGGGTTAACCGCGTGCCGTCCCCCTTCCCCCAGCCCTGCATTTAATTAGCGGCCCCGCGGGGCTGCCGAACTGGGCGTGGGGTGAGGGGGGCCGGGCCGGGAAGGGAGGGAGGGAGGAGAGGAGGCGGGGGAGAAGAAACGGAGGGAGAGGGACGAAAGGGGGCTGGAGGTAAGGAGGGGGTGCCGGGAGCCAGCCGGGGATTCGAATCCTGCTTGGCTAGTGTCCCCAGCTCGTACCTCAGGGCTCTCGGTTCCCTTCCCCGCCCCTCGGGGTGGGAATCCCCTCCCACCCTCCTCCCGAAGGCCGAGCCCGGCGCCCGCAGTAAATGTCAGCTCTCTTCCCATTGTCCGGTGGAGGAAACTGAGGCCCACGCACATGTGGCGACTAACTAGGACACAGCTCGGGGCCGCCCAGCGTATATCTGCGTTTGTCTGCGTGCTGGAGAACAAAACCAAAACACCAGTTCGTCCCAGCCACGCGAACCCGGGGGCGGTCTCGGCTTGGGAGACGGTGACCCGGTGGGATAGGGGCGGGCTGGGGCAGAGGGGCAGGAACCTGGAGCTCAGAGGCCCAGGGTTTTCCCAGCTAGGCCACGCCCCTCGTGCCTCAGTTTCCCGGTCTATTTGCGCAACGTCGAGGAAACTGGAGGGCCGGGCCCTACCCACCACCACACCCACGGTCTCCCGCGCTACAGGGGCGCGGGCCGGGCAGCCAGACCGTCCGAGTCTACGCCGCTCCGCCTCGCCTTGACGTCGGTGCTGACGCCACCGCACCCCTCGCAGCCACAGAGTCCGGTCGCCGCGCGGGGTTAACTCTTGCGCTGCCACCCGCCGCGCCGAGACACCCCCCCACCCACCCAGTAACCTTTCTCTTCCCCACCCCCGCCAGAGGAGGGGCCAGGCTGCCGGGACCGACGTGGGACAGGTCCTGGGCAGCCCAGCCGCAAGGCGAGGCGAGGGGCCCCGATCGGCATCCAGGTCTTTGCCTGCGCCTGGAATGTGCCTCCCTCCCCAACCCAAGTCCTTGTTTACTGCGACATCCCTCCCTCCGGCCCGGCCCTGACCCCTCCAGGGCTGGGCGTGTCCTTGTCCGGCTGCGTCTCCCCGCCCCGGGTTGGGGGCTCCTCAGGCCCGGGGCGGGGACCTGTCACCCAGCGATTCGCTGTTTCAAGGTCGAGTTTCTTATCCCCATTTTTTAACATGAGAACCGTCGAAGCCTAGAGAACTTGTAAGTCACCCAGAGGTGGGCCGTGTAACCCTGGCCGAGCCCCAGCTCGTGCGGCTCCCCTGCCCCACCCCTGAGGGGGCGGGGGCTCGAGTCCCTCGACGGGGGAGGGAACCCTGCAGGCCCCGCCCTGCCCCAGGGGAAGTGAGAATGGGGGGCCCTCCCCCGCATCCTCACCACTTCCTCCGGGGGAGAGGCGGTGGCGGAGGGGCATGGGGGAAGGGTGGGAGGCGACGGGCGAGGGAGTTCAGAGGATCGGCCTCAGGTTCAGAGTGGGGGGTCTCCCTGGCCCCACGCCCAGGAAAGGCACGACTGGCGTTAATATATACCTCGCAGGCAGCCACCCCCCGCAATCTGCTCCTTCCTGGGGGGCCCCTTCCCAAGCGACCCGGACTCTGCCTGCTCCTCCCCACCCTGGGGGCCCCCGCTGCCTCCTCCCTGCTCCCTCGGCCGCTTGCTTCACCCCCATTAGATCTACTCCCCTACAGGAGCCTGATCCTGTAGGGCTGCCGACCAGCTGCCGGCCCACAAGATCCTCCCCCTCTCCCCGCCCCCCGCAGGCCCGAGGTCCAGCCCCATCTTCTCTCTGCATCAGCCCAACTCCCTGAGCCAGACAAGCTGCCTGTAGAGATTCACCTGGATTCCAGTCTTCCCTCCAAAGATTGGACCCATGCTTTGCTCAGAGCCTCAGTTTGTTCATGTGAAAAATGGGGACAGGTGTCACTCTTCGCGGTGCTGCTGTGGGGTTTTAAAGGAACAGTGTCGAGAGTGGGTTTCCCACTTTGGCAGCATGGAAGCATCTGCTCATTACTTCACTAACTCATCCACTTATTCATTTAATTATTTATTAATGTATCCATTGATTCACACACACACCCTCCCCAATCCCAGGCAGCTTGGGAGCGACCTCAGGGGCCCACAGGACTGTGGGTGGGGACAGCCCCAGGGTCTTGAGGCAGAAATGGGAGCTTCCACTTAACCAACCTGAAGCCTCCTCAGAGAGGCCCCTGGGGTCCCACCCCCAAGAGGCCTCTGCCTTTCACTGCAGCCTCCACCTGTCCCCCCAAATAGGTCGGTACCTCTCAGGGCCTTGGGAGGATTCCGGCTGATGCAGGCAAACCCCACGGCTGGGCACATTATTGAGCTCCTACTGCGTGCTGGGGTCCTCCCCTTGGGGACAGGAATGCTGGGTGGGTCCCTGTGGCTCCTCCTGTCCTGTGGACGCACATGCCCCACTCTTGTTGGTTTGGGGCTTCCCTGCTTTTAATGCTTTCTGGATACTGGAACATTCGGGGTCCAGGACTGGCCCAGAGTGTCCCTGAGGAGTGAATGCCTGAGTTTTGCTCTCATTTCATCGTTTTTCTGTTTCTTTCTATTTATGGCAAGAGAAACTGGTTTTCCATTCCTGGTGATGACTGGAAGCTTCCCTCTTGAAATTTATTTACTGAAGTAGAAACAGAAAAGGGGTTGACTTAAAGGAAAAAATTGTGACATTGACCTAAAGCGGGCTTCTATGTTATGGTGGTGGTTTTCCATCCTGGGTGAGAGTCTGGTCAGCTCAGAGGTGATAAGGGATGGCCCCAAACCCTCCCCCAGCACACAGGCCTGGGCATACAGCAGGTGTTCAATAGAGGGTGGTAGACTGGATGAACGATGGTGCTTGCACTTGACCAAAAGAAAAAACAAAAACAAATCAACTTCTGAAGCTGGTCTTGTGAAATCGATCTCACCACCTTCTGACCTCCAAATCTTCTGGTTCCCCAACGTCGGCCTGTGAAAAGGCCTAACCTGGGTCTGGGTATACAGCAAGTGTACATAAAATGTGCACTGGATGAGTGCAGGAGTCCTGCCTGTCCTGGGGGGTGGAGGTCAGGGTAGCATAAGAAGTTATTTTCTTGTCCCAATAGCCCTTCTGGACTCATTCAATCAATCAACAAGTATTGGACCTAGTGACTCTTCTGAGCCTGCGGGAACCTCGGGACACCACAACCTCGGGAAAGAGTCAACAGGGCCACCGGTCATAAAGCAGGCTCTGCCCGGTGTCCATCTGGTGCTGAAGGGGGCTGCCGGCGCATCAGCTTCCTCGTCTGTAAAATGGTCTCGTGAGACTGTAAAGAGCCAGAGGGCAGGGGCTGAGTCCTCTCCCAGCGGCCTGATGAACACCTGCACTGGACGAGGGAGGAGGGCGGTTCCTGCTCCAGGAGAGGGCGGAGGCGGGACAGGAGGGGAGGGGCCGCCGCCTGCGCCAGTAACCCGATCCTCAGGAATGCGCCGGGGCCAGAAGCGCCCCCAGCCCGAGCCCGGCGCCCTTCCTCCGGCCCACCCGCGGGGTTCTGCCACCCGGGGACGGTCTCCGCAAGTTCCACCCCCACCAGCCCTTGGGTCCTAAGCGCCGGGGGACTGTCCGCAGAAGCTCCATCCAGTTCCGCGGTGCTTTGAGCACCCCGGGACCATCCTTGGCAAGAGCCTCTGCCCCAGGACCCCTCCGCTTCACTCCCTTCGGCTTCCTGCTTAACTCTTTTTCTTTGGGGCTTTCCGTTTTATTAAGTAGATTTTAGGTCTCTGGAGCTTCAAATAAAGACTAAACATTAAATCGAATTGCAGGTTGCTTTAAACAAGAAAGCAGATCTCGGGCTTCCCTGGTGGCGCAGTGGTTGAGAGTCCGCCTACCGATGCAGGGGACACAGGTTTGTGCCCCGGTCCGGGAAGATCCCACATGCCGCGGAGCGGCTAGGCCTGTGAGCCATGGCCACTGAGCCTGTGCGTCCGGAGCCTGTGCTCTGCAACGGGAGAGGCCACAACAGCGAGAGGCCCGCGTACCGCAAAATAAAAAAAAAAAAAGAAAGCAGATCTCTTCGCGCTGGGGAGAGGGCAGAGCTGCGGAGATTTGAACGCCGGCGAGGGGGCGTTATGTTGAGCCTCCGTTTGGAAGGCTGGGGTGGGAATGGGGCTGAGGCCTTGGCTGTGTGACCCGGGGCAGGTCGCGTGCCCTCTCTGGACGCTGTTCTGGGAAGTGGGATAATGTCCCAAGACTTAAGAAGCTGCAGGGAGAGTAAAGGCGAAAATGAAGAGTCCCAACCTAGCCCTGTTACCCTCTGGTCCCTCAATCCTATCCGCCACTTCTGCTGCCCTTGAGACAAATACCACCTAGGTTTCAGGGGAGGTACCTTCACTGCCCCCCTTGCCTGCCTTCTCTCACTCTGGCTCCCCTTGGCTCAGTGAATCCAGCCCCACTTGCCTCTCTACCCTCCATCGGTGTGGCCAGCAGGTTCTACCCCTGGGCCTTTGCACTTGCTGTTCTCACTGGGACACTGCCCTCAAATGAATTATCTCATGATTTGCTCCAGCTCCTCCTGTATTCAACATCACCTCCTGGGTGACCCTCCCAGAGTACCCAACTCTAAAACACTACCCCCTTCATTCTCCATGAAGGAGGTACCATTTATTTTCCTTGAAGCGGTGCTTGTCAGGTTCCTCCTTCACACTGTGTGTCTGAGAGGTTGCCGGTGTTTGTGTCACCCATGTGAGTCCCCATCACTAGGCTCACAGTAGGTGCTCAATCATTGTATGTGGAATGAATGAATGAATGGGAGTTTTCCCTAGTGCACTGCATGGGACTGTTGATGGATTTCAGGCCCCCCTTGACCTGCCTGAGAAGCCCCCAGTGTGGGAGGACTAAAGCTGGACACAGCTGCCCCCCAGCTCTATGGGGTCAGCGCTGGTCCAAATGGAGGAGCAGGACTGGAGTGTCCCAGAGGGAGGAATGAGAGGATGGGGAAGGGCACTGGGTCACAGGGAACAGCAAGTGCACAGCAGAGGAGCCTGAGGTGGGTAGATATTGGAGAGTAGGGATGGCAGAGGCTGCCAAGGGCAGCTCCCCACACTTAGAGGCCAAGACAGGTCTTCCCCACCTAGCTCCAAGGACCCTCCTGGGGCAGAGAGAATCAGAAACACAGAGTAGACAGGGCTCAGTCAGATGGAAGGGTTTAGGGGAGTCCCTGGAGGCATGGTTAAGGAAGACTTCTTGGAGGAGGGAATACTGGAGGTGGGTTTTGAAGGATGAGTAGGAGTTTGCCAGGAGGCTAAGGAAGGGCACTCCAGGCTGAGGGTACTCCAAAGAACTGCAGTTAAGTTTGGCCAAATGATAATAAAGTAAAACAATTATAGAGAACATTTATTGAGCCCTTACTATTTGTTCAAATACTTCCAATAAAAGTCACAATACTCCACGAAGTAGGGGGATTATTTGCTCCATTTTCATAAGCAGTAAACAGACTCAGAGAGGTAACATGCCTTGGCCTTCCTGTGCCTCCATTTCCCAAAGCCTGTCTGTTGGGTGACCACTCAGCTCAAGCTGGCCCTGTCCACAGCTTACCAGACCATCCCTACCTATCAAAGTCAAGGCCCAAGGTCAGGGTGGAGCCTCCCTAGGCCTCCCACTCACCCCTCCTGCGTTGGGGAGAAGCATGATCCCATCTCCTTCAGTCTAGGCCCACTGCACAGGCCCAGAGAAGTGTCCTAGGGCAGGGCTGGTTACAGGCTGGGGGCTGCATCCACTCCATTTAGGGGTCCCTTTGCTCAGGCTGGTACCCAAGAGGACAGGTCTGGAGGGCACAGAGACCCACATTCCTGGAAACACAGACACATACATCTATACACACACACGGGTACAAAGATCCATATGCACGGATGCACACGGGCACAGACACCCACTCCCATGTGTGAACACATTTGGGTACACTGACCCACGCGTGAACACACACAGCCACATGTGGGCACAAACAGACATTTGTGTGTATGTAGACACAAACCCATACCCCCAACCCTCTGCCAGCCAGGCCAGGCTTCTTGCTCGTGATGACAACCTCCCTCATGGCCCTCTTGCTCCACAGCCCAGTTAGGGGCAAGGCCAGGTGAGGAAGGGAAACAGAAGGACGGGTGCTCATGTCCATAGGCCAGTCAGACAAACTGAGGCCAGAAACTGCCACAGCAACCCCACCAGCCAGTGTTCTCCTTTAACACTGGCTATTGGATGCTAGGCCCCATGCAGGAAGCTGGGGACCCAGCAGGCTCAAGATAGACAAGGTCCCTGCCCTCCTGGGACTTATGGTCCATCCCATCGTTCTGGATGGTTCTGAGAATATAACGGAAACAAAGTGAGTGGGAGGGGCCTCTCTGACGACAAGTGTAAGCATGGTGGGAGGAGGAAGGGAGCATCAAGCTGAGGGCATAGCACCTATCGATGAGGCAGCAATGAGTTGGAAAGACAAAGCTCAGAGAGGTTGAGGGTGAAAGGTTAGAGGGGGTCACCCAAAGGAGCAAAGGAGCGTATGGGGCCTCCACCAACTGCTTATGGATTGGGTGCCATCCCGAGTGTGGTGAGAGCCATGGAGGGGTTCTGTGCAGGGGCTGTAGGTCAGATCCAAATGTCCCGAGGATCTCTTAGGAGTGTGGGGAGGGGCCCCTCTCACCTCCCTCATATCCCATCGCCAGCCAGCCTTTATGGAGGTCCATTAAGCCTGACCTGACAGTCGTGATAACAGTAATAAACAGGTAATAATTACCAGTTTGGATTCCTGCCTTAACAACCCAGTCCGGGAGTCACGGGGGTACCCACAGGAGGCCCTGGCAGACGCAGAGATAAAACGTAGGCGGCTGCCCAGGGGCACGGACGCCCGGGTTCTACCAGATGGATAAGAGCTCAGGCCTGGTCACAGCTCTGGCCCCGAGGGCAGGTCACTCCACCTCGCAGAGTCTTAATTTCCCGTCTGTAAAGTCAGGAAGTCGGACTCCCGCGCTTTAGACCCCACCCAGTGAAGAGTAGCAGGATCAAAGCATTTCCAGCAACTTCTGGCTGAAACCTCCTCTCCCCTCCCCCGTCTTCCTGGGGCAAACACACCACCGGGGACTGGGGTGGGGGTGGCGGTGACGTGGAGACAGACCTGGCCCACGCCCCCGGCGAGCCACCCGGCACAGCTCCCTCAGGCCCGCACAAAGCCTGGACAGAGGTGCGCTAAGGAAGGCACAGTCGGCACAGTGGAGCGGGAGGCGACAGGGAGTTATTTATCCATCCGGAACCCCATCCCCCTCCGATCTCCGGAGGTCGGCACCGCCCCCGCCCGGCCGGGGCCCCACGCGCGGACGCGGGGCGGAGCCGGGCCTCGGGGCGGGCGGGCGCCGGGTGGCCGGGCCCATCACGCCACCCGGAACGTGCCTTGGCGGGAGGCGGCACTGGGGGCATTGGTCGTACACAGCACTCCTGGGGCGGAGTGACCGGGCCGGGCGCTCTGCTAGCCCCCATGACGTCAACCCATAAGGCAACGCGCTGTTGTGCCGTTTACCGCGCGTCACCCGGACAACGGCACTCGGTGGGGGTTGAGGGGGGCGTCAGTGGCTTAGCCCCGCCCCGCCATGCAAATGAGCAACGTCACTCGTGCCCAATGGCGAGCAGGGACAGTGAGCTCATCGCGCCCGGCCGAGGCTATAAGGGGGCGCGCGGGACGCGCGACTCAGGAGCCGCCGCCAGCGGAGGGCCGGGCGCAGCGGCCGCGGCGGGAGCAGGGCCGAGCGGACGGGGGGGCGCGGGCCCCCCGGGCGGCCGCGGCCACTCCTCCCCCCCGGGCCGGCGCGGCGGGGGAGGCGGAGGATGGAAACACCCTTCTACGGCGATGAGGCGCTGAGCGGCCTGGGCGGCGGCGGCAGTGGTAGTGACGGCAGCTTCGCGTCCCCGGGTCGTCTGTTTCCCGGGGCGCCCCCGACGGCGGCGGCCGGCAGCATGATGAAGAAGGACGCGCTGACGCTGAGCTTGAGCGAGCAGGTGGCGGCAGCGCTCAAGCCCGCGGCCGCGCCGCCCCCGGCCCCCCTGCGCACCGACGGCGCCCCTGGCGCGGCGCCCCAAGACGGTCTGCTTGCCTCGCCCGACCTCGGGCTGCTCAAGCTCGCTTCGCCTGAGCTCGAGCGCCTTATCATCCAGTCCAACGGGCTGGTCACCACCACGCCGACAAGCACGCAGTTCCTCTACCCCAAGGTGGCGGCCAGCGAGGAGCAGGAGTTCGCCGAGGGCTTCGTCAAGGCCCTAGAGGACTTACACAAGCAAAACCAGCTGGGCGCGGGCGCGGCCTCCGCTGCCGCCGCCGCCGGGGGACCCTCTGGCATGGCTGCGGGCGCCGCGCCTCCCAGCGAGCTGGCCCCGGCAGCGGCCACGCCCGAGGCGCCCGTCTACGCGAACCTGAGCAGCTACGCGGGCGGTACCGGGGGTGCGGGGGGTGCTGCGACGGTCGCCTTCGCCGCGGAGCCCGTGCCCTTCCCGCCGCCGCCACCCCCAGGCGCGCTGGGGCCTCCGCGCCTGGCCGCGCTCAAAGATGAGCCGCAGACGGTGCCCGACGTGCCGAGCTTCGGCGAGAGCCCGCCGCTGTCGCCCATCGACATGGACACGCAGGAGCGCATTAAGGCGGAGCGCAAGCGGCTGCGCAACCGCATCGCTGCCTCCAAGTGCCGCAAGCGCAAGCTGGAGCGCATCTCGCGCCTCGAGGAGAAAGTGAAGACACTCAAGAGTCAGAACACGGAGCTGGCGTCCACGGCGAGCCTGCTGCGCGAGCAGGTGGCGCAGCTCAAGCAGAAGGTCCTCAGCCACGTCAACAGCGGCTGCCAGCTGCTGCCCCAGCACCAGGTGCCCGCGTACTGAGCTCGCTCGCGGGGCGCATGCGCGGCCTCCTCCCAGAGAGGCGGGCTCGCGTGGTTGGGGGGGGCGTGGGCGCCCCGGACTCGCAGAGGGCGCGGCCCCGGGATCCCCCCCTTGAGGGTGCCAGGAGTCGGAGAGGGCGCCTGAGACTCGACAAGCTGGACCCCCTGCTGCCGGGGGGCGAGCGCATGACCCCCACCTTCCCCGCCCTCGCGCTGCCTCTGTCCCGGGCGCGCGGCCACCCAGTGTTGCACAAACCCGCGCGTCCTGGCCGCCCCTTTGTACACACCGCCGCCGAAGGAGGCTCCGAGGGGGCGCAGCCTCAAGCCCTGCGTTTTCTCCTCTTTTACTTTTTTTTTTTTTTTTGACTTTGGAAGAGAGAAGAACAGAGTGTTCGATTCTGCCCTATTTATGTTTCTACTCGGGAACAAACGTTGGTTGTGTGTGTGTGTGTTTTCTTGTGTGGGTTTTTTAAAGAAATGGGAAGAAGAAAAAAAAAACTCCCTCCTTCCCTTTCCTCGCTCTCGCTTCCCTTCCCCTTCCATCCCTCCGACGCCCCCTCCTCCCGCCCTTTTTCTTCTGTTTGTTTTTTTGTTTCGTTTTGCTACGAGTCCACATTCCTGTTTGTAATCCTTGGTTCGCCCGGTGTTCTGTTTTCAGTAAAGTCTCCTTACGCCAGCTCGGCTCTTCGCCTCCTTCTTCTCCTGCCGGGGCCTGACGGGGTGGGCGGGGCCTGGCCCGATCCCCGTCCCCTCCTGCCTCCTTCGCCTCCTCCCTCTGCCCGTGCTCAGAGGAGGAGGGAGTCGGCGTCCGGGAAGAACCTGCACATCTGGCGCTCAGCGAGCGCCATCTAGGAGCGCCTGGGCGCGGGGCCGACTCCTGTCCGGGTTGGGCGGGGGACATTGGGGTTTCCAACCTGAGTTTGGAACTAGCCAGCCCGCCGGTGTCCCCTTTGTCTCCCCTTCGCGGAGGAGGGACTGCAGGAGGGAAGGGGGACAACTTCAGCCCGAGGCAGGGAGGAAAAGGCAGAAACTTTAACTTTCCGGGCTTCTGTTTGCCTGTCTGTAAAATAGGCAGAGCAATGGTAAACTTGTCCCATAAAGTTGTGAGGATTAAGACAGTTCGTTTACAGAGCAGTTCTTGGCTTACAGGTGGTGCTCAATGTAAGCTTGTATTATCGTTTGTCGGACGGGGAACGTGAGTCTCAGGAACAGAAGGAAGGTTGGCACAGGTAGGATCTGACCCAGTCAGTCTGCCTCCGGGACTGGAGGTGTGGTTAGGTTCTGTGGGACCACTGACTTGGAATCCAGGATTTTTCAAGTACTGTCTGAAACACCCCTCCCCCAACATCCTATTCTCCCATTTTGAAGAAACTAAGGTTCAGAGAGGTTGAGTGACAGGCTTCAGGTCACACAGCCTTTTTTTTTTTTTTTTAATGTCACGCGGGCCTCTCACTGTTGTGGCCTCTCCCGTTGTGGAGCACAGGCTCCGGACGCACAGGCTCAGCGGCCAAGGCTCAGGGGCCCAAGGTTCCGTGGCATGTGGGATCTTCCCGGACCAGGGCACAAACCCGTGTCCCCTGCATCGGCAGGTGGACTCTCAACCACTGTGCCACCAGGGAAGCCCCACACAGCCTTTTTTAGGAGACCGAGCAGGGACATTTGCACCTTGGGTTTCTCACTTCCAGAGCCTTGACTGCCAGGTTACCCTCTTCCCCTGCCTGCTTTGGCTTTTGCTACTGTGGGGGCAAAAGACCCTGGACCTTGGGCTTCTGCCTCACTTGGGGCCCGAGGGACATGAGCATTGGTGGCCAAGGACACAGGGCAAGAGGGCAAGTGAGCTTTGAACTCCAATTGTGTACCCAACCCTGATAGGGAAGGTGGGCAAATCATGCCTGTTTTACAGATGAGGAAACTGAGATGCAGAGAGGTGCAGAGAAGAAACGCCTTGTGCCCACAGTCCCTCAGCCATCGAAAGAGTGGGGCTTCACCACATACAAGTTCCCTCTTCCTCCAGATCACCCTGTCTGCGCACCTTTCAAGGCTTCAAGAGCTGCTTTGGGGTTTGTTTTTTTTTAACTATGTGACCTCTCTTTGGTACCACCTTCAGGCAGATGTTTCAGGAGAGGGGTTTGAAGTGAAAAGAGGGCTGATGCTGAGGTTGGGGTGTCCACACAGAGACCAAGAACCATGCTTGGGGGTCAGAGCTTCACTCTTCAGGAGACTTGTGTCCCAACTTGGGTGCCAGTTTGCCCAGTTTGCTGCTGTAACCTCAGCCAAGTTCCCTGCCCATGCTGGCCTTTACCTACTGTGCTGTGAAAAGGATGTGTTTCCCGTGTCCAGGTAACGTCTCAGGTCAGAAGTTGGAAGTGCTTGGGAGATGAACAGCAGTGAAATAGTATTCAGGCGAGGCGTACACTGCGCAGCCCCCAACCTATAGAGAAGGGGAGGCCCAGGGAGGTTACGAGATCTACCAGATACCCCCTCACAGCACTTCCGACACCAAATGAGTGGGGTTTTTTTCCACCACACTAACCAGTTCTCCAACTGCAGACACCAACTAGGTATCCTACAATTCAATTCTGACG